>NC_064007.1:3240301-3886362 GCF_932276165.1 Plutella xylostella | reverse complement strand
CTCACATAGACCTTCTGTTTTAGTTTTCAAGTTAGTAATAAGGACTGGGCATGCTGAAAACCAGCGCAGTGTGCTGTCGCATGCAATACGCAGCATTAGCTGAGGCTGTCCTTTTGCCACTTTGGTGTAAAGTTTTGCTAACTTATTTTCGTTTTAAAACAGTTTTAATTTTCTGCTTTTTGGTAAATAACAATTTTACTCTCTTTCTTTCTTTCTTTCAAGGTCTGTGTGGACGTGGACGAGTGTTCTGAGGACGCGGCCTGCGAGCACGGCTGCGTGAACACCTGGGGCGGGTATAGGTGCACGTGTGGCAGAGGGTATGAACTGGGGAAGGATAACAGGTTAGTGACTGGTGCTTAACTACCCTTAGGTAAATTGTACACTGATTTTATACCTACATAATTGCGATGATGCCGGCCCGGAGCTTGAGTCGGAGATGATAGATGATGATAGCCAAGAGTATTTGATTTGATTTGATTTGTTTTTTATTTTCCTAAGTATTTCGTCACCAAAGTTTCTGAACCGATGACCGGTGGGGTAAATGGCGAAGGCCATAGACAACTAGCCGGTAGTGGCTGCATAGGCAAGACACCTATAGTAGTGTTGCCCAAATTCAGTCTTGGTCTTGCAGTCTTGGTCTTGTTCTTGCGTTTTTGCAAGACCAAGACCAAGAACAAGACCGCGTATTTTTAGCAAGACCAAGACCAAGACTGACCGTGCAAGACTTGAGCAAGAACAAGACATAGCCTGCAAGACTCTTGCGTCTTGCAGAGCGCTATTTCACTGAGTAGTTAGGTGTAACAGTTCGGTGTATAGGTAAGTACGCTTAGGAATTCTATGAGATGCAAAAAACTGTATCAAAGAAAATGAAAAACTGGACCTATGCGCATTACGACTAATACCATAAACATAGCGAATAAAAAAATATCTATTAAAATCAAAAAGTAAACTTTAATAAATAGTAATAGACTAATAGGTAATTGCAAGACTTGCAAGACTCTTGCTGCAAGACCAAGACCAAGACCAAGACTGGGAGCGCAAGACCAAGACCAAGACCAAGACCAGGTGTATTGGCGCAAGACCAAGACCAAGACCAAGACCAGGTGTATTGGCGCAAGACCAAGACCAAGACTGGCTAAGTCTCGTCTTGTTCTTGCATTTGGGCAACACTAACCTATAGCTCTAGCTCTGGACGATTTTCTTTCAAAGTGATGATGCTATTAAATTCCTCCTCCCCACATTCCAGCACCTGCGTGGACATAGACGAGTGTGCCCTAGCCGCCTCGTCGCGGCGCGGGCGGCTCTGCGTGGGCACCTGCGTCAACACCGCCGGCACGTACCGCTGTCAGTGCCCGCCCGGGTACAGGGAGAGCGATGATGGACGGAGCTGTATTGGTGAGGGGATTAGAAACTACTTTACCTAATTCTAATTAATATGGATTTTGACAATTATGAGGTAAATAGTTAGCGATTTCGCTTTCGCCAGTGGATATGCTGCAGCCGTATATTCTGTAAGTATCCGGCCAAATTGCTATCCGATTCATCTCTTCAAGAAATACTGCTATGGCCGCTAAAAAGGGCTGGTAACAAATCAAATTTCACTGTCCCTCCTTATCATCCACCCCCAGAATCGCAATGCGTTTGAGATACCAGTAGCATCAACTACTTATACAAAGCACAAAATCTTCAATGACTGTCGCTGTGATAAAACGATTTCGTCGCGTCTCATTTTTGAGACGCGACGTTTCTAGTAACACTTTTACACTAGCGCCATCTACCATCGACTTATCTTTTAAAGCACTTTTCAGAAAACCCCTCATGTTATTCGAGTTTAGCGAATTAATTTACTTCTGAGATAGACGTCTGTGCTTCCAAGGTTTTGGTATTCGAATTCACTTTATTTACTCCTACGACTATTCGTCTCCACAGACATAGACGAGTGCGAGAGCGGCGAGGCGACGTGCGCGCGGCCGCGGCCGGGCGAGGTCTGTCAGAACACTAGAGGGAGCTACCACTGCCACACCATAAAGTGTCCCGACGGGTACCGGCTGGATGGGAAACAGTAAGATCTATAAATTTTCATCATTATATCCCTATATACTAAAAGTGGCGATCTTACCCTTATGTTTTGCTAAATGGCACAGCTAATATCTCTAGATATATATAGACCCGAGGAGAAGAGCGTTGTGGCAGGTCTATTTCCATTTCAGCAGTAAGATTATTACAAAAACACAACGAAGTTACCAATAGGTGGCGCTGATAAACTCCTGTAATCGCTGCATTTACACGAGTTTATCAAATGGCTGATGATGATAAAAGAAGGATAAGTTCTCAAGTAGAAACCATGATAAATATAAGCATATACTTAGATCACCTCTTGCCCAGATGACGCTTACTTTATGAGTTATGCAAGCTTTGTGAGTTTTTTTATTGTTATCAAATAGATGGCGCTGTCCTGAAATGCGCATGAGCTCATGAAATTGTTTATATTTGCAGCTTGAGGATAGTTACTACAAGAGGTTGCAATAGTGTGTAGGTATAGTTAGCAATACGGGTGTGTGGTGGAGGGGCGTTTTTGATTAAGTGTGTGTTAATTGATGTGGTTATAATTTTTCTGTATGTGTGTTTTTTTATGCCAGTGGAGATGGTTGGTTTTGCTGGGTAGTGTGAGTGAGCGAAAGCAGACTTACATTAAAACATTAAAACAGTTACAAACTTACATTAAATTGCTTAGCCAGAAAAACCTTCCGCACTACTTTTAAGACGCACTATTCAGCCAGCATTTTCTTCCTATACTTAATTAACTAACACCTAACTAATCTGTGTTCGTCCCAGTGTAACTATTTACTCTATGGTTCGTCCGCAGCACGTGCAAGCGCATCGCGGAGTATTGCCCGGTGCGAGACAACTCGTGCCTGCGCCGGCCCAGCGCTTACAGCTACAACTTCATCACCTTCGTCTCAAACATCTACCTTCCTAGTGGCAGTGTGAGTTTATGTACTATACCTACCTACTTTGCTATTATACTTATATCTACAGGGTGTTGCAAAAAGGGTATACTAAGCCGAAAGCTACATGTGCAGCATGGTATATTTAAGCCGGAAAAAAAAATTCATTTTCCGAAACTTTGTTGGTCACGAGACTTTTTACTATGGATTTTTTTTTTTCGCGAATTTCCAAATTCTGATTTCAGTTTCGGGCTTAGATATACCCATAGACTTAGTATATACTAGCGTATAGACGAACTGACAGCTCGATAAAACGTGACCAATTTTGATTTTTCAGTGTGTGTATTAGCTAGTGATGTACCTTTCTTTACTTTGGAGGACCATCGATAAGTTATTGAAGTTCGATGTTCGACCCTTGGAGAGAGTTGTTCCATAGACTGTTGTTGTCCAGATTATAATTTTGACATAGTGTAAAAAAATGCATAAATAAAAGTAAAAACACTTTATTCATCGCTCCTTATTTTATTGACTTTTAAACAGAACAATCTTAGATATATCATCTGTCTGACCCATATTACAGGCCTCGGATGGCCGTGTCTGAGATGTTCCCACATATTTATTTATTTAACTGGTTCATTACAGTTTCGTTTCCTAAATTATTAAGTTTGTTTACATTCATTCTTAAGTCGAATTGCTGCAAATGGTAGAGTTCTTCTTTGGATTCCAACCAACGCGTCCAACTAATCTCAACCACTTTCCTCTTATTATAGTATCTATGGAGGGAATCTGTTGGACAAATTATAGATAATAATTAGTTTATGTATTTGTTAAAAGATGTACCTACCTTGCCCTGACAAAATGGTACTGATACGAGACGTTAAACGCAAGCTAGCATTTATTTTCATAGGTATCATTCAAGATAAAATATCGATAATGATATCGATTAATTTGAGACAATCCCTAGCGTACATGTAAAATAAATTGATGAAAAATATATCCACTAAAATCATGTAAATTATTAACAAATGGACTTCCACATACACAAAATATGAAAGTAAATATCAGCATTGGCATTATTTTATATTTAATACAGGATAAAAGACAAATATTAACCAAAAATAAACGGGTCATGGTAGTGATGACGATTTTGGTATTTACCTGTGAAATGTGCAATTTTCAGGATTATTTCTATTATTAACACCACAATCACTCACAGAACATGTAACCATTGTTGAATACAATTACAGTGAAACTATAAAGTCCTGAAATTAATGTTTGAGGAACTAAAATTTTCAGGAGCCTGGCACCATTAGAAAAGAAACATAAAAGTCATAACAATTGTTTATGTCAATAGGCGGTTGGCTGTTTTTTTGAATTTTCTTATTAATTATAAGGATAATCTAAAGCTAGTTAAAAGCAACAATTTACGCTTGGTTGCAATTAGGAAGATGAAGAAAAATATTCGTAGTCAAGCTAGTGAAGTTATTTATCGAGTTTTAATACAATGTTTAGCGGAACATCAAGCTGGAGACATTTTGTCGAATTTGGAGGATGTTTACGCTCGTACAGAGCGTCTATTACGGGTATGTAGTATTGTACAAATTGTAATAACTCATTTTTATTAGTACCAACGCTTCATTTATCGATAAACCTAGGTTTAGAGCCCAAGTCGAACATTGTTTACATACCACTGATTGTAGGTTTCATCTGGTTTCAGTTGAGTCAAACCTTAACATTTTGATACTTGAAGATACATATATGTTTGTTTACTTACTAAATTCACATTGTGTGAATTTGGGGGGCATTGTGTAACTCAAAAAGATTTTTTTATTTTATTTTATAGTTATATCGGACCAGCGTGCCAAAGAGGGCAAAATATGGAATATTCCTAACTCCTGGAAGACACAGAACTGGCCGTCCAAAAAGAGAAATTGATGTCTTTACTATGTGTGCCCTTCGTCAACAGATCCAGTTTTTTTATACAGTTGTAATAACGTTATCTAAATAAATATTTATTGGTTTCACTATTAGCCTTCATATTAACAAACACCTTCTAGCTTGTATAAGAGCTTTTTTGTGGATGGTAAGTGGTTTTTAAAATACATAAATAGGTAGGAAGTTAACAGGCAAAATTACAAGTATCAAAGTCAGTTATGTTTCGCTATATAGGGTTGCTACATGAAAGATAGCAGTGCCCTCATTTAATTTCAGGACTTTATAGTTTCACTGTAGATTTACTGAAAATAAACCACGATGTACGCAAAAAATCCAAAATACTAGGGGGTTGTTTTTCCGCGTGCTGAATTGTGACGCTTTGTCATTCAAAACCAGTCACAGTTTCATTGGATTCGCTATCCTTTTCTATCTTGCCAAATTTCCGTAAGGGATTTTCTTCTCCCTTTCTCGCTTTGTTCGTCTATACGCTAGTATATACTAAGTCTATGGATATACCATGCTGCACATGTAGGTTTCGGCTTAGTATACCAATTTTGCAACACCCTGTATAATATTTTATTATAAGTACCTAATGCAGAAAATTAGTTACTACAGATAGAGATAGGTGTTTCAGCATCACCCTACAAACATCTAACTGTTGTGCTCAGCGTTTTACATAGCATAATAGCTATTCCAGCATTCGATTAAGAATAGATTGCTGGGTACCCTCGGAAGTGCATTTATTTCCAAAGGTCTTCAGCTCCAGAGTTTATTAGTCTGCAGATTGCATACCAGCCATAGAGCGGGAGCTTGGCCCTTCTTGCTCTTAGTTGCCGTACAAATTCGTAAAAACAAACTCGTACTAAATTAGTTCCACATAACTTGTTATATTGTTATCTTTGTTATCTTTAACTATCCTTAACTTAAAATCTTACACATTTAAGCTTATGTTGCTTTCAATATTTTTAACCGTATGTTATTAAAAGAGCGGGGCCGTCTGTCACAGGTATTGTTTACTTACTAGGCGGTCCCAACCTTGTATGTAATCTAGGCTAAGCTTTAAACGAAATAAAAGTTATTTAAGTATTTAAGTTAAGTTCCTCCCACCACCACCAGGTGGATCTGTTCACAGTGCACGGTCCGTCGCTCGCGGAGGCGCAGCTGGACTTCGAGCTCGGCCTAGTGGGCGTGCAGGCGGCCCCTGGCGTGCAACCCGCGAGGCTCTCGTGCTTCGAGTAAGTTCTAGAAGTTGCGGATAGATGGCGCTGTTCGTTGTTTAGCAAAAGAAAGCTATTAAGCATCATTGATTTTTTTAAATAATTAAAGTTTTTGGGTTACCGTTAAGAAATAGAGGTAAAGAAATAAGGTTTTTGTGTCATAAAGAAATAAAAACACTAAGTTTAGAACAAAAACAAGTAAATCCCCTTCCAAAGGTCTTCCTTTATTCTTTTTTGTAACTTTGCAAGCAATAGTCTTCGCAAAATATAGTTTACCTAACTACTTTCTTATGCCTAAAATAGAAGGGAAACATATTTTATAACATAAAATTGCTCTATTTTTATTCCAGCATGCGTCCGACAGCGAGGCAATGCACAATATCGCTGCTCTGCTCGCTGGCAGGCCCACAAGTGGCTGAACTGGAACTAACAATGTCCGTGTACCAGCGAGACCAGTACATCGGCAATATGGTGGCCAGAATTATAGTTATAGTCTCCGAGTATAACTACTAAAACTCTATGAAAGATTATGGGGGCGAAACTTTTAAGGCGATCCGAAAATCCTCGTTCGAGATGAAAACTTCTGATAGCGCCATCTAGTGGGCGCTTTTCTTTTGAGCACTTTTCTCCGGAGTAAAATTATTAAATTTGTGCCTTTAAACAGTGTGTAAATAAGTAAAAAGTTACCGTAAAGTTACTAGTGTCCAATTCATCGAATTTTATGTAAGCTACTTAGTAATTTATTATGTGTATTTATTAAGTACAACTTTTTATATAAATTTTATATTTGTGTTAAAAATTCAATTGCTGTCTCATTCTATTGTTAAATATAAGTTTACCTTGCCTACATAATTTAGTTGCTTCGAGTAAGTATCTACTATTCTATATGTGTGTAATTTATCATGGACCCGACTCTGACATCGCGACGAATGATGAAGTCACGATGTCAGTGTTGGTCCCATGTGTTATAGTGCCACAAACTTATCTGTTCCGGTGAGAGCGAACTAAATTGGTCCATATAATCTATGTCAATATGAAATTCATTAGTACAGTAAGTAATGAGGTATGGACCAATTTAGTTCGCTCTCACCGGAACAGATAAGTTTGTGGCACTATACATGTTACACCACTGATAAAATTAAACCCTATACAGGGGATATAGTCCAAAAGTCGTAGTAGAAAAATTGTTAAGAATAAGAATGACCGCTTGACCCCTGACCTGAGTCACCCCCTTTTGGGCTAACTATACGTAGGTACCCTTTTTACAACACATGTAGGTACTTATCGATAAATGAGGTCTCGCCTGTTAACTATAGAAAAAACACCAAATTCGAATATATCTTTTAATAAGCAAGCGCCTGTGTTACATTACATACTCTGATATTTTCCATTTGATTATTTACATAATAATAATAATTGCAATAATAAAGTGCACCAGTTATACTCATTAGTAACTGTTAAGACCACCATCACAACGTAAACTTTAAAATAATTTTATAGCTACAAATAACATTTAGGACTAGGCCCCATTGGTGCGTAGCGTCACCGCATGGCCGTTCCTTCGACGACGCGACGCAACGCATCAATGGGACCTCACCCTTAAACAACAGTTTAAAAAACAACAATTTGTCTCACTATTAAATCACTCTGGTCCCCAAGAGTCTTCCATCTTGTGATTATAATAATTAAGTAAACAATCAAGATTAGTATTCAAATAGCCAGTTACACATCAATTATTAATTATTTTTAAAGTGCAAAGTTTTAAAACACCAAGGCAACACCATGCCATGGCAATGGGGAAATAGGTGGGGTTTTTTTTCACTGTTTGTGTACTAAAAACATAACTCTGGCTCTACAAGAACAAGCCTATCTATTGTCATAGAAAAATATAGCTACATCACTTTTCTAAAGTACCTATATTTCATTTAAAAACGACCTAAATCATAATACTATGTAGTGGTTTTAATATTAACAATCCAACAAATATACTGAATAAAAATAAGGAACTACAAAATGACAAAAGTATAATCACTAACGCAGATAATATAATGGCTAATCTACATTAAATATATATGTATAAATGATTTTTATAAACATTCCGATTAATTAATACTATACATACAACCAGCTAAACATATTAAAATTTATTCAACGTATACGCTCGCACATAACGAAATAATTTGAAAATGGCGGAAGTCCTCATGCTATCTCTTTCTGTCTCACTTAATTGTTTGTATGCCTGTCAATGTTCCTTCCTACTCTAACCTATGTAACAGTCGCCATTTTGGTGTTGTTTCTTTATGTGCGTGCGTTATACATGCCTAGCTGCACTGCACTAAATACTTTTAAAAACGTCATTTAAAACAACGCTACCTTTTGTCTCATTAGTTATCTGCAAAGATACCTACCTACACTACATGAGATTAAAAAATGCATGACAAAGGTGGATCTATGTGTGTTAAATTGTATTTAATAGAATTCTGACTTGGAACAAACATAAATTATTATAATTACATAGTTATCACAAGATGAATAATTAAGTTGGAAGAAAAGTTTGAGACAAGAATAATACAACATGTCGATGCAATTTTGGTAAGTAAATATTTTTTACTTTGTATAGTTTACTACACCACATATAACATGAAATGATTATGTACTTATACATAGGTAGAACATAATGCTATATAATATCTAAGTGTGTGTATTTATTCTGGAACGTGGTACAAACCGTTGATATGGATAGTAAATTCGTCAAGTCATTAATACAACTTGATTAATCAGATACAAAAATATAACATACGTGCTATTTTCCACTTATTTATATACTAAAATTGGGCCTACATCTTAGTTACAAAATTAGTCTGCTCACTACACAGTCAATTAAGGATGGCAGATACTATGTTTGCCTCTAACTCGCGCCCGTTGCAATTTGATGCCATAAGAGCGAGTAAGATGTACTAAGACACAATACGAACATCTTAATTTTACTGATTAGTCAGCCGTTTCATTTGGATAATAAGCAATAGGTACGTTTGTGTAATTTTTTGCATTAATTTTGTAATTAAGCTAAGCTTTATAACTGCATGTAACTAGTAAGGCCTACAACTGGAGCTCCTGTTTTTAATAACTACTTAGATCTATGTTTAGTAATAAATCAAATCTCTAATATAAGAGGAATTCATTTGGGGCGCATGCGACATATTTTATAACGATAAAATCTTCGATATTACAATATCTATTACGGTATACTCTTCTAGTTTCTAACTAGCTATTATATTTAAAATGACATGAACCCTTGTGGATCAAACGTTTTTATACAACAATGATTACTTAAGTATTTTTAATACACACTATGGTTATACGATGAACCAAAAAGGCAGATTTCAGGCTATAATTGATAGATTTACACTATTCAACTTAGTTTCTGGTGTTAAAGAAATTGGGAAAAATATATTTACATAATAAACGTGAATAAATCAATAACGAACAGAAATAGCAAATATTGCAGTCAAAATATTTAAAATAAGGAATAAAAATATGCAATTATACTTTATCAGTAAATAACGAGTAGCTCAATAAAAGCTTCAGAAAATGGCATTTAAAATCACTTAACAATTAGATATTTGATTGCTACAAAATATATATTCTCTTAAAAATAATATGTAAATGACTGACAAAAAAATTACAGAAGATAATAAAAACCAACCAATCAGAATCTGATTTGTTAGATAATGCACGAAGTAGGCAGTTATGTAATGAAGAAAGTAAAAAAAATATATTAAATTGATATAAAAGCATAAAATGTATGTATCAGTCATTCACCTAACTTTTAAAACAATAGATCAATGCCATATTGTATTTGCCCTGGTTTCGGCTCACATAGGCACAGACTGATGCAGACAACATTTTTAAATGTCAAACAAACCCATCATATCGATTGGCTATGCAGCAGCTGTATAATTGTTATCGTAACATTGATCTATTTATTTATACGGTTTATACCCATGTACTTTTAGCAACAGTTCACAATAATTATAATGATTAAATTCTAAGGCTTTCATGGGGTCAACGACATTACATTTAGTACCGTATTCAATATACTCAACTAACACCTAACACATCAAAATTCAACAAACTTTAGACCTTATTCATAATTTAAAATGATTTTATTCGATGATATCCAGTATCATAAAATATTCTCATCTAGTTATAAGACAGATATTTTTCTATATTTTAAGAAGGTATTAAAAACTATTCCTACCATACCATACTATCCAGGCTAACATTTAGAATGTGAATAAGAGCTAATACAACACGACACCCTTGCGCTACGCACATCTAACATTTAGACGCTGTAAAAATATCTACAAGTGCAAACGTCGCTAGGCGACGATCCTAACGACTCTAGTTTTCCTTCGAGATCATTTTTTCTTGACAGTGGAGCTGCTGGCACAAGAACTGGCCCGAGTCTGGACGCCATCTTTCTTTAAAATGCCCATTCCGAAAGCCGGACACTTCTTTCTCAGCGCCTTAATCTTGTACAGTTTGTTTCCTTGCGAGTTTGTGGTCTCCTCGTAGTTTTCGGGCGTGACGTCAGCTGTTATTATCGAGTTTGTGAGACAGTCCATGGGTTCTGGGCTGCTTGAGTTGTCGCGTTTTCGCCGGAACCTAAACGGCGCTTCGAGCGAGTCAGCTGAGATATTCGTGATGTTAGTATCAGAGGAGGACAGGTCTTGGTTCGAGCCTAAACCAATCTTCACGGGTAAATTGCTTTTCGGTAGCTTCTTCCGCGAGTTGGAATTCGACCGAACGATCAACTTCTTTCGTGTGTTTATATTAGCAGGGGTTTTGTTCCCTTGCATAGTTTTCAAATTAGGTTCGGAGGGAAGACGGTTTTTGCCGTTCAAATGACAGTTTTCAGTCAAGGCTGACAGAGTCGAAGTCACTTTAGTATGTGTCGGCGACGTGTTGGTATCTGCCGTTGTATTTTTGAGGTTATTCTTTCTGGTTATCGTTTTTAGTGGACTACTATGTGTGTAGGCTAGGGTAGGTCTGGCTAGATTAGCTCTTTGTCCGTGGAAGCTGTTTTTGGCGGACAGTTGCGATTTAGCAACGGCTATTTTGCTGGTGGAATTGGCGCTTCGGGTCGGCGGGAAGGTGGATGTTTTGGACGCGTAGTGGCTCTTTAAGGTCGTGTTGAGGATCCGAGGTTGCGGCTTGAGGTTAGTGTTGGCTGCGTTGCGTATGTTGTTGGTGGGCAGCATGTACGTGTGTTTGGGCGTGAAGGGGCGCGCGGGGGCTCGCTTGGTGGCCGCCACGTTGTTCTCGGAGTCCACTCGGTCGTTCGCGTTTAGGGCGTTTGCGTTGTCCAACTGGAATGAAAAGGTTAGAAGTTTTAAGGTGACTGTAGAGGTGGTGAAGTTAGTTACATGGGATCGTATTTAGGAAAATTGGAAGGGATTGGCAAATGTGAGTAAAAAAGTGAAAAGCGGGCGGTTTATTAAAGTCGTAGTTTCGTAAATGTTTAAGTACATCTTTCAACTGGGAACACCCAAATATTCCGAAAAACTTTTTTCCGAATTTGAAAACACCGAATATGTAATTTACGAAATATTGCAATACCGATTTTTTAAAATGCCGAATTCTAAAAATCACTTACATTATAATTTCGAATATTATATTCACGAAGATTTGTTATTACGATTTTCAAATACACGAACGTTAAAAAATACGATTACTTAAGCATACGAAAAATAAAATACCGATTTATTATAATCACGAAAAATTCAAATCCCGATCAAAAATGTGATAATTCGTGATTTTGACAAAAAAACCATAAACGTCTTAAAAACCTTAGACCCAAAACCTAAAGATAGGTGCGACGACGAGCAAAGCGAGGAGGAGCGTGTTAGGTGCACATAGATATCGAAAAACAAAGCGGAGCGCAGCGAAGCGGAGCGGAGCGTTTCAAATATAGAGCAAAACAATTGCTCGGAATTATGGTGTTTAACCTTAAAAACCTTAGGACCTAAACCTAAAGATAGGTGCGACGACGAGCAAAGCGAGGAGGAGCGTGTTAGGTGCACATAGATATTGAAAAACAAAGCGGAGCGCAGCGAAGCGGAGCGAAGCGTTTCAAATATAGAGTTAAAATATTGTAAATAGAAAACTATTTGTAGTAGGACCTAAATCTAAAGATAGGTGCGACGACGAGCAAAGCGAGGAGGAGCGTGTTAGGTGCACATAGATATCGAAAAACAAAGCGGAGCGCAGCGAAGCGGAGCGGAGCGTCTCAAATAATATAGCTTAAAAAGTATTGTTAAATTGTATACGGATTATGCTGTTAATAAACACACTATTCTTAATAACTATTTCTTGTCAACTAAGATACATTCGGGAATTTGTATTTTCGGAATAATAAAACTTCGGGATTCGTAATTTTAACAATTCGATATAATAAAAAGTCGTACTTTTAAAACATCGAAATAATAATATTCGGAAAATTGACTTTCGTCATTTTAATAAATATGTTGTTTGAAATTTCGTTTATTAACTATTCGTGATTTTTGTTATTCGGAAACTTAAAATTCGGGATTGTGAATTATTCGGAATTATGAAATTCGTAATTTTAAAAATCGTTATTTTCATATTCGTAAAAAAGTAATTCGGATTTATGTAGTGTACCCCTTTCAACTACATTTAAGATTACCGAGCATATACATTTGCGTTCGCATAAGTTAGGAAAACTTAATAATGCTTTGTGTAATGGTAATAAACATACATTTGCGTTCTTATAAAACAGTGTTTTTCAACCTGTGGGTCGCGACCCCCTGGGGGGTCGCGAAGCTTCGGTAGGGGGGTCGCCAGAAGTCGAAAAAACAGGGTACTTTAGTAAAAAAACCCAATAAAGACGATTAATATTTATTTAATAAACAGATTAAATAAATATACCATTTTGCTCCATCATTGCAAGTTAGATGGATTTTTACAGCAAACTACTAATAAATCGGGTCAAAATCTTGTAGTTTTCCAGGGAAATATTTCGTCGAAATAACTCGAATCAGCTATCTGGCATTCGAAATGGTGACTAGTGGGCAAAATCATGAGCAAATTTACCCGTGGTTACTGATGAAACAATGCTAAGTATATAGATATTTTTAGTTGTAGCTGAGAACTTGTGCAGTCAAATCGGGTAATTTTGATGGAATTGGCTGAAACTTAACCACAGGTTGTTCTTACAGTTTTCAAGGAGTTTTCTGATTGGTCATTTCTCGGTTTAATGCAATATAATAATTTCAAAAATACCTGCGGCAATGTACTAGATCTAGTATTTTCGAATTTAGTCCTGGATATAAGTAAGCCAAATAGCTCGATAGTCGTTGAGGATCGTTTTCATCCAGCTATTGAAATAGATTTGAAAGACATTGGTCTCCAGCATATGCAACATACGAAATCTTTTAAATTGTGCTTTAGAAAAGGAAATTATAATGCCATAAATGACATAATAGCAGATTTTGATTGTTCGACACTGTATGAGGGCACAGTAGATGATGCACTGTCAGCACTGTATTCGTGTATTAATGAAGCCATTGATAAACATGTACCAAAACAAATTATGGGGGGGAGACATCAATACCCAATATGGTTTACACGGGCGCTAATTAATATGATCAAAGAAAAAAATAAGTATCACAGGCTATGGAAAAAGTATAAAAATCCTCTCGATTATAATGTTTTTGCCCTTCTCCGCACAAGACAAAAGTCTTTGCAAGAAGAATGCTACCTAAATTATATAAAATTAGCTCAAGATGGGATAAAAACGAATCCCAAACTTTTTTGGTCTTACGTAAAATCAAAGCGAAAAGGTACATCCAGCTACCCTAAGGATATGACTTATAATAATAACACCCTAAAAAATGAACAAGACACCTGCAATGCCTTTAATGAATTCTTTGCCAGTATGTTTAGATTGCCAGCTGACTCATATCCTGACACTACTTTGGTAGATCCTCCCTATAACTCAGTTACGAGTGACATAGTAGTCACCCGCGACGAAATACTGCGTCTGCTACGTAGTCTCGACAAAACAAAGGGCCCTGGTAGTGATGGCATTCCACCAGTTCTAGTGGTTAACTGTGCCGACACGCTAGCCGAGCCATTAACAATTATTTTGAACAGATCGTTTCGTGAAGGGGTGGTACCAACAGCATGGAAACTAGCCGATATCGTACCGATTCATAAAAAAGGTTCCAAAATACCGGTAGAGCATTATAGACCCATATCTGTACTAAATGTTTTCAGTAAAGTGATGGAAAAAGTGGTCCATAAACGTGTATACAACAACATTTCGTTGAACATTCCATGTGAACAACATGGTTTTGTCAAGTGTAAATCGACCACTACAAATTTAGCAGTATTTACAAATTCGGTGCTAAGGGATATGGACAAGGGAGGACAAGTAGACGTCATTTATACCGACTTTGAAAAGGCGTTTGATCGAGTCGATCATACGATCTTACTAAATAAAATAGAGACATTGGGAATCTGCGGCAATCTACTGCGCTGGACCGAATCATACATAAAGAACCGCAACCAAGCTGTTAGAATAGGCAACTGTAGATCAGGTGTAATTCATGTGCCATCAGGCGTCCCACAAGGGTCTATTTTGGGACCACTTCTTTATGTAGCATATTTATATGATATCGGACTATGTTTTAAAAATTCGAAATTTCTTCTATACGCCGATGATAAAAAGGTTTACAAGAAAGTTGCATCAATTGAAGACTGCGAACTACTTCAGGAGGACCTGAATCGTCTATCAGTATATTATTATAAGAACAGAATTAACGTGAATGCCGATAAATGCACCTACATTAGTTTTACTAGGAAAACGACACCTGTTTCATATTCTTACTCCCTAAATAATGTTCCACTGAAAAGAGTGTATGTGATGCGAGATCTGGGTGTGTTATTGGACCCCAAACTAACTTTCCACGACCACATTGAAAGCATAGTCAATAAGGCATTTAAAAGTCTCGGTTTCATATTGAGAGTCAGTAAGCCATTTAAGGACATTAACTGTGTTTATGTTTTATACCTTGCCTACGTTAGAAGTGTCCTAGAATATTGTTGCTCTGTCTGGAACCCACAATACACCATTTATATGGATATGATTGAGCGCATTCAAAAAAGATTTATATACCATATTAATTATAGATCTGGACTGCAGGATGATTATGAGTCTTCTTGTTCTCGCCTAAAATTTATGACCTTAAAGGATCGTCGTATAGTTTTGGACATGAAACTACTATATAATGTATGTCATGGCATTGTGGACTGCCCTGAACTCGTAAACATAATGTTATCCCTGAATACACCATCCACCCGCACACGTCATACTCGCAAAGCCCTTTTCCACATACCTTTAGTGCATACAAACTACGCAAGTAACTCCATAAGTTGCCGACTACCTAAAACTTATAATAAACAGTTCTCAGACTTTGACATTTTTCATTTAACGCAAATGAGCTTTGTAAATAGAATAAGGGAATGGTTTTTCGCCAAGGACAGTTATTGATTTACAATTAAAAAAATTAAGAATTAGCCTCCGAATTTAGATTTTTGGTAACTTTACGTCTTTTTTTTCTTATTTTTTTTTAAATGACATGCTGGTGACTTTTGTGTTTAATATACACGAGTCAACTTTAAATGAATTTTTGTTTATGTTTTGTTGCTTGTAATTTTTAATTGCTTGTAAACTTTTGTAATTTTTTGTGTGACTGTATTGTAATGTAACCTAAATTTTGCATGTATTTTTTATACTTTATTTTCTGTCTGATGTAATTGTGATTCGTTTGTATAATGTAAGTCCGTAATTGGCCTATGTAAGGCTTATATAATACCTAAGCTATTATTTTGTCTTGTGCTGTGGATTTTGTGAAATAAATAAATAAATAAATAAAAAAGGTTTCAGTTCCTGTAAGTCCCAGCGTATAGCAGCGCCGCCCCTGAAATTCTTCAAGATGTTTCTTGGGTATTTCGGGGTAGTTTTTTTTCAATTTAGGTGGTTTTCTGTTGAAAACGTCGTTTCATCGTTTACTCTTTTATATAAAAACAATATAAAACAATAGTTGCCTTTTGACACACCCAAATGAAATTTATTGAAATGTAGATTTTTATCTATGACTTACAATACTCTGTCAGCTTCGGGAACAAAGCTACTGTTTTTCAGGCAGAAGCTGCCAGCCTACTTGACGGAGCTACACAAATAAAAGACACAAAAAATAGCAATATCTGCTTCTACACAGACAGTATGGCTATTTTAGGTGCCTTAGGCAGAACTGTAACAAAATCTAAATTAATTTTAGAATGTCACAGAACACTGGAAAACCTAAGCATTTCAAATAATGTAACAGTACAGTGGATTAAAAGTCATAACGACAACATAGGAAATTGCGAGGCTGACCGACTAGCAAGAATGGGATCAAATACCCTACCAATAGGGCCAGAACCATTTATTAGTTTGTCATCAAAGGCAATAAGGCAAGTTCTCACCGATAAAACACTATCTGAACACAATCAGGAGTGGAAAAATCGTGTAGATTGCAGACAAACTAAAGCGTTTATTGTATCACACAACCATAAACTTACACGCTACTTACTCAACCTGTCCCGTAGTAATATATCATTAATGGTAGGATTAATAACAGGACATTGTTGCGTGAATAAACACTTATATACCAGAGGTAACTCAACTAGTCCCTTATGTAGGACATGTAAGGAAGTAGATGAGACGGTTGAACACATTCTGTTAGCTTGTCCACCTACTACAGAAACAAGATTATCTATTCTTGGACCAACAGAGCGCCTACCTCAGCTATTACAACACCCAGGCCTGCTACTCCAGTTTACTCGGGAGCTAGGCTGGCTGAGCTGAAATCAAGGGGATATGTACAAAGGTTCCACTCGAGAGAGCCACGTACAGGAACTTCACCCCCTATGAGAATAGAATAGAATAGAATAGATCTATGACTTATTGGTACATTTTTGGTGTCGCCTAATCCTAGTAAGCGAAAGTTTGTGAGTATGTATGTATGTTTCTTCTTCACGTCAAAACGGCCGAACCGATTTTAACGAAGCTATGGAGTTAGCTGACACCTTGGATTAACATAGGCTACTTTTTATCGCGGTATCCCTACGGGAAACCTTTTTAAGGCGGAGCGAAGCTCGCGGGAATAGCCAGTTTACTCATAATTTACTTAAGTTGGAAATAATTGTCTTTGATATCACAGATTTCAATAAAGAAGGACACATTTTTGCATCAATTTGCGAGGGTCAAGGGGGGGTCGCGAAAATTTTTTTTTATACCAGGGGGGTCGCACCATGAAAAAGGTTGAAAAACACTGTTATAAAATATATATTAAACTTAATAATGTTTTGTGTAATTCTTATAAAATAATATACAAGCTCACCTTCTCACTCTTCCCGCTCAGTATAGCATTCAGCGACACGGGTTTCTCCTCCCGGGGCAGCGTGGAGTAGATGCCTCGAGTGAACAGCGGCACCGCCAGCCCGTGGCGCCGCCGGTGCGCCTCGCCCTCCGACAACATGCGGGACTCTATACTGGGGGGTAGACGTTGTAGGGGTTAAGAAGACTGTAACTAGACCTTAGGGTGACCATAACTCACCGACACCACAGTAGACACTAGGAAACACATTAGACACTACTGACCCCAGTAGACACCAGGGACTAGAGTAGACACGAGGGACCCCAGTAGACACGAGGGTCACAGTAGACACTAGGCACCACAGTAGACACTAGGGTCACAATAGACACTAGGGACCACAGTAGATAACAGCAACCACAGTACACACTACTGACCCCAGTAGACACTAGGGACCACAGTAGACACTAGGGGCCTGATGATGAAAATGAAACCCTGCTTCTTATTGCGGTGACAACAAGAGCTACACTAGAGCATGGTGAAAAACAAAGGTTTGGCCAGTCAAATATGCCTTTTTTGTATACCATCAAAACCTACACAGTGCCTTTTTGCAGATTGGTCCTTCATTCCTGACATATTTCGCTAGCTGATTACTACTCACTTCTCCAGGAACCACTGCTGGTGTCCGATGACGGAGCCGGGGCGGCACACCCGCAGCCACGCCACCGCCTGCCGCGCGGTAAACGCGTGATGCTTCATCAGGTAGCACGCGATGAGGGTCCCCGTGCGGCCGAGCCCCGCTGAAAAGGAGAGCAGATTTTCATCACGTTAGAAAACTTTTAGACTTGTCTATTTCGTAATGACAAATGTTTTTAGAGAGGCTATGAATCGGGACTTACTCATAGAAATGTTTAAATACTTAAAAGGTTTGCTAGTCATGTAAGTACACCTAGATTAAGAGAAAAGTATTTTTTGTCAAATACCCCCGATATTCAACACTAAAAGTCGGATAACTTTTTAATAGCTGCAACGATTTTTTATAAAATATGGCTAACAACAGCCGGGGTAACGTTACATATCACCCTAAAAAAAAAAAAAACACACGTTTGACACATTCTACCTCGAAATAGACGTAAAAATGAGCCTTCTGTGAAAAATATGCATCACAACTCCATTTCAAACCCTTCTACCCACCCATCAACACACTCACCTTTACAGTGCACATAAAGTTGTACATAAGCTCACCTTTACAGTGCACGGCGACGGCCTGCCTGGCGCGCTCGCACACGCGCAGGAAGCGCGCCACGATGAGCTCGCTGGGCGCGGACCCGTCCACGAAGAACAGCTCGCGGTGCTCGAACCCGTGCGCGGAGAACTGACGCGCCTCGTATGACTTCTTGTTCAGTCTGTGGACGGAATTTGGCGGTTTAAATACAGCTATAAAGTCATAAAAACGGAAATGATATGAATGAAATGGATCCTAACATATAGTTTAAGTTAGACTAACACAGTAGACAGTACAGAGTAGGGACCACAGTAGATACTAGAGGCTACAGTAGATACTAGGGGCCGCAGTAGAGAGTAGGGGCCACAATATACACTAGAGGCTACAGAAGATACTAGGGATCGCAGTAGACACGAGACCACAGTAGACACTAGGGACCACAGTATACACGAGAGTCCACAGTAGATACAAGGGACCACGGTAGACACTAGGGACCACAGTAGACACTAGGGACCTCAGTAGACACAAGTTACCACAGTAGACACTAGGGTCTCCATACCTCACGACAGCAGACACGCCGTGCTCGCGGAAGTACTGGTGGTAGTGCTCGGGGATGTGCAGCGGGTACCCGCAGTAGACACTAGGGACAACAGTAGACACCAGGGTCTCATACCTGACGACAGTAGACACGCCGTGCTCGCGGAAGTACTGGTGGTAGTGCTCGGGGCTGTGCAGCGGGTAGCCGCGGTCCAGCCGGGACCGGTGGTGCGGCCCGGAGAACGCCAGCATCTTGCCCGGGATTATCCAGTTCAGGTCGCCGTTTTCCACTTTCTGGAATAGCAGGGTTAGGATTTTAGGTTATGAAAAGTAAATTAACAGCTATCCTATCAATTAAAAGTGTTAATAATGGATGAGCTATGTATGCCAATTGTTTATTTTATGTTAGGAATGCCTTATCAACGCAAACGGTGAAAACATACATAAGTAAGCATAGTAAAACGCTAACTACTAAGCTAAGCTAAAAACTAAAATAAGAATTAAGCTACGACAAAACACTTTTTACGTTAGTTACAGTGGATACCGGAATTACCAATAGTTTATCAACAACCCACCTCATAAAACAAATAATGCTCCGCATCGAAATGCTCAAAGTCAAAGAACCCCGCATCATGAGCCACCTTGATGGCACTCAGCACGTCCAGCAGCGAGATGTCGAACAGCGGCGGCCCGCCCGACGCGTCGCGGAAATTGAGCGGCGTCCAGTCGGCGCTGGCTGTGAGCGCCGAGTGAACTGTCGTGGGGCAGCCGCCGAGGTAGATTATCTGGAGGATGGACGTCGGGGTTTACAATACAATACAATACACTTTATTTGCACCAAGAACAAAAATTACAAAAAAACAAAACTTAAAAATAAAACAGTACAAAGAGGCGGCCTTATTGCTTATAGCAATCTCTACCAGACGACCTTTAGATGGATGGTTTATTTAATTTTAATACTTTATTGTAAAAAAGCATAGGTAAGTAAAATAAAAGATTAAGATAATTCAACTAAACTAGTTTAAAAGGGCGGACTTATCGGCTAAACACATCTCGATCTCTTCCAGCCAACACTGCTGTGGTTTGTGAATAAGATGATAGATTATGTTGGTTGGTTAGGTCGTGTGGGTTGTCAAATTTGACTTTAAATCAATCATTCATCGCATCATCAAAAGGATAACAACACCATTTTTTTTGAGGTGATATTTACATTAAACGACCATAAAGCCGAGCGTCCACTGCTTGCTAAACAAAGTTAGTTCGCATAGTTGAGCCGCCAGTGGACGCTCGGCGTAAGAAAAATAAGAACAAGGTTTGCAAAATTGGTAAAGTAAGCCTACAGGGGGTTACCAAGGGCTAACCAATAAATACTAATAAAACGTACATGATCCAATCTCTTAAATAATAATCCAATCACAATTCCAATTTACTTGGAGACATGAGACATCTATCGAAGATACATAAGTAATATGCTGAATACATGTCGTGATCAAAAGATATTACAAAGGTACACACCACAGTGTAATAAATAAATAAATGAAATTAGGTAAAGCAACTAAACCTACATAATACTCACAAGCAATGAAAAAGTTCCATAGCGTGACATGTCGGCCGCCAATGGCCGGTGGAACGTTTTCATTGCTCGTGAGTGTATATTTGTTACATTCTTAATTCCATTTAAATTCTCATCTTCTTACAGAGTTAAAAGATTAGCCAGTCAGATAAGTTGTCAGTCGCTGTACCTAGTTAAGTAAGTATATTATGTATTATTAGGTACACTTAATACGACACTCGGGAAGGCTCCTTTCGTGCAAAGGTCGCATAAGTTGAATAGTATTATAGTATTTTATTGATAGTATTTCTTTGTTTATGCATATCATGGCATTTAAATTCAAAAGAATATAAAAACATTCAATTAAAATTCAACTTGATGGCTTTGAGCTCCCATGCTTTTACTGCAGTTTGCATATAATATTATGCATTATCTATATACCTATATAAAAACGAATTCTTAAATTCGTGTTCGTAGACATGCGAGTGAAATCAAATCTGCGAAGCCCATATGATATCGTATGCAAATTGATCCGCCAGCAATACGCCGAAATAACATAACCTTTACCATCATTTGTATGTCAATCTGATACATATTGCTATTATATTAGATTTCCAGAGTTCTGGGAAAGAATCCATGGTCTGTTTGTTCGTGAGGCCATCAGACGCCAAAGAAAAGGGACGCTTATAAATTTATAACATACACAGGTCACGTTCAGGGATCAACATTATTTCGGAATCACTGGAAAAAATCGCCTCAAATGGAAATCATAAATAGGGGGGTTTCTGTCTAAATTCTTGTACCATAAGTATAATGTAATGCCTTCGTTGTCCGAAAACACTTGGCTCACAAGTGTAACTACACGTTACGAGTAGTGCACCAGGCGTAGGCGTACCTATTCTCAAGCATACAGATCTGTTTACATATTACGAATAGCCCAACTGTCTCATCGTGTAAACCCCGCTTAAACCATGTTTGTAGGTCGGATATCTCCACCCGCGGGCGGTAATCTCTTTTTATTGGATTACGACCGACGGCGGTGGCTGCTTATAAAATATGTAGGTACTATATTATACATTGGCCCCGCAACATAGGTTTTGTTTAATCCTAAAGTGTGCGTCAGGGTGGATTTCTATACGATTGCGTATGTTACGATTTACGATGGTTGTTTTTTTTTAACTTATGTTGTCCCGGCCAGGATATTAACATAGGATATTTTTTAAGTCACAGCAAGTGTATATATTTATAAGTAGGTTGCTTCTTTTTGGTCTGGACAAATATAAAAATTCGCATGTTCACTGACACGAAAGAAGAAGTAGGTACCGTGCTATCAAGAAGCCGAATATAGGACATTGGCCCTATAGTGGTCGGTGGTCGCCGACCTAACTCCCCCTGGTGGAAACATAATGCATATGCGTTTGCACATGTACCTCTATAATGTGATGTCGTAGTGATGTTTCTTTTGGTCTGGACAAATATAAAAATTCGCATGTTCACTGACACGAAAGAAGAAGTAGGTACCGTGCTATCAAGAAGCCGAATATAGGACATTGGCCCTATAGTGGTCGGTGGTCGCCGACCTAACTCCCCCTGGTGGAAACATAATGCATATGCGTTTGCACATGTACCTCTATAATGTGATGTCGTAGTGATTTTTCTCCTAGCTGAGTCAAAATAAGGTACTAGATAGGCATTTCAAAAGTTATAAACTCATTTGTTATCATCGTCACGGTTTATTGCCCGCAACTTTAGATTCTTGTATACTTTCGCCAAAATTTTACGACGAAGCAATGGATTTTATGGCTACTTTACAAATAAAAGGCCGTAATAATTCAATCTTGTAGCATAAATACGTATTTACTTCGGAATTACATGTAGTTTGTAGAAGGGTAAGTGGAGGAAGCACGCATTTCGTGAATATTATTATACCTATTGCTGTTTAATTTAAACGTAGGTAGTTATTTGAAAATAATTAAATGTTGTAAATTTTTTCAAAAACATTTTAATGACTTTATAACAACGCAAATATTATACAAGTACGGAAATATCATAATGTTGTTGGGCATCTTGTATGAATTTTAAGGGTCAATTCAGACGTACCACAACCACACCACAGCCACAACCACACCACAACCACGCGGTGTGGTCGGGCGTATATTTTGTATTGACAATGAATAATCCAATTCACACGTACCACATTTCGCCGTTGTCATCGACCACCTGTGTAATACGACCACATCGCAATCACATCGCAACCACATCGCAACGGCAACGCCGCCACGCGGCGGCGGCACCGCGGCAACCTGTTCTCCGTATTAACTGCATACGACCACGTGGGTACCACATCGCAAAGACAGCGACAACACAACCACATCGACATTTTGTCGCTGCCACAACGCAACTGCAAAGCCGCTGTCACACAATTCACACGCAACCACAGCTTGACCACATTTTGTCGCTGAGACGTGGTGTGGTTGTGGTACGTGTGAAATGACGCTAAACAAAGATACATAATACGTAAAACTTATTAAAATAACACCCTTCTTTTTTCGTCGGGGGATAAAATATAATATTTTAATAGATATACCTACCTACATATAGGTAATATCAATTCAAGGCACAAAGCTACGTTAAAAGTTTAAGCCAAAAAAGCTAGGAACTTTAAAACCAGCAGCAATAAAGCAGTCACTTTTTTTAAGCGACATTTATTTGCATTCGAGTGAAAGCATTCGTATAAAAGAAGTCTTAAATCTTTATGTCTTAAGAATAGTTTCCGAGAGGCACTGCTCAGAAAGACAGTGTTTTTTTACAAATAATTAAAATCTTGGCATGTAGGAAGATAACATTTTGAAACCTGTACATCTGAACACATCCAAATAGATAGGAGATATACATCCTACGGGTTGACTGGCAGAAAATGCTTTTAGCATTAAGTCCACCCTTTGTACCTTTATTTGTGATATTTGTACAATAAAGTGTTAAATAAATATACAGGCTGATTCTGGAGACATGAGCAGCAGTACTACATACTGTATAGTTACAGTTAAAAATTCTATCACTTTTTTACTGTTTACCATCAAAGCATAGGAATACATTAAATTTCGACGACAATAGATTTAAACTCGATTTGTTAGTGCAAGACGCGCCCCAAGGATCTGAGTTAAAAGATCAGATCAGTAGTAAAAGACACATAAACTGTCTCGCAGTGAGATCGATATCCCGATACTCGAAGGCTGTCTTCAGTACAGATATTGGATCACTGATGGGGTCATGCACAAGAATACGATACACAATAGGTATACTTACCAACATATTATATAATATGTAGGTATTTCTTGGGGACGGTATAGGCACTTAGATTGACTATGTAATAAATGGTCGACTTAACAACCTCTTTACTAAACTTTGGGTGTATGAAGAAAGAAATGCGACCCATATCTCCTAAAAGGACTATGTCAGACCAAAAAGGTATTATTTCTGCAGATAAAGAAACTATATGTATAAAAATGGCGGACATTACATACCATGATATAAAAGTGTATGTAATTTATGTAGGTCGTGAATAGTAAAGCCATCTTCATATTGTTCTTTATCGACGAGCTTTATAATAAGATAGAACAATTAAAGATTCAGCGGCCGCGACACGGGTTCGTTATCGACGTCGACCACCAATCACAGCGTCGTATTTATGGCGAATCGCGATATAGTGGTGTTTATCTGCGTCGATAACGATCCCGTGAAGCGGTAGCAGGCGACATACCTGATAGCTCCCGATGAGGTAGGCAGCATTCAACCTCAGCGTGTCCGTGTTACTCGTATAGAAGACTATCTTCTTCTTAGGGTTTTCCTCCAACTCCTTGTTTAGCTTCACGCAAAACTGGTACAAATGGCACAGGTGATAAGGTCCGAAGTCGAAGTAGAAGTTCTCGTAGACTATTTCGTCTTCTATGTGGAAGTATTTGCTGTTGCGAGTCGCTTTCGGCTTGTACCCCGTCTTGAGCGTCGCGAAGTACAGGCGATCTGGGGAGAAGATGAAGGGATTTAATATTAAGAGCTTAGAATATCAAAGCTTGCCCACAAATTATTATCTATACAGTAAAACTATAATGTCGTGAAAACGGAAGTGGATCCTAACTAATTGTTTAAGATCGTATTTAATCGATCTATCATATTTATTAAAGGACAAATCCGTTAAAATTCTAAAAATATTTAAAAGTGAGGAAATAACTGATGATCATAAAAAGTCTTAGCAAAATCGCACTCTTTGATGTCAGGACTTTGAAAAGAAAGAAAGAAAAGATACATTTATTACTACTTTGCGTATTGTTAATTTTGCAACAAGGTTCAAATTGACTTTTTAACACACGAGTTAAGACTCTTTACGACAGTCAAATGTTAACATTATCACAACGTTAATACCTTTTAAACCTTTTTTAAACCTATTTTGAAGTGTCAAAAAAGTCTAATAAATTCGGGGGTAGGATTTTAAAATTCATTCCAATTCCAATTTTAGAAATCAATTTTTTTAAATTTATTAGAACCAGAAATTACGTTTTTATAACTCAATAACTTAATCATTTTTAACACTCGTATTTCATTAACATTGCCGATTCACAGAGCAACGACATATCACCGTGAATGTTAAATGTAATGTGTGCAAATGTGAATTATGAAGTGTGAAATGTGTATGACAAGTGCATGCATGTTAAGTGCAATATGTGACAGTTTTTTTAATCATAGGTATTAATTATTGTTATTAGCATACTACATACGGCAAAAGTTCCTATGTAACGCGTAAGGAATTAAGACGTGTGTGTTATGTGCAGAAAACATGTGGACACTTCGCAGCGTGTTTTGAAACTATACAAGGCCAGAACGCACACATAGTGTACTAGCACTGTATAGTTTCAAGTGAAAAAAAATATTATTTGACTTGAAAATATACACGATTTGTGCGTACTAATCGCGTATACTTTCAAGTTGGGAATTACTGAATCGTTCTTGAAAATATACATTGCTATTACGCACATTGCTTTATTCGCGTACTTGTCGCATATAATTTGTACCTACATGCTGATTCTGATTTGCTTAACTATTTCGGTAAATGTACATGACTACAATTTACTTTATCTGCCTGTCATACTTATAGAACGTTAATAAATAAAGATGAACAAGCTCTAATTTGATTGATAAATTGATATTTATAGCAATCATACTTGCAAGTTACTTACTTATATCTTAATATTTATATGAATTAATAGTAATACACTCACGAGCAATGAAAAAGTTCCAGTGACAATAGCTCGTCGGCAATATTAAAATACATTTAACAGCGCATCAAAATATTATTATAACCAACTAAAAACGTACATTTTGATCAAATTCTAAATTAAATGTTTAAAAAATTGGGGTAATTTGGTTTTGACTTTTTGCTACTTCGAATTATTTATTGCTTGTGATTGTAGTAGGTATTACCCTATTACAAACCTATTTTTATCAAGTTTTGAATTCACCATAATTGTCTTTTATGAATTGTTCTACAACCTCTTCTCTTTTAATATTTACAACAGTTCTACAGTTTAATTTAAATCAATTTACTTTTTAACTGTACGATGTAATCAAAAAACGCGTTAAGAAAACAATGCCAAGTGCGGAATAATGATGCAATGTTTAGAAAGCAATAGACTAATTACTATTTCGCATGAAAGAAAGAGAGAGCAACAATTCAAAAGGGCTACCTGGTAACTAATCATGTATAGTTTCAAGTGCTCGCATTGCCGCTTGGCACTTGAAAATATACACGATTAGTACGCAGTGGTAACTGCTACAGTATATTTTCAAGCCATAATTTTGGCCCAACTTACTTGAAAATATACGCGATTAGTGCGTAATGGCCTTGTATACTTTCAAGTAAATAATGGCACCATTTTAATTTGAAAATATACGCGAGCAGTCCCAACCTCTGCGTTCTGGCCTTGTATAGTTTCAAAACACGCCACTTCGCACCAGTACCTACTGCAACTCAAGATTACTTATGAAATACTGATCTAAACATATTAATAATATTTTTTTATAGTACATATATGTATGTAACTATAACCTCAAGAGTCCAATTTTAATCTTAATCTAAATACCATACGAAAGAGTATACTCAAAGTTAAATAGCTGCACACATCTAAACTATGTTTACTTATACAGCCTCAAATCGGTTAATAGCAGGACACCACTCAATTACTTTAATCGGTAGTCGTAAAATTATCTGTTGATACGATCTCAGCTAATTTACTGTGCGGATAAAATCTTTAGTGACAATTTTGCGCTGGTAATTTCTCGATAGATTGGAAGTAGTTCGTGCTAACTTCTTCAATACGCTGCGAGTTCAGTTAAAACAGAATACATATATGTCAGAATACATATAGACGACCGAATGGCGTAGTGGTTAGTGACCTGACTACTGAGCCGATGGTCCCGGGTTCGATTCCCGGCTGGGGCAGATATTTGTTTAAACACAGATATTTGTTCTCGGGTCTTGGATGTGCCCGTAAAATGGCAATAGACCCGCCCCCTATTACATTGGGACTAACATAACACTCTGGCGAAAAGTGGGTGCAGCAATGCACCTCTGCCTACCCCGCAAGGGAGTACATTAGTACAAGGCGTGAGTGCGTGTTTTTTTTTTTATATATATGTTATTTTCTTGTGGACGTTAAATAAGTTTTTTTATACAAAGATGTGTCAATAAATACCATCAATGGGACTGCGTTAGTAAAGATCTAAGCTTCTATGTACATTAAGCAATGTATGAGAAAAGCAAATTCATATTGAATACAAGAACTTTTACACCTGCATTCCTCAAGTGCAATAGAAATCTCATTCTGTGTAAAACTTAGGTCTTCAGACCATCCTTCATTACGAGTTTCATAAAGATGGAAATAGATCAAGAACCCAATTCTATCCCAGTAGTACCTATTGTTCTCAACCACTTAGGCTACCAGTTCGCGAAACACTAGGTAGGTATACATACATACTAAAGGCCTCAACTTTACTTTAGAACCGTCTCATAACCAAACTTAACAAACAATAAAGTACTTAATAATATTATTGACGGTTTCTCAAATTGCCTAAATACAAAAGTGTATGTTGTACAGGTGTTTATAGTGGTGAGTACCTATAGGTAGCATAGAATAACAAGTACTGGTAGGTACATTGATTCCTTCGTGTTCGTGTGGTGATTGGCTGGCTCGAGTGGCGGCCGCGACTGTAATTACTGCCGTGTTTTACTTTACAAGTCGGTGAGGGCTGCACTATGGGTGTGGCCCAAGAATAGGGGATGGCGGTGTTTAACGTAAATTTCAATGAAACATGAAGCCGGGAATATTTCCTTCGACTTGGCTAATTTAGTATCGATTTAACTATCATAATTATGTATTTTTATTGGGTACACTACATAATTCCGAATTACTTTTTTACGAATATGAAAATAATGATTTTTAAAATTTCGAATTTCATAGTTCCGAATAATTCACAATCCCGAATTTTAAGTTTCCGAATAACGAAAATCACGAATAGTTTATAAACGAAATTTCAAACAACACATTTATTAAAATGACGAAAGTCAATTTTCCGAATATTATTATTTCGATGTTTCAAAAGTACGATTTTTTATTATATCGAATTGTTAAAATTACGAATCCCGAAGTTTTAATATTCCGAAAATACAAATTCCCGAATGTTTCTTAGTTAACACGAAATAGTTATATGAATAATGCAGCATAATGCGTATAAATCGAATCGCATCGAAAAACAATATTTTTTAAGCTATATTATGTGAAACGCTCCGCTCCGCTTCGCTGCGCTCCGCTTTGTTTTTCGATATCTATGTGCACCTAACACGCTCCTCCTCGCTTTGCTCGTCGTCGCACCTATCTTTAGGTTTGGGTCCTAAGGTTTTTAAGTTTAAACACCATAAAAATCCTAGCAATTGTTTTGCTCTAAATTTGAAACGCTCCGTTTCTCTGCGCTCCGCTTTGTTTTTCGATATCTATGTGCACCTAACACGCTCCTCCTCGCTTTGCTCGTCGTCGCACCTATCTTTAGGTTTAGGTCCTAAGGTTTTTAAGTTTAAACACCATAAAAATCCTAGCAATTGTTTTGCTCTATATTTGAAACGCTCCGCTCCGCTTCGCTGCGCTCCGCTTTGTTTTTCGATATCTATGTGCACCTAACACGCTCCTCCTCGCTTTGCTCGTCGTCGCACCTATCTTTAGGTTTAGGTCCTAAGGTTTTTAAGTTTAAACACCATAAAAATCCTAGCAATTGTTTTGCTCTATATTTGAAACGCTCCGCTCCGCTTCGCTGCGCTCCGCTTTGTTTTTCGATATCTATGTGCACCTAACACGCTTCTCCTCGCTTTGCTCGTCGTCGCACCTATCTTTTGGTTTTGGTTCTAAAGTTGTAAAGACGTTTATGTTTTTTGTCAAAATCACGAATTATCATATTTCCGATCGGGATTTGACTTTTTCGTGATTATAATAAATCGGTATTTTATTTTTCGTATATTATAATAATCGTATTTTTTTACATTCGTATATTTAACAATCGTAATAACAATATTCGTGATTATAATATTCGAAATTATAATTTTCGTGATTATTATAATTCGGTATTTAAAAAAATCGGTATTGCAATATTTCGTAAATTACATATTCGGGGTTATCAAATTCGGAAAAAAGTTTTTCGGAATATTTGGGTGTTCCCATTTTTATTAAATGATTAAACTTTTACTGTGCTACCACAAAAAACTTTAAACACCGTTTAACAAGTGTTTAAATCAAAATTTGACAGATTTTCTAGACGTTTGACAGCGCTAAACACCTGTTAAATACTGTCTAAGTTTTTGTGGTAAGGCCCTTATGTTTTTTTTATTTAAATTTTAAATAAACCCATCGTCATTGTTTGATTTCATTGTGACATTCATTAAGTGGTAGGTAATTTAAGCTGATTAGTTAAATAGGTATTATTGCTCGCTTGCCGGCTCCCTATACTACTAGAAGCTTTTTACGTAAAACCATCCATATATGATATAATATGCTCACACAAACCTCACACACATCTACTATATCTACCTGTTACGTAAACACACGACAATCCTTTATTAATTAACTGTGACACATTTCACAAACACATGAGCAGGTAGGTACTATGTAGTATGGCTGATTCTGGGGCTTAAAATAACATTAATAAAAAAAAAAATTACAACTTAAAAAAAACAGTATTCAGGCTACAAAAAATCAGCAACGCATTATTTTACATCCTTATAAGCCAGTAACAGCACACTGCTGGACATAGGCCTACTTTAAACGTACAGCCTTCCTCATCTTGCTGCCTCGTCATAAATATAAGCTGAATAAACAAAATAGTATTCCATTCTTAAATACAATAAACTTATGGATATTTTTGTGGCAATAATATAATTTTTCCGCGGCCGCCTGCGCCCGGGCCACCCCCCAAAGGGGATCTGCATGCTACTTACATAAGCCAAGGTCGAGCAACACCTCAAGCATCGTTATTGCAGGCTGAAAGGTGAACTTGGGGCTAAAAGCTATTTCTGACCCGAGAATTATGGGCGAGGCGCGGAAATAAAGGGTTATGTGTCTACATTTTGCGTCGGCTGCGACTTACATACTACCCCTGTATGTACGAATAAAATAAGCCTGTGTGCAGACAACACCACAACCGCGTTTTGTATTTACTTACTTATTTTTTTAAAGCTCAAATACTTTATTTTATACAAGGTCACATAGTCATATTTGGTTAATTAATCCATACAAAAAGACAAATATTAGTGTCAATTGAGATACCATGCTTGATCAGATGTGTGGGCTGGGAGATGACCATGTGCCACGGCCAAGCGACGGCCTTGGTTCTATTGAATGAGCATAGACACACAATAAGGCTCTATGTTATGTATTAATGTGTTGATCTGTGCAAATACAATAGTACAGGTTTTCATGTTAAGTCCCACTAGTAAAGCTTCAAGTGTAATGTTTGTATGTTTGGATTATAATTTATTTTGAGTGGTAAAAGTGTATCAATATGCATGTTTAATAGCTCAATTGGTAGGTAGTTTATAAAATTAATTTAGCTTACTTTTGGTAATATTTACTGGAAAATATTATATCATTTATTAATTATTACACTAAATCAAACACTATATTACGCATCAGTATTCATTCTGCATTAAACTTAATCAATCATAACTTCAAGGAAAGGAAATTAAAATGAGCCTCCTACACATTCTCAATACATAAAGGTAAAGTTCAGAATATGTAAATAACATAAAACTAAGCATTTACATACTTACAAACATGACCTTCATACTTTACGAGTGACATTTGATGGATGGTGCAGAATGGCAACACTATTATTATAGCAGTGTAATAGTGTTTGTGCAATTTGTGCAATACTATAAAGATACTTCCTTGTATAAATAATAAATATTCAAAATGGTAACCAAACATAACAGTTCCTTTGACGGTCGAATGGCGTAGTGGTTAGCTGGTTAGTGGCCCTGACTGCTATGCCGAAGGTCCCGGGTTCGATTCCCGGCTGGGGCAGATATTTGTTTAAAGACAGATATTTGTACTCGGGTCTTGGGTGTTGATATTTATATTTAGTATCTATCTATCTATGTATTTGTGTAGATATATCAGCTGTCCGACACCCATAACACAGGTTCTGTCTAGCTTGGGGTCGGATGGCCGTATGTGAGATGTCCCCAACTCCCCACATATTATTATTATTATTAGTTCCTTAAAATGTTGTGCATGCAGATAAAGAAACAATATAAACTGGCAGCTGTAATATTTAAAATAGGAGTGGGTCAATGTATTGCAAGGCCTACAAAAAATATGAGATAACATGTGAATCAAGCCTTCATTTTCAAGTTGTATTTTTTTTTCAGGCCAGTACAAATTATGTCTTAGCTGCAACTTCATCCAATGATCTTTAACAGATTAGGCAGTGTACTAACTACTACACTGTAGTATACACAATACATGGTTGCCCTACTACATGCTTAACTAATGATGAGTAAATCCAAGTTTAATTTACTGTGATGATGGAACTATTTGTGTGGGTTTTATCATGGTATTAAATGGCCTTTTGCTTCCTTTTGTGTATGAATAAATGATCATTTTTATGATGAAAACATGTATTTCTGGGAAATCATCTACTCAGTCATTTATTAATGTATGTAACTATAGACTCTTTTCTTGTGTTCAACCTTCGGAAATATTTAATAATAATTGTTTGCAAAAATTGGCATTCATGATCATATTCTTTCTAGATCTTGTTTATTTGTTATTCATAAATAATATTGAAGGGGTTCCCTACGAGTCTTCGAAACAATTTTTTTCGAATATGCATACATCGACAACCTTAAACCGAAGCTTTCATAGTGCGATGGCTTGTTTCTTTGAAGGTTTTTTTGTTCGACGTATCTTAACACCGAACATCTAACTAGGGCATATTGTTTCTCCAACGTTTCTTTGACCAATGTAACGATACTTCGAAAATTTTTGTACAACCGTCTAACAGTTAGAATTTCTTGTAGGTACAACATATATACAATTAAATTCATGTAAGTACAATAACAAAATCAGGTACCTATTTAAGTATGAATAACTTTATTTTTTATTTATTTTATTAGGAAAGCTAACAACATGTTACACGAATAGATAACTAATACATTAAAACAGGTATCTTAAAGCTAATGACAAGCTTTCACAGATAAATGTACAGTACCTACTTAGTAACATTAAAAAAAGCGCACTTAAGTTATCAAATCATACATATACACCTACTTAAATAATTTTGTATAAATTTTAAATGTGACTTTTAGATTTTTTATGTTTTGATTCTTTGAGATTTTGTTATTGTAAACAACATTTATATACAAGAATTTCATTGTATATAAGTTGTACCTACAAGAAATTCTAACTGTTAGACGGTTGTACAAAAATTTTCGAAGTATCGTTACATCGGACAAATAAACGTTGGAGAAACAATATACCGTAGTAAGAAGTTCGGTATTAAGATACGTCGAACAAAAAATCCTTCGAAGAAACAAGACATCGCACTATGAAAGCTTCGGTTTAAGGTTGTCGATGTATGCATATTCGAAAAAAATAGTTTCGAAGACTCGTAGGGAACCCATATTGAAGTAATTATGAAGCTTGACTATGTTGAGTGTTGTGCATCTCATTGGGGAAGTTTTTTTCCAGCAGTGCTGCTGTATAGTAGAGTACTCACCTTTTATGATCTCCGTAGAGGATATTATAACATCACTGTCGTCCATGATGATGCAAATATTACCGCAGTTTATTCAATTTTCTATTATATTATTCTCTTTGCATGTCTTCTTTAGTTGATTATCTTTTTCGAAGATAAATTCTGTTTTTTTTTCTGATGTAAACATCTGTAAATAAAGATAACAAGAATTATAGGAAATATTTTACAAAACTTCTATAGCTGTTAATGATATTGACCAATATAACATGTACAGTGTAAAGTGATATTCTTGTTGGATTGCCAAATTGAAACACATTTAAGAATGATCTATCCTTTAAAGGCAGGTTGTTTGGAAAGTGCTCTCGTTTAGATCTCACTAGTAAAAGTTTTTACAATAACTTCAGGTATTTTGTACAAATTTATAGTTTAAATAAATTAAAATTCTTACCAGAAGTTCGCCGTCGCGCTTCCGCGGCGAATAGCCTTGAGCATTTGCAACAAACACAATAGATTTCGCAAGTGATAATAATAACGTCATGTAAACATTGGATCGTAGATCGGAAATCACTGCACTTCTAACTAGATTTTCTGTCGAATATTCACTGTAATCTCACAATCTATCACACGGAACTTGAGGGTTATTGCGGGATCCTTCTAATTCAGATCTCATTGGTGATACTGCGAGCGCACATCCAAGCGTCGCCGCGTAGGTGTCTGTTTATTGGAGGCGTGGGATGGCTTCTTCGCTCTAGTGGAAGGTCATAACAACTAGCACTGAAAATTCAAAGCCTTAGCTCCACTATTAAAGAGTTTGCACTTCACTACATAGTGATATTCTTTCACAAAGCACCGAGTGTTATTTCTATAGGGAGGTGTGCATTCAAGTAAGACTATCAATAGATAACATGTAAACACAAGCACCGGGCGTGACTGTAGCACAAAGCAGTCGGTTGTGACGACGCAAGGTCGCGGATTAACTTCACAGCCCACAGCAGTGGAGCGAATTCAGCTATTTTATTCCATTTCGTGTACTACGCGTGACGTTCAACGCGCCCGGAGCCGTTGGAAACTCGTTTTCGTTTTGTCAAAGATAATTTTCCCGAGCTCCAGCGCCATCTGTCCTGTCAATTTTGACGTTTAAATTCTGGCATTTGGAATTTTTAGAACACTAGAAGTTAAAACTTCAATAGTATGAAGGAAGATCCAGAAATTGTCTATGAATTTTATTAGTACACAAAAATAACCCTAGATGTCGTATCAGTATTTTTTATTAGTACATAAAAATTACGCTAGATGTCATACATTATATTTTTTTATGACTCCACAAACAGATGGCGCTGCCGCTGGATGTATTTTATTTTTACAAGCAAGGATATCTTTTGTTTTATTAACCGTAACGGCGAATCAAGATGATGATGATTTTGGTGTTTATGATCTATACCAATGTTCGTTTATCGTCTGGAGTAAATTGCGCTCTTTAGAGATTGTTACTGTATTGCTAGGTAGCAATTTCGGTAACTTGGTATCATCTAGGCATTTCATATAACTACCTAGTACCTACGTGTACTGTATGATACCTACATAACATACTCAATTTGTCCGCAAGTCCGCAGTAATTTGCGCATTTATCATTCTGTCAGACTCTCCGGAGGGAAATCAAAAAGACGAGTTATTATAACTTTCCATAACATTTATTCAATAAAGGGTTTATTATGTCAACGATATCAGATCCGTTATTTGGTTAATTTGACTAATCAATCACATGTTTAGCTGTTGGTTGACCACTTTACATCTGTCGGCTGCGGCCTTCACAGCGCCGATAATGGCTGACCGGAAACCTGGAATAATATAAAATATGATGAAGTAAATATTTAAAACACAATTTCTTATCACCTATCAAGTTATCATACTACTAGTTCAAAGTGTAGCATTTGTTTTAGAGCGATCGATGCATGGTAGCTACCTAAAAACCGTTCGGATAGAGACTCGCCCGGTGCCCATGACATATTTATAAATTTAAGTAGTTAGATAAGAGTTCGAGTCCTGGGAAATATACCTAGGCACCAAAACGGTATACAATTCGTACAGTATGTAATCGCAAACTTATGTGGAAAATTTGTTATGTAGATCTAGCACATTTAAATGTATTGATATGAACCATAGAATAACAAGTACAGTAGGTAGTACTCGTTATTCTATGATATGAACCCACCAATGTGCAGTGGACCAGGGTGGTGGGAACAATAGTCCACTTTTATTATTTTCCTCGCTCTAAAGTACTAGTTACTTAAATTATCTAATTAAAAAAGACTAACCATTCTGCTCCAAGTGGTACGTCCCATCAGCCGTGGACCCAGCAGGACTTGTCACATTGTCCTTGAGCTGGGCCGGATGCCCCCCCGTCTTCACCATCTCGGCGGACCCCAGCGTGGTCTGCGCCGCCAGTCGGAGCGCCAGGTCGCGAGGCAGCCCGCAGCGCACGCCGCCGTCCGCCAGGGACTCGATCAGCATGTAGATCTGGAGTTTGAGGGCATAGAGGTTTAGTACAGTGGTGGGTAAGGTTTAAATACTACGACAAACCTTGCCGTAATTACATTAAGTAATTCTAAGAATTATGACCTGATTTTAGGTTTTTGTGGTCTACCAGAAGGATAAATCTGGATTGTTGATAGTAACTACTAACATATGATTGTGTTTTAGGAAAATATAATAATTGTAGGTACTTACTTAGCAGAAACGATATGAAATGTATGGAGACCATTACTTGAGTCTGTCAACTACAAGTGGGGCTAGACAGCATTTATAAATTGTTCCAATAACTGCGCGCTTTATAATTTTATTTTTATATAATTATGCATCCATATTCATCATAATATATCATAGACTTCGAAATACGGTCACCAGTACATATAAAAAGCCCTATAAACTCACATAAGCCGGCCCACTGCCGCTCAGCGCGGTCACGGCGTCCATCTGGTACTCGGGCACCTCGTCACAAGTCCCCACCGCTCGGAACAGCCGCGCCGTCAGCTCGGCGTCGGCGGCGGTGGCGCGCGAGCCCCGGCTGAGGGCCGCGGCGCCCTGCTGCACCAGCGCCGGCGTGTTGGGCATCACGCGGATCACGCGCGCTTCTTTAGGCAGGTTCTGTGGAGGTTATTGGTGATGGAATTTCACGTGTAAGTACGCTGTACTCCTACTAGGTAAGCTAAATTATCAAGAGACTAGTCAACGGGAAAAGAGACGTCAAGAATGAGGTTGGACCGGTGCTATATAGAGCTATTGCGCAACTAATCCAGTTGCGCAATGACTGACGTATTGTTCAGCATGATGATTAATAATTGGGGCAGATTAAATGGACTACGTAATAATTATAACATCCCACCCGCAGTGGACCTTGGTGGGCAAGTGGTCCAAACTTAGGAAAAGAATTTAGATGCACAAAATTACATCAATACGAACTAGGACCCACAAAAAATTCTCGTGCTCGTTGTATTTACTAAGAACATTGTTTTAACCAACACAAACCTTCTCAATAGTAGCGATGCTGACGCCCATGGCGACGGATATGAACAGCTTGTTCCTGGTGCCGGGTGCGGCGGCCACCTCGCGCAGCACGGGGCCCACCACGTCGGGCTTCACCGACACGATCACCACCTCCGACCGCTCCACCACCGGCGCGTTCTCGAACAGGGATGTGGCGCCCAGGTTCTGACGACATGCATTTAAAAGATACCTTTAATAAAGTTGTTTATAATGTTGGGTTAATGCATGAGTTGCATGACCCATCGGGGAAATCTTTCATAGAGAAATTAATACAATACCTCTAAATATCAAAACATGACTTTTTCATAATATGTATATTTTTACATTGATATGATGAGATAAAGCGATGAGTCCATGAATCCACTAGCTCTAACTAGTCCGATTGTCGTGTGTGATGTGTTTGGGCCTTGCGCGGTCTAGTCTTCAAGCCGTTCTAAACTTTAGGTAGGACACCGGTTGATTCCCCCTTAGAACACTGATAATAATAAGGGTCCTAGACGGTGATAAATATATAAAATTAATAATAATAAGTCTAAGCTAAGCTATTTAGAATGACGTTCAGATTTAGGAAGGTCATCAAAGGTCGGGCTTCTAAGTATATGTCATATCATGCATTTTGTAGGAGCTACTATTTACACGAATGGCGGCAGTTACTTTAATTACTTATACCTACTTATTTATTAAAATGTGAGTTTCACCAACTACGTAATACCTTATCGCGTCAGCAGAGATAAATTTAAATGTAAATATACAAATACAACGCAATATTGAATTAACTAAATATAACTTGTAATTTATTTACCTTGAAAGCCTCAGCGCTGACTTTATCAGCTGGGTGGCAGCTAGCTGTGATCTCTTCAGGTTTGGCTAGGCCTAGAAATGAAATAAAATGCTATAGGTGTCTAATATTCTATTACATTCTCTGTGCGTAAAATTTCTGCATGTCCCCAAGGTACGTCTTAAATATGCTTTCTAAGCTTGAACCATTTCCACCACACGTACCACTGCGGATTGGTGGGTTCACACAGTCATGTAGATATGAGCTACATCTAGACATGGAGTCGTTTTCAGGATTTTTCTTCACTGATGGTTATAGAGGTACTTAGTAGGTTCACCGTAATTAAAATCCAAAGAACCCATTGGGGTGGGGTGTGAGATTTGAACTAAGACTTGCTTACCCGATTGAGCTACCGCCGCACATATACCTTGGTCTACAGGATGAAACTTTGAAAGCCGTTAATTACGTTGATAGTAAATTAAGATATTGTAATTGTGATATGAAAATTTTATTGTTAATTTTTTTATTGGCGGTGGTGAAATTAAATATAGGATGAGACCAAAAATACAAATTATTTATGTGAAAGATTTATTTAAGTAGGTAGGGAAACTTACCAGCTGAAATGAAGCCATTGGCCAAAGCAAAGGCGAGCCTGCCGCCGCCGAGGAACCCGATCTTCATGGCTTCAGTTAGGGATACTGAAAACCAACACACAAAATATTATATAATTCATCATCATCATCACAACCCATCACGTTCCCACTGCTAGGCCACATTATGTTTCCTTCCAATTATGGAAGGGTTTAGGGCCTTTGTCCACCACGCGGGCTTAGTCCGGGTTGGTGTAATTATTTAATATTAGTTATTCAGACAAATGCTTTATTGCATAGACACATTGTCACTTTGTCAGATAGGTATAGATACACAGCACGGATTCGGCCTTTATGTTATTCTAGAAGTTTTAGAGACGTGTTTAGTTTTAACGAGTAGATGATGTAGTTGAATTTTTGGGAACTTATCATTTGCACACCCTCTAGATTTTATCTGTACTACCACAAAAAACTTTAAACACTGTTTAACAAGCGTTTTAAATTAAATTTGACAGATTTTGTAGGCGTTTGACAGCGCTAAAAATCACAACACTCTCCACACAACACTGTCTAAGTTTATGTGGTAAAGCCCTATTGGTTTCAACATGGCAATGGTCAAATTAAAAGGTACACTACTGCACTGTATTTCTAAAAATATCAATTAAATATGGTACTCACAAGATTAACGTGTTAAAATTAAGAGCTTCACAAGGCAACTGAAGTGCTATTGTTTCAAGATTTAAACATAATATCGACAGTAACTCAGATAACAAATGAAGAGGTTACTTCTAATCACATAAGTGTATCTTTATATCGTGTCAACATAATTATTTTTATAGACATACCTACTACCTACCTAAATATGTAGACTGAAATCGAACTTTATTTCCTCTAAGAAAATAAGAGTATCAAAATACTTTTTATATTAATTCATACTGAATTACTAAGATTTGAGTAAGTAAATATTGGTACCATAAGAACCTATTCCTCAAAAAATAATGTGTGATTGGAAAAAATATGGTTCTGATAATAAACCTACTTGTAAGTACAAATTATGATTAATGTCACTTTAATCCGATGCCAATCGATTGTCCTGGCAACAAAAATCATCCCTGCCAATCGGACAGTAGATGATAATAACTCTGTAAATAAATCTCTCTACTCTATTTTGACAGTGTCTTCAAATTTTAACTAATTATAATGACATAGAAACTGAAAAAGAAATGAAATAAAATAAAAAAAATAAAACATTGAACTCTAAAACTAATTTACCTAAACTTAAAAAGTACCTGTCTCTACTTATATGGTTGTTGCGTTAAGATTTAATCAGAAACCCACCGATCTTGGACATTAGTAAAAATAAAGCACCCACATATAAGTAATCACAGCAAAATTTTGCATATGAAACATTTTAAGTTATACTTAATTTAAAATTTGAACTGGTACCTATTTGAACCAGTTCAATTGGTTATATAAGTTAGTTAAATTTAAATAAGTACTTAGTAGAGGCTAGCCATCTTCGTTTAGGAGTAATTTGGTGCTATATTATGGCACTTGGAACTACTTATTTATTTCATAGCTCGCGAGTGAGATAGGTACTTTGATATCATTATTGGTATGGGGTGTGTTGTGTAACGTTGTTTTCCATTTCACTTATCTAATTATTATCAATCATTAGTTCATTACCCAATTATCTCATCCAAGTAAGTGAATGTTGTATTTATGGGTCATTGTTTATTGTGTCTATTATACAAAAAGGATTATATTGATAACAACAATCGTATGATCTAATCAAGTAGGTATATAGATACGCTTAGGTATAAACAAGGATCATTGATCAAAGCACTAGGTAGTTACCTACTTATGTAAAAAGTACTTACTTACCACTTATTTACCAAGTAAAAGGCAGTTTAATAACATTATTTTAACAATACAATCATCATCATCATCATCATAACCCATCACGCCCCCACTGCTGGGGCACGTCTCCTTGCAACAATACAATGGATGCTCTTAATTTGTAACAAATATTAAATTACTTGTCTCAACAAGACAACCAGCACAACAAAAGTGGGTTCAATCAAATCCTACTTAATAAAGAAAAATCTATATCACTCCCAGTGAGATGGAAAGGATTACATGTATTATCTATCAACAACAACCAGTGGTAAGTGGTGGGACAGTATTAGTTACTATATAATGTTTGGTGGGATGGTCCAGTGTATAATTTGTGAATGTTTAGATAGAACGCGGCCAAGACCGACGCTGCCTGGCGTACCTCACCCAAAGGTTATCCCTGGCGATACAAAGAGGAAACGCAGCCAGCATTATGGGTGGGGTGCAACAGAAGAGCGCCACCAACATTTGTAAATACATACATCTAGTTAAATATAAGTTTTCTATTATTAGTTTATTTAATATTATTATGAATCCAATAAATACAATCTAGATTTTATTCATTACAACATTATGAAGTTATTATTAAAATAAATTATAAAGTACTTATTTTTTAACTAAACTATCTATATATTTTACAAATAAAAATGATAATAATATAAAATACTTATGACATCCTGGCCTGGAAATATTCTACCCTTAATAAACAGGAGTTTATCAAAGGTAGAATATTTCTTTTAGTTCGCTGCCGTCGCCCGGGATGGTTCCGAGGAGGCTGGCAGCGTTCCCTCTCTGTATAGCCAGGCTGATGCGCTGGCTGAGATAGCTGCCAGCCCTCTGGTCCCTTGATACCTCGACCAGGCGCGACGAAAGTTCTTTTACTAATCGTCGCGCTTCGGGTCCCCACGGCCCCAGGGTCTCAACCCCAAACGGCACAAATATGTAGCTGTCAGACAGACCGTTGTATTTGCGCCGTTTGAGGTTTTCGGCAGCAGCCGCCGCCGTGCCCGCCGCCGCGGCACTACCCTGGATGTGGGAGGGGGCCACTGTGTCGGTGCAGGTGGCGTCCCAGACTAGGCATTTCCCGTACTTCCAGGGCATTACGGTCATACCGTCGGGCCTCTTCCTGTCGTCTCTCGCCAGGCCGGTTGGCTCCAGAATGGCGGGGATTCCGGCGCTCGCAAAGGCCCGACGTATGACGTCGTTAAGGGCCGCGTGGCGGGGTAATCGGCCGGCACTCCGCTGACAGGAGAGGCCGTGGTGGCCTAGCTGGTCGACGGGGTCCCCGCAACGGCAGCGATGTGGCTCGTTGGTCTTACAGCCTAGTCTCAAACAGACAGAGAGGTTAAAGGTGTTGCGGTCCAGCAGTGTGCCCACACTCGCAGATGGAAGGGCCCTCAACCAATGTCCCGACTCTGGTTCGGCAGAAGCCATGAGGCGGGCGCGGTCTGCAGGGCTGGTGGCAGTTTCTAAGAGATTTTCCTGAACCTGCCTGCAGATCGGCTCGTCCCACAGCCTCTGGGATTCCGGTAGTCGAGGGACATCTTGTTGTGGGCCAGCGATATCTGACCAGGCGCTCCTGGCCTCAGCCAAGTAGGTGACCTCTGCATCGCCAAGCGATGGGTAAATTATCTTTCCGTAGAGGCCAGCCGTGCTGTGTGCCGAGGACAGGAACGCCGGGAGGGCCACACTGGACGCCGAGCGGATGCCCAGGCCACCGAACCGTATCGGCAGCGATGCCTGGGCCCAGCTGCGGTTATCCAGTTGGCAATTTAGAATTTCGGTTAATATATTTCTGATCATCGCATCCAAATTATTAAGTAAATTTTGGTGTCTCCAAATAGGTGAACATCGCAGTACATAGGTAAATTTTGGAACGAAAAGACAGTATCTGATGATTACCAGGGCGATTTGCGGATTAATTTGTACCAGCCGATGCGATGATTCCTGGAATTTTGTGATTTCATCGTCAAAAATAATATTTGTGATTTTGTGAATTAATGTAAATGTATCTTATGTTCTTTCGTTGAAGGAAAATAACGTCAGAAGAACGCCTACTAAAAGTAGATCCAACTCGAGATGTTGTGAGCCTACTAATTAGCGTAGTGGGACATGGTCCTAGCTTACACGAGGTTCTTCAACCATTTAAAACATTTCTTGAAATATTCCCAATAACAATGGTGAGCTATTCTGCGCCCTTACCTACGATTCCTTACGAACTAAATTAGTTACCATACCATCTAGATATCTATCATACTTTAGAACAGAATCAATAAACTGACATCGTTAATTGAGCCTTGAAAGCAATATGCACTTTAACAAGCGCTAATAAAACGATCTCTCCATTAGATACATTTATGTACGTACTTATCGCACATGCTCGTATCTCTATGCATTTTGTATGCACTAGCTCTTAGTGTATTTGTATGCACTAGGTGTATCTAGATGGTTGGCTATGTAGACTGGTAGACCTTGATGACCTATGCCGTGATCTGATACTTGCTCCATTAGTTGTTTAGTTTGTTTCTATTAATATCTTAGGTGAGATAATATAGTTTAGACACAACACAGTGGACCAAAACTTAGCTATGCTGGTCTATGGTGAAGCCTCAACTAGAAGTCGGTTCTTCCACTGGTGTGTTTTGTAATGATTACAAATTTTAAGGCATAAATTCACTAACTAGTAAATTTTAAGAAGTTGACTGCGTTAAGCGGTCAATTAACGTTAAAGTGATAATAAATTTAAATACTAGGTATACTTATCTTACTTACACACTTAAGTATATATGGGTAGGTACTTACATTTGATCATTGTGGAGCTTTTTTATTTATTTATCCGGTCCAATATTTAAAAATTCGATTCACCGAATGTAACTTAAAAACGCAGAGTAAACTTTTTGACGCATCACTAATTTATTGACTAATTTATCAGGCTTTAGCCTACGAACTAATTTTACTTGTTAAAATTATAAAAAGGGCTCTAAATTCTGGTTATTATAAATAATTATAAATAAAATGCATTAACCGAACTGACCGCTACAGGGTGAGATAACCGACTAATGATGAGTGCGTAGGAAAACATGCACTGTATAGGAAACTTGCTATACCTAAACAATGACAACTTCATATAAAATAGAATAGAACACTCGATCTTTGTTTATTTTAATGAAATACCTAGCTAGTTTATTTAAGCGTTGCCTATAGAACTCCCGAACATCGCAGGCACTGTCAAACTACAATATTTCACAATCTTTTATTAAAATGCGTTATCTAGGTATAACAACTCCCGTATTTACACATTCATTACTTTTTAGCTTTTAATTGTTTTCTATCCAAAGTAGCACAACATACTAACTGATTTGATAAATGAACCTAGATTGTCGAAATATTTTTATGTGTAACATGATACTTAAATCAGCCGCTTGTTTTTATCAAAACATAGATCTAATACCTCTATATCTCTACTGATTACATTCGAAATAAAAAGAGCTTCCATACACCCATTTACACATTTTTACCGAATTTCAATTAAATTATACTTTCTACCTCATTATGTTAGATATTTATGTACCTACTTATAATCAATAGTGTAATGAACTAGCAGCATTATATTTTTCAGATGTACGGGGACCTAGGTTTAATGTTTATAAATATGTCTGGGTGCTATTTTCTGCACGTGCAGCCAACATGCACCCAAGATTCCCAGGGTCAGGGTCCATTTCTAGATGGTGGGTTTTCCTTTACCGTAAAATATATATTATTTATTACATAAGTAAATATTAAATTCCTACCGGTACCTACATAAATATTGGGATTGAAAACATAATAAAATAAGATCAAATGCTAGAAATTAAATATAAATAAATAAAAGTATAAAACACTTTTCAAGTTAAAGGTACATTCGACCACAGTGGTTGGTAGGTATACACGTTATCAAATGTGTGTTAGCTTATAATGAATCCAGTGTGTACCTATCTACTTCATAAACCTACCTACCTACCTAGTTTAGTTACTTTACTATATGAAGAAATAAATACACATACCTACCTACCAGCATAACCATGATAAACTTTTACAGCCATGCATCGATAGAATGGTAGATGTACTTAGACTACTTAGTAGGTACTTAGGTATTAGATATTTTTTTATTAGGTTAATAATCTATGTATTAAAAAAAAAGCGAAAGGTCACGTTTACAGTATACACTGACTCATTACGAAATATCATAAACTACAAGTGCTAGGAGTCTGAATTTTTTTAGGACTTAGGTGCTCACTAACACGGGATTTTGCGAAATTCAACCCCTAAGTTTTAATGAAATGTCTAAAGTTTGAAATTTGGAATGGACGTAGATTAGGTAAGTACCGTAAAGATGCACTAAAAAAAGATTTTCCCGAAATTCCCACGGGTACGTGAATAGGGAATATGCATAATTTTTTTTTTATACTTTTATTGGATAGTTTTACATCACTGCCAAAATAAGTAATTGAAGGTATTTTAAAGAAAGTTAAAAAATTACAACCATCACGACCACTTTGAAATTCCCGTCAGGATGGCGGGCTGGTGTGACGTCATAATCTTTTAATTTCACGGCTCAGAATAATGAGTCCCTTTAGTCGGCATAGATTTTTTACCTTATCAAGTAATCACAGAGTACTTTTGTATTTTCAACAAACCAATGTTGTCATGGTAACAAACGAAAAAGGAAGTGTATAAAGTGTGATCAGTGGCTGTTTTGTAATGGTAAAATAAAGTGTGACTAGTGGCTGTATTGTAATGGGAGCTCGTAAATAGCTACTAGTAGCTCTTTTGAAATGGGAGCGCGCAAACCAGAGGACCTTTGTACACAATATTACGCTATTATGGCAATATGAATATAAAGTAATATTTGTATTGTATGTAAGTACTTACTGTAACTTTGGTTCTCAGTTAGAGAGGCTAGGGTTAGTGGGTCATTCTATTATATTATCTGTGGGGGTGTAAGAACCTGCACCTGGCTCTCTTGAATGGAACCATTGTGCATATCTCAAAGGTCTAAACCCCCTTCCTAAGCTTGGACCATTTCCCACCACGCTGGTCCACTGCGGATTGGTGGGTTTACATATCTAGATGTGCTTAATCTAAATATTGAGGTTTCTTCACGATGTTTCTTTCACATGCTACATGATTATCCCCGAATTTAATTCTACAAAAATAATAACGTATAACATGCATACATATTATCTTTTATTTATAATAAACACTTTTCCGCAGCTGGTCACAGTTTACTCGTTCATACTGCGTAATAAATTTAATGTGTCCAGTTCTTCTTAATTTAGAAAAAAATAACCGGTTCATAAGCTGAATATGGAGAGTGCGTTGGAAGTGAAGTCCGATGAGTACCAAGAGCCGTATCAGGCGCTCAAGTATACGCCATACTTCAGTTATAGCACGGATATACTAACCACTGCCATTATAACCTAAAAGTAGAAAGATCAACTTGTGTCATGTTCATGTCATAATACTTACAATACAAATTTAATTTTATTGTGTTGCAATATGGAGCATATTTGAGTGGCTCGTTGACTAGCGAATGGCTGTTTAGGCCTCATTACAAAAGAACAACTAGTGGTAGCCCATACACTATCAACAAAAAATATAAAAAGTCCTAAACTTTGCAAACAAACAAGCATATCAAACAAGAAGTGGAGAGGTTATAGGAGGCTAGGATCTATTGGAAGAATTTTTATGTGATCCATCGTATCTGATCACAACGAGCATCACAAACACTCGATGACATTAACATTTCTTTGTTTACACTTGACATTTATTTAACTTCCGCCGTAAACGCAAAGAAGTTATTATTCTGAGATTTATATATAAAGAATTTTGACGTCACATCCGCCCTAAGAAAATGGGTGACGTTTCTCTGAAGTTAGAATTTACCGAAGTTTATTTGTACTTTTCAACTTCATTTACTTGCTCAAAAATAAATTATAATCAAAAATATTGATGGAGGCGTAGTTATAAAATAACAAAGTTCATTATAAATAATATTTGACCTTTATCTGAACCTCTTGCATATTCCCTATTAGCGGGAAAATCCTTTTTATGAAAAATCTAAACCGCTTGAATTTTTTCATGCAGATAGGTACTTTAGTAATTTTATTAGCTTAGTTACAACAGGATCAGGATATTGCAAAATTCCCACGGGAGCAGGTGTTAAATATTAATTTTTTTTTATTGTGAAAGTTTGTAGTTAAATAAGCCAAAACTAAACAGTTTTTCATAAAACTCAAAGTTAAGTTAGAAAACATACTTACATGTTTAATTTTTTTCCCAGAATTCTTAATACTCCTAATTAAGTAATAAGTGTCTGTTAACCTAAATGTTCAGTGGAACACCTTTAGATAGATTTAAGAATGTGTGCAGTTAATTAAGACTCGGTTAATACACGCAAACACTAAATAAAATCTATCCTTGCACTAATGCACGCACTGTATTTTTTCGGTTCGATGATAGGTAGATATACAGTAGATAGAATTATTAGAGATAGACCTCAGACAACCCTCAGATAGACGAACTATAGGTAAGTAGGTAAGTACCTACCTACTTAGTAAAATTCTGGACATTTAAAAATATTATTATAAGTAGGGCTTGTACACAAAACTGCGACGTTGCATCGCAAAAAACAGTGACAGTAATCAAGCATTTGCCCTGAAAAACTGTCAAAACCGTCGCAGTGAGCTTTGGTTTTGTTCTGTTCGGTTCGGTTCTGGCATATAATATTTCCACACATTATAATACTTACCTATGCAGCTATGGAAAATATTGCATGTTTTTACCATCTGTAGCAAGTCTTCGGTAGTATAGTGGTCAGTATCCCCGCCTGTCACGCGGGAGACCGGGGTTCGATTCCCCGCCGGAGAGAATCTTTTTGATTCTAGACATTGTGTGAAACTTTTCAATTCTTGGTTCTTGGTCATTTATTTTCTTTTAAATCTAAAAGAAGGTTTCATAACATTTTTATACAGTACGTACCTAGTATGTAGCTCGTACTTGGCTTTTGTATGGAAGTCTCTATGAATAATAAAATTATTCAGCATGTTAATTGTTAAAATTTCACCTGTACTTACCTTATTTTCAGGTGAAACGATTTGTATTTTATGTAATTATTACAGAATATTTATTTAGGGTGTAATAGTTTCTTTGAGAAGAAAAATATAGATATGTAAAATAGCGCCATCTCTTGTTGATTATTAGAGTTTTGTTGAATTTAGATCTTCCTGAATACCATGTGTTCCACATAAAAGAAATGCTTGTTTTGCGTCACACTCACTCACTCGCGAATCAATCCTTAGAATAATAATTCTAGACGTGATTTGTTATTGGTTCCTTGTTCGCTCCTCCGTTACTTCCGTTTTCATTCACTCTATATACGTTCGTTCGTTCTTCCAAAAAGCGCTTTGGTTTTAGTTGTCAAAATTCAGTTCAGTTTGTCTATGGCAGTGCCCGACTGCCCCAGTGTATCGAGTTTTGTGGTGTCAGTTTTGCAGTGAAAACATAAGGTGGAAATTAAATTTTCTCGCATGACTGTGAGTAAAATAATATATTGAATATGGCGTTGGAGGGTGTTAAAAGTGACAAAAGTGAGGAACACAATGGCAATGTGCCGGACGCGAAGCAGAATGGGAATGACATCAAAAGTAAACAGGTACTGAAACTTACGTGAATTTTCCTATTTTGTTCAGTTTTTCCTTACATTTGCTGTGTGTTTTTACTAAAGACTACACGCAGCCTTCGTAGTGGTTGACTTTACTGGTAGTTGTATTTAGTTTGTAGTTAATTTACCAGAGAAATAATCTATAAAACAAAGTGGTGCAAAGTAGTCGCATTGGATCATTGGCTTTTCGCGCAGGCCGAATACTGTATTACGGTGTCAGGTTAAACCGGGATATGACCTATTTCTGGCATCAACACGTCCCACCTCTTGAAAAATTGGCTATAAGGGGAATTTTGCGTTACACTGACCATACTAAAGTGCGTTTTTATCATGATGTAAACTCTTTCAATAAAATGCGCGCGATATAGTTTATTCTCTTTCAATGGTTAATGAGAATGGGTCGCAGTGTGTGTGTACATACAGCACCGCATGTCAATTGATTCAATTCCCCTCTCAATCACAAGCCATTCAAATTTAAATGATTACTAAATCAATAGATGCCTATGTTGTTGTATTGAATTTGCAGTCTAGTAGATGCTTTATTTTCAGCAGAATTTGGTTGTAATCCTATCAATGTCTCTATTTTTGTATCATTGAAATCAAAGTTATTAAATCATTACAGAAATTTTCATAATTTAATCATTAATGTTACTAAATAAGTATTAGTTATAGTTAATTTACTAAACCTTGAATAGAATGCTATTATTATGGTACTTACAAAATTTTGATAATAGACCTATGTCCCTGATTAAAGATACCAGGACCTGATGATGATGATGATGATGAAATTTTGATTAAAATTATCTATGAAACTTAGGCATATTTAAAAAAACAATAATTAAAAAGTGCTATATAAGATCTTAAAACAAGCATTTTAAATCTGATTTGTGATACATTCCCTAAAATTATAATACAGTAAAACAATATGCATCTCTTAATATCCTTACACTCCTCTTGAACCTGACTTAAAACTTTTTTGTGGTAACACAGCTTTATTTATCATATCACAATGTGAACAATTAAGATTGAATCTCAGCTAAGTACTTACTGAATTAAAAGTTGTGAAGTACAAAATAAAAGCCCACATCTTGTTGGCGAGTGCTAAGTAAAGGCCACATTAATTGACCCGGTCTAGTGCCCCAATTACCACCCTGGACACTCCTGATTGTTGCTAATGGCATTTGACATCATCTGTTAACTGGATGCAATGTCATTGGTATCTTTTAATAACTAAAACAAAACTGCAAATTATATAGGATATTTAGGAAATATCAGGATAGTTAGTGTGTTCAGCACTCTGCCCTCGGCTTACTCATTCTGCCACTACTGGCTTCATTGTTGGCTCAGAGGCCTGGGTGACTATGGTGACAGACCCTACCACGGTGACTACCCACTATTTATGCCTGATGTACAGGTTGCTCAGAATGCACTAATAGGAAGGAGCCCAGGCATATTACACTCTGTTGTCCTTTGGTAACCTCCACTCTAGAAATGGACAACATTTCATTTTCTTTACCCTATATTTTTATTAGCTATTCGGAAAGGTTATAAAAAATTAGAGGACCCGTATTTTTTTATTTTGTATATACATTAATTTTTGCATGTTATTTTTAGCTTTAAAGTTAATTATTTTAAAACTGGAAGTGACATCACATATTAGGCTCAATTTTTATTTTTGTCTATTGCCTTAGTCTCGAAAAAAACCATAAATGACACTGACAAGTGACATTTAAACTTTGTTTACATGCCAACCAACAAATGGGTCATTTTCAAATGACATTGATATTTCTGATGATACAAAGTAGGTACTTATCATGTAAAAAAATAAGCAGAAGCATTTTTTCATCTGTGTAGGCGGTGGCATGCTCTGGGACATATTAAATAGAGGTCATCTCTTAATAAGAACTAACCATTTTATATGATAAATTAAAAAAATAGTCAGAAAGTGTCAGAACAGAATTTATGAAAATGACCCAAATAAACAACAACGACTCGATAAAACGTCAACGTCAATCAAAAATGAAAGTGACAGTTACTTTGTTTTTAAATCTATAGGCTTTGATCATCAAAATTCATCGCACCTGATGCATGACGTCATCAGCACTTTTTTACTATTTTATGATTTTCTCGAAAATTATACATCCAAAAAATACAAAAACATTTTTTTTGTGGCCTTGAGAGCTAAATCTCGAAATGGTTTTCGATTTATAGCAGCTTTAGTTTTTTGAAATGTTGTCCATTCTAGATCTGATAATATAACCTACTACAGTAATAGGCAACAGGCTTTCAAATATAAATAAAATCCCTACATGGAAATAGATTATTTGCCTGACAGAGTGTAGCAAGTGAATAACAGCAGTCATGCTAACATGGGCGTGAATGCATCGCTGCTAGATAAATATAAGATAAGCATCAGTAGCCTGCAGGTAAAGAAATCATTAAGAAACTACCTCAGGTTTATCACGACAGTTCACAAAGATGTGGATCGTTTTTAAGTGTAAACAAAATTAAGGAGATCACCTATTCTTCTACCATTGTCTCCAAATTTTTTGAATTTTTTATTGGAGTTTTTTTTAAATTTAAGTACCTAAATTACCCTAAATTAACCGTTACTATTATTATTTGTGGGACGCCCTCCGGCTAGATGGGGTGACGACTTGCGAAAGGTGGCTGGTTATGATTGGATACGGAAAGCTAAAGATCGCATCCAGTGGCGTGCTTTGGGAGAGGCCTACGTCCAGCAGTGGACTGCTATATAGGCTGATGATGATGATGATTATTATTATTATTTCATCATCTAGATAACTAATTTAACTGCGTAGAACCCGCGATTTCGAATAAGCAATCGGGCAACGAGCGAAACGCCATTAAAGATTGCATTCCTGCCGACTCCAGCCAATTACCATAGGCCACAGACCGCAACGAGGCCCGCGGTCAGTATCGTATCCCTTAATACATAGTATACATGTATACTATTGTATACATACATACTGTGGAACTGTGGACTTGCTTGTATCTCCATTTGTATAGAAAACACGAACAATTGAACACACGGCAGCGTGATAAGAGATAGGACAAATACCCATATTAACATAAAGAAATCCATAAAAAAAACTGTCGATAGTATTATCGAAGTATTTTGAGAAAAGGAAATGTGGCTGAACCCGTCGAAACACCCCTTTTATACAATACAGGGTCTATGTTCGGGTAACTCATGGTTACTATTTCGTGCTTCCCAGCCACAAATACAACTACTAAATATTAATTATAAGTTACTTACCTAATGTACATAAATAACAATATTGTGGGGGCAATCCTCGTAAGTAAAAAATACCTGCATTTAGGCGACCCCGCTCTTCCTGGACCTCATCCTAAATCTGGCCAGACTGTCGCACTCGTAACAGTTTAAAAGGGGCATAGTTGGGTAAGCAAGTGTAAGTAATGGCAGTGATTCGGCCGCGTCGAGTCGCGCGGCCGGTGTGTGCAAATTGTCGTAATTTCCTTCGCCAAGGTGAAGGTCAGAGCATGGTGAAGGTCACGGGGGTCACTCTCTACACCGACGAACGAACGAACAAAAATTTTCACGCAATCGAAATTTCGGAAAAACACAACCTCGGCTCTATCTAGTTGTATTAAGTTCGTTAGTTCGTCTATTTAGAGAGTAACCCCCAAAGCATCCTTAGCGCATCTTATTATTGTTGCTATTTCTCTTCATGCACTTAGGAGAGCTCTTAAGTTAGGCTTCTTCTTCTTGTGTTATGAGTAGTTGCTACCTATAAACTATAAATCAAGCGAATATGTTGGTCAACGAGATATTATGTTAGTTTTTTACGTGTATCAAGGTACAGGCGTTGTCGATTTCAGTAGGTTCTTACAGAATACCCTGAAATTCCCAACATACTTATTAAATACTTTCTTTTCAAGTAGGTGACAAGGTCGAGCCTCTCAGGGAGAAGATTGGCCTTGAGGGGGGCTCCGGGACGTGACGTAAGCCCCCGGGGTAGAGGGGGGGAGGTGCCCCCTATTTGTTAGTACGGTAGATAAAAGAGAAAAAGTTTTTCATCAAGATTGACGGTACAATGCTAAGGTCCTGAGATGCCATTTGTGTCCAGTAGATTGATTTTCCTCCTCAATTTTTTTTTCTTACTTACGTTTAGTTAGTTACTTACAATACCTTTTAGTTCCATTTTTACGTACTCAAATCCCAAACGAAGTAGGAAAGTTGTTATAAATTTTTCGTACAAAGCTATTTTCAATAACTTTCTTGTGATCAATTCCATTAGTGAAAACAAAAGTAAAACTATATTTTTATCTCATCTTGAAGTGCGTACTTACGCGGTAGCCACGTTTACCTACAATAAGTACAAAAGATCAAATCAAAGGGTTTGCTTGTTCCGTTCGCTGAGCACTTTCTTTTCTATCTGTACCTTAGCTTTTATATGTCCAGTATAGCTAGACCTCAGCATTTATGTAATCTCCATATTTCCTCCTATAATACGAACAATGAAGGAGATTGCAAGGGTCAACTAATATTGGACGTTTCAGAAAGACTCTTCGTAGATATTTGGTTTGTTATTTGGAAAAGTAGTAAGATTAATGATAGCACATTTTGTAAGTTGCCGAAGTTAAAGGTCCGGTCTAACCCTCTTATTTATTAGTTTATATCAGAGTTGGGCAGGCCAGTAGTGGTTGGTTAGTTGTCTATTGATGTTACATAAGCAGCATAAAGTTTGCGAGACAGGACGTTCCCAAGATATTTACCGTAACCCATTTTAACTGAATATGTGATAGGTGGGCAGTGACATTGTATTTTTGAATATGTTTATCGCACGCGTTTGATTTTGTTGATTCGGTTCGGACAATCGCCAATAAATAATAATTTGTATTTTACTTATAATATACGAGAAATATTATTTCTTCACATAGCAACTAGATGTCAAGGGCAAGTTGCGTATTTAATTTTCTTTCCGAATGACTCCAAGTCAAGTTAATTTGAACAAAACCCTAAAAATGGGACAGTAATTTACATAAAATCGATATCAAGCCCCACGTAAGCACAAATGTTTGTTGTGATGGTAAGTATAAGAAGTATATTGCTGGTAATTTAGTTATATATTATCCAATCATAGTGTTTATTTCGTCCACCAACCCGCACTTGGCCAGCGTGGTGGACTAGGCCTAAACCCTTCCTTCATTGGAAGGAGACCCGTGCCCCAGCAGTGGGGACGTAATGGGTCGTGATGATGATGATGAGTGTTTATTCATCGTAGTAGGTTAAAGTCGCATGTGCTATACCTATACATGCTATGTATGTATGCTAGGCATATTATGTTTGTTTAATTATTATTTCAAGTAGAGACTAAGCAACGAATGACGAAACATACATTTAAAAATATTATATATCTCCTGATTCCCATCAGAAACCGTTTGGAGTGGTTGCAGTGGAGTAGGATAGAGAGAGAGCTATAAATGCTTCTTATCATAACGGATTCTCACGAACGCTCTTAAAGGACTTTAGGAATCAATGACCATAACAACAGTTTGTATAAACTAACTAATATGATACAGTACTTACAACATAACAGTTGGTTCAGTAACCCATATAGAAACCATGTAACTGTGTACACATAGGACGTTACCCCCTGTTATTCACCCCCTATGACGTCATAACACATTATGGGTGAGCCGTAAGATTCGATTATTACGCGCAGTGCGTAATCATAATCGATAGAACAGGTATACCTTTAGGTATTAATAACTTGCCAGAAAAGAAAGGTCAAAATTTTAAGTAATTTGGTAAATTAGGACATGAAAAATTATATAAAAACGCTTTGCATAGGTAATATAATCAATAGGCAAGGCGAAAGATTTTGAAATCCTCTTCCGTAATGCAGATGACCATCTATTGTTTACAACAAAACCTTTATTTCGGTAATAAACTTAAGATTTTGGAAATTTAAAGCCATTTTTATAATAATTTTTAAATACTGCGCGAAAACAGCTCGCCGTGTCATGGCGTCGTGTGTGACGTCACACTTACGTACGTCAAATTTGTTTACAACAGCAAAGTAAACAAACACTGCGTATTTTTTGTGTTATAAATGAATTCTAAAGTTTATAAGTGGTGTGCAGTGCCTCAGTGCAAAATACATCAATAACGACACCCAACAAGGTGTTTGTACATGTCCCATACAAGAAAATAATAAGAGATAAATGGTTAAAGCTTGCACGGCGAAACAAACTTCTACGAAACAAACTTCTTCGGCGAAATAAACTTCTACGAGTTTAAAACGAGTTTGATTGCTACTTAGTCATATTTATATCTAGTGTTAAAGATAACGTAGCTAGTCACGTAGCCCGCAGAGCCGACGACCGCTGGAGTACAAAGGTTCTGGAGTGGAGACCCCGTGTCGGCAAACGGCGTGTCGGTCGCCCCCCAACCCGTTGGTCTGATGATCTGAGGAAGGTAGCGGGAAGCCGCTGGATGCAGATGGCGGGTGACCGTTTGGGGTGGCGATCGTTAGGAGAGGCCTATGTCCAACAGTGGACTACAGAAGGCTGAGAGAGAGAGAGAGAGAGTTAAAGATAAATACTAATAAAATAAACTTACAAAGAGGTTTTCACGTTTCTAAATTCGGAAGAGCAAAATTCTTTATTTGTTGCAAGGAACTCGCCCAACATCAATAAATCGATCCTGGGCAAATTTGCACTGTTTGCCTTAACAAAACCTGGTTCCATTGTTAAAGATAGATTCGTGTTATAAAGTCGATAAATCACAAAAACAAATATATATCAATCGTAACGCGCAATCAGTATATGTAAGGTAATCAAAACACAGTGAAGCGTACATAAGTATGACGTCATGCGCTGTGATTGGCGTTTCAGTCAAAATGGCCGATTGCAGTATTTTACTCTTTTATTTTATTGAAAATCTTATTAATCTTAATTTTTTTAATAAAACTAAATCAGTTTTTTAAATCCTTTGAATGTGTATTTTCCTCTAAAGTCATTAAATCTTTGATAATGTAATACTGTCGACACGCCTATTATAGTACAATATAAAAGTTTAGTTAGTTAGTAAGTGTGTCTCAAATCTGTTTAACGCCACTGCTCTATATTCATAGCTAAAAAGTTACCCTAATTACGTCACACAGGGGTGACGTAACGACTGCGCAGGGTTGTATTAATTATTAATTCAAACTTTAATATAAAAGCTCTATTCTTTTCCGACAAAGATGACTTTGCAACAGAAAAAGTGCCAACACCAAAAAAGTTTATTATTATTTGAACACTGACGTGGTACGTCCTATTTTTTTTTCTTTCAATTAAATCTACCGGCTAAAGAAAAAAAACTACCAACTTTTACCATCGTTCCTTTTTCCAACAATTATTATTGGTGATTTCTGAAAGTGACGCATAAATATTCTACCAGTTTTTTTTTAATTCTCATATTTTGCTCCCTTGGAAGCCATGTTTGACTTTACTATATTTTTCATGTACTTAAATACAAAATTATGAAAGTAACTATCGGTCATCGACAGACTGAAGACAAAACTGAAAACCTTTTATCTCTAGAGTGCATCGAACTAAATTGAGTACTTAATTAATTACCAATGACCTGAATACCTCCGAAAATAACCGAATGCTCCACGTGGCTCCTGATTGGTTAACCACTTGATCCGGCTGCTTGCCTGGTACCTCACACGAAGAATAAAGAATAGTACTTACTACATACCAAATAGTAAAATAATAATAATAATATAATCTTTATTTGTACACCAAAAAGAAAAACACATTACAAATCAAACTTAATTTAACACACACACACACACACACGCACTCACGCCTTGTACTAATGTACTACCTTGCGGGGTAGGCAGAGGTGCATTGCTGCACCCACTTTTCGCCAGAGTGTTATGTTAGTCCCAATGTAATAGGGGGCGGGCCTATTGTCATTTTACGGGCACATCCAAGACCCGAGAACAAATATCTGTGTTTAAACAAATATCTGCCCCAGCCGGGAATCGAACCCGGGACCGTCGGCTCAGTAGTCAGGGTCACTAACCACTACGCCATTCGGTCGTCGGTTAATTTAACAACATGTACAAATGGCGGTTTTATCGCTAAGAGCGATCTCTTCCAGACAACTTTGGATTGACGGAAAGAAGACGTATTATTATAAAAATGAAGTATTTTTGAGTTTTTAAGCGTACTTATGAGTTACATTTATAAGGCGATGCCATGTGAAATGGAAGGTATCATAAAGTTCTGAAGAAATCAGGGCATTTTGCTGAAAGAAAACATTATTTTTTCCTTTACACAAATAGTTTAAAATATAAGTAGTACCTCTATCATTTTAGAATAATTTAAGCCAAATACATTTCCAATATTCCATTCACACGTAGCTGTCATAATTTATACTACTATACATTCATGTAAACAACGATAGTAAACATTAAACATTCACTTGTTGGACCCGGCGCGCATGACAAGTGGCACACTAACACAAAGGTTACTCTATCTTGACAAAAACGAACTATCACGAGCTGTCATGTCATGCAATTGGTACGTTTAATGCAAAGAGATATAGTCGTGATTAGCGCAGTAGCGCTTAAAATCTTCGTTTTACGTAATCTAGAGTGACCCCCCCTGCGCGCGCGCACTGTCCCATCTAGCTGTTAAAGACTATAGACGAACCTGTTTATCGGCTCTACTTTTTTTTCGTGTAGTTTTGAATTCATGTGAACATCGGTACAATCGGTAGGTACCATGATAAAATTATAGAAATAAATATACTTACCAAGTTAAATACTATTTAAAATAGTAACTTATTGAAATTTAGTTTAAAAAATATATAGGTAGGTACATAATCGATCTCTTACAGGCAACCAGGCAAGGTAAAAAAATAAAAGAATAAGATAGCATAAAAAATACCATCACAAATAAGTACTTACTTACCAATACCCAACCTATAATACTTACTTCCTCAAATCTTCCCTAGATAGTTGTGGATCCAACAAACTATAAAACCCAGTTCGTTGAATGGATCCGATAAATCGTGGCGTGTACGGCCGACCAATCAGCGCCGAGCATTGTTGACACTCGCCGTGACCGCAGCGACTCCCGCGCACGCGCCCAATAATCAATGCTAATAATGACAAACAAATTCACCCGCCGATTAATATGTATGTAATGTATGTGTAATTCATTGAGCGATATCGCGACTGTTATTGTTTATAATTAATTGTTGCCATTGATGTTTTCCGTTCGTAATTACCTACGTTATTAATTTTAATTTTTGCCGATATTAGATTGAATTTTTACTGTAGTTTTTAGGGTTCCGTAGCCAAAATGGCAAAAACGGAACCCTTATAGTTTCGTCATGTCCGTCTGTCCGTCTGTCCGTCTGTCCGTCTGTCACAGCCGATTTACTCGGAAACTATAAGTACTACAGTGATGAAATTTGATGGGAATATGTGTTGTATGAACCGCTACAAAAATATGACACTAAATAGTAAAAAAAAGAATTGGGGGTGGGGCCCCCCATACATGTAACTGAGGGATGAAATTTTTTTTTTCGATGTACATACCCGTGTGGGGTATCAATGGAAAGGTCTTTTAAAATGATATAAAGTTTTCTAAAAAACATTTTTCTTAAAGTGAACGGTTTTTGAGATATCAGCTCTCAAAGTCGTAAAAAGTATGTCCCCCCCTCTCTATTTTTATAACTACGGGGTATAAAATTCTAAAAAAAATAGAGGTGATGCATGCTAATTAACTCTTTCAACGATTTTTGGTTTGATCAAAGTATCTCTTATAGTTTTTGAGATAGGTTGATTTAACTGTAATATTATATTTGCTGCTACGGAACCCTTTGTGCGCGAGCCCGACTCGCACTTGGCCGGTTTTTTTTTTATATTTGTTTGATTTTTATGTATTCAATGTAATAGTAGGTATTATTTTGTCACGCGGTGTTCGCTGGCAAGACAGCTTCACCCACTGTCCGTGTTTTCAAAATCAGCATGTTGAGATAACATCGATTTACAATTAATTTTCAATTTCACCCTTTTATGAACTATAGTTTTCTATGGCTGTCAACGAAAACTACACTTCATCTCTCATTCTATTGTTTATTCGGAAGCCAAAATAATAAGACTAATGGACTTTTGTGAGCCAGCCTCACACTATTATTTTGTAGGTATATTTTTTTATCCATTTCCCTTTCAACTCTATTGGTTAATCATCAGGCTTATATTCTCTGGCGAAAGTGGCTGCCATTTCGCCATTGTTCAAGCGTCACTCTATTTATGGAGCGAGCCGAATGAAAGGAAAGTAAAACCCATTTGTAGAGCCGCAAACTTACCCCAGTCGTTGACAGCTGTCGTAAATAAACGTTATGAAAAACTAGTTTGAAATCGCGATATTTTTAACATACGAAACATAAGTACCAAACTATCTAGGGTAAGTTATTTGTCTTTTGTTCGGGTACGAATAATTGCCATGATTATTCGTACCCGAACGCATCCGAACTTACAACATTTTCCATCTGAACTGACCATATTTCTTTTAGTCCAATCACAGATAAATTAATCAAATCAAGGAATACGATCACGCAACTCACTCAATCTTCATATCAGAATATTCTAGGCTGCGATAAATGCCAATAAAAATGCGTTTTCACGCGATTGTAGTCTTTGGCTCTGAATATTTTTAATGCTTTTTCAAGCGAATCTTTCATGATCGCTTCAGTAGACGCCCAGCTCAGGAGGGTTTTACTCTATATGGTTGAAAACGAACGTCGTGCAATCGGCAGGTTTAATACAACGAGATAGAGTCTTGGCTCACGCAGCAGGACTCCGAAACTTAATTTTTCGTCGTATAGAGTGACCCCTGTCGCCCGTCCCTAATGGTTTTGGAGCTAATTTGGTGTAGTTTACGATCTGTGTGTTTACGTTTTTTCACCGGATCGTTCTCTCTCTGCTGACCTAGAAACGTTGCCTGGATCCCCCAATTTGTGCAGTAATTTTCAACTAGCTTTAACTCTGCACTTGGAATTCATTTCAATTTATTTTGAAGCAGTTAACGATATATTGTGTAATCTTTTATATGCGTTCAGTGTGAATTGATCTAATAAATCTTCCAATGTTGTTCAATATTCAATTCAAAAATTCTGTCTATGTTATGGTGACTGAGTATAACATTAATCTCTTATCTTCATTATCATTTCCTTGTCTACTTTTTCTCCTTGTCTGACTCTATCTCGATCGTGATCTGGAGATTGTGGTTTTTCCCCGGTCCGAAGGGAACCTCTTCAGAAAGTAATCAGTTTGTAACGACGGCGGCGGCGGTGGCGGCAGTTTACTTCTACGTTATTTCCGATATCAGATTACAGAAACGTGATTTTGTACATTAAACAATTGTTGACTGGTAGCTCTAAAGAGAATGCTTTTTATGTTTAGCATTAAGTCCACCTGATTTTACATCTACTCTTTTTAAATTGTGCAATAAAAGGAATAAATAAATAAATAATAGTTGTACCTAATACTAAGTTGTATTTCAAAAGCTTTAAATTCACTTGCATAATCTGTTATTTCAAAAAAAAAACTTTTGTTTGTTTATAGAAGGTTTGACAAGGATTATGTCCATGCAAAACCTTAAATTTATCATCGAGACAGCATCCAACAAACCACAAAACTTAAAGGTCACTCCAAATACATATTCCATGTGCAGAGATGACCATTTCAGAAATGCCATGTTCGGGTGCTTCGTTATACCGACGGTCATGTTTTGATGTGTTGTCCAAAAGCACAACAAATGCCACTCACGTTTCACATGCAACGCCTCAAGGACTCTGGCATTGACTTGGATGAACATGCGCCATTACCAGAGATATGCCTATGTTTATAAACACATCGGTCGCTTACAGCCACTAATTGGTCAGTATTTGGATGTGTAGTCACATATTTTATGAGAAATACAGCTTTTAAAATAAGGCCCGCAGGAATAAATCCGCAATTAATAATGATGAATTAATTCCTAAAAAAACATTCAGTTCTGGATAATGATAACTAATTTTGCTATTTGTATGTAGGAATTTTTATTCTACAGTACCTATAATACCTATATGTAAAAAAAACTATAGCAGCTATAATTCTCTCAGTTAGATTTTTATCTTTATAAACTCTGGTTGTGTGCTTTAGTTTTGCGAATAAATTCAACAGCTTCTTCGATATTTTTCTCGAAAAGCACTTACACATTTCAGCAAGCTTGTATAAAATATATTATCTCGTTAGTCACTTCGCCTTTTAAAAAGAAACAAGTTGAGAGTTCATCAAACCGATTAAACTAATCGACTGTAAACCTCGTGTACCACTTACGCTAACACCTGAATTTTAAAACCTCCATCGTGTCGGGTCTCTTTATCGACCGTTTTGGGAGAATCCTTTTAAATGCAACTTTTTTTTTACATCCTCGGACTTGTTGTACGTTTGGAAGGTGGCGGCGCGTGACGTCATCACTTGGAGGCACTGGAGTGGAAACAAAACAATGCCCTCTGCCGCATCCACGTTCATCACCACCTTGTCCTTTGACTGTCGCGTCCATAACTCCTATTGGATTACAGTAAGGATGGTTTTTGATTGTGATTCAGTGGTAATTGGTGTGCAAGTCAAGTGGATTGGCTGTAACCTCATCCGCTACGGATACTCTCGTTTACGCTCCGTGTTTGTTATTTATTTCAGTATTTTGTAGAGAGTTTTCCTTTTTGTGATTTGTTATGCCAGTGTCTATATTTAGAGGTTTGTTTATATTAGCTACGTGAGAACTGTTGCCACTTGTTTTAAACGCTTTCTATTACATGGAATTTGGTCCTTATATTTTGAAGCTGTTTGTCTAACAGTTGTAACAATAATTTCGATGAATTGAAAAGAACCTATTATTATTTTTTATAACAGTTGATAAGTCAAGATCAACTGCCTGTTAGATTAGATAACCCTTGTCTTCTGACTAATCAGCGATCGACCTTGTCAGTCACAGAGTCACAGATAACATGACACTAATCAGATTGTGACTTGTGAGATTGTTATACGTATTTTCGCGATTGCATAGATAAGTGAACTGATTACGGTGAAGTAAAACTTGCATTTAAAATTCGTAGGAAACATTGCATTGTTATTTATACCTGCTAAAATGCTTTATTAAGGCAGGCCATTTCCGTTTATAGGATAGAATATATTTTTTATTACATTTGCCTTATGCATGTACAGTAATCCTACCCATCTCTTACCCATTGCAAAGATAGCATTGTCGGCTTCTACGTCAGTTTCACGGAATACATTATGTTCCCTATATTTAACGACTTGTTAATCAGTAGGAATTGCTTCATTAACTTTATTTAATTACACACCCACATTATATTTAATTACAGTAGGATTAGCCGCAACACTGGCTGCGTGTGTGTAACGTTTACTGACCATGTATTATATTCATGTAATTTTCCATCGCTTTCAGTGGTCACGTAACCATTTCCATTTTTTTTGTTCTTTGAGATTAGTATAGTATGGTTTAGCAATGTTCCTCATTTCCACCCAGATTCATCATATTGGCATGGGGAAACGACATAAAATCTATAATGAAATAAAATAAATAAACGTCACGCTCTTTTATTACATTAGTTTATCGCCGCGCCACCGCGCACCGGTTGCAGATTTGTTTGCCAGTGATTTTCTTTGGCTGTATCATACGCACCTACTCATAAATACATTTAATTCTCTTTCTGTACTCCCGACGTTGCAACGTTTGAAATATAAAACTCGAAAAAATGTAGTATCAGTGTAGTATTTATTCAGTATCTATCTCAGTATGTGTCCTTTTAAGCATGTCGTATAATTTCATAAATATCTCTATTAGAACCATATTCTATCTTAAACGCCTGCAGCTCTCAGGCATCAGTGCCTCTGATCAGCTCCCAGTGAGTACCCGCTGCCCCGCGGATATGAAAACGGTAGTAGATATCTGACTTTATCAGAATAATTGAATTATAATCGCGTTGGTGCAGCTTTGCAATTCATATCCGACTAACGATGTCTCTTTCCTCTTGAAAATTTGCCAGGGGACTTGAATTGTGAATGTAGTGTTGCGATCGAGTCAATTTGACCTCTCGGTTGGAAATTGTTCCCGTTGCTTGTAATATTATGTATGTACATTTTGAATTGATTACTGTCTTGTTCTACTGCAGCACAGATCCAATTATTGTCATTATTATGATGAGTATGAGTAATGGCTATTAACTTATTATATACAATATCTTTGATTATTAGCAATTATCCATAGCTTTATGCTCGTACAATAATCTTAATAAGGAGTTTGAATGACGCAATCCAAGCTTCTCTAGGTTGGTACGAGGAATGCTCTACTTTCCTTCCAATTCTTTAAAATCTCGGTAGCACGCGACAATAGTCATTTGTCTAAGTAATCTAATCCAATATTTTACAGTAGCCAATTAAAGATAACAAGTGGATTAGTCGCCACGCCTTGTTCGTGGTTTGTTTGTTGACATGCCCCCAGCTTGTCGAGTCATACCTCGTATTAGATATCAAGGACAGCCTTACCTTGCACTTGTTTAGTTGTTTTACCCGCTGTAGCGGTGTATTCTTTTTCTCGGCGCTGTTTATTTCCTAGAATCGAATGGTTGCGGAGCTAGATATGTTTCTCGTTCTGCGTCGATGTGTGTTGTCACGCAATACTTTTAACAGATGCTTGTATCTTGAATGGTTTCTACGTTTAATGATAGCAAATCATTTTTCACACAGTTGCGGGCTGGTTCGTTTGCTAATGGCAAAAACATAATAGAGTTTTGAGTAACAATAAAATTAACTATTTTTTTTCTTTATAACCTATTCTTTTATAGATCTTTATATGGAATTATCAATTATTATCGCATGGTCTCTGTTTTATTATTTTTGCTGACGTTTATTCTATTATCATTCTTATATTGAAATATAAGTATAAATTAATGATATAGTTTACATGGTTTATAATTTCACGGATAATTACTGCATCTCCCCTGGCTCGTAGTTTCTTTGCTTTCCAATTTAAAATATATCATAGAAAACATGCACAACATTGCTTTGTGAATTATAAATAGCTAAACTCGATGTCTGTTCGTGACTTTACATTATTACGTGTAATTAAGGGGCTAAAAGGGTGTGGGACGAAGGGATTAAATGTGGACACGTAACATAAAAACTTATTAGTGAACACTGAACGCAAAAACTATGTGTGGGCACGTTCGAATACCACACATGTTGTTATAACCCCAGTTATAAGTAGAACTGGCTTATATCGCCGCATCCAATTTAAATTATAACGAGCTGGAATGAATTTGAATTTGAAAAAATCTCGCCGTTCTGTCCGCCATTAACAATGCACGCATTTAAATGTGGTTACCGATACAGAGGAGTTTGCTATGTGCTCGTCGGCTACTAGTGAAAAAAACACTTGATTAGTCCGGCTTTCTCGATAAACCTAACGAACATACTTTATTGGCGTTTTGCTGTCTCCATAATGAGCCTTTGTTGCTTCCGTCTGCCAACGGAGATTGAGCACTATTGTCAGATACGTTGAAAATTCACTCACTCACTCACTCTTGATGGCTCGTTGACTCAAAGTGGATCTTGGCCTCCGCTACCAAAAGACGCCGTTGAAAATTATTATAATATTATCACGTTTATTTCGTTATTTTGTCAATCCTTGCTGTACCAGTGCTTTAAAGCTCTGTTGGAGTTACATAATAATATATTCAATTTTAGTGTCTTGCAATAGGAAACTGTTGAAAAATATAATGATTTATACTTTCTCAACTTGGAAGCGAAAGAAAGGTCTATGTTGAATAAGTTAGAGTTCCACAGTGTCTGTCAAGTCCTCCTCTTGTTGACAAACACCACTATGATACTGATGGTGAAGGTCCGCGATTCCAATCTCTGACTACTCTCCGGTTTGTATATAAAGTACATTCTTTCCATCGATATAAAATAAAAAGTTTGTGATCAATCCCTCCAGTCAATGCCCAACAGTAGATTATTATTCTAGGTGTATGCTTTCTCATGCTCCGCAAATGTAGATTGTGCCAGTCATCTTAAACATCCACATGGCAACCCTCTTTTACACATCCCAGGCAGTGTATTTATTCAATATATTAAATCAGTCTCCTGCGGCCGGCGGTCGCTGTCCGGAAATTGACCAAACTATGGCGTGGGTGCACTAGATTCAACATTTAAATCATTTTCAGCATGATTCAAAATGTTCTTATTATCATCCATCCTATTACGAAGCTGAACCTTACAGTATTGTCCTATAAATCAATCTATGTCCCGTTTTATTACCGCCATTTCAGAAATTGGGTCAGGAATAGGAAGTTGTGTTTGTACAGTGAACATTGTGGATAAATTGTTTTCTTCTGATCACGATTTGTTTAAGACATGAAATCGGAACGAGGTATTTATAACTGTATCTGGAGAAAGCCCTAAGTTGATTTACATGTTTCAAGTTGTAAGCAGGTACAGTTGGCGAAAGCTTAAATCATTCCTGATAAATGAAGTAGATAAATGTACATCTAAAAGAAATAATACGCTTCTGTAATCGATAAATTTTGCTCCACATACACCTGTAATTTAAATTCACAATTTACTAGTGTAAACATGTATGCAACATTTGAACAAAACATAAACATCCTACATCACGATCCGTGCCAACACCCAGGCTCAATATCGCAGATCCATAGCATCTCTCCAGAGATATCGGGTTTTAAAAATGGGGTCACGTATCTTGCGGATCTCCCCCGGACTCTCCAGTGACGTCACAGTGACGCCACGTCGGGTGCAATCAGCCGGCGGATATTGTGGGGCTGCAGCGATGTCTGGAGGATGGGAGGTTAACTGGCGATTTGGGACTGGAAATTAACACTTTGTCTTGACTGGGTCAATATTTTTGGGAGCTATTTTGATCTGCAATGCTTGCATTTCTTGGTTTGTTATGTTGTGTGTTCAAAATTACCATATAATACTATTATTATATTATATTCATACATTCATAGGTAACATCAAAGTCATGGATCGCAATCGTTGTGAAAACTTATTGTTCTAACAATCGCTCAAAGTTTCAGGCGTGGGTTTTATTTACAATGTTCGATCATGTCTGTTTATGACACAACAATTATTATACAATCTTCAACGAGACGCCACATCGTTGGGTTTGCCATCATTCTTATTCGCTCCGGATATTACATTTTATTTCACAAGAAAGGATATAACAAATGATTGTAGTAAAATCTTGAGTTAAAAAAAAAACTTACCTATTCTTATATGTTCTTGTTTGACTGTGGCGGTCTTATCGCTTCAACCTTTGGATGGATGGACTTGAATATTTAATTTAGGAAATCCCTGACTTCTATCAATCTCAAGTAGGTATTTTTTTTATCCTGCAAGCACGGAAGCTCCCCTGTTCCTACAACATGTTCGTTGACGTCACCGACGCCTGCGCCGGCGCACAATTCGGCCAGATGACTCCGCAAATAGACGCGTGATGCAATGCAATGTGTGTCCTAGTCTATCATATCTTATTTATATGTCCGCGCAATTTATTCAACAAAATGTCACGGACATTTATAATATTGGAACTTCAGGGATTTCGGATGTTTTTGAGGCTGGGTGGAGAGATCCTTTTCATTCAGAATAATAAACGAATCATAAGTTTGAGTGTCTGGTTGCACAAGCATCCCCAAAAAATATGGACGAATTCAAATTCTATTCTTTGTCGTTGTTCTAGTTATGTTTCTTCTACTTTAACGAAAGTGTTCTAAGCCGTTGGATAAGGACATTAGCCCAGGAGATCAAGTCGATCAACATGAGCTGGCCAGAAGTTGTGGCCGCTGCCTCTGATCGTCAGAAGTGGAAAGCTGTAGTTGCGGCCCTATGCTCCACTAGGAGTTAAAGGACTTAAGAAGAAGAAGAGAAGAAGTTCTAAGCCGTTCTACATTATCAATATTTTTTTCTTTCATTTAACTTTGACGGTTTTTAAAAATAATCAGGTTTTCCTCTTCGTTTTTTTATTTATATAGAAGCGGTGGTGGCGTAATGGATAAGGCCTCGTCCTCTCAATCGAGAGGCCGTGGGTTCAAATCCTGGCCTGTGCCAATGAATTCTTTTAATTGTGTTTTCAATTAAGGAGTTTAAGTACAATAATACCACTCTTACGGTGATGGAAAACATCGTGAGGAAACCTGCACATGCACAGTATCTAGATTCTAGATGTGTATCCTAAATGCATTATACTTATTCCAAAAAACGGCGATATGGTTCGCAACACGTGAGTACAAATGTGCTGCGAAAAGACTACCCATTCGGAGATTACAGTCGTGAGTGCAATGTATGGTTTTTTATTTATTTAAGCTGTACCTAATTTTTCTGTATACGCAGAAATTTTAACTTATTTCATCGTAAGGCCGTAGCCACAGCTTTCAGCGGTGCGGGATGTGGTGCGGCGTGAGGGGCGGCGGGCGGTGCGGATTGCGGTGGTATGCCACAGCTCACACGCGCGTCAAAAACAAAATTATTTGTTTTGGTCGCGCGTTGGCTAGTCCGTCCACCTGATGCCGCCGCGCGCGCCGCTTTGAGCTGTGGCCGCCTCGATACTCTCTAGTACATTTGTTTCGCTCGCACACCGCGCCGCCCGCCGCCGCCGCGCACCGCGCCAGTCAACCCGCGCCGCTAGCCGCGCCGCATTTCGCGCCGCGGCTAGCTGTGGCATACTTCGTACGTTGTCTAGCGTTTGTTTTCGGCGCTCACCGCTAGCCGCGCCGCTCGCCGCGCCGCACGCCGCGCCGCAATTGGCTGTGGCCACGGGGTAAGTTTCGTAAAGTTTTCGCCTTAGTGAATTTGTTTCGATATTTAACTTAAGTACTTGGTAGACGAAACAAGTTAAATCATTCATAATTTAGTTCGCATAAACGCCCTACTTGTATTTCAATGTCAGTAAAATAATGCACAACATACTACAAAGTATGTTTTACAAAGTCTTACGTCTGGCATTTGAACAAAACGTTTATTTGTTTTCTGTTGAATATTTAGCACAACTTTGTATAAATTAAGATAAACTAGTAAGGCCGTTCACTATAAACTTGCACATTCAACCTTCCACATAGCAATCGGTGTCTTTATTGAATTAAATTTATATTCAGAAAGTAGGTAACGACTTAAAAAAAAAATATTCTCAATTCGCCTGTCTAAATGATTTTGTATAAAACAACACGCTGTAAAAGGTTTTCCCTTTTTTTCATAAAAAATAACTATCACTAAAATCTAACGACTTTAGAAAATAAATCGGCTGGAACCTCCACATAGCATGGCAACAATTATTCTAAAACACAACCACCTCTCTTTCTCGTATAATCTCGCGATTTGCCGTCTCATACCTAAATATTCAGAAGTGACTTGATAATGTCATCTTGTCTTTTCGCTTTACCGAAATAACAGCATTATTATGTATTCCGTGCGGATGATGTCAGACATTACCATAACCGGTGTATCCGCGGTCAATGCTAGACGACTGTTATAATAAAACGTAATGAGGTTATGTTATAATAGTTACGTCTCCTCTAATCGGGAGATGTGCATTTCAAGGTCGATTTACATCAAACGAACACAGAGTTAGAGCGACGAGGGGTTTCTTTTGTGATATTTTAGTGTAAACAAGTACTTGTATTGAAACAAAGCTGTAACAAGTGCACCGAAAGTAGGAATAATGCTCTTGTTATAGCTCTATGTTCGATTGATATAATTCGACCTTAAAATTTTGTGAAACCATTATGTAGGTACTTAGTTTTTTTATTCTGTTGATATCATTGTGTATTTTATAAGTGGCTGATTATATTCTATCTTGACTCTACATATTTTTTTTATAGTAGCTAAATTAGGTTAATTAGGTTTCTTAAGGTATTTTTTTTTACTTTATCTTCTCTTTTTGTGTACCCCAGTCAGTCTGGGCAGTGAGCGATTGACGCTATTCGCATTCGGACTGGCTAATCCTTTCACCACAGTGACAAACCGATACACTCATGATACGAGACATAAGCCCATGTCTAGGGTTTGTCACCGACATGCTAAGAAGCAAACTTAATCCACAAAAAAAAAAACACGCACTCACGCCTTGTACTAATGTACTCCCTTGCGGGGTAGGCAGAATCCACTAAACTTCGTTATTTTTTTCGGGATACTCTAATAAGGCCGGTAAACGTGTATCCAAGTATTCCAAGTAACTTTTTGTGTTGCGCAATGAATGTCTGTGCCCGAATTGGGCGCGGAAACCAATTGAATGGTAACTGGCAGTTACGTGAAGCTATCGGCAATTTGTGAGGAATTTCTTTGTGAAATTCGGCTTTATTACGTAGCTATTGGACTGTGGCTAATCAAAACTGTACATGCTGTTGCGGTGAAGGTTTGATTAAAATGAGCGATGAACTTGCACTCCAACGAATACTGGCGGCAATTACTTCTAATGTACTGGCATTTGCTGCCACACGTGGGACTTATAAAACCTACGAACTAATTAAAATCATCAATATTATTTTCACAACTCTCTCAGCATAAGTTTGCTTGTGTTGGGGTCCCCGCACTAGACCAGCGTGGTGGACTAGGCCTAAAACCCATCCTTTATTGGAAGGAGACCCGCGCCCAGCAGTGGGACGTGATGGGTCGTGATGATGATGATGAATTTTACTTCTCAAGTTCTGTCGGCGTAAACGGCATCAAAATTACTGGAGTTAAAGCTATTATGCAACATTTCTCACACATGGCAGCAAAACTTCATCCATCTGCACAGTCCTCGATCTACTCTGTGTGTAGCAGCTGCGACCTTTTTCACAGTTGCAGACTCTTTGTGTTGGACAATAGATATTTGAATTTGGAATTTACGCGGCCACAGACTAACGCATCCGCATTATTATAGTGGCATTCGTCATCGGTATTAGTGGGTCGCTATTTGATTGGATGCCCGCAGTTGTTATGTGATGTTCCGATTAGGAAGAATCGATCTGTTACTGTCATACGATTGGTATACAATTTGTCAACAGATTAAAGGAGAAATTTAATGTTGATCTTGTTATTTATTTGAGATTTATTTGTCATCGTCGAAGGGCGAATAATTTTAGAGGGCTTTTACACATTATAGTCTGATGGAGCTATTTAATAAGCGTCTCATTTTAGCTTCGGAAATTATTATCACCTATAAATTCTACACACATTTACCAATCCATCTACTCTTCTTTCCATTACAAAACGTTAATATTGGTGCAATTACGAGTATCGTTGCCAACTGCTTTTCAAACGCTATCACAATGCCGTACAAGGAAGTTTTACAAGTTGGCAACCAGTTAGATGGTAGCCGTCTATGGTTGTGGACCGGTAGCTCTTCGCAGTTATTAACCTGTATGTCGCACATTGTTTCAGGTACTGAGGGTGGTGGCGCCTGGCTGATGGTGCGGAATGGTAACTGTAAATATTTTGTTGTCTGGAAGAGATCGCTATAAGCGATAAAACCGCCCTTTGTACCCCAATTAAATTGTCGTGCAAAATTGTTTATTATTTTTTGGGGTAAAAATATAGAGTGGGTACTCTATCTGTCTAAATATGTATTGGTGCAGACTGGAAGTGTTGCAGCGTTAAATGCAATTGGATATAGAGTCGTGGTTAGCGGCTGCAGCTGCGCCCGCAAAAGTCGTTTTTCGTATGCTAAAGTGACCCCCATGATGGTGATGGAAATTGTACGGGAAATTGTACTTAACTACATATTACATTATATATTCAGTGTAAATCATAATTTCTATGGTGTGATTTCTACTTTCATCACACAGATGTAGTTCGGACTCTCTGTTGCTTTAGAATCGTCAAGTAGCCTTCAATATTACTATAGCACAATGATCGTGGGAATTCCTCTCTTACTATTGTTGTAGTATCTTTGTATCGACCTCATCGTATGTGTGTGCTTGTGTGTGTGCGCGTGTGTATACGTCAATAACTATGTAATACGTACTAACATTAGATAAAACTTTAACCATTCTTAGGTTAATATAAAATTAATATATTGTATTACGGAATATAATTTTGATTTTTATGTAATTATTGAAAACTATTTGTTTTAATACAGGACTAACTATTGTGAGTACGAGAAACTTTTTTCATAAACTTTATTGCCTTTAATGGTCCCAATATCAACTTAATAGAGAGTTCATCTCAATCATACATAATCTCTCATTCGAAATAAAGCAAAACTTCAGAAAATATAATTTGGTGATGCCTTAGTTCATAAATCCATTATACGGTATCAATCTTCATCAAGATTCTTTCCCTTTCACCCATACATTCATGAGTATAAACTACAAAGGCGCCTCGAAACAAAAAGTTCTTGGTAGTCGTATGTAGGCTGCCCAAATGCTATTTTTGGGCCCACTTTTTTGCCACCCATTAAATAAATGAGAGTTATTCTTATTTCCAGTACACTTTTCTATACAGGTAAAAAATACAGTATTTAAAAAAAACACACACACACACACACTGACGCCTTGTACTAATGTACTCCCTTGCGGGGTAGGCAGAGGTGCATTGCTGCACCCACTTTTCGCCAGAGTGTTATGTTAGTCCCAATGTAATAGGGGGCGGGCCTATTGCCATTTTACGGGCACATCCAAGACCGAATTTTCAAATTCTCATTTCAGTTTCGGCTTAGTATACCCTTTTTGCAACACCCTGTATAGGTAAAAAATACAAAATATCAGTAGGTTTTAAAAAAAAAACTGATATTTTGTAATTTTTTTTCTAAGACCATAAAGTATTTTTACTAAATCAGATTTGTCAAAACCTCTAACAAAACCATTGCGTAACTATAATTAGTTATGTACACTATTGTGTGAAAGTATCGCGTCTTGTCAACAATTTTTTGTTCCCACGGGCATAGTTTTCCATTATCGCCTAAAACATACTCACTCTATGTCTACATATACGTACCTACATGAGTCCGTCGATTCAGGCAAAAATATTTACATTATTAAACATTATGTTATTTTTCCATAACGTTGAGTTGGTTTTATGTTTCACAGTTGAAGACATTGATTCGTTACGTTTTATATACCTTTTCTCAGCATTCTTCTAACGTTAGTAGACGATAACAGAAGTAATAATAGGTGTTGGTTTTAAGACGCAATAAATATTATCAAGAGGTAGGGGTTCGGACCGCACGTTAGGCTGTGGGTCCCGGTTCGGGCAGCTTGAAAACATCTGACAGTCGGGTTGCCCACTTACCGGCAACTCTCTCAGAACTAGCTAGCTTGTGTTGGGGTCTACCAACCCGCACTAGGCCAGCGTGGTGGACTAAGCCTAACCCTTCCTTCATTGAAAGGAGACCCGTGCCCAGCCGTGAGGATGTGATATGTAGGTCGTGATGAAATTGAATTACTTGTTGTATTAGAAAACACGTAAAACTATTGGAGACTACACTCGCGAGCAACCAAATCGACTCAAGCCTTCACGGCGCACATATACATTGATTTTCCTAAAACGATAAATGGTAAATATAAAAGTGATATGTCATTCGAAAGCTGAAGAATTAGGCTTTCAATTAAGATCAATACCATAAAAAAAAACTAAGCGCAGATTTAATGACGCATTTTAATTGCCCGTCAGTGTTAATTACCTCATTAGGAATCCACGCCTTGCGCTACCTGATCCCGCTATAAAACCTTTCCACATCCGGTGTACCTTATCAGTCGCTTGTTGCAAGTTGACCGGTACACATCTCGTTGCATTGTATTCCTTGTTTTCGCAAACCCATGGATACCACACCAGAAGAAGCTGCTCAAGTTGTTGCCTTGCTGCAACAAGGGTTAAGTCAGCGAGCAGTCGCTGCCCAGCTCCACTTGAGCCAGTCTGCTGTATCCCGAGTATACAGACGGTTCCAAGAGACTGGTGCCTTCAATCGAAGACCAAGAACGGGCCGCCACCGCTGCACTTCAGAGAGAGACGACCGCTTCATTGTCTCAACCTCGCTGCGCAATCGACACCTTACGGGCGTTGATGTGCAGCAAGAACTGAGACGTGTACGACAAGTGGCTGTCAGCGAGTGGACAGTGAGAAGACGCTTGAAGGAAGCCAACTTGACACCAAAAAGACCTGCATCAGGCCCCAAATTGACTGCAGGCCACCGACAAGCGCGTCTTCAGTTTGCTCGAGAGCATCTCGATTGGAGCATTGCGCAATGGCGGTCGGTCCTGTTTACTGATGAGTGCAGAGTGTGTCTGCATGGCAGTGACAGGAGAGGCCGGGTCTACCGGCGTCCGGGGGAACGATTTGCCCAATGTTGTTTCGCTGAAACAGTAGCATATGGCGGCGGTTCCTGCATGATGTGGGCTGGTATTTCTTTAGAGGGAAAAACCGCACTTGTTTTCGTGCCTGGAGGCGGCCGAGGAGGCGGGTTAACAGCTGATCGGTACATCACCGACATTCTACTCGGTCATGTTGTGCCCTATGCAGAATTTGTCGGTGAAGACTTCGTGCTAATGCACGACAATGCCCGCTGCCACACGGCACGAGTCAGTCGGCAGTTTCTGAGAGAGAAGGAATTGCGCACGATGGACTGGCCTGCGCTCAGTCCTGACCTGAATCCCATCGAACACTTATGGGACGAGCTCAAAAGAAGAGTTCGGGCCAGGAATCCAGTCCCTGCAAGCGTGGACGAGCTGAAGACAGCTTTATTAGAGGAGTGGGACGGCATTCCTCAGGAAACTGTCAAAAAGTTGATAAGGTCTATGAGAAACAGGCTGCAGGCTGTAATTAGGGCAAGAGGGGGCAATACAAAGTATTGATTTAAATAAATAAATTTTTATCTTAACATTTTTTGTTTAATTTGTATAATACGATACCCATACCCTTTTTTCCTAAATTCCCGTTTTTCCTACAATTGCGTTCAGACATCATTTATTTCAAAAATGATGAATGGATTTCAATAATAATGATATCAAATTAAAGCTGACATCTTAAGCTTTTAAATGACATATCATTTTTATTATTTCTATTCATAATTTTACTTGTATTAATGTATGTTTGCGCCGTCAAGGCTTGAGTCGATTTGGTTGCTCGCGAGTGTAGTAAACTTAATTGTTTCGTAACGTATTAAGTTCTAGACACTTTTAACACCAGTAGCCATGTTTAACGTGATAATACTAATAACAAAACACTTGTAAGTACATGTACCTAATATAAATCAGTTCAACACAAATGCAATGTCGGTACAGTCAGCAAAACAGCGCAAACTGATTAAACTTTAAAAGAATTATCAGTTGAAGAATATGACATCACCAAAGGTTAACTGGTAGAGAATGCTACTAGCATTAAGTTCGCCTTTGTACAATGTTTTTATGTGCAATAAAAAATTATAATAATAATAAGAATATTTAATCGATACACACAAACAAGCTCTATTGATTAAGTTTTCTCCCTTCATCTATACGAGTATCACTTGTCAGTGGCACTTAAATGTAAAGTGTTGCGCTGGGGATATATTCAATATAGGTGCACCTATATCTCTTTTGCCGACAGTCACACACATGCTACTACAATAGTACAATTTACAGTTATTTATTGCCTATTGAACGACTGTCAAGGCTCCGAACAGAACGCTTTGGTTATATCGTTGTGCTGCTTGACTTGGATTTGTTATTGGTAACAAATACATCAGAAACTTCGTGCTGTTTGTAAAGGAGCATGATGTAGTTATACAGCCATGATTTGAGTATGACCTAATACAATCATAGGTATAGTAAAAGGAGCTAAACCGATATTTGTTAAAGATTATAATAAAATGTTAAGCTATTAGTTATTTAATGAAGTAAACCCAACGGCACACTTAAAATATAAATGAAACCGCAGGTTGGCGGCTCGCCAGCCGCAGTGGATGTGGTCGTCCCTTATGGCCGTGTCTTGTACGCATGCGTGAAAAAACGCAGGTCAGGCCATGCCAGTGACTTGTACAAGTAACTCGCCAAATAAAGCTTATTTATATTTGTGTACAATCTATACATCGAGCAATCGTAGTTTGGTAGCCATTCTCGTCTTGATAGCTGAAAGGCAAATGATATTATTATTACTTTTAAATAAAGAATATTATGTTTTTTTTAAATCTTTATTTACTATCGAGACTATATTTAAATTAATCTTAATCTAGGGTTGCCTTACATCTTAACAATAATTTATATAACTATACAATATTTTGGCCTCAATAGAACATTTGAAACATTTGGATCATTCGTAGCTATTGTGTCTACATGTGTATGTAAATGGCTATGTACGAGTAAAACCCCTTATCAATACGAGTAGTTCACGGGTTTTACAGTGCATTTTCTCGGCGGAAATAAAGAAGTGGTAGTTATAAGTAGGTTGATGGCGTACTATATGCGTTTGCTTGAGTTCATGTTGTTGTCGCCAGCAATAAAAACTTTTACGGTATGTGTTTTTGTCGGTTGTCGTTTTGCACCTCGTTCGGTTATAAAATATGCAATTAAATAACCATTTCAAGACGCCTTGCTCCTTATTCAGGGCAACTCTGCGATTCTGAAGTAATCTGCCATTTAACAGCTTTATAACAGGCTTGTGGGTTTATATGCCATGCTTTTAACTTGTATATGTACTATTTTATAGCTTTAAAACCGCCCTTCTTTCTCCTCTTTTATAAGGTCCCCCTCATTAAGGTACGTGAACATGATAGTTGTTTCTTTTTCACTCTGGAAACTGGAACCATCAATGATAAAAGGGCGTCTTGGGAATCAAATAACAAACAGAAAGTTTTATTCAATGCATGTGCTCACAATTTGCTGCAATTTATTCTAAGCCGAAAGTTCACAGCTCATAATTCTACACAACTTTTTTCTACGTCTTAACGTAACTGGTGAAATGTAGCTACTTACCTCGAACAGTTAGTCTTAGGGCTTGTTTCACAATGTCTGGTTAGTGGCTACTTGTGGGATAAAATACATGCCGTCACTGTCAAAAAAATAATAACAGAATGACACCATGCATTTTATCTCACAGGTAGTCACTAACCAGACATTGTGAAACAGGGCCTTAGTCTAACTATTTAGCCTCGTCGGCCGTAGTAATCGATGGGCTAGTGTTTTCGCCTCAGACTTTCGCCACGATAGTAATAAGCCAAGATCTATTCCTGTATAAACCATTTCAGATTAAGTGAAAGGGCCATTAGGAATTCTAATCAACATCAACAGTGAGAAAGGTAGAGGGCCGAATTAAGGTACCATCTCCGTTGAATAATAGTTAGGATTCATAATTTTTCAAATACGTACCTAATTTTAATATGTATATTATTATTTTTTTTGGGATTTGTTGGTAGTGTTGCTACACTTGGTTTTTATTAGAAATTTTGTAGTTCATGTTTTTTATCCGAGTAATTAATCAATTGATATGTACATGGACAAATGCTTATATTGGTATTTCAGTAGTACCTATCAGTAACTTCAAAAAAAGGGTTTTATATTCCTGAATACTATCATAGGTCTCATTCGTCTTGGGTATCAGAAAGACTTAGCTTTCTACAGGTCCATTTCCCGTAGTCTAGACTTTAAACAGACGTTCTTAGCTCTAGAGTCGAGAATGATGGAAATGACCAGTATAAATATCTGCCATTTAACAGCTTTATAACAGGCTTGTGGGTTTAAATGCCATGCTTTTAACTGGCTATACTGGAGGTAGTAACTAAGCTGACATTATAATTGCAGTTATATTTACATACAGCAGAACTTTCGATACAAAGGATTAATGTATTAAGTTATTGTGAGTAAAGTATTAATAATAATGATATTTATTCAGAAAGTGGAATAGTAAGACAGCTAATAGTGCTAACGGTAGATTATTATACACATACAGTATTATAGAGCAAATCATTGTTTAATCGACTTCCGATGGATGACAAATCTTACACAGTTGCAACGTAATGCATGTTACAAAGGTATAAAAAAACATGGAATGAACACAGATATGACTAATCCGTGCGCTTTCGCAAATTCATCAAATGGCAATTATTCAGCCAAATCTAATACCTGGCTGTGCTAGCTATCTCCGAGGGGTCAAGCCGAGAGGAAAGTACCCACATAACTCCAGCACAACCCAGACTGAGATGGCAAGCCGAGATACGCGGAACATAACTTCGACACAGTGAAAGTTACCTCGAAATATACAGCTTTAAAAGGGTACGACGCTTGTCACGTCTCTGAAGGGGCACTCTTGCTTGGAGAAGTACGAAGATTCGGAGACCTGCGATTCTGGTTTAATTTTCAGATTCTCAATTGAGTAAATCTACTGTATACTTTTAGTAACAGGTACACTGTAACCTTTTTCTGTATCTTCCATACCATCCATCCATCCAAACGTTGCCTGGAAGAGACCGCTATAAGCGATAAGACCGCCTTTGGTAACCTAATTAAGTTGTAATGTAAAATTTAGATGTATTTCTTGGTATACACATAAACAATAATCTTTCTATTTATCTACCTTAGCATGCACTTTAGCTACTACTGAGAATCTCGGTAAGTACCTATTTCGTTCAGGACTCCGAAACTTCATGAAGCAAGAGTAGCCCCCCAGCGTTTCCATTGGTATGCGCACACGCATCTCGCCTGTGATTGGTCAGCCGGCGGCCGCCACCTGGGCTAGAGCGAATGCATTATGCATCTCGGTGCCATTTGCATGTTGCACTGTCACGCGCTATTTGCTCTACTGTCTCTGTCAGTCGGTGATAGGTAGGTACAGTCAGCTGCTTTAGTAGCTATCACTTTTGTACCTTGTCAAATACCTACTAAACAAAACGTCAATTTTGGAATGAATGAATAGACAGTTACAGTGCCACAAACTTATCTGTTCCGGTGACAGCTCACATAAATGTCTAATATTTCTTAATTCTATAAGATTGCTCGTTTTGTTAATTCGCTGTTGCGGTGTTAACAAACCCATGTAATCTTTTACAATATACAATTCATTAGTAAGTAATGAGATATGGATCAATTTAGTTTGCTCTCACCGGAACAGATAAGTTTGTCGCACTGTAGTGAGACTGACAAGGTTCAAAAGTGTATAGCTACTAAAGCAGCTGACTGTACAATCTGTACATGTATAAATTCATATACATACTGCCCTGAGGTTTAAAGTGGTTTATCCCCTAGTCTAGATCTAGTGGTCAACCCCCTCGGGTTGGGATAATATTCTCAGATGTTTTTACAGTCCTTTCAGGAGGGTTCCACTCCACTAGAACCGAGCTAAGAAATAGATTCTTGCTTAGTGCAGCAGCGTTACAAATGTAATTCGTAATCTACAGTGCCCTCAGGTTAAAGAAGAAAAACGGTCAGTGGTGTCTTAGAATGTTCTTATTATTCATCAATGTTTGTTTTGACCTGATTCGCAAACAAAAGCACGAAAACAAATATGAAATACCGACAGCTTTTGTATTCTGACCTCGGCACTCACACGTGCTGGGCTGGGTCCATACTTTGTACAAAAAATATTTGTTTTTAAATGAGTCTAAAAAAAATTAGAATGAATCTGAAAATAATACAGGAAAACTTCGCAAATCCTTCTAATTTTATAAACGTGAAAGTTTGTAAGTATGCAGGGATGACTGGATAGATGTTTGATACTCAGTCACGGAAAAACGGATGGACCAATTTTTATGAAATGCTGACACCCCGGATTAACACAAGGACCCGAAATTCCTACGGGAAAACCATTTATGGCAAAGTTAAGGTCACGGGAAAGGCTAGTGTACCTCTAATCGTTCATGAACCATGCTACCACACTGTGTAGTCCTAACCAGGCTTAGGGTTACATTAGTGGAGTCATTTGCATACCTTTACAAGATCATCTCAATACTAATATGTATGTTATGTTTGTCTCAGAGGAGAAACGGGTAATTTTTCGTTCGTGAAGAAAGAGGCAGACATAGGCTAGCTCACGGTATAACAACGGGTAAAGCCAAAGCGAAAACACGGATAGACGGGCACAGTAACAAATGTAGTGAGGACGTTTTAAAATGAAGACAAACCTTAAAAACTTACAGTATAATATTCCTTCATTGCATTGCATGCAAGTGCATACTGCTAAAGCTCATATTTGTGTAAGTGTTCGTAAAATCGGAAAGCACTCAGCTTTTACAGCTTACTTTAATAATTTGTAGGTACACGGCTCTTGATGTTTCCATACCTTCAATACTAATGTTAAATGGCGAAAGTGTATATTGTTAAGAGTTAGTTACTTTAACGCCTAAACTTCTTTAACAATTATTGCGACTTTTAGCTTCCAGATAGAGAACATAACTGTATTTTGTCTATCTAAACTTTTGAAACGTATCTTTAGTGTTTACCTCCCTAACAGGCTCCATGACTTTTAGTGACTTTTTACATTTACCAAATAAACCTTACACACGGCCAACCCCCAAGCTAGGTTGAGCCTGTAATATGGGTATCGGACAGCTAGCAGTAGATATTTCTATATATATATATATATATATATATAGAAATATCTACATAGATAGAAATAGATAGAAACTTATTAACACCGGCCTAATGTTAGTTTTCAGAAGTTTTTTTTCTCGGAATGATATCTTATATCTCCGTCACCTCAATCGTCTCAGCTCTGTCATCCACCGGCCCCGGTGCCGAGTACTTTCCATATCTTAACACTTTCGCCTTCATCCCGCCGATAATAACACTGACTTACCGAAGTGAAGTGTGACTCACTCTCCAATCAACCAGCGAAACTTGGCCGGCAAGTCTACACGCGTGCAACCCTGGGAAAGGTCAACATTAGATGGTGTTTTATGCGTGTGCCGTCGTCTGTAGAAAGTGAGTTGATTATGTATAATAATGGTATTTAAGTGGTGGCAAAAAATTGGACTTCATTTGTTTCGAGACGCCTTTACAATATGGATAGTATAAGTAGTTGAAGCGCTAAAGTTATAAGTTTTTTCCTTATTGTTTGTTATTGTGTGCTATTATGTCCGCGGCTTCGGTGCTTATCGCTAATCTCCGATTCAGAAACAAATTTATCAGTCAAGACGAAAATGCAAATGTCTGTGAAGACTCCATAGTTATCTTCGTGAGCTGAAGAATAAATCTCCGCTCAATGAAGACTGTAAATAACACAGTTCAGCTCTAGCCTATTAAATTATCATATCAAAGACTATCATAATCCATGATGCAATATTGTTTCCGAGCCTCAGGCGAAGCTGGAATCAAGTATCGCCTTTTAAGTGAATCTTATTACGCTATTCTGTAGTCATATCTCCATTTACAGATCTCACACATTCCCCTGCATAAATGAACTCTATCGGGGACGAAATCGTTTCATTTAGAGCCTTATTGGAAGTGGATAAATGCCATTGTCTAGGTGTGAAGTGGTGTGGGAAAGTGACAGGCGCTAACAGCTGGGGTTGCCATCTCGGCTGACAGTTGCGTACTGGATGCTTCCTCTGGTGATTCACGATGACAGCGCTGTGGTTGAGCTGTCATGTATGATTATGTTTAGTTTAGGGTCTGTCTCAGGGGAGCGATCGCGAAGAGTTGACGTTTCGTCGCACTCAACGATATTATGATACGATATTTTGGCAATTGTATCGCCGTGTGGAGACACCTTCTATGAGAGTATATAGAAATGCGTGTTACGCCGATAGTGTCGTCGCAATTTCCTCTCCTGTGTAGATGGACCCTTAAGGTCGTTTGAGGGGTGGTGTTCAGTTTTGTTTGGTTATTTAGTATTGTGCGTAGTGATTCGAATTTGTTTACTATTTTTAATTCAAGCATTTACATATCAAATGATTCGTAGTGTAATTCAGAGATGAACTCAGATAGCCATATTTCTAAAGGTTGACCTCAACATGAATGACACATCGTAGGTACTCCTAATGATGCCGTCATACCTTGCAAAAATTATATCATACTGTGTTAAGATAATGGATTGAAATTGACCTTTAAGGTGCCAGTTGACTGCCGACGACTTTAGGCTGCAGCAGACGGCGACGCGACGTGTAGCAACGACAATCCTAGGTTCTATGAGATTATTTCGCGGCTAGCGATATTACGCGCGACGAAACGACCATTTAAATATCCTCATATCGTCGTCGGCGTCCAATTGGTACCTTTATTTCCTTTAAATAGCGTGCTCCAGTCATAGTGCGTTATAAATTTAGGACAAGGCTGTAATGTCCACTTCCGGTAAATTCTGTTAATGGACGAAGGGCGTGTTTTTATTGATTTGTTTTGAGGGTAGCCCGTACTTACGCGTTTTTATTTATTTATTGTTGTAGTGTTGTTGTTATTCTTTCCTTTTTAGCATGTGGGTGGTAAACACTAAACACTAGATCTGGACTGGAGTTTGTCCGTGGTGACCTTCACATTAGAAATTAACTGTTGATATTCGGTGGTGGTAACCCCACTGTTCTCAGTCGCGCCTGGCCAGGTTGTGTTGGGCGTATCGTATACCTTAAGGCACAGTTATATACGTCACTCGAGGAAACCCCACCGCAATAAAAGTAAAATGATAGATTGTCGAATGAACGGTGAAATGTACTCATTAAGTAAGTTATGATACTTTTCGTTTCGTTGACTTTCAATAAAGCCCCTGATTCATTTGACGGCCCTATTAATAAATATATTTATTATTTGCTGGAATTTTCGTTTGAAATGGAAGATTTTTCTCGAAGGTTACCTATTAATAACATTTCCTTTCATTACCTTGCTAAGGCTTTCTTTAGTTGTTGATGGAAAATAATTACTCTCCTTGGTTTTAAGTTATCCTGACATAAATTCTTTATTGGCCGAATTATCACGTCGCCAAAAGATTTATGTGATTGATCTCCTGGACTTTATATACAATACAGTTTGTCTGGTCAACGATATCGGAGGCTTTAAGGGTGCTAAAAAAACTTTTCTATTGAAAGAAAGAAAGAAAGAAACATTTATTTGACACACTGAACAATAAAAAAAATACAGAAACAAAAAGAAAAAGAATACTACAAAAAATTTATATGAAAAAAAAACAGAAAATAATACAAACAAACACGGTTGCTGTCCAGAGCGTCAAAAAGGCACCAGCTCAGCGTGTGCTGTGCCCAGAGAGGCCACAGCGCTGGTTTTCAGCTGGCCCTTAGAGTTGTGACCTCAGTCATATATTGGTCACGTGACTTTTTACTATAGGGAATGTATTTTTTTCTCGGAAACTCGGAGGTCAAAAGTTGTTCAGAATGACCCCTGAGTAAGTACAAAGCTCTGACATCGTTGACCAGTTACACTGTATGTAGCTCTAGTCTAGTATCTCGAGTGTCTATGCGCGAGTCATCTGGACAGGGTCTAACCAGTAACCACACTAGAGAGCTGATAATAAAGCTATAACTCTCATAGGAAATAACCAGACATCCTGTCATGTATCGCCTGGGGGTTTCTCACTTCATTGATTATTCAAGTTCTATCGCTTATACTTCACTTGCGCTCTGATTTGTAAGAAATAAGATTATGTTATGGAATTATGTTGTACTAGCTGTTCCCGCGCACTTCGCTTCGCCTTAAAAAGTTTTCCCGTGGGAATTCCGGGATAAAAAGTAGCCTATGTTCTTTCCCAGGGTCTAGACCGTATGTATACCAAATTTCATTCAAATCCGTTCAGTAGTTTTGGCGTGAAAGAGTAACAGACAGACAGACAGACACAGTTACTTTCGCATTTATAATATTAGTTAGGATCTAATACTCGTACAGTCATCAATATCATATTTATTCTTTGTATGCTACTCTTATACCACCCCAGCGAAAACACTTTAATTTTATTATCAGTGACTTATCAGTGATATTATAAGTGACATGAAAAATACTTAAAACAATTTGTTCTTTGACAGTGAGGGTAAAAACTTCCAGGTATAACTTTTCTATAAAAAAACAATCTGTACAAATTGAAATGGTGTGTGAGTTTATGCGTGACTGTAAACAAGAGTTTTATATACAAGTAATTCTTAGTACGACGAGGGATGTGAATGTGATACATTTTATACATTTCAAGAACACTATAGAACAATAAGCTGTATAATTGAACCGTGACCAAAAAGTGTTCCACAAACATGACGACATTACCCTTAAGTGCCCTTAAATGTGTTATTCGTGACTCGCAGCCCATTTCACCCTTTTAGATCTTAATGCTAATGGTATAAGGTTCGTTTTAAACTGCAGTAACGAGAGTTTGGCCGTATGTTTTGTTGATGGCCTGTCAACTAGTGTTGTGACAGCATTTAGAGAAGATGCTAGTTTGATGCTGCGTTGATCGTTAAAGTTTATTGTGGAGTGTTAACACATAGATATAATTTAAAAAGCAAAGATGTTTTAAAATTTTAAGATAAATATAAAGTTTGATATTCTCTAGTCTATTAAACATGTTTTAGCATTACAACATTACTTGGTTTATCAAACCTTTACCTTAGTATTTTTTATCAGACTTCCCCGTAACCTGCAAGCAACCCACCAGAGCTATTTATTTAACTTTGTCACAACCTCTTACATCGTAAAAGTCCAAGCAAACGTAATTACTTTACCCTAGTACCCTGCTAAGTTTCACTTAGTTAAGTTATGAATATGCACGAATATAAACGCAATTAGTGCATGTAAAAGATTAATTGATATAATTACTGGGGCTCGAAACAATTTGCTACCGTAATGGATAACCTATCCCGTGATTGGAAAATGTATTTATGATTTATTATCTGAACTGGACTTTCTACTGAGGTCGGATTTGCCAACTGTACCAACCATACTAGAGACAAGTCAATGATACAAGACAAGATCATGAAATCATTACAAAAATAGATTAAATAAAGATTATGCGGTTATAGTAAGAAAGAAAGAAAAAAAATGTACGTAAAATGAATACATTCTTTACGGAAGTCGAATAAAACTATCGGTAATAGGTATAACTAAGTTGAAATAAATGAAACAAATGGCCGTGCCAGAGTCGAACCTGGGACCGCGTGGGCAGACGGGTCAGGCAACGTGACTCAGCTGTAGCCAGGACTAGAATAGAATGAGTTTTAACAAAATTTTGATTGATGGTAATCAAGAAATTAAACACTGATGTTATATGAATAGGCAGGTAAATATTTTATAATAATTTAGCTGTGTGGTATATTATATGTTTTAGTTACTTTAACTTTAAAAGTTTTAACATTATACTTCTTTATTTCGCTAACTACGAAGTATGTCTGAAAGAACTTCCAAGCCAGAAATCCTAGCTTCCTCCATAAAATCAGATTGCAACTTTTTTTCTCTAACATATCTAGGGGTCTAGACTAGATCCCGTCGGGCCATATTGTCCAGGTTTCCATACAAGGGGGCCGCGCGGAGGCTCACTTCAACCCGTTGACAAGTTACTGAGAGGTTCCAAGAAGCTACGGATAGAATTTGAAATGGTTTTTGCGTCTCCCTGGTAATTCATACGGCTTTGTGGAGACAGGAAATGGGCGAAGAAATAAAGTGCTATTGCATTTGTATCTATATGGTATGAGGTTTTCATAATTATATCTTTATAAAATAATGAAGTGTTACGAATACTTTTAAGCTCATTGCATTAAACGTGCGGATGTCATTGCAGCTCTCCGAAATATCGTTTATAAAGCTAGGGTAATTAGTTAATTACCTACTCAACCTTACGAAAAATTCAGTTTCAGAGGGCTTCTGCGTTAACAACGACCTTAAACCTTGACCGTTTTTTGAAAAGCAAATATAACCCTCCTGAGCCTGTGGCGATCGCATAGGTATGAAGATAAAAAGCGTAAAAAAACTCAACAGTAGCCGGGAGAAAACATTATTTGATCAAACATCAGCATCCTCTGTTAGTTTAGGATTGAGAGGCGATTTTCAAACCTAGAGTTCTTTCCGTGATCACAAAATTCATAAAATGATGTTTGAAAAAAATATTCTGTTAGAGCATCTTATTGAGTTGTACAAAATGTACAACCCTTTCTGATTACAAAAGATTTAGCTCACAATTTAAACTAATTAATTATACTACTCAGCTCGGAACATTTAAAATGAATTTTTCCCTTAATTAGTGATTAATCTTTTAAACCAGTGTTTTTCAACCTTTTTCATGACGCGACCCCCCTGGTATTAAAAAATATTTCGCGACCCCCTTGACCGTTCGGTTTTTTTTAACAAGTACTTATGTATAAGGGGGCCCATATTTTTTTTTGGTTTTGTTTCATTGGTTACCATTTAAAAGGTCCGAAATATAGTCAAAGTATCATATTAGTTAAGTAAGCAGAAACCTCCATGTGCATCATATCATTGTATATTTAAGCCTGAAAATAAAATCTGTATTTCAAACGCTCCCCCTTATAATTCAATTATTTTATTATTATCAGCCTCTGGATTCACTTTGAAAAATCTGAGAAAAGTTGTTAATTTAGACATAATTTTGAAAACCATTATATTTTAATAAAGTTAATATTATTTCTTATTATTTTATGCACTCATTGGAAGCAAACATGACCTGAATCAATCAAAAATCCTTCTCTAATTTAATAATTTACGGTGGGAGGCAAGATGAAGTTAGAGTAGACTCGAGCTAATTGTATTCTTCTTCTGTATGTAGGTATCAGCAAAGGGTCCAGCCAGACTCGTCCCATTCCACACTCGACCCGGCCACACTCGACCCGAATTTCTAAAATACGATAAGGTCTAGGTACTTTTGTTGAAATGTATGAAATGTACTGTCAGCCACAAGTGTTTTTTTACTGAAATTATAGTTAGGTGTTTTATGTGCTGATTAATTCAAACAAAAGTAATAATTTGTACTTTTAATCATTTATTTATAATTTTCTATAAACATTATTAGTAGGTAACACATGTTTTGAATTATAAACGTAATAAGTAATAATAAATATTAACAAAATAAGTAACTATTAATAATTATGTGTGCTAAAATCACAGTTACAAAAAATATCTTTACAATGAAATATGTATAAAATACTTTTTATAAAATCCGTTTGCTGTTTATAAAATTATGATTACTTCGCAGTAGCCCTTGCTTATCAAATGTATAATTTACAATACAAGTAAGTGCGCGAAAGAGATGGATGCAGGCCATCCAAATCTTGACCATTGTTATCGATAACCCGTTTATTTCAGGCTAAAACAATGAGAAGGGTAAACTACCTCTCTCTGTTACTGAGGTCAAACTTAGGCTAGTTTAGTCAACATATTTCTTAAATTTAAGTGATAATCACTTTATATGCAATCAATTAAGAAATCCATAAACATTTTCTGTCGACTGTACTTTGCGATAAGAAAAAAAATACAAACAAAAATGAACCTTATCGAAATTATGAAATTCGGGTCGAGTGTGGCCGGGTCGAGTGTGGAATGGGACGAGTCTGGCTGGACCCTCAACAAAGATTTCTCGAGAAAACTACAGATTTTGGCCAGATTTAGTAGTAGTTTGCTATAAAATCCATGCTCGCAAGGATGGAGTAAAGTGCTTATTATCGCTGATCTATCTAATAAAGGAATATTTAATAAAATTAATTGTCTTAATAGTTTTTTTTTATTTTCACTAAAATACCCAGTTTTTTCAACCTTTGGCGACCCCCCTACAGAAGCTTCGCGACCCCCTAAGGGGTCGCGACCCACAGGTTGAAAAACACTGTTTTAAACCTTCGGCTTCTGCCTTAGACAAGTATCAGAATGTTTTTTCAATACATAGTTGCTGATCCAAAACCAATGATTAGTAATGAACTTATATGATAGCTTATTGACTTAAACCGGCGGCCAAACTACGGCAAACACGCCGTGATGATGATGATGAGTGAACAACATGCCTTACCCAAACTCGACGCTAAAGCGAAGCTCAATCATCAATGTATCACACAAATCAAACATTACAAAGCCCGTCTCATCCAAGCTCCGTTAAGTCGGCTCGCATCAGCGGGGTCAATCTATATGACGAAAATCTAAGTTTCGGAGGGCTGCTGTTTGAGCCACGACTCTATCTCATATTAAACGTGCCGATTGCACGACAGCTCTCGTTCGTTTGATTTTCGTCAGTATAGAGTAGACCCCCGAGCTGGCGTAGGCGTCGAGGAGTTGCCAGGAACCGGTTCCCAGGACGCCGCCAGGAGGCTTCGATCACGGTTCAAAACGTCAATCGCATCAGTGACTAGGACTGTTATGCTTTTTTGACTTCCTTCAAGATAAACGCCTGTGGAACTTTATTTACGGGCTTTGTCAATACAATGGGAGCTAACGCGTGCGAATTTGCCGCTAGGGGCGCTGGTGTTGACTGAGGTTAAGTGACATTTTACTTTTCATATAATTTGTTTGGCGGGCTTCGTGATAAATTATATTTTCGTTCATTTCCCTGTTGAAAAGTGATCTCTTTTCGCGAAATTATCGCAAATATGGATTATTTGTCGATGAATGTGCACGCTTTGAAAGCTGAATTAAGGAAAAGAGGCGCATAAATAAGCGGTCTCAAAGAACAGCTAATTCAGAGGTTAGTTTGTTTACTGTTTACAAACTTATTTTTTACGAAATGTATGCTTGTTTGCTTAGGTAACAGCTATGTTTTTTCTTTTTACAGACACCAAGACTATGACCGTAACAGTAACTTGGTTGGAAACGTAGAGGACAGCATCATACAACAAAATGATTCAGTGTATACAACAACTATTGGCGATGGTCATGATAATGCATAATTACATACATAATAGGTGGTATTGTTGTGTTTGAAAATACCTTATATACATTTACATCTAACTAACCAGCGTAGTTTTACATTTACAATAATTCGTGAATACAAAATTCGTTGTCCATACAATATTTGTCAGTGAGCTGTGTTTTTTCGACTAAAGTGTTGGACACCGGCTGGACACCGGCGGCTAATGTCAATATTGATATGAACACCGGAGGCGAGATATATTTGTTCTTCTCTATGAATCCGTATTGTCTGCTGTAGTGCTGTAGAAACGTGTTCTAAAGGTGAAAATTGGTAACGGACGAAATAAGGCTCTTTTCAGTCGATGACCACGTGTCGTGTCGTCTTTTTATGTATTTCTAAGGGGGTTTTATCGAGCGACAGGTCGCGACTGACAGGACTGACAGGAGCGACTGCTAAATAAATCCTATAGAAATACATAATTATATAAGTGATGTTGCGACAAGGGAGTACATTAGTACAAGGCGAGAGTGCGTGTTTTTTTTTTTTTTGCGACAAGTCGGCCTCATCTGCTGCAACCTAACTTTGTTTGCTACCAATTTATACCTTTTTGCTTGAATGTAAGAAATGATAGTTTTGCCAGAGAAATGCAATTAGTGCGACAGCACTCGCTAGTCAGTCTTCATTAGTTGTAATGTAACTGCTTAAACAGACATCTTGATTGTGTGGCAAATTCCCTATTTACTAAATTGCATTGTTTCCCATACACATACACACAGGCTGATGATTCTCCCACACTTCCCTACGCCATTAGCGACTGAGTACAAAACACTCGCATACCCACAGGAGGGTCAATCTAGATTAAGAAAAACGAAGTTTTAGAGCGCTGCTGCGCTTACTGTGACTCTATCTCATTGTATTCTACGTACCGATGGCATGAAAATTCTTGTCCGTTTGGTTTTTGTCAAGCCTCCACGTCTATGTACCGTATTACTGTCAACTCACCATTTCCAATGTACATTAAAGGAGCCTCCTCGAGTCACGTATCAACTGTACTTTGCCTGGAATAAATGCATGTAATGGGATGAGAAGTCAGCCCCTGACAATTAGTATTATTATATATTTATTGTAATCATTTATAATTAATTTCCTACAATATGCTAAGAAGAAGACTGTATCCAAAGCGCCAGAGAATCCGTAATGCACTGCATATTGGCAAATTGGTTTCTTCTTTCAACGCTGCTATGGTTAGCCGTCGGTAGACTGTCCCAAAAATTCATAGACCGTATTGTACAACGTACAACGATGTTAAAATCGACTTTGAAACACACCAGTTTCGACTCTTTACGTCAGTTTAAAAGTTGAAATTCGTATCAAAACGTCAACTTTAAACCTATTTTAAAGTGTCAAAAAGCTCTATGAATTCTGGGGTATGAATACTATGTACTGTCGTTGTGGAATAGCTCAGGTGGCGAGAATACGCTGCCGTCGCCTTCCGCACATTACTGCAGGCTTCGAACGCTCTCATCCCAAAGTGATTACGGGCAACAAGGCGCGGTAATTAAAATAAATCCGGCCTGTGGAGCAAGAAGGTTACTTTAGCTTTACAAAAAAGCAACGAGAGCTGCCATGCAAACGGTACGTTTAATGCAACGAGATAGAGTCGGTGACGCAACAGCGGTCCGAAGCTACGATTTTCGTTAGATAAAGTGACCCCCTGGTCATTTTCCAGTCCCAAACAAAAGAATGCACTCGAGCTGAGCTTTTTGAATCCTCCAAATGATATTAAGGAACCAGTTGCTCTGACAATAGAAGTAAATTTGGTCGTTTTGTTTTCGAAATTCTGGCAACAATTGTAGGTTTGGGAACGGAAGGTTTATGTGGTCTTAAGGTTTATACTGTGACCAAGAATACCAGATTTTTACTTCTTACAAAACAGTTTGTGCTTCTTTTTATTACTTGTGCCATAAAGTTATTAAATTTTAGTTTTATCTTTAAAAGGACAAACCAGCTTTGTTCTTCGTAGTTTCGAGGTCATAATTAAAACGAGGAATGTAGGCCAAGCAGCGTAATGTCTTAAATATTTATAATAAATGGTGTTATATTCTTATGTTTTTTTATGTTGCATTGTTAAAACTAAACGATGAGAAGTGGTAGTAATCATGTCTGCCCAAAAACTGATATTTGGGGTAGATGACAATTTTAAAGTGGTACATTAGTGACTACAATTTACACTTTACGTTAAGCAAACTGTCCTAGAACGCTGAAAATAATATGTCTCCATGATCCAACAAAAAAACTTGACGAGTTTTAAGTGGCAGCAAGTGGCCATATTCTTTGTTAAATAGCTTTATTTTAATTATTAATTTATTTGTTTCAGGTAATAAACGATGACGATGAGATGCTGCCCGCTGTATGCAAGAAACTTAAGGAAGTTATTCACTTAATATGGTTTGTTTGCCATTCTTCTTCAGGCAGAGCTCACAGCTTCGTATAAATCCAATTCCTACTTAAAAGAGTCTTCTTTTTCCTTAGCTATCTAAACTTAGTGGGTATATTGCAGAATTACTGCCTAGAAGAGCACTTCTAACTTCCAAGTTATAAGAAGTAGGCCAAAGAGGATGGCAGCTTATAGATATTATTACTCTATGCTTGTAGGTATCATGTCTTCCACCTCTCACAGGTTTGAAAGTCTTTAGCGAATTTTCGTAAATAATAAGAGATTTTATTAGGAATTACTTTATTAACACGCTTCAGACCCGGCTGAGTTGAAATCAACATCAGTTTCTTATGTCGGCTTTAAATAGATAAAAGACAACGACGCAACATAGCTTGTATTGCGTGCAAATTTACAGCTACACTGAGTGGGTATGACATTAGCATAACTATGTTTACTATCACTAGCCTCACTATCCCGTAATGAATTGCTAATTACAATATTCTCGCTGATGGTCGCACATTTCTGCTTAATTTGCCACGTTCTCATGAAGAATGTTAGTTCTTAGTAATCGATATGTGTTACTAACTAGGTAGGTAGTCTATATGAGTCTTGTAAACGCGTGAGTTACTTAGTTTTGTGTAGGTATATAGACCTTTACCCGTTTCTGAGAAAAAGGGTGGTGACAGACGGACAACAAAACGATCTTATAAGGAAGGTGATCGTGTTTTTCCTTTGAGGTACGGAAACCTAAAAACGAAAGTATTTAACGCCCATGCCCAGATAACAAACTCTCTTATCTATTTTTATACCTACACACCTATGCCGTTTGCTAATTCGAACCACAGACCTTCAGTACCAGCGCTGCTATACTGCACCACTGCACCAATATTTTATTGCCATAACAATGTAAAAAAAATTACTTTATAGTATAAATTATGTCACAGTCAAGGCCTAGTATGTAAATATTTACTCACCTTGTCTTTGTTGTTCATTATGTTACAGAACTAAATAGCAATTGTAACTTTATTAAATGGCACGTAGGTAGCAAATTTTTCACTGTCAATGCTAATGTTAGGTGTGAGATATGGCACATATTTTATAAAATATAATGCATTGTAGATAGTACGAGACGTAGCCTACCATTATACGAGTAATGGTAGAGTTTTGTTTTGTAACTTGAAGATATTCTCGTGGATTTCCTTGCCAAAAGTGCCTAAATTCATTATAATATTTTGAAAAATTGTAGGTACCTATATGTGGAATAAAACGATGTTCGCTTCGAAGACACATGATGCAATGATTTGATAAAGCTGTACGAATATCCACATTATTGAAGATCACATCAACTAGATAGAGTCGAGTGAGGTTGTCAAAACAACTACATTATTCATAACTTTAGGCTGTCTATTCTGGGCTGGGAAATAGTAGTAATACGATTTAGGAAAGGTGTAACCAATACATAAACCTAAATACCAAATTTTTCATTCATTTATCATCTTCATTTTAGCCTATGTCAACCCACTTGGGGTGACATGGAGGAGGCTTGTAGCCTGGGTTCCAAGTCCTGTGCCACACTCATCCAGTTCCTTACAAATTATTCTTGGTTTACTAGAAATCAAGATTGAAACTTCAGTACTCGATAGGCTGTCCATTCAAGTTTTCAGTCGCAGTTCCTGAAAGCTTGTGGCCGTTATCGCCTATCACCAGCCGACCAGCTTAAAACCGAGTATTCATTCTCAGAACATTCTGAATAATACCACGGAGTTTCAGCTGCTGAACCTTTCAGACATTAGCTGGAATTTCAGGACACAAAGCAATTGTTGGTCCGTGGAATATAATCCTGAAGCGCCTACGCGCTGAAATATTTCGGCTTCTTTATGCTGTAAAAGCCTTTTCTATGTGGTGTTGTAAATAGTTTTTCTTTTTGTCTGGTATGGAATAAAAAATTGAAAAGGCATTGTTTTGCTTGTTTTCGGCCTGAAATACTTCGTTAGGGTAGAATTGCGTGCGCTTCAGAAAGTCTTTGGACTACATTACATTTGTTAGTGCTATTGAAGATGGCACATATTTTAAAAAAGCGGATACAGTGTTGCTTACACATATCTAAATCGCAATACAGTATACAATGCGTTTGGAATAACTCGACCCCGAATAAATTGGCAATGCTGAAATACATTGGCATATAATTATACTCTTTAATGGAGTGGCATAAACGCATAGGTCAGTACATCTTTATGTAAGTCCGGCGCACCCTGTGCAGTCAACGAATCACATCACAATCTGACTGGACAATCCTTTCACCGCGGTGACAACCTCTTCTTCTACTCTATAATTCAGCTTTTGTCATCTGCAAATATTTTCTACTAAATTTGTATGACATTTTCTGCGAGGCCACCCATTGTATGCGTGGAAACGAACTTTCATAATCATAATCATTTATTCATTGCAACTATGTTGGTGTTACACTGTTCTTAAATCTATGTACATATAAGTATCCTTAACATAGCTCCCTGCAGGGCATAGCAACATTTTCTTAAAACTAAACAAGTAGGTAACTTAAAAAATATACAACATTACATATAACTTTATAATATACCCATTTTATACATTTAACCATTTTAAAATATGTATTTAAAAACTTTCTAATAAATATTAATTTACGGAATAATAACTATAATAATAATAATAATATTCATAGTTTATGTTTCTTACTATTTCAACCCGTAAGGCCTAGGCCTGCCCAAATGCTTGGTTCTTAGGCCACTGCACCATCCAAGTATACGATTACTATTGCTAGCAATCAATAAATCACAAATACCCATTGAAGTAACTATAGCCCACATCCGGTATGAGTCGCACTCGAGAGCTATTTTCAGAAACACCAAAATACATCGGTATTACGATTTTATGAATTGAATAGCAGCGGCAATGCGATCGTAATTTTATTACCCTTTTAGAAAGTAAAACCAAAGCAGTAGGTAAGCTTTGTCGTAAGCACCGTAGAGCACAAACGAGACTAAATTTGGAAGTACATGTCATTCGCAGTATTGCAGTGAGTTTGAAAGTAAATCTTCTTTCAAATAAATTTACCCTAAACCACGAGTTTTTCAGTCGGCTTCTTTGAATTAATACATTATTTCCCTATAAACAACTGTACCGGCTGCTATGGCGGCGTAGCCTTCAATATGTATTGCCTATTTATTATTGCGCCTGCATGTTAGGTACTTGGTGCCTGCATCTCTATGTAGGATAAGGTCTGCTGGTGTCATCACTAGAATATCTGATGCTATTAGGTACCATCGAAGTGCAAGTGGTTGGTCGTGGATAGTCTTCACGACCACATATTATGCTAGCAGTGCAGAATTATAGGCTGGTGATGATGTACTACTAAGAATGGGATATTTAATATTGAGGTGTCTGTTGGCTTTTAAAATTTGATGGCGACAAGTTCAGTTTTATCAAGATTTCCTGTCCTTACTTTTAGATATACCTAAGTAGATATAAAAAATATCACTTTATAGTTCCATTGAACATGAAAAAAAACACTTTAGATTTTATAAGCTATGTGTGGTGTATGCCCTGGTGAAAAAAAGCAGTCTTTCTGTTACCAGTTGGGAACAAAATCCTCTTCTGTAGGTCCCTACTTTCCTGCTTACCAAAATTTGAAATGTTTGACCTTTGCTTCAGTAAACAAATCCCTTAAACCATAACCTGTCAGTTTTATATTAGGGCTAATCGTGATGTGTGGCTCTTTGGTGGCCTCCGCACTTTGTATCTTCTATATTTAGGTCAATCACTTCAATTTGTTATTCAGTACAAATTATGTTTCGTTAAAAGCCTATATACCTATTTGCTAAATTATATTTATTTAATTAATCATTGGGTGGGTTTCTGAATTCTGATGCATAATTTCAGAATTAAATAAATTATAACAAGAAACTTAGCTTCCATCATAAACAGCAGCGCACAATTTACAATACAAGAAGACTTTATGTTTTTTTTTAAAGACATAGGTATTACATATCAAACTAAAATCGATCTCTTCCAGAAATTCCAGGCAACCTTTGGTTGAATGAAAGCTTATAGAATGAATAAGGCCTTCTGAACGGCTACTGTGATTTTGATGTAACATAACTACGAGTATGTAACTTACTAGCGATGAAATAACTTTTCAGAACTCACAAAGGGTTATTTCGTTAAAATTTTGCCTATTTGAAACAGTCTACAATACGGTTGTACGAAGCAGCAATCCATTACCGGTCTATTAAAAAGTGCTACAACAGAAAATGTTGCATCTAGAATCTAGATTCTACATTTAGAGTGACAGTTTACCAATAAAGGACAAACACTGCAAAGCCACGGGGAAAAAACGGAAGGCAAATCCAGTATTTCTAGTTTTTTTAATTATTTCATCGTGGAATGATTGCGGAGTCGGATTCGCAATAGTTTTGTCGTCTATGAAAACTGATTTTCTATCGAGTTTGTTATAGACTGCGAAATATGAAAATCGTAGAGATGATGAGAGTACAGTCAGCAAAAAAGATGTATGCAGTATCCACCCCCAGTCCCATGTATGGCCATGCTATAGCTATAATTATGTATCAGATAAATGTTTCTTCCGTTACTCTTAAAATCAAACTATGCACTGGGCGTGGATAGATATATCTTTTGCTAGCTGTACATGTGCAGTGCAGTAGGCAACTTCTATGAAAAACACTCTACGCCGCCGCTACGTCGTTTACAAAGCGATCGATTGCGATTGCGATCAATGCACTCTATCTACACATTGCCCTTGTTATTTATTTGTATGTAATTTCCCTTTGTCCTACGTCTCTTACTGAACATCTAATTTAGTTGATTACGCATGTTCCGACGGGTTTCACAGTCTTAATAATTTAATATTCCCCAATTGAATTAAAACATAAACAAAGTGCCTATCATTGAAAATTTACGCTTGTGGTGTTTCGAGCTTACGTACGGTGGCCTGCGCCTAAAAGTATACAGGCGGAGTTTTTAAAATAGCGATCCCTGATGATGAAGGGACCAGCTACATCTGTTATAAATCCGGGAACGTGTTGTGTGTGATGTGTGTAGCAGTGGTGTTTATGTGGATGTGCTTGAGCAGCATGTGAGCTTGAGATCGCTATTTTAAAAACTCCGCCTGTATACTTTTAGGCGCAGGCCACCGTACCTAAGTATTGTTGGCATGAAGACGTATCAATCAAAGTTTTTAAGACGTATTGCATAAACAAAACATTGTCGTATAATACTTTGTGTCGTAAAACAAAACGAGTCAAGGAGCCATACAACATCTCAAACCTCAAAATCGTCCCGTAGACTTCGTTACGAAGACCTAGGCTGTCTAGATGTCTCAGACGTTGTAGCGCCTGAACGAACTCGCAAAGCAACGTGCCCACCGGCTGTGAAACACGCCGTGTTGGTTGTGTAGGCACTAAGGATTTACTGGCTTTATCTTTAATACTGTTTCTCTAACCCTCGACAGAATATTACTCCTTTTTAAGGATTCACTGAATAAAGGTATCAATTCCTAAGCGTTTTAAGGAAATAAAGAATGAATGCTCATTTTATCAAAATATTTTGATGATAAATATCAATTATCTTCAATTATCATCAAGCCTTGTAACTTTGGTTAAATTATCAGTGTTGATGCAAACTTCCAACACTCACGATAAATTCACAAAAGTTGCCGCATTCGGAACGTTACATCCGGTTCCAGTCAAAATTATAACTCTTTTTCTTCCGGACAGAGATCTAGACTCAATCTAGACTCTAGGTATAAAAATAAACCTGACTGGGCCCCGATGCTCGAGACCCGGTGACATGAATTCAGCATCGCACGGCCGCCAGCGATGCTCCACTTTCTGGCTTCGGAGCGTTTCATACGACAGCAGTTTTCATTTGTGAAAATATTCTAGGAATAATACACCGCATTGTGAGGTAACGGAGGGTGGGACATTCCAGACTGTGAATATGTAATACTACTTTCATCAGTGTTTACATTTACAAGAGCGTAAGGTTGCCTAGCGATGATTTATTGTTGCCGCCTATATTTTATTGTTTTTCTTCTTCTTATCGTTCCGACGACGATTGTTTTTCAAGTTATAAGTTTGAATGTTACCTTAAGTTTTTTTTGTGTACAATGAATACAATTGTACTACTACTACTAAATACTGAAATACAGTGTGGATTATGCACCTATGTAGCAACAGGCAACAAACATTTGCACGCAGCAATCCATCCCACTTGAATAATTAATAGTACATAACATTAACCTATTAAGTTTTTGGTAAGTTCCTAGGTTTATATATATATATATATATATATATATATATATATATATATATATATATAAATATATATATATATATAAACCCATACCGATACCTCATTTATGTATATCGAATATAAAAAAGTATATTATCCAAATTAATAATTGAACTCCGCGAATACAAACAAAGATTTCATTAAAGTCCATTCCATTTGATCCATTTCCAACGCGTTGAGTGAGACACAATCCCGCCGCAAGAGAAAAGCCGGGATTCGTTTTAATTAGTTTTAAGCTGAAATGTTCCAGCTTGATTAAGCTGGGGTCGGTCGCTTGTTTCTCTTCAATGTCCATTTAAGTTTCTGGCTCTGTATTTATCCGCTGTTTTAAGTTATTTCGACGTGTCTATTTGTGACTTGGTCAACAAAGTTTAGTCATGTTTCAAAATCAAATCGGTTCAGCTAACTAAACTTCATCATCAGCCTGTAATAGTTCACTGCTGGACATAGGCTTCTCCATAGGAGCGCCATACCATCTGTCCTCGGCCTTCAACATCCAGCCACTACCGGCCACCTGTCTAAGACTGTCGGTCCAGTGGTCGAGGGCTTGTCTATCTAAAGTAGGGTTCGTTTAAAACTATATTTCAATCTATGTTAATAGTACCAGGAGACAATAAATCGCTGAAGTCACCGGATACGATCAGGCACCTGATACCCATGGGACGTAACACGAAGCCAAGGCGAGCGCGCCTAGCCATCCATAGCGTCCTGGTATTACTAATACGGTCTACTGGTCTAGATTTATAATGCATTTCCTGATTATTTATGCATATTAGCAGGATTTGTTGTTGTCGTTTGTTTTGTTCGTTGTTTCTGCAATCCGAGAACAAGTGGAGTAACCCATACATACATACATAGAGAAAGAGACTTATAAATAAACTTCATTGATCATGTAACCATTTTTAGCCTTGAATTTAAAGTGAAAGCCATGTTCCGAATAGTGCATCAACCGGAAGACGAGTGTCCAGAATGAGCGATTGCTATTCAGATTAGTCTCTACCCATAGAGCCGTGTGCCCATGATTGACACGATCTAGATCCTGGAGCCCACAAGCCACACTCCACCGTACGACTTTCGAAATTAGGTTCAGAGGTTCAGGAAATTGCGCAAACTTAACTTTATTGATCCATTTGGGCCGACGTATAGAATGAAATATGCGGGGTGTCTGTAACGGATATGGCTAGCAAATTACTTTAACAAGGAATCCTCTGCAAAAACAACAAGAAAAGAAAAGTTTCTACTATAAAGTTCAATTGCTGTATGTCGAACTGGAAAAACTTGGCTATCAGACGGAAAATATGTCGAACATCTTTCGCAGACGTTTCTCATGTTTTCTCTCAATTTATATTCCTCGTGATGTGGGTAATAAAATCCGTACAATAAAAATATTCGTGAAGCTTTGCGATTTGAATCTGCTTTAATATAAAAAGTTGTTTCACCTGGAAAAGCTCATGAAATATTGAATAATGTTCTCTGGAATTCTCTGGAAGCTTTCCTCGGCTTCGACATCAGGCATTTGATGGCTTTCCCTCCTTAAACCTTAATTAAAGTGAGTATTTTCCGAGCTTATATTTTGATTTCACTTTTAACTTTGATTATAATTATATAAATTACATTACTTATACCTAATTGGAAAATCTTTATAGATTATGGATGTAATAAACGATTTAGTATTGAAAATATAATTTTAACCAATTTTTGAACTACATAATAAGTTTCCGATTTATTACTTCAAGTTTGCAATCGCGTTTGGCAAACATACTTGTCAGCAATACGGTGTATAAATTGGAAAACTTTTCTTCCTGAAGTGCTTTAGTTGTAGCATTCCCCAAACTCATTCTTACACATAATGAAGCCAACAAATGGAGAGATGGTATTAATAAAGGAAATTATCAAATTAGTAGGTAATCGTAGTAATTCGCTCAGCTTATCTTCCTCTATAAATTCATAACCAACCACATTATTATCAGGTAGATACAGGAAATAATTTTCTCAGGATTTACTTATTAGGTGCTTCTGTTCCAAAAATATTTTTGTGCATGTCACACTCATTCGTTTCCCTTATTTACAATTTAGTTTCTTTCTGAATGCTTTTCCTGAGTGATATGCGTCCATTTTCATAAATATACAAGTATAATATATTGTATTTTTCACCTCAATAGTTATTCGCTCAGGCACGCACCCGCCGACCTACATCTGTCGGAGTCCATGTGTGTCACCAACAGACATGAACATCGCATATTGTGTGACATATCTGCCGTGTGCCGACAGTGTTTTGGAATTCATTCGCGGAATCCCAAGCAGGTGAATATTTTTGTTACGTTTCAATGAGTGGGAAGATTTTTGTCGATCGTCTGATGAATATAGTTTTTACGTTAACAAGTTTAGTGGTTTGCTCTCGGATATTTAGAAGCAATATAGGAAATGTTGCCATAGGACCGCTTCCTATTGCTTTGGGCCTAAAAGCACACCTTTGCATGCACCTCTGTCAGGCCCCTGAAGTTTTATTGTTTCTTTGAAAATATAACAAAATCTCAAATAAAAACACCAAATTCGAAATACGAATTCGCACGGTGATAAAACATGCTCCTTCGAAGTTCATGTTATGTAACCGCTAATAGAATTACAACACAAGACAGCGGATTAGGCAACGAACACACGCGCGATCGTCGACCGTGACATTGACATGGATCTCCATCCGTTGAACCCAGTGGCAGACTTCAGGTCTATGAACCGATACACAACCGAATTCACTCGCCCAGACGACACGAGCCCTTGAAACAATGCCGGTTCGATTGTGTCATCGTTGTGGTCCGTAGTACGAGTATTCGCTGAATCTTTTACGCTTAGTTTCATAATAATACATAGTTAATTTGAGTTTCATTGCAATGCTTGTGTTTATTTGCTGCACCTGCCAAGTGTTGGGACATACGAGAACTTAACACTCCGGTTTCTGAAGAAGGCATGTCAATCAATTGACTTGTAAAAAGCAATAAGCTTGTTGGTCACGATGATGCCTAGATTATGTAATAACTAATTGCCAACGTTATTTAATAATATCTTCGAGAAATGGTAAATTTTCACTTATAATATCTATCAATGTTAATGATTGTATCAAAGCCGTTCCTCTGAGCTATCCACCCTTACCCCACATTCCTGCATGTCAGGGTGCACTGGAGTGGGTATCTAGTGTCGAAGCTTCCAGCCGAACGAGCCGCATCGCAGACGGACGCAGCCGCCGTGTGGTTTCAGCCATTAGAGTGCGGCCGACCTTATTGATGTGGTGTGATAGTGTAATGGGGAGCTAGGCTGGCTGAGCTGAAATCAAGGGGATATGTACAAAGGTTCCACTCGAGAGAGCCACGTACAGGAACTTCACCCCTATGAGAATAGAATAGAATAGAATAGTGTAATGGTGTAATGTTACTTTCTTCTTGTCGTTTTATGAAATGTTAATAAAAGTAGAGATGTTTTGAAGTTTTTTCTACCACATCGTATACCGACAGTATTGCAAAAGAGCGAAACAATGGTATCTGGCATCGCTATTAATTTGATAATTAATCGAATGCAGGACTTTTTTCCTTTCCAGTGACTATATACGCAATATTAGCAACATTCAACCTTTAGTTTAAACTCCGGAATAAGCAGCCCAAAAATGTTGATTTAGATCGAAGATTGGTAGATCGCAATTGTAAGATGGAGTTGTAAAAAGCCGTTTGTTCCGATTTAGTCCGATAGAAATAACTGTTGCGTGTAGATAAAGCGCAGTCGTGATCGGCGCACGCGTCTGGGGGGTTACTCTATACTGACGAAAAACGAACGAACGAGAGCTGTCGTGCAATCGGCACGTTTAATACAACGAGATAGACTTGTGGCTCGCAGCAAACTTAGATTTTCGTCTTAGAGATTGACCCCTTTTATCGGTGCCATTACGATATCTTTAAGTTCGATTCTAGCAGTTATTCCACTGATATACTTGCTTACTGTTTCCGTTAATTTTCACTAGGATCGATGATACTAGTAGCTCTTTAAAAAAAACTATATTCCAACATAAAAGCTTTCACTATGACGAAACATAATTATTATGTCAGAATTTTCAGAATTATGGCACCTGTAGTCGTAAAATGTTCTTTACGAGAAAAATAAACAGGTAAATTTAAGCTCTCTGAAACTTATCATTTCGTAAAGCTATTGGTACTATCCTAAACCAAACTCATACCAACTAAACACCTCTGAACTCTAATCAACCCATAATTACTAGTTACACCAGGATCTTTGCACTTCCATCCGACGCCCACACTCAATTGCCCCTCTGATGATGAACAGGTTCAAGGCAGGGTCCTGCTGGCGGTGGAAGTACAGGAAGTACGCCGTTCCGGACTGGACTTGGACTGGTCAGACCATGTAACATGTTACTCAGAGGGAAATTTTAGATCAGCTGGAGCTGTCGAGAGCTTGTGGAAGAACAGGCCCTATTTCTGGAATATACATAAATTTAGTGTTTGTTTAGGGAACAGTTGTTTTTATAGCAGGCATTTCCTGGATTTCTGTCATCTACTACATCATTTACCGATACTTGCCTACATGTTTTAAAAATGCATACCTTTACTTAGAGCCTCAGTTGAATTTGCAAATTGATGTGGGTACGGTTTATCGAGGTCCAAGTGGGTTCAAACCTCGTTGCACTGACATTGCAAGTGAGTTGTGATGAGTGTGATGACTTCCGTACATCAACGCGCTAGATCCGTGCGACACGAATTTATCATTTTAATTGTATACTGCATAGTATTGCTGGCATGGTGGAAGATTGTCACTGAGTTTTCCAAAGGTGTTCAGCATGTCGGGTATTAAACTAATGTAATGTCGGTAGAGCCTTCGGGAATTTGATTGATTCAATTCCTAACGTTAGTTTTGTTACTTCTATGGTGAATTATGAAAAAAAGAGCCGTCGACTCGATTTTTGCCTGGACCTGCCTCTATCTATTTCATACTGGGTTTTGATATTATTCAATAGGTACATGGAGTAGTTTTACGTTAATCTATATATAGCGTAGCAGCAGTTTTTATTAGAAAGAAAGAAAGAAAGAAAAAACATTTATTGCCACATAATCGGGAAAACACAATAAAACACAAATACAAAAATTAACTTAAGATTAAAAGGTGGCAAAAGGACAAACTCAGCAATGCTGCGAGTTATACCTCGTATAATCTATGCAGCGCTGGTTTTCAGTATGCCCTGAACTTAGGTGCTAAATTATATACTAATAAATTAATTAAACTAGTGACACAGGCTTAATTTGATAATAAATGGTATAGTTTTTTATATAAATAAATACTTTATAATAAATATTATAGTTTTATATACAAATAAATAATAATAATTAAATATTGTAGTTTTATAAATATGAATTAAATTAAATATTGTCATATATGTATAAACGCAACTAGAAGTAGAGTAGATTGTTATAAGTCAACTTGCAGTGTCATTGAAGCCAGTCTGTTTTATCAGTTAACAGTTAGTACAATCACAACTAAGTAAGTGAAAAGAAAGTTGACCCATACCATTTCTATGAAGAGAGTCGTGCCAGATCCCGAAATCTCAGGGGACCGATTAACAATACCTCCCTTTTTGGATGACACAGTCAGCTGACTCGAGGGAACCCGGAGGCTTATTGTCTTATATTTCATCTATCTCTATCACTTTATATCTGTCGCAGGCATCTGGTTTAATCTCCTGTTTGATTGAACCGCTAGCCCGTTCATTGGATGACGCTGTTTAGTTGTATGACTAGGCCGAACGTTGATTGCACAAGCGTCACAAAACGTCCAACTAGTTAGCTGACTTAAAATCAGTCAGGTGGTGAACAAAATAAATATGGCGTCTAACAGCTAACAGCTGACACAAAAAGGACCTATATTGTTAGTTTTTTGCAAATAAATAGCTTTAAAGTGCGTTATTTGTGTTAAAATAGTGTGACAACATGGATTTACCTATTATTACGCCGCGGGCGGATAGTTTCAAAGAAAAAATTGTGGCGTAACTGGATAATTATAAACAACAGTATGAAGGTAGGTTTATTGTTATTGTTTAGTTAATTTGTGAGATAAGAGCTTTGTAACATAGTCTTTTTGTTGACTCTTGTCTGGTCATGTTCACCCTAACCAGACATTACAAAGTTGCTATACTATATCCCATTCAACGACTCCGCTGAATGACGTTCAGTCAAGACGTCGAACGTTACAATCAACGACTTGACGAGTTGTCCTTTAGTCATACAACTGAATAGCGCCATCCAATGAACGGGCTAGTGGTTCAATCAAACAGGAGATTAAACCAGATGCCTGCGACATATCTATCATCCATTCGCTAGCCGTTACAAATGCGGATTTATTATGTTATGCTGACGATACTGCAATAATTTTTCATGGTGACTCGTGGGACCAAACCTTTGCAAATGCTGAAGCTGGTATGGAACTGGTGGCAAAATGGCTGCAGACTAACCTACTAACCCTTAATACCAATAAAACCAAATATCTGGCATTTCGAATTACTCAGGCTTCGCAAATTCCTTCGAACAAAGAAATAAAAGTACATATCTGTAACCATACTGACTCTATGTGTGTTTGTGAGGGAATAGCGAATGTCAAAGAGATTAAATACCTTGGTGTTATAATAGATGAAAAGTTAAACTTTCAGTCACATATCAACGCACTGTCTGCCAGAATCAGAAGGATTATACCCATTTTTAAGCACCTCAGACATGTAGCTACCCTGGAACTACTGAGAACCATATACTTTGCTCTGTGTCAATCTCTTATAGTATACTGCATATCCTGCTGGGGCAGTGCCCATAAATCAAGTTTGATAGTAGCCGAAAGAGCACAACGTTCTGTCTTAAAGGTATTACTGAAAAAGCCGCGTCGATATTCCACAAAAACGCTCTATGAGGAAATGACAGTTCTAAGTGTACGTAAGTTATTTATTTTAAAATCCTTCATTACTGCATACAGGCACACTGTAAACTCAAATAATTACGCGGACATCCTAGAGAAACGTGTGTTTAAAATTCCTTTGCCTAAAATTAAAACGGCTTTTGCCAGGCGTTTTGCAAACTTTATAACAGCTCACATATTTAATGAAATCGCCAGGCAATGTAATATCAAACATTTATCCAATAGAGAAGCCAAAGTGGTAGTCCTGCGCTGGTTGACCGTATCATCCTACTCCGATGCAGAGAACATGTTAATGTGGGTTTATTAGCTATTTATTATAATATATATTATATTATTCTTTTATTATTTCTGTATCTATGTATTCCATATGTTATATATATTGTACTTTTGGCATACGTAATTACTTATATTTTTATTTTTATATGCATGCCTAAATAATTATAATACAACAAATCTTTTTATTTTGCGTCCTGCGTGACAAACTGTGTTTTACGGCTTGTTTTTGTGTAAGTTCGAACCTGATCTCTCACGATACAGGTGTTACCTAGTGTGAGGATCACAGTGTGTTGTTATTTAAGTTAAACTTTTAAATTTTAATAAAGATTTTTTCATTTTCATTTTCATCTGGCAGAAGCCAACACTTCCATAGTTGAGAAAATTCTAGACTCTGAAAGTATTTTTTTCAAAGACTTTAGTTAAAGAGTCTTCCTCTTTTATTTTAATTTCAAAGTTATCGTCAAAATTTACCTATTATAACATCTATAACAGTTGATTCTACAATACGAAGAGCTGGATTTAAAATAAACTCAATGCGAAAGTACAATCAATCAACGGGTAGGTTGACTGGCACTATGCATAAGTCCACCTTGGTTGCGCATTATTACTTCTGTAAATTATGCAATAAAGCATAAAACAATAATTATAAAAGCCTTTGATATTTCTACCAGACAATAAAGTTATCAGGCTATGCCTTTAGCCAAGTATCGTTTACGCTGCTCGGCAGTCGGCACTCTCGCTACAGTTGAGGCTGCGCCGGCGCAGTGGCACCATGGCCGTGTGGTGCGGCGCGCGCATCCTGCCCCTGGAGCGCAGGGTCTACTCCATCACGCTCGTGGTATACCACCTCTTTTAAAAATTTTAAAATTAGAACCTTTTTGGTGCAGCGGTTTGTTTTTAATCGCCAGGTCTTAGCGGCCAGTGTTTTGAATAGGTGTTGGAAGAGTTAGGAGTGTTGTGGCCTCTTTGATAGTGTGATGTGAATTTGTGGTTGATGCATTTTCGTGGAGTCAGTGCTGATGATTGGTGTGCAAGTGGTTTCGTTGTAACATGTATAAGAAGTGGCATTTTAAGGTTTACGTTAAGCTACTATCCTTTTCTTTAACTTTGCAACAAAAATAATTACCTACCTAAATAGTAATTTAAAATATTTATAAACATAAAACTGTGCTATTAATTCAACACAATGACGCTACATACCTACATTTTATTTCCAAGAAACTCTAGTACAACATTAAAATAGGTCGAAGCGTTTACGGAAATCGATACACCATATTCCAACTAAACTCATAGCACAGGCTATCGAATCTTGAACTATTCGTGGTACGACGGCAGCAAAAAGTCTGTACACCAGAAATCAATTAACATTGACAATGGCGTAGAGAATTGGGGGCCAGCGCGAGATGAAATTGCTCTTGTTTTTACCCGACTCAGCGACAAATATGCCATGCTAGGACTTGCTAGGTTTTGGAGATCCAGAAAACTATAATTATTGTATTCTGGATATTTTACATTTGAGGGGTGCCGAGCCATATGGAGTAGTACCAACTGTAATAAATGTGGCTACAAATAGAGGCGACAAATTGAATTGCATTGAAAAGTTTCAATTTATCCACCGTTTTCTTTTGGAAAAGTAAAATAAGAACATTCAGGAGCTTCTTCTTCCGGAGCAGGATTTCCGTCGTGACTTCCTTTCTTCATCTGCTATTTGATCATCAAGATTTACTGTTCATCCGATTACTTTATTAAAAATATTAAATATTACCCTGCCTTGTAAAAATATGGTATGCATTAAGAATTGCTCTAGCAGTCCAATTAGGAAAATATAAGGCTCATTAATTTATTTTCTGCAAAACAAAGTTGTTAGCGAAAAGGAAGTCCTCTAATTTTGTCACAATTCCCACGTATATTTCATCCTAATTTAATTATGTATTGTATTGTAGTCGATTCAGAAGCACAGGTGCTCTTAAAATTTTGTATGAGGTAAATATAATAAAATGTGAATTGAAAATTGAAGCATCTAAATTAAAAAAAAACAACATTTGTGTGTCATTTTACGGTGCGAAAGTGAGTTCCCTTGTTGATTTTAACTTGTATTTGAATGTGTCATTACCGAGCAATACATCATTCTCACGAATATAATCCTACGAATCATACTTATTCTCACGACTGTGATGCCCGAAAGGGTAGGTAGTCAATGACTTTAGAAATACTTCCTGCTAATAATAATATTTATTATGAACATCAAAATTTGTCGCTGTTTCAGCTTGACCAATTTATATGAAATTGGGTAATTCCTATAGGAAGCTAACACCCTGATAACATATAGTCTTGTCACATTTTAAGGTGAAGTGAAATTTGGTCCACTCACCGCTATTTACAATAATTATTATAACCATATCATCTATCAGACAGATGAAGTCTACATAAGTTTTTAAGTTTATGGCCTTCCTCTTGTTTGAATAATTTCAATCTCGGAAGGTCTTGATGAAATGCAACAATTACAGTGTCAAATTAGCGTTGGTCAAGTTGACAAATGTGGCGTGACATTTGAAAGCACGACGTCTGGTCATTCGAGCCACCTGGCTCGGCCATCCGTTGAACTATGTGGATTGTAAACTGATGCTTCGAGTATTGCTACATTGGTAAAAGTGTTGGGACGCTTGTGTTGAAAGGGTTTATTATAATAGAAATAATCTAGAAACTCTAGTCCGCTGGACCGAAGCACCAGGGTTGCTAGTAGCTTGTGTCGTAGTCGTAGTAGGATTATTTATATGCAAGGTTGTGACAACCTTTGGCTCACAGTATATTCCCTGACAACGCTGGTCCCTGGTGATGATAGTATGTGTTGTACCTGATGATGATAGGCGTCAACGAACGGAAGATGCAAGCGTGAAAGTATATGAAAAAAATACACACTACCTCAGAAATACTGAATAAGCGTTACGTAAGCGTACCGTTTTCGACTTGCCTCCTTCTCAGGGTTGTCATAATCATAATATATGTAACTCATATCACTAATTCTTCATACCGTGAATAGAATACATGTCTTCATCACGTACACTTTCTATCCATCTCTTCGCCTCACGAACCTCAATGCTCCATCCCACATTAATCTCTCTCCATCTCTCTCCCCCAGATCTCTAACCTCTCTCTCTCTCCCTCCCCCACAGATAGAGCCGAACACGGCGTTCCTGCGGGCGGCGCGCGCCGGCCAGCTGGACACCGTGGTGGACCTGCTCAGCTCCGGCGCCGTCAAGGACATCAACACTTGCAACTCGGTGAGTTATTATACTGGGGTTAAGGGGGTTGTATTCCTTTGTAAACGTAGGTGTACACTCGCGAGCAATGAAAAAGGTCAAGTGTCATATGGAACGTCATTGGCAGATGGAACTCTTTCATTGCCCGCGAGTGAACTTGCAGAGCTGGGTACAAGTTGAGCGTAAAGGGTTGTGTTATGAAAAAGGTGGAAAGTTTGGCAGAAGTTCTCTGGATACATATGATATGCAGTACCAGTGCCAATCAGACATTGGGATAACAGTTCGTGGATGAATCGACTGTAGATGAACCGTTTCAGACTGCTGACTCCAAGGCCAAAATAAGCCAAAAAGAGTCAAAGAGTCAGCAAACTAGGTAAGTACTACTACCACAGAATAATAACTAGTCTACAATTAGTAAATAGCTTTGTATCAAATATGCAAACAATGTCAATTTGTAATACTGTATGTAGGTAGGTAGGAACGTATGTGGGAACTTTATTATAAAAAATATACAAGTATGTCAAATGGTTCCGATATCATTTATGGAATGTTACATAACGCCACACCGGTGCTCATGACGATAGCGTTTCCATTGTTTTTGTTACGGGCAAGTGTAAAAAAACATAAAAATCTCATTACGTGTGTTGTTATTGCTCTTTTTACACCCAACAATACATAACATGACATGCATATCTGTCTATCGGTGCTCTAAATCTATGCGTTTGTTATGTTCAAGGTAATTTGAAAATTGGTAGAGAAATTGTATAATGCCAGTAGTTAGGATAACGCGCCCTGCAGTTTATTGCTGTAGGTACAAAAGTATGAATGTTAAATGCATAGAAAATACACATATCTCATACAGTAATGAAGAGGTATGTTTTAATCGTTCGTCAACCTCTTATTCCCTAATAATTTTAAAATTTAATTTTCAGTTTTAAAATTTAAGTTTCACACAAAGTACGCCCACAGCAAAAATCCTTTTACCTAGAATACCTACATAAAGCCTTGTTTATAACTAGGGCACCTAGGTATAGTTACCGCTACCAGAGATGATTCCAAAGCTTGTAAATACACCAGCAATTATGTCCCGTGGATTTATAGTCACGCCGCCGCCGGTAAACGGGGTATAAACTATTATTTCATAGTTGCAGTTCACCGGAATACCGCCATTACCGTTTAATGTTTAGACAGTTTATTATACAAAGTTAAATGCTGTAGCTCTTTCTAATGCCTCGTTTTGATATACAACGCTTGATTTAGTTAGGTAGTATTTTGTATACAGCTTCGGATCTGCTAATGAGTGGTAGTAGAAGATAATATTTTATAATAGTGTCCTAACCAATACCTACTCGTACAAATACATTTTATAATAGTATCCTAAATAATACCTACCTTCTTACAAATCAATAATTTGATATAGATTTTTCTAAAAAAAATGAGTCGTTCGTCAAGTCGCGCGCCTTAGACTCGCGCGCCACGCCAGTTGGCATCTTCTGTTTTTTTACATCGTCAACTCGCGTGCCCATGTAAAGTACGGTCAGATGCAAACGAATTGAAACTAAAAAATATAATTAAATATTGTCTCCCTGGCTGATTAGCATAAGAAGGTACCGACTAGACCAGCTATACTCATCCTGCGGCCCGCGGGCCGCATGCGGCCCGCCGGGCCTTTATCAGAGGCCCGCGTGCCATGAGAGATAATAGGGAATATGTATGTTTTTTTATATATTTTATTCAATAGTTTACATCGTTTTATAATACTTAAAAAAAACATATATTTTTATACTTTTATCCAGCAAAACCATCACATCAAGGTTTTTGTGGCCCTTAAAAAAAAAAAAGTTGAGTACCAGGGGACTAGACAGTCGCCATTAAAGTAGATGCTTTGATGTCGGGATAAACATACAATAAAGCCTATGTTGGAAATGCGGAATTAGGCAAAAGGGGCTGTGACCTATGACGCATGATACCCAAGTTTGCTATCTCTCTCATCCCGTGCGCAAATTTTATATGTCATAGCTATGACCTTCAAGTTTTTGTTGCAAAAACCGGTTTAAAGGGTATGACGTTTTATCATTGTTTTAGTGACGTCGTTTTAGTGATACTCCCACAAAGCAAATACATGTATGTATTTGCATAATAAATTATAACTTTTGTGGCTGACTCTACATATTTTCACAGTCGAGCGAGTTGACGACAAAAAAAGTAGGTAAATACGGGAGGGGCAACTCGCGCGTGGCGCGCGAGTCTAAGGCGCGCGACTTGACGAACGACTCAAAAAAATATTTTAAACTAGAGCACAAAGAGTAGCGACTGTGAGAGAAAACGGGCTTTACTTCCAAGTACCGCCTTTGTAGGAAACTTAATAAAGACGAAGTAGTTCAGCGGTGCTATTTGCCGCTGCAAAGCATTTTTTAATCGACTTCGAAAAAAGGAGGAGGTTCTTAATTCGTCTTTATGTATGTTTTTTTGTTAGGTTATGGTGTAGGACTAGCCTCAGAAATATTGCTAAGATAAAAAATTTAAGAGCTGAAATTCAATCCATGTTTGCAAACGCAGGTAATTTGATAACGCAATCGGCTCTCCTAGTTCTGACTAGGCAACAAAAGAGTGTTGGAAATGTTTATGAAAGTACAGCAGTTCGCCGCACTTATGTTTCTGAATACGAATACTCGAATGAAGTACCTACCAATCGATCATAAGGGACGAAAAAGGTTCACGAGTGGAAACCTTACACCTGAAAGCATTATTAGAGGCAAGCATGAACTCCTTAGGCCTAGCATATACCCACCACTACATAATATATGATATATCACTCAAGACGGTACATGAGGCTTGCTGAGCTGAAAATAAGGGGATATATACAAAAGTTCCAGTTCGAGAGAGCCACATAAAGGAACTTCGCCCCCCTCAGAATAGAATACTCTGTAGGTAAGTCGTCTGTAAGTGAGCGAGATAGTGATATGTGACTATAAATATAAATATGTGGGGACATCTCACACAAGGCCGTCCGACCCCAAGCTAGGTAGAACCTGTGTTACTATAAACTTCATTTTCTCGTGTGAATTCGTTTTAGAAACTCTTCGTTGGTCTGAATACAGAAACTCATATCACCACTATGTAAGTTTTACAAACCAAAGACTCCCCTAGGAGTTAGTCCTAGTTACCGCGTGGCCTACATTAATAAAGGTGCAAATAGGCAGCGGACTACATGAGGCTGCAGCAAACGACGATGTGTCGCAACGACACAACTGTAAGTCTAGTACAGTTTGTCCAAAACTATGAAAAAAACATGTTCTCGCATACATAGTGGCGCCGCTAGCGAAAACTATCATGAAGCTTTAGACAGATTATTTATGAAGATTACAGAAGAAATCAAACACTGTTAACGTTTTCGTAAATTACAAAACCTGGCTCTGGTTTCTATAGACGTGCGAAGTGCGACATGTCGCTAACCGCAAATGAATCCCATATATTGAGAAATTATCGCTAAAAATGGCGAGACATGACGATGTACTCGTCCGCGGCCTATTGTTGCCCTAATAAATGCACTTTTGTTTAATAGTTCACTGTAACTGTAACCTAGTTTTCACTGCGCTATCGTGTGAGATCTAGCCTAGAATACTAATAGGTATAAAGTTAGTATCATTTATGTATGGATTTGATTGATTGGCAGTGCTGTATTCATTTCCTTTAATATTTATAACGACACGGCAGGCTTTGAAGCTAAGTATAGAATATAAGGAAATAGGGTTAGACTGTGGGTTGTTTAATGATTTACATCACATTTGTTAGCTATAAGCAAAGTTGAAAATAAAATTTGTGTCCCGATTCGGCTGACAGATTGTGGGTAGAACGAAATATTCACGATAGCGAGCGCCACGTGAGCGCGGGTCACTTTTGTGTGAGCAGCCGCGCTGAGCAGACGTGCCAGATTGAGAAAGTGAGCCGTACCTATAGTGTGTGCAAGGTACTTACTAGATTTTTGGAATCGACAAGGGTCTGCGTGGGGCGCCCGACGCGCACATCAAGACGTGACAAAAGTTCTCTGTCGCGCTCACTCTTGAGGCTGCACGATGTGAATGTAGCGATGCAAACTTTTGTCACGTCTTGATGCGTCGTGCGCCTCTTGCACCCCATGCTAGCTCTTCACAGAGAGCCCTTCAGGTGCTTGGAGCCGTGGTGGACATCACTTGCAGCGAGTACGAAGCTAAGTCGCACCTTTACTTACTGTTATCCTGTATTTTATTATTCATATAAAGTTATAGCTACTTGATAAGTGCAAGAGTAAGCTAGGGAAATAGCCTCACATAAGATTGTTAATTATCTATGTTCTATGTATCATCATTATCATCATCTACCCGTTATTGTCCACATTATATCTAGTCCAATAACAACATGAGTACTCTAATGGCAAACGTTGTTTTCCGAATTAATATTTATGAGATATTCACCTGCCCTATTGCCAACAGTCGATCGCGGGGAGTTGAAACAAGCCAAACAACCGAAACTATCGCTCAATTATTAATGTATGTGTGAATTATGTACATAACCTTTCTTGTTCCTGCATTATTCATTAATAGTGGCAGCGAATTATGCGTTGAATGGTTTACCGGTCGAAATGATAAATTATGATGATGATGTTCTGTAACATAGGTAATCTTGTTTGAGCTAACTTTGTTTACCTAATTGTAGATTCCTTTATATGTTTATATTATTATGGAGTTTAAATATGTATTATATGGCTGAATTATTCAGGCTTGCATCTCTTTATGGTTGGCAGTAGTTACATCAATCAATTCCAAACAAATTTTCGGTGTAAAGTTTGCTAGGATATAAATGTATGATCCATAGGTAAACAAAGTTCTTACGTCATCGACTCATCGTACACACAGGACTAGGGAGCGGTTTTCAATCCAGTCAGTAATGAATTGAAGCCATTTAGATGTTATCACGGCCACCGAAGGAAATCAGGTACCGCACTGGTGCAGTTACGAACGATGCGATTAGCTACTGATTGTTACATCACTCTATTGATTAACGTTTATTAACCTGTGTCGCAGATGTATGTACGATCGGTTTTTAAAAGAGTCCGCGTGATTACAGTACGGTAACATATTTCAAATAAAACTTTTAATGGTTAACTAAATGATGTCGTACACACTCATATCTTTGTTGTTAATGTTGTTAGGTACTTTGCAAGACAGGCCGAGGTGCTTTGGTGCTCATTTCACCAGTGCAAGTGTGCTGTTAGCCAATCTATTTGACCCAAAAATATCTGCCGAGTCGCCGCTACACGGTTTGTTATGGGTAAACTTGTTTAATGAAAATTTCACCAATCACAGCGCCGTATTAATGGCGAATCACGATATACTGACGTTTATGTACGTCGATAACGAACCCGTGTAGCGGCAGCAGATCAGGATCAGTCCTAATCACTGTTTACGCTGCGCTAAGCCCGATATCTAAAACATATAAGTACATAAAATAAAATATCTTTCTACTATAATTTTTTTTTCATTAATCATAATCCTTGTCATGTATTCCAGAATGGTCTGAACGCGCTGCACCTGGCTGCCAAAGATGGACACATCGCCGTTGTGGACGAGCTGCTCAAGCGAGGCGCTGTCGTCGATGCCGCCACTAAGAAAGGTTGGTTGCATTTCAAACTAATTATTGAAAATAATCGACACCGACGCAGAGGAAGACCTAGTAAGAGGTGAGACATTGAGATAAATGTCTACCCCCCATACATACTAGAAAGTCACATCATCTTGAATATATTAGAAAATAACACCGCTTATGAAAGACACTTCAACATAGTAATTAGAGGGTTTCCTGTAGAAATTCCACGAAAAAAATGCGTGGTGAAACTGTTATTGAAATAGGTCCAGTAGTTTCGAAGCCAATACAATATACCTACCACCTACCTACCTAAACAAATCTTTCCTCTCTATAACATAAGTGTCAACATATTTCTCATTACCTCCTATTCTCTCCTGCAGGCAACACAGCCCTGCACATAGCATGCCTGGCCGGGCAGGAGGCGGTGGCGCGCGCGCTACTCGCGGCCGGCGCCAAGGCGGACGCGCAGTCTGCAGCCGGGTTCACTCCTCTATACATGGCAGCGCAGGAGAACCACGCCACGTGTGTCAAGATGCTGCTGGCTGCTGGGGCCAGTCAGACACTGGCTACTGAGGTAAGCATATAATTTTTGATCGGCAAATCCAATTATCACCAGACCTTGCTAGGAATACGCTTAATTCCTCTTCTATCAAGACTGGAAAACCGCATCACAATCGATCGATCCGTCTTGACACAGTGTATGGTATAACCTGAGTGTCTGGCCAAGGTAAAGGTAGAGCGCAGTCGGCGGCCGGGTTCACCCCTCTATACATGGCAGCGCAGGAGAACCACGCCACCTGTGTGAAGATGCTGCTGGCTGCTGGGGCCAGCCAGACCCTGGCTACTGAGGTGAGAGTCTACCGGATCCCAGGGTAACTTCTTCTGGAAGTGGTCCTAGGTCTAGGTCTTCTAATAGCAACCATGAGACAAATGAGCGCATAACTGCAGAACGGCTGAAGGGATTTCCACGAAACATAGCCAAAACACGCTCGACTGCTGTCCTATCAAGCCTGGAAAACTGCATCAGAATCGGTTGATCCGTCTTGACACAGTGTATGGTATAACCTGAGTGTCTGGTGGGGGTTAAGGCAGAGCGCAGTCGGCGGCCGGCTTTGGCTACTGTCCTATAAAACCTGGAAAACCGCATCAGGATCGGTGGATCCGTCTTGACACAGTGTATGGTATATGCTGAGTGTCTGACCGGGGCCAAATCGGACGCGCAGTCGGCAGCCGGGTTCACCCCGCTGTACATAGCAGCGCAGGAGAACCACGCCACGTGAGTCAAGATGCTGCTGGCTGCTGGAGCCAGTCAAACGTTGGCTACTGAGGTAAGTCTACCGGAACCACGGATTGCTTCTTAAAGTGGTCCAAAGTTTTCTAGACGCAACCATGAGACAAATGAGCGCATAACTTCTGAACGGGTGAAGGGATTTTTCACGACACATAGCTAACAATACGCTCGACTGCTGTCATCATTGGTCGATGGCTACAAAGCATTGGCTATCTAGACAGTTTTTCTCAGTGGCGCCAGTCAGTTTTAGGCGACCAACTACGATAGTATTCATTGTAATCTCTCTAACTTAACCCTTCCATCTATTCCAGGACGGCTTCACTCCACTGGCCGTGGCGATGCAGCAGGGCCACGACCGCGTGGTGGCCGAGCTGCTGGAGTCCGACACGAGGGGCAAGGTTCGACTCCCGGCCCTGCACATTGCTGCCAAGAAGAACGATGTGAAAGCTGCCACGCTTTTACTCGAAGTAAGTTTTTTTTATTATCATTTCTGTTCTCGAATTTTCACAGCTAACTAAAGGCTATCTATCATAACTTAACTAACGTCTGTCCAGCAGACTGAAGGCCATCCTTCACTACCTTTGCCGGTTGATGGTATTTCGAAGCGTCTTTATACTCCATGCAACTCAATAACATGAGCTTGCCTACATTATTTGGTACTCAACTAACACTTTCAACCGAAGTGAAATATCTTGGCATAACGCTAGATAACAAGTTGAACTGGAATAAACATCTCGATAACAAAATAAAACAGGCTACGATCGCTTTCTGGCAGTGTAAGCGAATGTTGGGAAAAACCTGGGGCCTTAAACCAAAATTAACATTATGGCTGTACAAAGCTGTCATACGACCTACCATAACTTACGGTTCTGTAGTCTGGTGGCCCAGAACAGAACTTAGCTCAGTAAAAAACAAGCTGCAAAAGCTACAAAGGCTTGCATGTGTAGCCATCACAGGATGCATGAAATCAACACCCACGGCCGCACTTGAGGTACTTCTCGACCTTCCACCATTACATCTCGTGGTGAAACAGGAAGCAGCTGCCGCCGCTTTTAGACTAAGAGCAGCTGGCCTCTGGGCAAATAACTCAACAGCGTCACACACATCCATTATGTTGGAAGCCATAAAACATCAACCAATGATGGCAGCCATTGGTGATCGAATACCGCTTATCCATATATTTAAAAGGCACTATAACATTCAATTGCATGAAGAACCAAGAGATCAGTCCAGTATATATGAACTGAGAATTTACACTGATGGATCCAAAAAATTTCAGGTACGGGTGCTGGTGTCCACTCCGATGACCTAAACATTCATTTTTCACTGGCACTAAGCAAATACAACACAATCTTTCAGGCTGAATGTGTTGCTATTACACGGGCCGCTAACGCAGTCAAATCTAGAAAGGTTACGAATCAACGTATTCGTATCCTATCTGATAGTGCTGCAGTTCTGCTAGCTTTGTCTAGCAAAACTATAACTTCGGGGCTAGTACTAGAGTGTCACTCAGCTCTAGAATCGCTTGCCTCACAAAACAATACCATAACCCTCCAGTGGATAAAAGGGCACAGCGGGTCGCTGGGGAACGACGCTGCTGATGAACTTGCACGAAAGGGATCTGACACTGCACCAATAGGCCCAGAGCCGATAGTACCGATCCCTTTCAACCAAATTCGCTCTTGGTTGCGTTCCCGAACGACAGAATGCCACACCAATCTCTGGAGTAACAGTGCCGAGTGCAAACAAACAAAAGCTTTTGTACCACTAATTAATACTAAACTAACACGCAAATTATTATGCTTGGACAGAGCAAACTTACGTGTCGTGATAAGTACCATAACAGGCCACTGCCGGTTAAATAAACACCTATATCGCATGAAAATCTCCACCACTCCTCTTTGCAGAAGTTGCATGGAGGAAGATGAAACAGCTTCCCATGTCTTGTTACATTGCAAAGGCGTGGAGACAATACGATCAAAAATCCTCGGATCTCCGGGGTCCCTCCGGGAAGTCATGAGCAACCTAGGTCGTCTACTGGCTTTCTGGCGTGAGCTTGGGTGGCTTAATAGCTAGTCACCCCATAGGTATTTCACGCATAATGGCCCACCTTGGAGGCTAAATGCGGAAAATCAGCTCGCCATGATAGATAGATAGACTCCATGCAATTATTATCTGGTATTCACAGATTTTATCGGCCCACTGACACTTCAACTTTAATATTTAACAGCTATATAGACCCAACCAAGCTCTTACTATACCAAGATTTTTTTAAATCGTTAGAGCTATCCAACCGAGAGTGTCCACATTCCTACTTCACTGACAAGATGCACTGGTTTAAGACCTTTCGTCTTCAGACTTAAACACTTCATGCTGCATATGACTGCCTCTCATAATGATCTCCGAATCTCTTATCTTATCTTATAAATCTTATACCTTTTTAACTTCCAGAACGAACACAACCCCGACGCGTGCTCCAAGTCGGGCTTCACGCCGCTGCACATAGCAGCCCACTACGGCAACGTGGGCGTGGCGAAGGCTCTCCTGGCGGCCGGCGCGGACGCAGGCCGGGCTGCCAAGCACAACATCACGCCGCTTCACGTAGCCAGCAAGTGGGGGCAGCTCGCCATGGCCGACCTGCTGGTTGAACATGGTAGCTATTTAAAAAATACACTAAAAATCATAAAGTAGGTAGTAAAATCCAAATATGGCGCCAAAACGAACATGGCGCCTATTAAAAAAACGCACAAAAAAACATAAATTAGGTAGTAAAATCTAAATATGGCGACCAAAAGGCCCCGAGCTCAGCACTTGCTGTATTACACTTTTTCTATTTTTGTGTTTAAATACGACCTAACTCTGTTGATTTATATAATGTATTCATGTTTTACCTGTATGTGCTTGTTCGTTGGTGTCAAATATACATATTCTATTATCTCTAAGGATATAGTTGTGATCGACGCTACTTAACATTTTAGAACCTATTACTACCAATGCTGGTGTCGTAGCAGTATATTAACCATCACCCTCTCCTCCCAGGTGCCAACATAGCAGCGGTGACTAGGGACGGGCTGACTCCACTCCACTGCGCAGCCAGGTCCGGCCACAGCAACGTCGTGACCCGGCTGCTGCAGCACGGCGCGCCCATCACTAGCAAGACTAAGGTATGTATTATAAATTTGAGCGCAAGTGAAGTACCTATATATGTCGCAGGCAACTGGTTTAATCTCCTGTTTGATTGAACCACTAGGCCGTTCATTGGATGGCGCTGTTCAGTTGTATGACTAGGCCGAACGTTGATTGTACAAGCGTCACAAAACGTCCAACTAGTTAGCTGACTTAAAATCAGTCAGGTGGTGAATAAAACAAATATGGCGTCTAACAGCTAACAGCTGACTCAAAAAGCATCTATATTGTTAGTTTTTTGCAAATAAATCAGCTTTAAAGTGCGTTATTTGTGTTAAAATAGTGTGACAACATGGATTTACCTATTATTACGCCGCGGGCGGATAGTTTCAAAGAAATAAATGTGGCGAAACTTGATAATTATGAACAACAATATGAAGGTACGTTTATTGTTATTGTTTAGTTAATTTGTGAGATAAGAGCTTTGTAACATAGTCTTTTTGTTGACTCTTGTCTGGTGATGTTCACCCTAACCAGACATTATAAAGTTGCTATACTATATCCCATTCAACGACTTCGCTGAATGACGTTCAGTCAAGACGTCGAACGTTACAATCAACGACTTGACGAGTTGTCCTTTAGTCATACAACTGAATAGCGTCATCCAATGAACGGGCTAGTGGTTCAATCAAACAGGAGATTAAACCAGTTGCCTGCGACATATACAAGTGGTGAAACCTGCTCGGCTCAACATCACGACCCATTACGTCCCCACTGCTGGGGCACGGGTCTCCTTCCAATGAAGGAAGGGTTTAGGCCTAGTCCACCACGCTGGCCAAGTGCGGGTTGGTGGACCCCAACACAAGCAAGCTTGTGCTGAGAGAGTTGTCGGGTAAGTGGGCAACCCGACTGTCAGATCTTTTCAAGCCGCCCGAAGGCCTCTGACTAGGCTTAACGACTGCTGCCGAAGCAGCAACCGGGACCCACGGCTTAACGTGCCGTCCGAAGCACGGAAGCGTCCAGAAAAGCACCACTTGAAATTGGTCACCCATCCAATGGCTGACCATGTCAGTTGTTGCTTAACCTCAGCGATCAGTTACGATCACTGAGGCCTGCTCGACTACGGACGCTTCAGCGGAGCGGAGCTCGGCTCAAGCGAAATGGAAATACGGGGTCGGTTTGAATGGCCTCGCTTCGCTCGGCTCTTTAGGGTTAAGAAAATGCCGATAAGGTCACGATTTGGGGAATGCCAGGTTAAAGTGTATGGCCTCGCTTCGCTCGGCTATTTACGGTTTAGAGTGCCGGTTAAGTTTGTATTGCCTCGCTTCGTTTGGCTCTCAAGGGTTTTGGAATGCGGGATTGTTTTATATGGCCTCGCTTCGCTCGGCACTTTACATAATAGGGAATCCCGGTTATGTTTGTGCTGCCTCGCTTCGCTCGGCACTCTAGGTCTTAGGAAATACAGGATCGGTTTGAATGGTTTAGAAAATGCCAATAAGGCTAGGCTTTAGGGAATGCCGGGTTAAGGTGTATGGCCTCGCTTCACTCGGCTCTTTTGCGTTTGTTACCGAGGTTATACCGACTGCCCCGGTTGCGCCAAAACACGATTGATTAAGTTTGTACCTAATTAGATTCTATTTAATAATGTATCATTCTTGTTCCAGAACGGCCTGACGCCCCTGCACATGTCAGTCCAGGGCGAGCACGTGGAGGCGGCGGGCGTGCTGCTGGGCGGCGGCGCGCCCATCGACGACGTCACCGTGGACTACCTCACGGCGCTGCACGTGGCCGCCCACTGTGGGCACGTCAAGGTAGGGCTTGTTGGTGGTTAGACTGGGGTTAGATAGTTAGACGGTAGATATGCCTCAGCCACTGACTTCCCAGGGTTACACGGGTTCGTTATCGACGTCGATAAACTCGTTTAATGCGCGTTTTCCCAATTCCAGCGCTGTATTTTCGGCGAATCGCGATATAGTGACGTTTATCTACGTCTATAACGAACCCGTGTAGCAGAAGCAGGGAGGAAAGCTATAGGTCGCATCCAGTGGCACACTAGAGGCCTCCGTCCATTGTGGTGACCCCGCGGACTACCTGACCGCGCTGCACGTGGCCGCGCACTTCTACGTCAAGGTAGGGTGTGACAACGATCCGGCTCGAAGGACCAGCTTGTAGGGGTTCTAACTTGCAGGATGGAGTAAAACAACTATTTAATGGTAGCGAAGGCGTGCGTCCAGTGGCCGCTATGTAAGTGAGCACATGTGTAATTAGCGATTTGGCCTTATATAGACTCGGTGCCATCCCCCCGCACCGCGCGGGACCCGTGTGACGTACCGGTTACCGGTCGCACGCTTTATGAAAAAACGTATGTTTATTAAAATAATGCACGGTTAAATACATACAAAATACATAGGTACAGTAGGTATCAGTGAGTAGGTTATATATGTACTATTTATATTAAACAGTACCTAACGATTCTACTTAGGTTTAATTAGGTATTTAAGTAATTAATAATTTTACTACAGCTAGGTAAACAATGCGTATGTGTGTGGGGTGAATGGTTGATAGGTAGGTACATGTTGTATTGCGTCGCTAACAGTGGTGACCCCGCGGCACATGTCGGTGCAGGGCGGGCACGCGGGGGCGGCGGGCGTGCTTCTGGGCGGCGGGCGTGCTGCTGGGCGGCGGCGCGCCCATCGACGACGTGACCGTGGACTACCTCACGGCGCTGCACGTGGCCGCGCACTGCGGACACGTCAAGGTCAGCTATAATGAGATATAGCTAGGGTTGGACGGTTAGATAGCGTGGTGAAAGGACTGGTCAGTCAGGTACTCTCCTTTGGTACAAATTTTAATGAATACCTATAATATTATAAATAATTATTTTCTAACTTCTACTTCCAGGTGGCGAAACTCCTTCTCGATCGAAACGCCGACGCGAACGCGCGTGCTCTGAACGGATTCACGCCGCTCCATATAGCGTGCAAGAAGAACCGACTCAAAGTTGTCGAGTTGCTACTCAAATACGGTGCTAGTGAGTATTGTTGCTTCTACTTTTACTGTAGTTTGTGAGGCGATGTAGGCATATAAATAAGGAAATCAGGCATATTCACGCCGCTCGCTCCATATAGCGTGCAAGAAGAACAGACTCAAAGTTGTCGAGTTGTTGCTCAAATACGGTGCTAGTGAGTATTGTTTGTTCGTCTTTTATTGTAGTTTGTGAAGGGGTACAGGCATATAAATAAGGAAATCAGGCATATTCTCGCCGCTCCACATAGCGTGCAAGAAGAACCGACTCAAAGTTGTCGAGTTGCTGCTCAAATACGGTGCTAGTGAGTATTGTTGGTTCTTCTTTTACTGTGGTTTCTGAAGGGATATAGGCATATAAATTAGGAAATCAGGCATATTCACGCTGCTTCATATAGCATGCAAGAAGAACCGACTCAAAGTTGTCGAGTTACTGCTCAAATACGGTGCTAGTGAGTATTGCTGGTTCTTCTTTTACTATCGTTCGTGAAGAGATATAGGCATATAAATAAGGAAATCAGGCATATTATCGCCTCTCCACATAGCGTGCAAGAAGAACAGACTCAAAGTTGTCGAGTTGCTGCTCAAATACGGTGCTCTCACTAGCACCGTATTGCTGCAATATTGCTGGTTCTTCTTTTGCTGTAGTTTCTGAACAGGCTAATTCAATTAGATTAGTTTTGTTTAGCTTATTTATTTTCCACATTATGACAAGACAGAATACGTGAGAGCGAGAGAGAGCCCACATAAACGTTAACAAAGTAGGCCAGAAATACAATTTAAAGCTGTTTTTATTAGCTCATTCAAAGCCACGCCAATATTTGCAATGTCATTCCTACCTAATGACACTGCTAAATAAAACATAAATTTTGCTTATGCATATTTTATCTGTGCCAAAGCGCTGTCTATAGGGTGTGCTTAGCACTAATACAGTCAGGGGCAGAGAACCTGACCCTCGAGCACTCATAATAACAATGCTTCTGAGTGGTGTCAGGTTTCTCCACCCCTTACTGTACTGACTAGCAATGATTAACAACACACCAACCTTACAGGCAAATCAGCCACCACCGAGTCGGGTCTAACCCCGCTCCATGTAGCCGCGTTCATGGGCTGCATGAACATAGCGCTGGTGCTGGCGGGGGGCGGCGCTAGCTAGCAATTATTAACCACAAACCAATTGTCCCTAGGCAAATCAGCGACCACCGAGTCCGGTCTAACCCCTCTCCATGTAGCCGCGTTCATGGGCTGCATGAACATAGCGCTGGTGCTGGCGGGGGCAGGAGCTCGCGTGGACGCGGCCACGGCGCGGGGCGAGACGCCGCTGCACCTGGCGGCGCGCGCGCACCAGCTGGACCTCGTGCGCGTGCTGCTGAGGAACCACGCCGCGGTGAGTTGTAGCGGCATGTTTCACACTCACACATAGCAGGCCAATCAGGCCCTGTAGCACAGGGCGCTATTAAGACGTGACAAGAGTTCTCCGTCGCGCTCGCTCTTGAGGCTACGCGATGTGAGTGAGCGCGATGCAAAACTCTTGTCACGTCTTAAATGCACTCCGTACTAGCCCTTCTGGCCATGCTAATTTATAGCATCATGTTTCACACACGTAGCCATGTCGCGAAAAGTTATATTGTCAGGTTTCACAGTCATACACACATAGCCATGCCGCGGTAACGCCTGGCATCGTGTTACACACTCACACATAGCGTGGACGCGGCCGCATATCAGGCTGTGTTAAGTTATATCGTCATGTTTCACACTTGACACAGTCATATAACTTACATACGACGATATAACTTACAGCCTCAACTCTCACTTACATAGGCTGGCCCCTTTTATTATAGCATCATGTTTCACACATATTATAGATTGGAGTGTGCTATGTATTGTGTAGGCGTAAGTGAAAACAGCTAGATTACTTTTTGTAATTTGGATTTTTATTTGGATGTACACGGTTAGACAGGTAAGACGATAAAGAGGAAGATGTCAGTTGTACATAGAGCACATTGCTTTTCTTAAATAGAATACAATCACACAATAAGGTTGTACTAGTTTATATCATTATTCCAACAGTGGCCCTTAAACTAGTATAATATTATGTACTGTGACCTTACTCCTTAAACTTGAAACTAATTCACACACTTAAGTTACAAAAACAAAAGTACTTATAACAGAAACCAAAATCATTTCAAAATAAAATCAGTCTCCATAAAATAGTGGCCCTTAATAAAACATTCAAATAACAACAAAACAGTAACACAACAATAGGGGCTTTTACCCTATAAAAATATAAGTAGGTACAACAACAGGAGCATTTACCCTATAAAACACATAAGTACCTATCAACTTATAAATACGTACACAACGTACTTACATAATAACTATGATACCTACTTAGATCAAACCTAATATTTGAACAAAGTAATTATGTTTCTCTCTAGTTACTGGCTTTGTCATGAAATCAGCTGGCATATCATTCGTTGGCATAAAACACAAGTTTATAATATTTCTAGCTATTACATCTCTGATAAAGTGATGCCTTACATCGATATGTTTGGTCCTAGCATGAAACATCATGTTTTTACATAACTTTTGAGCTGATTGACTGTCATTATGGATCAATATCTTAGAAAATTTTCCTAACAATTCATATAGCAAAGTACGGATAAATAATGCCTCTTTACATGAATCTGATATTGCCATATATTCAGCTTCGGTACTGGAGAGGGCAACTGTTCGTTGTTTACGGCTCTCCCATGAAATAACAGAGTTACCTAATTTAAATACGTACCCTTTATATCACCTACGGTCAATCTCGCAGCTGGCCCAATCGCATCAACGTAACCTTTGACATCTAGGCCGCTCTTACGATGCGATTCACCCTGAGAACTCACACATCAGTCGGAGTCCATAGAATCCAACGTAGAGTCTCCTGGTACATAGGTGGGATCAGAACCTGACGTTTCATCGTCTGACAATGACAACTCAGAACTTGATGCCCTTGACACCACGCTTCGCCTCTCTGTAGGGACAACCTGCTGACTTGGAGAAGGACCTGCACTAGCAGCGGAACCATCAGATGGCATCCTTTCCTCGCTGCTATTTGCCGAACAGTCCAACACCACCATGTAGAACATGTCACCATCATTACTAACTTTCTTGAAAAACTTATTTTCGAAGAATGTGACATTTCTAGCTTTTATGCACTTACTTGGATTACAAGGATCTAGCAGTCTGTAGCCCTTACTGTCCTCACAGTAACCGACGAATATGTACTCTTTGCATTTGGAATCTAGTTTTGTTCGATTCTCGGTAAGAGCATACACTACACAACCAAAAGTACGTAAATGGCTTAGATTTACCTTTTGATTGGTCCATCTCTGTTCAGGGGTAGCTCCAGGCACAGCACGGCTTGGGCTTCTGTTTTTTAAATATACAGCCGTATTAACAGCCTCTGCCCATACCCTCTGGTCTAGTCCAGCGTCCTGTAGCATACATCTGGCCTTCTCGACGATCGTGCGGTTTGCCCGCTCTGCCACTCCATTTTGCTGCGGCGAGTGCGGGATAGTAGTTTGATGTCGGATGCCATGCTTCTTGAGGAATTCCCGGAACTGACAACTAACATACTCACCTCCATTGTCGCTACGAAGCTCCTTGATTTTCTTGTTTGTTTGATTCTCCACCATTGCCTTGAAATATTTGAAGTTTTCGAAAACTTCACTTTTATTTCTTATAAAATAAACAAACGTCTTTCTACTGTAATCATCGATAAACGTCAATACATACTTAGCACCACTGAAAGATTGCACAGGCATCGGACCACACAGATCCGTATGTACAAGCCCTAACACATCTGTGGCTCTGCTCTTTGATGCCTTCGGAAACGGCAAATGACTCTGTTTACCTTTGACACAAGCAACACATGCTTCAAATTTACCTACGTCATAATCAACACCATCACACATACCATTTTTCAGAAGACGCATGCTTCTGGCATTCAGATGACCCAACCGGCGATGCCAAGTATCCTGGGTAGTTTTGTTCCCAGATTTAGCCGCCATGGATAACTCCTTCTCCTCAGGAACAGCAGACTCACTGCTTAAATCTGATTCAATCTGTGGACAAACAAAACAGTTGCCCTGCTCCCTACCTGATGTTCCATCATTCAACTGATACATACCATTTACATGACTGGCTGTGGCAATAACCTCACCATCATCATATATTTTACAACTTTTATCATCAAAAATAACCCTATAACCCTTTTTAGTTATAGCACTGACAGATAACAAGTTGGCTGTCAGTTTAGGTACATACAGAGCATCGCTGATAGTCTTTACTTTTTCCAATTGAATCTTAACATTACCCTGTCCGGCTGTAAAGATCTGCTCACCATTGGCAACGCATACTGCAACAGGCTTGCTTTCACGGAAATCAGTCATCATTGATTTGTTTCCACACATATGACTCGTCACCCCGGAGTCCAGGTACCATCGATCACGCCGCATCTCCGCTGACAGTGCATTCAACATCAGCGCTCCATTCGCCCCCTTTGCTTGACAGCTAGTAGATTTGTTGTCGTTGCTCGGAGTGCTTGACTTCTTTGGGCAGTTCTTGATACTGTGTCCTGGTTTCTTGCAGCGATAGCATTTGAAATTCTTCTTTGCTACAAGTGCTGTGGCCGATTCATCTTTACCTGCTCTTCTTTGGCATTCTTGTTGTAATTTCGCTTTGACAACTTGGCTCGACAGCTTGATATCCGAGTTCTCAAGTGCCATTATCAGTGGGTCGTAGTCAGGTGGCAACCCACTAAGCAATATTACCGCCAGGAAATCGTCGTCTAGAGGTGCTCCTATGTCTGTAAGTTGCTGTGAGACATCACTCACCCTGCCTATGTAGTCTTCCATGCTTTGACATTGATCGTACTTTGTCGCGAAGATTATCCTCAAAAGACTTAACCTTCTGCACAATCCTTTGTCTTCAAAAGCTTTCTGTAAGTTGTTCCAAGCTTCGTAAGCTGTGCTCGCGTTTCTTACGTATGTGAATATTGACGGCTGCACCGACAAACATATCTTCGCGAGAGCCTTTTGTACACGCTTTTCGCCTGAACAACTCTCACTTTCGCAGCAATCCCAAAGATCTTCGTGTATAAGTAACATTTTCATTTGAAATTTCCAATTAGTATAATTATCCATACCTCGTAGTTTTTCTAGAGGAAAAACAGTCGCCGCTGTGTTCGCCATACTCATGACAGTTCACTATTTTACGATAATTAGTTTAAATATTATCAAAATAATATGCTCAGTGTTTTATTTAAGCTCTGGGCCCATAACCTATTGTGTAGGCGTAAGTGAAAACAGCTAGATTACTTTTTGTAATTTGGATTTTTATTTGGATGTACACGGTTAGACAGGTAAGACGATAAAGAGGAAGATGTCAGTTGTACATAGAGCACATTGCTTTTCTTAAATAGAATACAATCACACAATAAGGTTGTACTAGTTTATATCATTATTCCAACACTATGCCGCTCAGTCGCTATCTATTTGCGCATTGACGCCTTCCGAGTTCCATTTGCGCTTGCACAAACACAATATTCACATTCTATTTCACCATTCCAGGTGGACGCAAAAGCTCGTGAAGACCAGACAGCTCTCCACGTAGCAGCCAGACTAGGGCACGCGGACATAGCGGCTTTACTACTGCAGCACGGCGCGTCGCCCACCGCCGCCACGACCGACCGCTACACGCCGCTACACATCGCTGCTAAAGAAGGTAACATCAATGACCTACATATACTGCATTCATTCTTACATGGCACAAAAGATAAACATTCTTTGTGCTTATACTTATACGTAGCAGCTAGACTAGGTCACGCGGACATAGCGGCGCTACTGCTGCAGCACGGCGCGTCGCCCACCGCCGCCACGACGGACCGCTACACGCCGCTACACATCGCTGCTAAAGAAGGTAATATCAATTACCTACATATACTGCATTCATCGCACGTTCACTGACACAAAAGAAGAAGACAGCATTCATTCTTACTTGGCACAAAAGATAAAAAATCTTTGTGCTTATACTTATACCTGACAAACGGGGTGGAAGAAAGGAGCATCCGCGAGTGATGTGTCACCTGTTCGTTATTACTTATACGTCTGATGCACGTCTAGTGTATCTCTTTTGTCACCGACACTATAAGAAGATCTTACACCAACAGGCAACAAACATCACAGCAGGGTAACCCTTTCATCACGGCAACAAACGCCATTCCCTCTCTAGTGGTTGTTATTGACAAACATTGCATTGCACATAAATTAAGAAAAGTCAAAAAGATGCCATATGCCAACCTTTGAGCTACAATGAAATATCTACTACATTGATATCCACAAAACAAAAATAAAAACAAAATTACTCTAACCTTTGTTTTCCCATCCCCAGGCAAAGACGAAGTAGCATCGATCCTTCTAGAAAACGGCGCCGACATCGAAGCGGAGACCCGCAAAGGTTTCACACCACTCCATCTAGCGGCTAAATACGGAGACATCAATGTAGCGAGGCTGCTATTGGCTAAGGGAGCCCAGACCGATGCGCCGGGCAAAAGTCATATCACGCCACTGCATATGGCCACGTATTATGGGCATCCTGATATAGCGCTGTTGCTTTTGGATAAAGGTAATTCATTATTAAGATATTTAAACCCTAAACGACGTAATCATAAACGTGACGTGGATCAATGTTGATAAATTTTGTAACAGAAATAGGTAGGTATATTTAACCTAGGAGAGTATAGTATATCTAGTGCGGATAGCTATTCTACTATTACGGCAAAGTCGCGCTCCTAATGCTATGAATACTCGTACTATTAGCATTCGTTCTTTAATGCAATGGCTACCATTTTACTAACTTACTTTATTCAAGATACATGATTTCTAGTACTAATGTTTATATTTATTTCTATTGCAGGAGCATCACCCCACTCGCTTGCTAAGAACGGCCACTCGGCTCTTCACATCGCGTGCAAAAACAATCATCCGGATATTGCGTTTGCGCTTTTGGAACATGGTAAGAGATAAGATAACTATTTCACACTGTGTTTGCACTCGTAAGAACTCATTTAAAGCGATGTATAGCTCACGCGGAAAAGCTAGCTTTAAAATAAAGCCTCTATTTGAGGCACAGCTGTGCCACCGCCCGCCAAGTCGCTTAATAGCGAACGTACCTTAATTTTCTTGTAGTTGAGGTCTTTTTTGACCTCCTATTACTTCTTTATGAATAAAAGTAGAAGCTTAAATTGTGTATACTTGTCCGAACAGACGCAGACCCGACCGTGAAATCCTCCGCCGGCTTCACCCCCCTGCACATGGCGTCCCAGGAGGGCCATCTCGACTGTGTGGAGATGCTGCTGGAGCGGGGAGCCGCCAGCGAGCCCGCCAACAACGGTCAGTACTAGCGTGGGACACCCCCCGCCACATGGCCATCTAGACTGTGTGGAGATGCTGCTGGAGCGGGGAGCCGCCAGCGAGCCCGCCAACAACGGTCAGTACTAGCGTGGGACACCCCCCGCCACATGGCCATCTAGACTGTGTGGAGATACTGCTGGAGCGGGGAGCCGCCAGCGAGCCCGCCAACAACGGTCAGTACTAGCGTGGGACACCCCCCGCCACATGGCGTCCCAGGAGGGGCACATTACTAGCGTGGAACCTGTTCGCTGTGAATGGAAAGGTACCAATGTGGGATGTAATATGGATACAGATAGTCATGCATCCAGAGTGGGACGCCACATTCTCTCGGACACAACATTCTAAATTTTTGTCCCATTTGGCATGTCCGGGTAGTAAGTTAACACCCTGGATTCACACATAGGTAAGAAAGTACTTTTTATCCCAGCATTCCCGAAGAAATAGCTGGTCTATGTATTTTATACACCCGCCGCCGATAGCGGTATCTAAGTACAGTTCCCCAAAATTGATAATGCACATAGAAATCTTCGTCATTGTTCGGCAACGGTCGTATTCCCGAGCGTTAGAAAACTATTATGTATTTAGAGTGGTTAAGTGCATTTTCTTCATGAAATTTTAGTAGAATTATGTAATTGGTGCTAAAAGAGATAATTGATTTATCAGTAACGAAATTTGATTCGATAATTCATAATATTCCATAATATTAAAATTTACTTCGAAAATGTTGCAGTTGGTACTTTTCAAGTGTCTTACTGAAGCTGATGTAAAGATGGATGAAAGAAGGTTTGAATAACACAAGGTTTATATTATAAGGAGAAATGGATTTCAAAAACAGGTTTATATAAAAAATTGAAATCTCAGTTCAAAAGTATTTACAGCACTGATTATTTCATATTAATTAAATGTTTACATTAAAATCTCAGTTCAAAAGTATTTACAGCGCTGATCATTCACAATAATATTACAATTACAAACGTGGTCTTTTGGGTGTGGCTTTATTGGCAAAGTGAAGTCTATCATTGTGACGCATATTTTATTCTTAAATGTGCCTCATAATATGACATCGTCAAAAATAATTAAAGTTGAAATTAAATTCACATTTGAAAAAAATAACAAGAACGATGTAATTGCAGCTCTTTATAATTCCACAAAAGTAATATTGATCTTGACCTTGAGACCCTTGACTGATCGGTGACAGCCACCGACCTCCCAAATTGTTTTTGATTATGTGTCACATGATATTGACTACTATTTCTTTCGAACAAGGATCAAAATGCAAGTGCTTTGTTTAAGGCACTGATTCGGGTGTTTCCGGGAATACGACAGTTTGCGAAGATTTGCATGTGCATTATTAATATGGGAGAACTGTACATTAATGGCAGCTTATGTTCTGGCTAAGTACAACGACCCTACAAGACGAACAATGCAAAGTTAACTTTGCATAAACATTATGTTAAATATTTTGTTACAATTTCTGCTTACCAATCCTAATCATTCCCACCTCTTTTCCAGGCCTAACCCCCCTCCACCTGGCCGCGTCCGAAGGCCGCACAGCCGTCATCAAGACCCTCGTAGCCCACGGCGCGGACGTCCGAGCTCGCAGCCGCGACGGATACACGCCTTTACACGCGGCCGCTCATCATGGACATAGTGGCGCGGTCAATGAGTTGTTGCAGGCGAATGCGGATGTCAATGCGCAGGCTAATCATAAGTGAGTTTCCATATCAAAGACACATTTTCTAGTAAGAGAGCACTCAGTATAAAATACACTTGATCCGAGTTTACGCGTATAAAAATAGGCCGACATCCGACTACTAAACCGCTATTATTGACTAAGTGCGCCCGGTTTCCGAATTACCAGTCTCGGTCCGAGCCAACCCTTATCGCTTTGTCTATCTTTGTCTATAGACACTCGGTCTAGACACAAGCTGTATATAAAGACACTCTGTCCGAGTACACTGTTCCAATAGCGCGTAAGTAAGCGACAGCTACACGCCTTTACACGCCGCCGCGCACCACGGACATAGTGGCGCGGTCAATGAGCTGTTGCAGGCGAATGCGGATGTGAATGCGCAGGCTAATCATAAGTAAGTGAAATACGCACTTTTTTCATATAAGCGCTCTAAGATATCAAAAGTTCATAGGATTTTATACGAGCAGCGTGGTCGGACCGAGCAAGCTTCCAAGAGTAATTACACAAAATTGTATTGATAATTAGCTCCGAGCTGCATTATCTATGGTAAATAAGCAATTCAGTAACTAAATATCGCTTTCCGAGAGTGCTCGGATCCTAGACACTCGGTCTAGACACTAGCTCTATATAATGCCACTCGGTCCGAGAATACTATTCTCGCTACTACGCCGCCGCGCACCACGGACATAGTGGCGCGGTCAATGAGTTACTGCAGGCCAATGCGGATGTCAATGCGCAGGCTAATCACAAGTGAGTACTATCCAGCATCTATATATCCATTTTTTTATGATAATGGTGAAATTAGTTTGGTTCGGCTTGTAATAAGGCTTCATATGTGTGTGATAGCTCCAAAGCGTATACAAATAGAGCGCAATCCGATAACTAAACGGCTATTGTTGCCTAAGAGCGTTTTGTTTCCGATCTACCAGTCACTCGGTCCGAGCCAACTCTTATCAAAATCAAAATCAAATCAAAAGTGAAAGTGCTCACATGTATTATGAGTATTTACCTCTACACATTAAGAATTGCACCCGAACTTACTGACTTGCAAAAATATCATTCCGTTTTCTACCATCCCCCTGTATTTTATGTCAAACATTTTACTACAAGTTTTTATACTCTATGTATCTCTCGATAGCTGATAGTTACTTTCGTACGACTTTGACACATAAAATGTTGCATTTTGTCAAAAATCGTATGAAAGTAACTGTCAGCTATCGATAGATAGAGTTATTGAAACTGGCAGTTCAAGTTTATTGTCACCGCTAGAGGCGCCACTTTGTATGCAGAAACAAAGTAACTAACATAGTTTACGAAAACTATTCAACCTTTTGACAGACCTTATAGCTCATACCACGGCCGTAGCCGCTTTCAGTTTACATGTAATTTTTTCCAACACCCTGTATAACACAGCTCATTGTCCCCAGGTTCACGCCACTGCACCAGGCGGCGCAGCAGGGGCACACCTACATCATACAGCTGCTGCTGAAACACAACGCCGATCCCAACGCACTGTCCTCGGTAAGAACCACCAATACATATTATCCCGATGTTTAAACAATATCCTGTAAGTAACTTAAAGCCACTAATGTGATCAGGACGATGGCCTCCTCGCCGTATCGCTCTCCAGCGATTTTGGCGACTTTTTACTTGCTCGAAGAATTTAGGGACTTGCTCCAGAGATTAAACTTGATCCTAAATAAGCCCTTGGCTACGTTCCCAGTACACTGCTTAGAAATAATCTCAAAAACTCATCTCTTTCAAAATAATACACGATGAACCATGAACCCTCCCCACTTTTCCTCCGCCTTCAACATCCAGCCACTACCGGTCACCACTATAATTTGTAAAATATAGCATGAGTCCGTGAGTGAGTGAGCTGTCATAAGCCGTACAGTACAGTCCATATTACTGAAGAACTTTCTCCAGGACCTCAAAGAGCAGCCTTGGTCTGAGATTTTGAAATATGACGATGTTGAGATAATGACTAGCCATTTTAATGATTTACTTACATGTATTTTTGATAAACACTCCCCTTTGAAAAGAATAAGAATTAACCAAAGGCCTCGCCCGTGGTTAACTGATGTAGTTAAGCACATGATGTTCCTTAGAGACAAAGCATGGAGCAAAGCTCTTGCCACAAAAACCGAACGTCACCGCAGGTATTTTAAGGACCTCAAAAACTTAGTTAATTCCGCCATAAAGAGCGAAAAGCGAGCTTATTTTAATTTTTTTGTCAATAATAATTTAGATAATCCTAAACAAATGTGGAAGCACCTTAAACAGACTGCGGGTGTGTCGGGTAATGCCGCATTCCCATCCATACCAAAAGTATTGAATGACCCAGAAAAAATTAATTCCTTTTTTTTGGACGTCCCTGGTGATGCAAGAGCTGATAACAAATTGGTGGAGTTCTTTAAAGAAAACAAGTTTACAGAAAGTCAATTTAGTATTGATAATTGTTCTGAAGAAGAGGTGGCTAAAATTATAAATTCGATAAATACCAACGCTTCAGGACATGATTTAATATCGATTGGTATGATACGTATGACGCTCGTAGTTACACTCCCAATCATTACTCGCATTATCAACAAATCTATCACCTCAAAAAAAAAATCCCGGACACTTGGAAAATTGCTAAGGTTATTCCACTACCGAAGGGAACCACTGTTGAGGAGTTCAAGGATTTGCGTCCAATAAGCATCCTACCAGTGCTATCAAAGATTGTTGAAAGAGTGGTATATACTCAACTGTCCAAGTATTTGGAGGCTGAAAATATTCTTCCAGACATGCAGTCGGGTTTCCGCGGTGAACACGGTACAAGCACAGCACTTGCACACGTTACAGACGAAATAATACAAGCGTCGGACTCTGGTAACGGAAGCATATTGACGCTGCTTGACTTTTCCCGCGCGTTTGATTGCATAAATACCGAGTTGCTATTGGCTAAGATGAGTCACTATGGCCTTTCGAAATCGACATGTGAATGGTTTGGTTCCTACCTGTCTAATAGAAGCCAGTTCGTGCAGGTGACTGATGACGAAGGTAATCAGGTGAACTCATCAGTAAAACATGTCACACGTGGTTGTCCACAAGGCTCAATTCTGAGTCCTCTAATTTTTGTCTTGTATACGGCTGATTTAATTGGATGCATCACCTTTTGTAAGGTCCACCTCTACGCTGATGACACTCAGGTGTATTTTTCATTCAAGCCTAAGGACACTAGTGCGGCTGTGGAAAAAATCAATAAAGACCTGGATGCAATATCTGCATGGGCTCAAAAAAACACACTGGTTCTAAACCCAAACAAATCAAAATTTATGGTATTAGGGACACGCCATCAATGTGAATCGATTATTCAAATGAACCCTTGTATTGAAATAAACCAACAAAGCATAGAAAGAGTCACAAAAGCGCGAAATTTAGGACTCGTTTTAGATAGTGAACTTCGCTATGTTGAACATATTAACAATACAATAAGGAGCGCTTTTTTCAGACTTAAAGTTTTGTACCGTATTTGATGTTATCTAACAGAAAGGGTTCGTATTTTGCTAACAGAATCGCTTGTTTTGTCACTGTTCAACTTCTGTGATGTGGTGTATGGGCCGAGATTGTTTGCTAAAACTGAACGTGCGATACAACGTGTACAAAACGCATGTGCGCGCTTTTGCTTTGATATTCCAAGGCGATCTCATGTGTCACCATTTTTGAACCAAAAAGGTATTTTAAAGATGTCAGCACGCAGGAAATTGCACCTCGCATGTTTGTTTCAACGAGTTGTACAAAGTAGGAGACCGAAATACCTATATACAAAATTTGTTTGGGCAAGGGATCACTGTACATATCATCACACCAGAAGTAAGGAGAGCCATAAAATTATCATGACTAGGCACAACACTGAGGGCTATAGAGGTTGTTTTAAACATGCGGCTTCCAAAATTTGGAACGATTTGCCCCCACCATTGCATGAACCGATGACAAATATGACTTTTAAAAAGCATTTGAGAAGAATTTATTTCAATATCCAAAATAATTGTTAAAAGCCGTATTGTTGAGAAAACTTTTATGGACACCTGATGTTATTATTATATTTTGATTTAAGCGATGCAATATACTGTTTACTATTGTTTATATATAGTGTGTTTAATACAAGTTCCGTTGTTTGTTTGCATAATTATGTTTAACGTAAGTGCATGCACAGGGACAGGCTGAAAAACAGCGTTGCGTTGCTGCCCTGCAGCTCGCAGCAGATGCTGAGTCTGCCCCTTTTTGTCTCTAATTTATTATTAGTTTTAGTTTATTTTCATTTTAATATGTGTTATGGAGACAAATAAAAATATTTTTCTTTCTTTCTTTCTTTCTTTCATATTATTAGTCTGTTATTTGTCATTATTTGTTAGTTTTCAAGGCAAAACCAACTTTATTATGCAGCCATTATAATCAAACGTGCTATATTTGACAAAGTATAATTACTATGGTTAACATTTAATACGTATAACCTCTCAACAGACCGGCCAAACCGCGTGCGCCATAGCGGACCGGCTGGGCTACATCAGCGCGGTGGAGGCGCTGCGGCCCGTCACTGAGAACACGCTCAGCCAAGCCGTCGGCGACTCTGGTGAGTACTAGCATAAGGTTTATATTCATCAAGCGCGTCGGGGATAAATACTAGAACTGGTTTGTGTTTACCGCCGTGTTGGTGTTGACATTAGGTTGATAATTTCAAAGAATGAGATATGGTACCGTAGGATAGTGGGATCCCCAAGTTAAGTCAATTATCGTTTGCTAGTTTGTTGCTTTGCAGGATTGAAATTCTGTTCCTCGATAGGGCAGGTCAGGGGCGTTAAGGGAAACAAAAAAATAAAAAGTACCTACGTGTTTTCGTAGGGTTGCACGTTTAGTCGTTTAAAAAAAAAGAACCACTTCTTTCACACAGGCAACAATATTGATACAAAAATAAAGAAAGAAACGTAACGTTTACGTATTTTTTGTAACAATAACTGTGTGTTATCTTTTGATTTGTTGTGTGCCAGATGAAACCGCCTTTTTCTCTATCATTTTTGGCGGATGCAGTAACCAAACTTCTTTAGCTTATTTTGTGTTTGCGGCGGTGCGTTTCCTGCAATCTAAATGTGTGCATAAACTGGTGGATATCCGTCACACTCACTTGTTGTTGGAAGGTCGCCAGGTTTATTCAGAGGTGGACGAATAGATACAATAATGATCAAGGATTATTTATGTTTGGTGCTAAAATTTCTAAATGCGACGTGACTCGGCTTATATTATAGTACCTATACATAATAAAATGCTGAGTACATTTTCGTCCATTATTTGCTATTGTAATCTTTAGATGATCTCTCATTAATAGTAAAACAAGTTGTCTCCCAAAACACGCTTAGCAGGCTGCTTGAAGATGTACACCATAGTACACATAGCACCCATACCAACTCTTGAAACATTTTGTTTCATCTTATTAGAACCTATGTATTGCTATAGCTAACAGATAAACAGGTACAGTATAAGGCAGATAAATCTGACCCCTCTCAGAAGCGTTGTTACTATGAGAGGCGGGTCAGGTTTCTCTGCACCTGACTGTACATTATCAGTTGTTCAAACAGGTCCTACCCCCGCAGACACCTGTGCAAATGTGCAGTTGCAAGTGTTGCGGTATGAGTCATGGCTCTTGGGCGAGTTTATAACTGCCTTGGCCTTTCCTGTGGCCGCTACACGGGCTCGTTATCGACGTGGATAAATTTGTTTAATTCCAATCACAGCGACGTATTTATGGCGTGTCGCGATATAGTGACGTTTATCTACGTTGATAACGAACCCGTGTAGCGGCAGCTGGCGCCTAGATTAGCAAGGACAAGTTACATGGTTTATTTTTACAGTATGAATTACTTGTGCTGCGTAGTTGACAATAGATAGACATTCTGTAACAGGAATAAAATCCTAGATCACATATCTGCCTACCTCGTAATTAAAGGTATCATAGGCGTGAGTTTGTGGACGTACTAAGTGGCTATTTCCAATATGAATGGTTCGCGGTACGATACCTGGCCGTGCGTGAGTTGTATAACGTTCTCGGAAAGAAGGTTGGATCAAATGGCAGCCATTGTTAAGTACAAATTGTTCGTACGAATCTGAAAACAGATACGGTACCTACCTTTTTTTGGTCAGTAAGGCTCGTGCATAGTTTTCTTGAGTTTAGAACAGTTTTTAATTTGGGAATTAAAGTTATTAAATAAATGTACCTGCTCAAAATAAAATTTATTAATTCAGCCAATTACAGCTCTGCATGTCAGACCTAAGTTATCCTTAACTTGAACTTTATATTTTTATAAATAATTGTATTTTTTTATTTTTCTACAAAGAAGTGACAAATGCTTTTAATTACATAATTATGTAGCTCCAAAATCTGCGTCGTCATCTTCAAATTACAGTGACCTAATGACCGTATGAAAAAAAAAATAGGAAAATACAAGAGTTACAAGACAATAGAGCGGTGAAGTCATCGTTCCGAATGTAGAGACCATGACTCATTCAATATGTATTTACACTATTTACTATGGTGTTGCATTTTTGTATTTTAAAATCAATAAGTAGATAGATGTTTTGTTTAACTAAGCACATAATGAATACATGGCGCTAGGCACATGTAGATCTTTGCTGAATAGGTAAACATTGTTATGATGCTGAGTTAGTTCCTATTTCAAAAGTTAACTACATAACACTCACGTACTTAAACTCTGTAACAAGTAGGTCTTACCTAATATTTTATATTGAATAATAAAAATAGGTCACCACTTGATGAATAGCATTTAGCCTAGTAAAGGGTGAACAGTTTGCCTACTCTATACACAGCCTTATCAAAACTCTCGGCTAACTGAAGAAGTTGTTATCTTGTATCAGCTACCGTCTCTACCGTAACTTTGTTCAGTATTAAGGCAAAGGGGGTAGGGGACTGTTGCTGTAGTAGCAAATTCGTAGTCTCTACCTAGTGCCTACCCCGCTAGAAGACTGACGCGAATGAGTAGAGTATTGTAGTATCAAAAGTGAAATTATGTGATACACGTAACAGTTTTTTTGTGTCTGATTTCACAGCAAACAAGGGGTTAATTAGATAGATAGGTAGGTAGGTATAGATGCATTCCATGAATAATGCAAGCAACAGTATGTTGTGATCTCATCATTACATTACAAGCTATGAATATTTATCAATTTGCGTACAATAGCCCAGTTTTTAGAAGCGATGCCCATAACATGATTCATTGAATTGTATTCACAATTGGCTTTATACGTGTTTTATGTCGTAGAAATCTGTTCATTGGTTTTCTCTGAGAAGGGATATCATGTTCACCTACTGTTTATGTAGACTTCATGGTACTTGGCTATTATTTATTTATTTTCTTAGATTATTGGTACCACCTATGTTTGGGCTGTATCTACTTTATTTTGCATGTGGAGTGCGAGTTTTTTCACCGTTCGAGCAGTGAAATGTAAAAGCATTTTGTACTTGTGCTTTCCACCATAGAACTTGTAAATGAAATCTTCTCGTTTTTTTTTGTTTATCGCTACTTGTAGAATATGTATAGGTATACAGTGAGGACAAAGGTTATACTATTCGATGTTGATTGAAGTAGATTAGCGGGGCCGAGTTGTTTGTATCAGCGGCGGTGATTGCCGCCGTCATTGGATGATTGGCTCCTCGACCGGGCATCAAGGTTGATGTAATGCATCACTCTACGTAGCTTGTCTAGTTCTGTATTGAACTAATATTTACTGTGTTATTTTATTAGGTACATACTTGCAGTTCGCCCCGTGAAGGATTCCTGTCCGTCAGCATTTTTTCATAACATTTACTGACTTTTTGAACCTTCTGTGGTCTACCATAAATAATTCAAAACCGCATCAGTAGCGTTAGCCCTTAGATGATCTCACGTAAAGAGCACCACAACCATTCGGCTTAGTTGGTTTGGTTTGAAAAGTCCACATCCACATACTTTATAAGTATGCTCTATCTAGCTCTAACTTTTGTACATTTTGACTTTGAAAACAAACAAATAAACGACACTTTCTGCTATCACCTCGCAACTGCTTATATCGCATTCGGCCATCTTGGCATACCTCCATTGCGATGCTATGTACGGGGGACATTGACACATAAAATTAATTTATTCTATCGATAAAGGATAAGAATAGAACTTGTTCCACGTATTTGCAATACCTTTTAGAGGTGTCGTAGTCCTATAAAATGACTAGTAAGTAATTCATTTTGATAAAATTTTACGGTAAAGAAAATAGGTAGAACCCGTAGGACACAAGATAGTTTAAGGGTACCTAAATACATACAGGTATGGTTATATAATATAATGTATAATATACCTATATCTAAAACCAGACATAGTAACGAATACATAATTCAGGAAAACAGAATACGATAAAATTAATGATAGTTTACAAAGTGATGTTGGAGTATCGGACGGACGGTGACCTCATCACTACATTATGTATATTATTTCGAATAAAACAGTTTTGTTGTTGATATTTTCTATAATTACCACAGAGCTACAAACTAAACTGAACTAGTAAAGACAAAAAAAATGCCTACTCGTCAACTCATCTGCTTAGGTATAAGTACAATATTTTTTATACGTGCTAGATACTTCTTCTAGAGTCTAGATCTTTTCGTGCTATAGGAAGTATCGTTCGTTAGTTTACCTCAAACATTTCTGTTACTCAACTGCTTAAACATACATAAAACATAAAGGTTTAACTTAAACTATGCAACAAAACAAAGTAACCTACGCGACGTGACGTCATTCGCGATAATATCGGGATTAGCATTCTGTACGAGTTGGAGCTCTATGTCGAAAACTTTTTTTTTTTGCATGAGGACGCACGTGTCTGCAGCGTCACTGATACAAGCGGCCAGTCGGCGCGCGACCTCTCCCGGTTTATCACGACACACACAACTAAACCAATCGATTCAATTAAAAAGTAAAACGTTCCAAATTTAAATTTGATTTGAAAATTCGAACGCTCTCGGAAGTTCGTGCTGGTAATTGGCGCGAAAATTTGCGTTCATAGAGAATTGTACAGTCATAGTTCTCTTCTCTTCTCACCTAGTGATGTGCTAAACGGTGGTGAATATCCGCGGTATTTGGGTGATGTAACCGTGAATTTGAATAGTGCTCTTGTTCTGTGATCAGGAACAGTGCTTTCGGAGAAATCGAAAGTGTTGGAACTCGCTAAGTGACGGATTGCAACCTTTCGGTAAGTTAGTGTAAAGTTTTTTTTTATTGCCATATGGTGAACACCCACTGGGCAAAGGTTGGTTAGCAAAATTTGCAATGTTTACGCGGCCGATGAAGTTGGCGTCTCTATGGCTTACCGCCAAAGTTATTATTAACCGGGTTGCAGGAATTTTCGTTGATGCTTCGTTTATTTTAAAAACTTGATACACCTACATAAATATACTTACATGCTATACCCGGGACAACCGGCCGGCTTCCGTTTAAGTTATACAGGGTGTTTTATTTGATTCAATTTATTTTATTTTTATCAATGAAGATCTCCTCAGTGGCACATAATAAAGTATGTGTTCTCTCTTCGTCTGGTTTAACTAGGTACCGGTTAGTTTACTTTAAGTTGTAGTTCAGTTAGATTACTGTCAGTTTCACACCTGAGATCTTCAAGTTAAGCAAAATATGCGGATGGAGTAGGACCTAAGTTCATGCTAAAGCAGATTTACTCAAGTATTAGGCTCAACAGTCATTCGTTTTGAATCGTTAATGGTTTGTCTTTAATAGTCACTAATGGATTGGAACATCGATAATATGTTATTGTATTTAATTTCCTTTTGCCTTCATGTTAAACTATTGTATTGTGGATGGTGGTGCATCGATTTTCCTTATATTTATTGATTTTCTAACCAGCCAACTATTTTAATAGTATTCATATCGTGTCTACTTATGAGATCATTTCGCGTTAAAATAGCACGATTTTTACATAACTCACAAGGTGTAATTTTCAAGTTAATTAAACTATATTTTCGACATTGATAGGTACTCGATCGGGTATTGCATTGGCCTTCAAAATGTAAATGTCTTGGTCAAAGGAAGCGTAATAAACAAAGAGAAGAACAATAAAACTGGATTATTTTATGAATACAGCCTTCGTATGCTCATGTGGGCAGGGTTTCGGAGTTCAATTGTAACGCCTCATAAACCATAACGTGCGTTTGCATTCATAACAATCAAATCCTTATATTGAATTTAAAAAAAAACATGATTTACAGTGAAGTTTTTTAACAAAACTGTTTTGCTACTGTTTTGTATCCTTTAAATACAGATACTTACATGAAAAGAAGTAAGTTCATATATTTATCTAATGGTTTAAATGGTTACTTAATTCGAATACTACACATAGGTTCCAATTGGTATAAACAACGGCTCAAACCTCAAAATACAAACCATAGGCTTGGCCAGTAAAAAAATAATTATATGGCTCACACGGTATGATGTAATCCGGCCATACTGACCTAAGGCTGTTGCTGTTACATATATATCTATTTAGTTATCTCCTATGTGGCCAGAGGAACCTGTTTTGTTACTTTGCTATATCAGCCATTCACAACACTCGTCTCTCCGAATTTGATTTTGACTTCTGCTAAGACACTTATGGTATCACTTATAAAGGCGGTTCTACTTCGTTACGACAGTTAAGTTAGGGGAAAACTTAAAATGAATGTTTAAGAGTCAATATATTCGCGCCGGCTCAAGGTTTCAAGCCAGTTTTAAGGATTAGTGTATGACTGAGAGGAGCAATTGAAGGTAGATAGTGACTATAGTGAGTGTCGTATGTGTAAATATAAATTTCGATGTGTATGCTAATGTTATCGTTCTATTGCTTTATTCGCTTATTTGCAGCGAGTGTGGTGTTTGTGCTGTCTGGCTATCTGACATTTGAGGACAACTTTGTTTTCTACACATAAACTTTCGAGCATATGACACGCAACTACTTGTAGAGATGCATTACAGTGGGGTTATCGCGAAACATTTGCGAATTGATTCGATTCAAATTCAATACGTTTTGAATCAGAAAATCGTTGTAAAAACAACTTCGAAATAGGGGGCTGAACATCACTCTCTTTTCCTCAGTGTTTCAAAACCTAGGACAGTAGTACAGGCAGTCGAATCTAGGTTTAATCGGCCGCTGTACCACTATTTTTTAAAGCGAAGGAGCTTATTATAACTTTAGCTGCGCCAAGTTCAAATGCCATTCTAATCTATGTTTGGTTCATGATAATGTTATTTCTCCACAAACTTTGATTCGCACACAGAATATATCTTAAAGTTATCTATTGCGAAACTTCTACATAAAAAATTATACAATTGAATACCCCAAAGCATTCCTCTGTTATCGGACACACAGTCGCCTAGTGACCAACGTGGACATAGCTTGTGATAAGAGCCCTTATCTGGATGAACAAATCCGGTGTTTCAATGTTATCAGCTGGTCTGATGGGAGCGGTATAATTGTTATTGTTACCTTGAACGCCTTTTTTAGTCGGTTTATTAAATGTTTTATAATATTTACATATTATATACTTTCTATGTACCTAGCCATATTTTTGTCCCTCTGCTGGGAAAATGCTTCCCCATGCGTATTCCACACTTCTCTGTTGTCGACCTCCTGACGCCATTCCGAGTTCCGACAAAATCTCTCCAGGTCGTCCCGCCATCTCCGCCTAGGTCTAACTGGGTGCCTTCGCAAAATTATAAAATCTTAAATTGAACTAGCTTATGATTTAAAAATCAAAACTTTTAGGTACCTGCACAATATTAATTTGGCATCATTGAAATATGCTTTAAATATTCTGTTTCTATACAAGCGGCTAAAGCTAAAGGTGCGAGCAATTAATCTTTATCTCATAGCATTATCCGAAGGTTAATGTTAGCAAATAGCGCACCTAGAGGCTCACACAGGCTAAATGTGAAGTGTATGAGAAAATATTTGCAAAATCTTATAACTTATCATCACCAAATGCGAAAACCAAAATTATTTCCTAATATCATAGGCTGATATTGTAGTTATTGTTATAAACTCTAACTTGCCAAATCTATCTAATATTTTTTATTATTTAAACCCACAAAGTGTAGTGGGTTAGAAAAATATTCAAGGGTAGTGGACGGATACACATTCTCACAAAATGGTTGTTTTTAATTAACTAAGTTTATATTAAACAAAAACTATTCTCCATATAATCTTCAAAGCTTAGCAAGAACACGACTCTGTTAAAGATGAAAATAGCAAGTGAATGGGACTGTAAGTAATTAAATGGGCAGTAAAGCCGTTGGCACAGTGTTTTTCTATGGCCAATGTTGGCCCAAACATTGGCCAAGATAATCCACGTGTGTGTTCAGACATAGATACTTTGTGGTTGGCCGGCTAAGATATTTTTCATACAATAATTTCGATGTTTGTTAATTTCGATAGACTATAGGAGAAGCTCTCATTCTTCAATCAGCCAATGTAATCACTCAGTATATGATTTCTTAGATTTTGTTTCACACAATTTATTTATGAACACTTCATTTCATATTACAGTAACATGAGTAGTAGTTTGGTACATTAAAATACAGATAATTTACATAGGCGGACCGGACCTATTTCCAAAAAGAAATTTCTACCAGCTAACCTTTGATAATCGTGGTGCCAGTCAGCCCGTTTTAAGCCCCCCATTCACTACACGCACCGAGAGCTGAGCCCCGAACCGTACCAATGCGTGGACAAATCCGTTATCACCCACACACTACACGAGCCCCGAGTTGCAGTCCAGTCGATTGTGAACTTTACGACCCTTGCACAAGGAACATATTAGCAGTATTAGTACTACTCTCGTGGCGCTCGCGTCTCGAGACAGCGAGCGCCGCGCCGAGCCGCGAGCCGCACCTACCCACACATTTACACGCAGATTTGGCGCGTCCGTTAATGGGAGCCTTTACATAGTACCTATACAGCTCCCAGTAGTCTAATCTCCTTATTCATAGAAAAGTTACAGAACGTTTTAGCTATTTAACTGTTTTGTCCCTCTCTGTCAAAGAACAATTTGTTTTGAGGGCTACATAATTTTCTGTAACATCGGAATGCCATTCTCTATTCAGTCTTTTAAGTATCTTTGTTATAATACTTATAATTTTAAGTAAGAACATGTCCCAGAATATAGCTTTGTCTTTTTGTCAAAGAACTTGAAGTCGCTTAGTATGAACACGGACTTATTGGTGACAGTTGGCTCCAATGTTTGCGCAGATGTAAGCCAACATATCTGGTACGTACACACGGTTTACGAATGAACGGTTCAATTCAGTTTCTTCTTTTTTATTCCCCACGTCATTGGTTTGTAATACGTAGCTCCAGATAGGTGGGCACTTGCATTGTAGGTGCCTTGGTTTATTTCTGTCAGGGTTATGGTTCAAGTGGTTATGTAATAAATGTAGTAAGTGTAGGTAGTTGTATTTTGATTTATTTTTCCTTAGACATGAAATTTAACGTTTGTTAGTCGTATACCTCGGAATCAAAAAATCCTTGTAGCTTTTCACCTATTCGCATTTCACCGTGATAGCGTTTTTTGTTGTAGCGTATAATATCGGTAGTATATTTTGTTACTAGCATTTATTTTTAACAGATTTTTCCAACAGTAGCAAATTTTGATGTAGCATATATTATCAATAGCTTATTTATTAAGCTGCATATATTTTACATCATCATCATCATCAGCCTATGTCAACCCACTGCAGGGTATAGGCCTCCTCCATGTTATGCCAAGTCCCACGGTCCTGTGCTACACTCATCCAGTTTGGTCCAGTCACTCTCCTAATGTCATCGGACCAACGGGTCGGCGGTCTACCGACTGATCGCCGTCCCTCCCTTGGCCACCACTCCGACACTGCCTTGGTCCATCTGCCGTCTTGCCGCCTTGCCAGATGCCCTGCCCATCTCCACTTCAGCTTCGTGATCCGTCTCCCAACGTCTTCAACCTTTGTCCTGCGTCGAATTTCTACGTTCGGGATACGGTCCACTAGCGAGATGCCTAGCATGGTGCGCTCCATGGCTCGTTGTGCTACTTTAATTTTGTGCATGCATGTCTTTGTGAGCGTCCATGTTTCGGCACCATAAGTGAGGGTAGGCAGCACACACTGGTTGAAAACCTTGGTCTTCAGGCACTGTGGCAGGCTAGATTTAAAAACATCTGCTAGGTTACCAAAGGCAGCCCACCCTAGCTGAATTCGTCTAGCGATCTCCTTTGTCTGCGAGTCTTTGTCAAAAGATAAACATTGTCCAAGATATATGTACTTGTCCACAACTTCTACTGAGCTGTTGCCTACTGTTATGTTAGGTACGGCTGTAGGACAACTGGTCATGATCTTGGTCTTGGACATGTTCATCTTCAGACCGACGCGCAGAGACGCTACATGCAATTCTTCAAGCATCTCTTGGAGATCAGCAACGTTCTCAGCTAGGACAATAAGGTCGTCGGCAAAACGCAGGTGTGACATGTTAGTGCCGTTGATATTAACACCTCTCTCGTCCCAGTTTAAAGTCTTTAGTGCGTCTTCTAAAACATTTGTAAAGAGCTTGGGAGAGAGAGTGTCTCCTTGACGCACGCCTCGGTTAATTGACACAAGGTCCGTTAGACTATGCATGCGCACCTGCATTGTTGCCTCTTTGTACAGCTCCCGGAGTACATCCACATATCGCTTGTCAATGTTGCAGCGATGGAGAGCATGGAAGACGGCCCAGTGCTCGACTGTGTCGAATGCCTTTTCATAATCTACAAAGGCAAGACACTGGGGCCGGTTGTACTCTTTGCATTTCTCCATCAGCTGTCTGACTGCATGAATGTGGTCAATAGTCGAGTATCGACTCCGGAAGCCGGCTTGTTCGACGGGCTGGTAGTCGTCGAAGCAGTGGTTCAGTCGGTTGCACAGGACCTTGGCAAACAATTTATAGACCTGAGAGAGTAGGCTTATTGGGCGGTAATTGGGTAATTTGGTCTTGTCCCCTTTTTTGTGAAGGATCGTGACTATAGCATTTTTCCACGCTTTTGGTGCTATTGCGTTTTTAAGCACTTCGTTGAAGAGTTTAGCTAGCATTCTCAGTAAGGGAAGTCCGCCAGCTAGAAGCATTTCCATATAGACTCCATCTTCACCACACGCTTTTCCTCGTTTCATTGATCCCAGGGCATAGTCTATTTCGGCTTCTGTAATCGGAGGTATGCCATCCTCGTCGAAGCGCTCACTTGGATCAGCTCTCGGGTCTGTAGCGTCTGGTGTTTTAGGTTCTGCTGCTTTAGATGTATATAGTTCCGCATAAAACTCTTCAACGATACGAAGAATTTGGTCACGATCGGTTACTTGGTTACCGCGACTGTCAGAGAGCTTATTTATTTCGGACCTGTTTCCACAGAGCTTTCTCTTAAAAACTTTGGGTCCTTTGTTGTCCTGGATGGTGTTTTTAATAACATTCACGTTATAAGCTCGTAGATCTGTTCTAACAGCTTTTCTGACAGTTTTATTCAGCTTTTGTAACTCTCTCAGGTCCACTGCTGTGTCACATTTCATTTCTCTTCTTCGAGACAGTAGAGCGAGCGTATCGGGTGTTAATTTTTCCTCCCTCGCTTTTCTCCCACCTAGATGTTTCTTGGTGGTTTCTGTTACGACACGGCAGATTGATTCGTTTAGTGAGTCCACGTCCTGGTTCTCTTCCTTTAATCCATCGAATCGGTTTTGGAGTTCTAGTTGGAATTCTTTTTGGAGGAACTTGTAGTCCGCCGCCTCATACTTAAGCGGTTTCCTCAGGAACATCTTCTCTCTTTCTTTGGACAGGTTATACCTGAACGTGGCTCTCACTAAACGATGGTCACTACCGGTCTTAAAGCGGCTGAGAACTGAAACATCGGTAATATTCGACTTGTTGGAGCAGACAATGTAGTCGATCTCGTTTTTTGTCCTGCCATCAGGACTAATCCAAGTCCATTTCCTCGAAGGTCGCTTTTTGAAGAAAGTATTCATAGCGTATAGCTGGTGTTGTTCGAGGAAATTTACAAGGGTTTGTCCTCTTGCATTCCGAGTTCCTAGTCCAAACTGCCCAACCGATGTCTCGTTTGCCAGAGGAGGTCCGACTTTGGCGTTAAAGTCACCCATGATAATTGTAAAGTGACATGGGTTTGCTATTTTACATAGCAAGTAAGTATTTTTAGTCGCATCTTATTTGGGTCGCATATTGTTGTAGTGTAGTGTATTGTGTTAACCGTAAATTGGTTATACCACTGGAGTGTAATTTATAGGTAACAAAATAAAGACAATAACGTTCGCCCTGTGACCTCGTTGTTACAGCTGTACACTATAGAGGTATAGTGCTTAAAAGAAATATCGCGATATGTAATAATAACGCATTACAAACAAATATATATCAAGGTGAAAAGCGACTACAGTGAAGACAGACAGGAAAGTAAATCTACTATGAATTTTTCAGTATTGTAAGTAGCGATAAAAAATTACACTACAAGAATAAAAATCTATTCAGAAATTTTGATATCGCGGCGAAATGCGAATAGGTGAAAAGCTATAAGGATTTTTTGATTTCGAGGTATATGACTAACAAACGAAATTTAACAGCCTTATCTGGATGAGATAGCAGTGGCGGGCCAACGCATAAGACATCGTCCTCGCATTCGAGAGGTTGCGGCTTCAAATCCAGTAAATTATTTAGAAATAAGGAATTCGAGTATCTCCAATTATACCACGAGCTTTTGCAGTGAAAGAAATAAAGGAATGGGGATCTTAAATATCTTGCAAGAATTTCAAACTATATTCGTCTATGGATAACACGAATACCAATATTAAACTATAACCAGCGTTTAAATTAAATCATTCAGTTAGTAGATGGCCTTGTGTTTCGAAATCAAACCATGACTCAAAACCACTCGGCGTTTTTTTATGGGCAGCAACATACTTTGTAAGAAATATGTACTTATGTATAGCGAGATAGTTAATCATTGGCGCACTGCCATTAGTGTGACTATAAGACGATCTAGCAATACGAATAAATTTTATTGAGGAATTTTTGAGTACTTGTATTTATATTTCTTTATGCTGTGGCCTTTTAGTATCGTATGATGGCATACTCCTGGGTAAAATTCGTATACGATACCTGCCTGCGCCTTAATTAAATGGGTACAGAAAGTTTTCAGAATCAATTTATAAAGGCCACTTGGTACCTTACTAATATATTTTATATTTAGGTATACGTAATACTTTACTATTATTAATTTATGAATACATTAGTATACTTACACAAAAGCTGCTTAACATGACATTTTATAAAAGTACAGTACAATATAAAGATTATACAGTTTCTGATATAAAGTTAAAATCAATCAGTTTTAATTTAAATTTTCTATGAGAGTTAATGTTTTCCTTAAATTAGTTCCTGCAGTGATTGCTACATGGCGTGACTAGTTGATTACGAGTGTAGAACTACGGTAGTTTTATTTTAATACTGTTCATAATTTGTTATTATTTAAAATAATTTATTATAACACATGGGTTGCTTTAATCCAATCCTCTAAAGTTTAAAATAAGTAGGTAAAAAACTACTCGTTGTTTTGCCTTTAAAAACGTGTCCGGTAGCGGTAGCGCAGACCGCTGTGTGAGATTACCTAGTAAATCCTTTGGAAGACCTTGGTATAGAGATACAGTGTAGAGTCTATTGAAAATATTTCAATTGACAACATTTCAAATAAAATGCTCACCGATTTTATTTTATTTTCGACGAGATATCACAAATTTAGACGACCCGTATTTTTTTATTTCTTAATATTTCTATGTTTTAATATATTTTTTTGATTTCAAAGTTCAAAATATTTTTAGTATGAGTGACGTCACGTCGAGGCTTGGGATAAAAATATTTTCGTTGCCTGCCTAACCTAAAAAAAAAAGTTGGATGACATTAACTTGACATGAACAAGGACCAATCAGCTTCAACTTCAACTTTATTTTGTGGCAAGGACCAATCACGTACTTCCGTCATTGACAAGGACACATAAAAGTGACAGACATTTGAGTGATGTTTGTCATTGTCATTGTCAAAGTGACATAACATGTTTTTTTGTTGTTTATGTTTTAGAAGTAAAAGCCCGTTTAATTATTATGCCACATCGTGGTGTCACGAATGATAATTTAGATTTTTATGTTTTTCTCTGAAATAAATCAAAAGAAAAATCGGAAACATATTTTTTTGTGAATATTAGAGCCATATCTCTAAATGGTTTTCGATTTTCAACTGTATAAAATTTTGAAATGTTGTCAATTGCATACTGTAGTAGTATTCACTTACATGGTCTCATACAATACGCGAAGTAAATAAATCAGACCACGCTACGGCAAGCGACAATAGATTCTCATTAATTTTAACCTCGACTTTTCGAGTCGTCAATCTTATCTCTTCTTTCATTACTTTAGAGTAGATTTTGGATTAAATTGCTGTGAATTCAAGAGTCGTGTAAGTATGTTGTTTTGAAAAGCAGGATTATTGAAGACTTGCGTCCTCTCATATCGAGAACAAGTCGTTAGCTAATGAATCCATCGAATTTCTGAACAATCTTTTCCAATTGTGACGTTTTTTCAAAAAAAATATTTTCACTGCTGGATTCTCTCAAGGAGCGACACAACTAGCTGTCCTCTTAGTTGTTATCCTGTCAGGGTGCCTGGTGCCTGGTGGAGAGTGTGGAGCGGGGTAGCGGAGCAAAAATCATCCAATGAGCGGAGCGCAAATTCCATCAATTCCAAAGGTCCATTTTTACCTCGCACACTGACGGAGCAAGGGCAAGGAGCGCCTGGCCCTTACTCCGCCTTAGTGGTCCAGCTTTAGCTGACTGTAATAGATACAAATGGATATTGCTGAAACATAACCATGATCCCTTCATGGAGGCAGCAACAGAATTACTTGATATTGTATTTTTATTTATGTGTGTTTAATATATTGACGGCAACATGTTGATGATCATTGAATCGTGATGGTGAGATGGTGATCAATTATTGATGTCTTTATAAATTGTTAACCGATAAAAATAAGTGAGGGTACTGTTTTTCATGGGATAACCTGATAAATAAAATATAGAAAACATTTGAAATAGATTCAAACTATAGTGTAAAACTGAGGGCTAATTTAAAAAATGAGCTATGTAAAACCAACAAACCTCTGCAAATTTTAAAAGAAATTACTTACTTTATCCGTCCCGAGCCTAGAACCTGAACCTTCCAGCACCACTACATGAACTATTAACCACTGACCCATCGGTCGCTGTTGTAAAAAGTACCTAATTTGACTTACTACTAAAACTCGTCGCTCATTTTCTGTCAACTTTTTTACACAATTTTAACGCAGACTATCCATTTCCCGTGACTTTGTTCAACATTTCCGTTATTATGGGCCATAGACAAGGTTCGTCGCACACGCATTCTGAAAAATCACGTTTATATAAACTTTATTACAATGCGTTAAACACTATTTTACAACGGCATACAATAATGCCTACCAGACTTTTTTTATAACAATAGTGATAGTTCCTTCTGAATGAATTTGCAGTTTGGCACGCAATTTTAGAATAAATGCGTATTTGGTATCTGTTGCGTTAGAAATTTATACGAGATTTGTTACGTTACGAAACGTACATTACTTTTGTGTCGCAGTTATTAGCAAGATAATAAAAGTTGGCATAATGTCGCACAGCATAGAAAAAACCGTGGGAATTCCGAGATAAACGTGCCACTGTCCTTTCTTACCACTACTACACGAAAATTCTTGAGTGATCAACTAAACTGTTCGATAGCTATACATACTTCCTATACTTATTTATAAATTATGGCGTTTAGGTACACTCTTAAAGGCCTCACCGATCCACTTATTTCTCCTCCACCAGATCTATAATTTGTATTGTATTAATAGATTCTTAATTTAGCCGGGTAATCCCGCGATCGAACACTGTGTCGGTCGGTAGCTAAAATTAATCGCTTCATAATTGGTAATAACACGTTCCCCCATTCTTGTGCTGTTTTATGAGTGCTTCCCTTGTATTTATAAATGCAGGTGGTCTAAAGATATGCTAGTGCATTAGGGTGTTACAAGTCATTAATCTGACCAACTTAAATCAAGTAACAAAAATATCTTACGAGCACAGAGTATTATTTGCGAGTTGGAAAACAGGAAATATAAGAATTATCCCCCGAGTATCTAAGTAACAAAATTATCATAGACATAAAACTTATCGAAGTACACAAGTTACAACAACGTATCTAAGTATAGTACACTTCGGCTATGATCACGTGAACAATGGTAGTCATTTGTTTCGCTTCAGTTCTCACGTTTTGTTACGTATTCCGCGCCCTTGACAATATGGCGCTTGTGAGCTAATCATTCGATAATGTATGCAAAGGTATAACCCTACTAAATATGGTGGAGTCAACAAAACATAGGAAGTGCGAAAGTAAATATCTTATCATGGCTTGGTCATCTCAACATCCACTGTTGGGTGTAGACCTCTGTAATGTTTGTTTGGTTTGCTTTTTGGTTCTGTATCTTTACCAAAATCGCCCTATCTTGAAGGGTGCTGAGCAGTGGGTGAATTTGAGTGTGACTGTCCTTTTACCACGGTGACAAATCTTTAATAGAAGCTAGATATTTCCAGCGAATCGTAAGAGAGATTTTAACATATAAGTAAGTAAAAGTATAAGTGATGATTTTCAATGATATTATCTTCCTGGAAAAAGAGTCGGTTCCTTGTTTACCACTAGTGACAACGATTCTAATCCAATTATTGCTGACACAGTGCAAAAATTAAGGTCGGGGGCCATTCTACTACATAGGTTGCAAGTACTGTTGTAAGAGAAAGCACTGCATGAAATATTTATGGTTGCTTTGATGCACAAATAAAAATATCTACGTACGCTTCTCAATCGCACCATCGACTTTTTTGCTTTCGCTACACATTTATACCCACATGTCCATTGATAGAATACAATGCTAACTACAATCGCTAGCTGCGACTTGTGCAGAGTCTGACTATACTTACATTTATTTTCGACTAGTGACGACGTTGACTAGTAGAATCGCCCCCAGGTTGAGGGCACCAGTGGGCGGCCACCTGCGCCGCTGATAAGTTTATGGGTCACTCCGACTGAATACCAACCTCAACCCCATGACCTATTGTGTAATACCCTGAATACCACGAAGCCATGGGGGCTACTATTACTTGACGAATGGCGAAGATTCGGAGACGTGTGGGGTTGCTACGTTGCGTCAAATCTGACATAACTTGTATCGATCTGACAGATGTTTGACAGTAGAGCGACGCTGCTTATGAATATTTTATTGGTAATGTGTCGGTGGTAGTACGGAAGCTGTCATGCAATCGACACGTTTATTATAAAGAGATAGAGTCGGGGTCACTCGGGTTAGAGCTGCAGTGGTCCGAAACTTAATTTTAAGCTAGAGTAACCTTATGGTAGGTTCATAGATATACAGAGTTTCAGTATTTCAGCCACATAGGGGGTTGTTTAGTAGGTGCTTGAAATGTTAATTAGACGAAGTAAAAACCCTAAGTATTACGTACCCCATACGGAAGAATAACTTTTAGGTGGGTGTGTCTATGTTGACAAAGCTGAAAGAACTTGCATGTTTACGTACCTACCTACGTATAATAGGTATATCGGCACCTAGTGAACCTTCTACTACCAATAGCTAAATGTAATCAAAATAATGTAGCAGACCTCTACTTTATACCGTCATAAACAGTTTAATATTCCGCTAAAATAACATAATGTTTGCCGATGACTACTTACGTAAATATGGCATTTTCGTCATTACGTCATTGATGATCGAACGTGCGACCTTCAGTAAGGTAAAGGATGGATGTTTACATTACAAATAAACCTACTGATATATTTTACTTCGGTTTTACACGAGCTCCTTACTGGCCTCTCGAATTCGAAACAATCGGGAGAAATTAGCATTTAAATTTGGAAGTTGCCACACTGGGCATAGACATGGTTCCCGCCGGCCTTGATTCCCAAACGGGCATCCCATTTTGGCGGGCGCGGTGAAGTCAGCATCGTCTAGGAACACGCAGCGATACATTAGTACACACTAATACGCCGCACCTCGCCACTGATACCGCCATCGCCAGTGCTTCCTTGCTGCCCGACCAATGCAGTTACCGTTGCTAGTGCCACGCTAGTTTCTGAACGCGCAGCTGCCAGCACGCGCGCCTTTGACACTCTGTGAAAAAAAAACAACTGTCAAAAATACGAAAAAGCGCGCGTGGAATAAAACAAAATGGGTGTAGTGAAAAAGAAGGAGAAGAAAGTAAAACAAGTGAATGCGAATGGAAATAAAAAAGATGATAAAGTGAAGAAGAAAAGAAAAGTGTCGTGTTTACAGTGCATCAAGCCGGGCGATGATGGTATTATTGGTTTTTAAATTATGCATAAGGTTTTTTGTAGTTTTGCAGCGAACGCAATGCGTGTAATCGTTTTGTCACAATTTAAAAGTAGTTTCCTCTGTGTATGTAAACTTGTATAGTTGGCAATGCAGTTAATTGTTGGCTTCCGTTTCCGTTTCTCTTTCGCAAACGTTTTGTGTCCAACTTGTTAATTTGGTGGAATTTTTAATGGCTATTTTAATTATCATTTGACTAATGGTCGAATTTTACGCAATCAATTATATCCAAAGACCTTTCCCTGACTCTTCCATTATATTCCTGGACATAGGCAGCTTCAAGCCAGTTATAAGAATTTGAGCTGTTGAGAATTTTCAGAGAAATAATTTCATATTTTTTTATAGCTTCTGTTTTACCACTAGGTTAGGTTAAGGTTTTTCCGTATTGTACATTTTTGTCACTCGCTAATTTGGTCACCTTTCATCTACGGTTTAGAAGACACTTATTTAAACAATAGACGGAAGTTGCTACAAAAGTTTTTTACAGTTTCAACTATGTACTTAGCTTTTAGTGACCAAAATTAGCTGAGCTGAGTACTTCTAAAAAGTAGACTTTACTTGTAGATGTAGATGCTTTAAAACAGTGTTTTTCAACCTGTGGGTCGCGACCCCCAGGGGGGTCGCGAAGCTTCTGTAGGGGGGTCGCCAAAGGGCGAAAAAACTGGGAACTTTAGTACAAAAACAATAAAGACAATTAGTACTCATACTTTAAAAATAAAAATAAATCTTAAATGCGAAGGCTGAGCTTGTTTTTTATTAATTAAATTATCTCATGGATCTGTTTTAGTATCCACACAGTAAGGCAGATTACACAGAATACCGAAGAGTATAATCAGCCGCTGTGTCTAGCCTTTGTGGACTATGAAAACGCCTTCAACTCCATCGAGACATGGGAAATTTTGGTAGCGTTGCAGAGATTTCAAATCGAATGGCGCTATATCGAGGAGTTGAGGAGTCTGTACGATGCCGCCGGACTTGGCATATGTATAAATGGCGAGTACATGACACACCTCTCTGCTTCGCGGACGACATCGTTATTATTGCAGAATCTCTGCAGGAACTCAGCTGGATGATGGAAGTGGCCTAAATGCTGCTTCCCAACGTGTAGGCTTCGGGGTATAAATTTGGACAAGACGAAAGTCATATAGGTACAATGCTCACATCGAACTGGAGCCGATGATCGTTGGTGAGGCAATAATCGAATTTGTGCAAGATATGTCTACCTCGAGGAGACAAAAGGCAAATTCGGCTAGGCAGAAGCAACTTCGACAAGGAGGCTGCAAGGCGCATTCAACTGGGTTGGGCTGTATTCGGAAAACTTCGTCAGCACATATTCTCCTGGGCCATCCCTCAGAGCCTGAAGACTAAAGATTTCAACCAGTGCGTCCTGCCAGTGATGACGTATGGTGCAGAGATGTGGGCACTGACGGTAGGACTAGTCCACCGATATAAAGTCGCTCAGCGTGCTATGGAGAGAGCTATGCTTGGGGTTTCTCTGATAAATCGTATCGGAATTGAGGTTTTCCGTCACTCAGAGGATTAAGATTACTGGCATAGCTGTCAAAATATGCAAGCTGAAGTGGCAGTGGGCTGGTCATATCTGCCGAAGAACCGATAACCGTTGGGGTAGACGAGTTCTCGAGTGGAGACCACGAATAGGCAAACGTAGCGTGGGTAGGCCTTCCTGCCTGGTTCAAAGACGACGACCACAAGTATTTATTTTTTTGTAAAGCCAGGTAGTTTGTCTTTTTACTTTCATTTCACCGTTGAAAACTTTTATTCAAGATATTGAAATGCTCAAAAAAGTCAGATAGAAAAAGCTAATTTCGAAAAAGAAATTCCAAGTCGCAATGTCGTTAGTTGTACGTACCTATGTACATGGCCACCTGTATATGGAACCATGGCCGTCTACCACGTATTCTAAGTGTGTAATTCTAAAATAATGTGTTTTTAAATCCGATAAGTATGTACTACTTTGAATCCTAATCATGGAGACCATCAATACGTCGTATGGAATGAATATTGGGAATACTGTAACATACACATACATACATGATAAAAAATCGAAAGGGTCAAGGGGGTCGCGAAATATTTTTTTATACCAGGGGGGTCGCGTCATGAAAAAGGTTGAAAAACACTGCTTTAAAATAAAAGCAAGAAATAATTTAGTTCAAGGAAACCATATAAAATGGAGTTCAGTATTGAAATCTATAACATAAAAGTATCGTGATGTTTTCCACACGGTACCCATAAACCCATAGTGTATCGAAACCGATAATTTCGTAACATTTAGTTACAATGATGTTTGTAATACATTATTATAAGTATAACTGAAGCAAACCTAATAGCTAATTGCGATGTATTTCAAATGATATAATTTAAACATGATTAATTTCTCATTCGATTAATTTCAAGTGAAGATAAATAAAAAAAAACTCTTTTCCTGTGATTTTTGTTATTATGTATTTTCGTATAGGTTGGTTAATGTGCAACACAAATAATGTGTATTTTTTTATAATTGCAATAACAATAAAAGTTCATCTGCTATTCCGATCGGAGCCACTAAAAACCTCATATGATTATGAGCTAACCAAACAACTACTGGTAAAATGACCTATTTTTAATGTTTACGTTGTGAATACACCAGACATAAGTTTCGTAACAGTTGTGGGATGGGCTCTTCCAGACTAAGATACGATATTTTGTTTCTTACCACGTTTCCAAGAAATATATGAAAATTTTAATGAACTCTTGGACATAACAAAGATAACGTCTAATAATAAATATGAAATAACTTTAGCAGTTAAAATTGAAATATTGTTTATCGGACGTAAAATTTTACAATTATTTGTCGATAGTCTCAATATTAGTCTACCATCATTTCACAAAGGCTCGTCACGAGTATCATAAATAACAGTGTGATCTAAACTTACTAATGCATAGAAGAAGCCAATGAACTGAAGGAAAATAATGGCTTCCTAATAGTGCATGGTGATGAGATGACTGCGCAGTTTCACAAAAGTTACAAGTCGTAGCGAATCACAACGACAAGTCTGGAAATAGTAGTGGATTGCCTGTAAATGAACACATTAAAAAAACAATGAGCCGCTGAAATAGGTTAAAATAGCACGCCCGTTTCGGAAAGAGACCTTTGTTGAAAAAAAATCTGATGCTCCATGTGGTGCAGAGACATATGACCAGTTAACCAAATAATCGTTATTTTAGCAGATTTTTTTATCTAACACCTTCATTAGAATTGAAATGTCATCTTAATGGGACCGATCAGGATGTCTTGGGAGTAGTCCAGCCTATCGCTAGAGAGGATCGCGAATATTTCAGTCCGTTTTAAAAAAATATCGGGGTTCCGTGCCGGGAGTATAAACACGATTGTAAATCTCTACACAACGTTAATAATTTAACTGGGAACTAGAATAGAAAACTAATTTGTTACTCCGTTTATACGAACTTCGCTGCGCACCTCATTAAGACTGCATGTTTATTTAAGTCTTAAATCATTTTCTTTTTATGTACCAACACGAACAAATACTACCTACATACCTAATCAAACTGAATAATTTTTTTGATGGTAATTTAAATATTGCATAATGTTGAGGCGACGTAAATAGCGAATCTGCTATGAAGAAGGATGTATTGGGAATAACCTTGAAATATCTTATTGAAAATCGAAAAATTAAAGGGTCGTGAAAACCCTCATTGTCAGTCACAACGAAGACATACAAGATGAGTCTTGAGATGATGAGATATTGTTAAGAATTGCTCCTGAAATCATTGCCCTTTAAAGTTATTTTCCTGGTGGTATTATCGGAAATTAAATTTATTAGGACTACATATAGGTATCTACATACTTAGAAGTACATTGCGTACATCTCAGATTATCTGTATTACACGTACAATATGCAGTCATGGTACGGTAATAATTGAAAAAATCTCCCAAGAATGTTTGTGAGCACAACACAATTTGTGTTCACTTAATTGGCATTCTCAAACACATGCTAATGATTACTCGCACGGTGCTCAGCATTTGTGTAACCTTCCGTTGTTTCATGTAGCTCGCGTTTGTTTGTGATTCTGAATATGCTTCTGTTGGACATACGCCTTTCGATGTCCTAGGGATCGTAAGCTGCCTCTGTTGCTGCCTTCCTATGTTCTAGTGGGGTAAGTAATACGAGGTATAAAAACGCATGGTATAACATTCACAAGGTATACGCCCATATGATATAAATTTATTAAGTATAACGATCACTGTGCATAACAAACTAAAGGCATAATTACAAAATATATATTTCGTAAAGAATAACGTTCAAAAAGTATAATTTCAATTGATATAACGATTAAAATACATAACGTTCATAATATATAACGTTTATAACATATATTCTACAACGGATATAATTATCATAATGTATAATGCACAAATAGTATAAAAGATTGTCGTATCTTATTTTCATTATTATTGACGTTATGTGGGGGGAACGCTCCGCTCCGCTTCGCTGCGCTCCGCTTTGGTTTCAACGAACATGTGCACCTAACACGCTCCTCCTCGCTTTGCTCGTCGTCGCACCTATCTTTAGGTTTTGGTACTAGGGGTTTTCACACCGTTATTATTATTGAAGCTATGTTGGGAGACGCTCCGCTCCGCTTCGCTGCGCTCCGCTTTGGTTTCGACGAACATGTGCACCTAACACGCTCCTCCTCGCTTTGCTCGTCGTCGCACCTATCTTTAGGTTTTGGTACTAGGGGTTTTCACACCGTTATTATTATTGAAGCTATGTTGGGAGACGCTCCGCTGCGCTCCGCTTTGGTTTCGACGAACATGTGCACCTAACACGCTCCTCCTCGCTTTGCTCGTCGTCGCACCTATCTTTAGGTTTTGGTGCTAGGGGGTTTGACGGTGTTGGGTAATTAAACACAGATTATGTTATGTTAGGTAGTTAGGTATTATGTTTTATGAACTTTATACTAAATGATAGTATATATTTTAAACGATATACGTAATGTATGTTATACGAATTGATATTAGTCCTCGTAAGTATTATATATTTTGATATTATATCAAATGTACGTTATACCATTTGAATCTTATACCTTATGAAAATATAGATTTTGTTGTTATACGAAACGTTCATTATATGTTGTGAACGTTATTAATGTGAAATTATACATTTCGTTTTTATACGTCGCAATACGCACCCGTTCTAGTGATCGTAATTGATTTGTTGTTGCCCATCCCCCATGGATACAATATGTATATGTAAATAGGTTCTTTGTAGACAGATCCATTAGCCATTTCTTCTTTACCATTAATAGATGACATAGTCATACCACGGTCTACGGTATTCCGTTGAACTTGGATAACCGTTTTATTAGATACCTCTCTAGCCCTCCAATTTCACGTTGATATTTTACATTTGCTTCTTATACCTTCACAATATAATAGCAAAGTACTCGTTACGTCGTCACATAACAACAAGAAAGGATGTTTGTCTGTCACTTGATTGCAGAAAACGATGCATGAATGCAGAGTGCCATTGTGTGGGATGTATGGAATAAATGGCCGACCAGCCAAGGATGGCGTCCAGATAGGTTTCATGCATATTTGTCTGTAACCAGATCGTATGATTCTGTTCTCGTTGTCATTTAAGTGGTTTGGATTAAACAAATTGGATTATGTCTTGATCTGGTCTTGTGGATTTTAATATTACATCTCTGGTTTGATTCTTGGTTCTAGAGGGCTTAATAATTATATGAACTTAGGTTTTTTTGCGCGACTATAAATAGGTACCGTGATAGTGGAGTAGAATATTATACAATACAATAAGATAAGATATAATGATTATTCACAACGCAAGGTCAGGGTCACCAAATACAAACGAACTGAAGCCCATATGCTGACCAGCAGTGAATGCGTCGGAAACAATAAAGATGGGACATAAACCTATCGAAGCGTACAAGATCACTATCGTCAAGGTCATGAGGACATTGTGATGACGATATAATCATTATACAATAGGTGCTACGCGCGGAGGTTTATGTTGAAGAAAACATCTGTATACCTTATGCTGAGGTGTTGAGCAGATTGTTCAGTTCTTAAGCGGAACTATAAAGTAAATACTGTTTTGACATTGATCAGCCACTCTTAATGTAAAGTGTCCTGATGATGCCTTCTTGCAATGACATAGATGATGACACGTGCAGATAGGATTGATTTATATTTTGGACATTTCATGCGTGTTATTAGTGCCTTGTTGCAACAATTAACACATGAAAGGTATTTTTTTGGTAGCGTGAAGTAAAAATAGTATCAGTGGTAGTTCTTTTTTAGTTATATCAAGAACTTTCGGTAAGTAAACATAGATAAGCATGAGTAATGAAAACAAAATTATATTGTATATACAGAGGTACATTTATAAATCTTGGCTACGCAAATGCAAATCTCACTTTCAACCAGCAATATTTGTGATATACATTCAAGAGGTGATGTTGATGTGTCAAAGGTCTAATTTTAGTGATTAACAAATGAACTTGATTTTTGGCATTGAAACAGAGCCGTGAATCCGGAATCTGTTACGTTGTATTATTGTTTGTCCATCGTTGTTATAATATTTGATTTTACTCATTGATTCCTTAAAATTATTATACGTATATACCTACTCTATTTCATATTACCAGGCCTGTGTCACTCCGCGCGTGGGCGGCGCAGGCGCCGGCCTGGCGCCTGCCGCCCCGAGGGGGCGAATCTAGTCGGCTGCCGCAAGCGGAAGACGATACACGCGCGCGCTATTTGTTCCTATTTCGTACTAGTTTATAAATGTCGTATTTAGGTATTTATTAAAATTTATGAATAGAAAAAAAGCAGCAAAAAAATACTGTGCCGTATTTAATTGCTTAAATACGGATCGTGATCCAAATTTAAATTTTTTTAGATTACCAAATGATGCTGACAGGTAAAACTAATCTAAGTATTTTATTGATTTCTTCTACGTTCCTTATTTGAAATCTATTCCAATTTTTTTTTCGTTAAAGTATTAAATTTACAGACACAACTACCATCAAAATGTATTAATGAATCGATTATAAAATGTGCGCTGAGTGGGATTAGTGCTTAACGAAACTAACACGTTCTGTATCATAATATAAAATATATCCATAATATAAATTATAACGAAAAAAAAACATGTTTTCACAAAATTAAATGTTTTAGGTACTTAGATTCATACATATTTTATGTACTTCAAAATATCTTAACTATGAAATGGGGGCTAACGCGTGTGAATTTGCCGCTAGGGGCGCTGGTGTGCACTGAGGTCAAGTGACATTTTACTTTTCATATAATTTGTTTGGCGGGCTTCGTGATAAATTATATTTTCGTTCATTTCCCTGTTGAAAAGTGATCTCTTTTTGCGAAATTATCGCAAATATGGATTATTTGTCGTTGAAAGCTGAATAATTAAGGAAAAGAGGCGCAAAAATAAGCAGTCGCAAAGAGCAGCTAATTTCGAGGTTAGTTTGTTTACTGTTTACAAACTTATTTTTTACGAAGTGTATGCTTGTTTGCTTAGGTAACAGCTATGTTTTTTCTTTTTACAGATACCAAGACTATGACCGTAACAGTAACTTGGTTGGAAACGTAGAGGACAGCATCATACAACAAAATGATTCAGTGTACTGTTGAGTGGCCTTCAGAAACTTTGTATAGCAGTGTGAACACTAAAAATTAAACTCCAGATCTAGATATTATCACCAATGAGTACTTTGGAATTTATGTACAATGTATACCATCGCTCTTACGGTTAATTAAAACATCGTGATAAAACCTGCACATCTAGATTTTCGAACCCACCAACCTGCAGAGGACCAGCGTGGTAGGAAATGGTCCAAGCTTAGGAGTGGAGTTTAGACCTTAAGGCGATATGCACAAAGGCTCCATTCGAGTGAGCCAGGTGCAGGTACTGACACCCCCACAAATAATATAATACTTAGGGTCTGTTTCACAATGTCTGGTTAGTGGCTACCTGACGGATAAAATACATGTTGTCACTCTCTGTTATAATTTTTTAGACAGTGACAGCATGTATTTTATCCGACAGGTAGCGCCTAACCAGACATTGTGAAACAGGGGCTTAGTATACTATACTACCATTATTTAGTTTCAACTAACAACTCAACCAGCATTCATTGTGTGGATTACGAATGTGTTATATTTTTTGTATAGCAGTGTGTTTAAACGGAAAGGATAAATAAAAGTTAAATCAGTGTGTAATTCTTTTATTTTTATTGTATTTATTAAATGCCTAATCCTTATTTACATTATGTTCTTTCTGAAATTGGTTATAATGATTTTCACAAACAAGAGATTGTCGGATAATAATTATTTCACATGCCACTGTTTTAGAACAGTTTTATCACTTGTTAACATAAGTCCTCCTTTTCTTTCCGAACATAACGGATCTACACTACATTGCGGCATAGTAACTCGATGTGATGATAGTTATTTTATAATTAATAAGCTTATAAGATTCAAAATTTTAAAACTTTATTTCGCGCCAATTTGATACAGTCTCTTTTGATAAGTTTGACAGCTATGGTACCTCTTAACCTCAGCCGACAGTGGCGCCAACTGGTGAGCAAAAAAACGGTAGTCCCCATTGTCATTGTTTTTACTGGTTACTTCCAATAGAAAAAAGTTTGGAATAGCTTTGTATTCTAAATTCAAATTATTTTGTTTTAATATCATGACATTCTTTTTACAAACTCAGTCCGTTGCTTAGTAAACGTTGTAGTCTGTGGTGCTGAGGCAACCCTAAGGTGGCTTCTTTTTCAATGCGTATAACCACGTATAACTTATTATGCACCGTAGTGCAGTGAAATAAGGCGCATATTCCCTCAAAAATAAATTGGTAGGTAAGTAAATAAAAACGTGTGCGGCTGGAACGCGATCTAAATTAGATCTTATTGCTTATGGGATGGAGTCATATTTCTTTGATAGCCATTGCGAAGATGGACTTCTGTACCTGGTACTAGTTATTATTCTGTGATATTACATAAGACAAAACCACAGAATAATAACTAGTTGACAAAACTAAGGTGATCGAGATTCAAAATTAAGGGGCACTATCAGTTGTCATCATGTCTTAATTTGACCTTTTTTTTTTTGAATTTATTAAGAGTAAAATATATTTATTCATGCAAGACCAAATTAAAATTAACAATTCCATATAAAAAAAATCCACCACAGGTTTCGTCATTAAAATATAAAATTACATAATTTCATCCGCGACATGCTTCGTCCATTTACAAAATAAAGAAGTCAGCAAACATCCTTCGTCAAGTTAAATAATTAAAATAGCCCGCCCCAGGACGCACCCGACCCAAAGGTTCCCATGACATTTGACCTTATGTCTTTTGTGAAATGGAATGAAGTATATTTCAATGGTATCTGTTCATTTGACCCAAGTTAGATTTTGTTTTCGTCTTTCTATAAGAGTTTGAATGAAATTGAACAGATTCTATATAGCATTGTTTTCTTTTCCGCTTTTATACCACCGAAAGTGAATTCAACCAAAGGGATCTACCACCAAGGCTAAATCTGGTACCGAGATATTTATAACTATAGCCCAATCAAAACAAGCGCTCAGGCAGAAAAATCGGACAGATCGAATGAACACGATAGATAAACGGTAGATGAAACATTTTTGTGTAGTTTTAAAAGTCAGGCACACAAGGCAATAAAAATAATGCGCTAATCTACATGCCGATTAAATTTGTATTGTTTACTTATACTAAATCCAAAGAATGTATCGTTGTTATACAATTGCGATACTGCGTATCCTGCAATATAAAAGTCATCGTATTCGTTCTGTGGTCAGGTGATTTGGCGCAGTGGTCATTAGACACACCTCATCATCACGACCCATTACGTCCCCACTGCTGGGGCACGGGTCTCCTTCCAATGAAGGAAGGGTTTAGGCCTAGTCCACCACGCTGGCCAAGTGCGGGTTGGTAGGATTAGACACACGATCACGTTAAATATGATTAGTGATTGCCATTCTGATTGTTCTGTAGGTTAGAACCTAACATGCCGTTATTGCGATGACGTTACCTGGTCATATCACATGCTTTTGCTTTTGGTTAATTAGCTGATCATACGACTGCCTTTGCACATTAAACAGCACATTATCATGCTGTGTGGGAAAAGTGGCATCATTTAGTGTACACAAACAGATGCATCGGACGACTTTTTTATGTCGATGATGTCATTGTGTGACGTCAACAGTCCTTACACGAGTTTTTGCAGTAAAACTTGCACAGATTATGTACATCTGTGACATTTGCTCAGTCATTAAATCCAATTCTGTACATACTCTACAGTTTTCTTACCAATTCGCTTTCGAAGGTAACTTGTTGATTCGCTTTATCTGTCTTAAATCTTCTATTTTATACCCCTGCTGAAAAAATGAGTTGTTAGTTTGACGTGTTTCGTTGAACCATTCTTACGTTATTATCCTTTTTATCTAGCCGCTCACTAACGACTTTACTCTTATATGGCACAGTCGTAATTAAGGTATCTTTTAGATTTTGTTTTCGATGACATCAGTATCAAACTAAGTCAATCATAAATTGTTTGATATCTTATACGTGCCATTCATAAGTCTCATTACTCATAAGCATAACACACCCGAATCCTATTTATTTGCTACATGCTCATACTCATACCTTAGGTATATAAACTTCTATCACATCAAGAGATCGGTTCTGAATAGGCCTGAAATTCAATCATGCATTGACCCGCCCAAAAGTCAATCACTGCCAAATCAAATTCTTTCACCTCTTGCTCCATAAATTCCTTAAAGTGTGACCAAACGGTGTCCCTACTGGACCGGCCCAATTGTCCGGTGTCAGAAGTCAGGTTGGTTACCAATTAGGATCACATCGTTGCGCCCACGCGTCCTGACATCATTGGATCCTTAAGTGGTGTTTGCGTAACTGGGTCCAAGGTGGTGAATAGGATGTTTGGTGATTATGTATTTTGGATCGCTTTGTGAACAGTTTTGCATGGTGATCTGGTCGATCTGGGTGATTCCATCAGAACTCATATTGTTCATCATCTACTGGATATAGGCCTCTCCCAAGAAACGGACTTTAATCAACACATACGATTGTGCATTGTGTTTAATCAATCTCTGGTGAATGAACCTAACTGTTCTATTGAATGCTTTAATTATGTGGTTCTCAAAGTAGCCAAAAATCATTAAGCATTAAACTTTCTACGACATTTTAATTTCACTGCACCATAAAAAAACAATATGTGGTTGGCAATAGTTGGCATCAGACTCGATTTATATGCAAGTCGTAGGATAATGCTGACCAAATATCTATTGAAATGCACTTCCTTCCTGACACCTCGCAGGCAGGCGGACTTTCTAACGAACGAAGCGTTTTCTTATGTTGTATTAATATAGTAGATATTTTCATTTCAACATATTTATTTGTGTTGTTTCCAGTTGTCGGCACTGGCGATTGTCAACCTTTTTTCGTAGATATCATTTTACATGTACCTCATTACTACTTCCACTCTTAACTGAAAGTCAATGTTACACGAATTCCCTGTCGCAAGCGCTAAGTTGCTTGGTTTCTTGCACTTGCACGTTCAATATGATCCGCTACGGATATTTCACTTCCAACGTTATTCGAAGTCACCTCCTATCCTTTGAACATGCTGCGCTGTGGCCTTATCATCCACAGCACATGCTGAGCTGGGACCTTTTTGACACTGTAAACAATCTTGTTGTTATTGTTGTCAGTGTATCAAATTAATGTTTCTTTATCTTTACATGACAAGTTGGTTTTGACGTATGCTATGTGTTTGTTTCAGGCGGAGCGGAGGGCAAGTACCGGGTGGCGGCGCCGGAGCTCATGCAGGACACCTTCATGAGCGACTCCGAAGACGAGGGAGGTACGTACCATGTCAGCATTATACAGGGTGTCCCAAAAGTGGTATTATACCAAACCGAAATGGAACCCCACTCAATTCTCAATTCTTTATTGCATCCCATAATTACTGTTGCTTACATTAGATGTTAAAATAATTTGAACAAGCGATCATTATGGGCCCGGGAGGGCACAGCCATTTCCCACTCACTCGGTCATTTTGAGCAACTTCTTCTAAAATACGCAAAATTGATTTTCCATTCCAACAAAGTTTCTAAGAAGAATCAACATTTTGTTTCGTAAATTTTCAAATATCGTAGAACAGAAGTCGTTTAAAATGACACCCTGAGTGGGAAATGGGGTGCCATTTCGGCTTAGTATACCACTTTGGCATCTGCCTCTATAGATAAAATTTATTAAGATAATCACAGACAATTTACATTAAAAACTGAATTGCGAAAATACCTACTTTTAACCGGCAGATAAGCTGATTTTAGCATTCGCTCCGTTCCTATCAAAATATCTAGTAGTTACCAACCTACCCATAGTGAAAAATCTAAAAAATCCTGAGTTAGCAACAACACTCATTTTGCGGTTTGTAAATGTTGCAAGCTCGATGTCTGCTTTCCCAAGAGTTAGGTGAAATAAAAAGGGTTCTTTTTAATTCACTGCTGTAGTTTGTATCTGTAATGTGGGAATTAGGCATGTAGGTATAGTTTTAGTAATAGGTAGGTAGCAATAGCACTAAATCACTATCTGTTACCGCCTATGCGGCTAATTTCTGAGATTTGTAAGATAAATGCAATGATATACCTACAAGTGTGATTATTATCTTTTTTGACGTAAATACAGTGATAGATATTATAACTACCTTAGTCATTGATGAGAGTCGATAATGCTACAGGTGTAGTCTTTTCGTCTTGTTAATACTTTAATTGCTTTTGGAGCAGAGATCAGTATATTTAACTCCTATAGTCTCTTTATTAGGATATGTTGTGTGGTGTAGTTGATGCTGAATAATAATAAGGTAAAGCAGGTAACCGATAGGATTAATTTCTCTTACACACCTAACGTCGCGTAGTAGAAAGTTAATTTATGCTTGTCAATGAATATACTATTATTATGATGTTAAGTATACGAGTAATAATACAATATACATGCCATTATTTAATATTACCGTACCGTTTCACGTCCGTCACGAACCTAGAACACGCCTTCGCCGACCTTGCTTCTTCCAGCTCATCTATAAACTTATTGTTGGTACTTTCCTCAAATCCTGGCATAATACAACTACCATTGAAGCAATCACAGTCCTTATCCCCTGTAATTGACGTCCAGTATTGACCCAGCAAAACTTCACGAAGTTGCACTTACCATTTACAATTCAAGGAATAACATCCCTTTTCCCCTGCAGGAAAAATCCAGTGTCTAATCCAGCAAAAAACTGCACCCAAATTTCATACCATGCTCATGCAATATCCACCCTCATCCCCTGCAGGCAAATTTGAGCGCTCGATTCATCATTTATTTAAAGAACTAAAATTCCATAATTACCCAACTACTGTTCATGCTATAACCACCCCCCGCAGGCGAAGTTGAGTGTCCCATCCAGCAGAAAAAACTTCACCAAACTTTATTTTACAACTACCGTTCAACCAATAACTACCCACACCCCCCGCAGGCGAAGTCGAGCGCCCAATCCATCATTTATAAAAAATCACAAATTCAACCAATACCCAACTGCCATTCATGCTATTGCATGATGGTGGATGGGGTGGTTATTACCACCCCCACCCCGCGTCAACCATTACCCTACTACCATTCATTTAATAACCACCCTCATCTTCTCCAGGTGAAGTCGAGTGTCCAATCCAGCAGCAGCAACAATACCGCTACATGAACAGCGAGGCGGGCACCCTGCAGCGCGCGCGCCCCCTAGAGGACAGCGTCACTGATGGACACCTGTACCCCAGCAACAATGACCGCAAGACGGCCACCATCGACCGGCAGCCGCTGGACATCGGGTATGTCGAGACATAAGTCAAATACTTACAGTTTTAGAATATGAATTATATCGAGATACACCACAATAGTCTCGAGGACAGCGTCACCGACGGACACCTGTACCCCTCCAACAATGACCGCAAGACGGCCACCATCGACCGGCAGCCGCTGGACATCGGGTATGTCGAGATATAAGTCAAATACTTACCCTCAAATTCATAGACCGTATTGTAAATTTACAACAAGGTTAAAATTGACTTTGAAATACACAAGTTTCGAAATTTACGTCGGTCAAAAAGTTTAAATTCGTATATCACAACGTCAATTTTAATCCTATTGTAAAGTGTCAAAAACCTCAATGAATTTGGGGGTTAGGGTTTTGTAGCATATTAGAATATGAATTACTTATATCAAGAAAAACACCACAATAGGCTCTACCCAAGCAACTTTTACTAAACCAAGGAAATTTTACTAAAAGTACCTTAATGGGGTACAGCCTGAAAACAACCCATTCTAACATTGTCGCATTTACCCTAATTCTTATTTAATACACTGTACTGTTATTACTACGGATAACATAAAGTAGAAAATAATTGCCTCCGCTTGCCAAAAACACAAGTCAAACATTATTTATGCCGTAAATCATTTAACATATCGAATGCCAAAAACAAGGACTTTATTACATCATATAAATACAATACCTACAGCTATACCTAATAATAATATTCCAGATAATGTAACGCAATTTTTGAATATTTTTATCTCAAATAATATTCTTAAATGACTAGTACAAGATCACCCAAATAGACCACATAGCTTTTTGTGTTCCTACTAGAAGCTCAAACAAATAAAAGAGCCTGTCATTTTATTTCGGCTTATATCACAATGTTCAAACATTAACCAAGTAAAAAGCATAACGTTATTTCACGTTGTGTTATATTCGTGTTGTAGGTATGACTAACGCATTAACGCTGATGACTCCTGACCTAAATGAGGTCAGATCTGCTAATGCTTGATAGACAGATCTCAACTACACGTTGCTATGAAAATGTACTTAGCTATTAGTAAACAAAGCTGTTTATGTGATTCTAATGTGGATCAATGTCAAAGTTTATGCCTCATATCTACGTAAATCTAGAGCTAGATAGAAATATTCAAATGCATTTGTTTGTTATGTCCTACTTTCACGCCAAAGGGCCGAATGCCCAAAAATATATATATGTATTTTTGAATTCTTTTTCTGCAAAGCGAACCTCTCGCAAATAATCTACCCTTTAATCTTTAATAAGCATATAAGTAATAACTACAAAATAATTTGCATAATATGGTATTCCTTACGACTAAGTACAACTATTTTTCGTCTACTTGTCGGTAGGTTTGTGTTTTGGGTTAGGTTAGTTTCAATTACCATCCTTAAGAGACCTTCGAGCCCTATGTCCCTGATTAGGTATCCCAGGACCTGATAATGATGATGATCCTTAACTTAACAACCTTATATTCCCTCCCCAGATTCCTGGTGTCGTTCGTGGTGGACGCCCGCGGAGGCGCCATGAAGGCGAAGCGGCGCGGCGGCGTGCGCGTCATAGTGCCGCCGGCTGCCTGCGCCGCGCCCACTCGGCTCACGTGCCGGTATGTATCTTGTAGGCTACAGTGTTTACATAGGTTCAGTACGAACCCAGTATGCCCCTTTAGGTTCTACTTAACGTATTCTTAGTATGCCCCAGGTTTCACTTAACGTGTACTTAGTATGTCGCTATAGGTTCCACTCAACGTATAAGCAATATGTCCCTATACGTTCCAATCAATGTGTACCTACCCAGTATGCACCTATACGTTCCACTCAACGTGTACCGTGTGCCCCTATAGGTTGTATTCAAGTCACTCAACTTATAGCTACAACGGCGCACGAAAGACTGCACAAATAATCGTAATGCTGATTCTAAAAGCATATACACTATTGGGTAACAGAAGCAACTCGAGAATGGCTAAGGAAAATAATTAATTGAAAAGGGCTTACGCATTGGTCAATTTTTATAACACAAAATAAAAAATTGTTCAGATGATTGAGGTGTAGCATATTTTTCGTATCAATAAGTTTACTTTCATATTACAGTAGCTAGTATATGAGTGAACAGTGAAATGAGTCATTACAGTAAATAGGAGCATAATATGTTTTTGGTAGTCTGCCATGACTTCTGCTGCTGCCATTGTTACAAGTGCCGTGAATCACTGTGTAATTGGATGAAAACAAAACAGATATAAAAGTATTTTTATAACATGTCCTCTGCAAAAACATTTTCAATCGGCTACAGTTTATTAATCGTACTTACAGTTTTCATAATTTATTTACGTGACGTGTAAATATGTCACCTATTTACTTACATATTGGATGTATCTCTCGACAGCCGACACGCAAATCGATTTCCGATTAATTATTCGGTAGAGAGTTGTTGAATTCAATTGTCATACTTTACTTCGGCTGAGAGAAGGCGGTAGTGAAACTTAATCGATGTAAAGTGGTCATTTAAATATAAAATGTTAGTAAAATTACATCTATTGGATAGAACAGAGGGTCTAGTGCGAGATTTTTTCATCGAAAAAACGGGAATTACCTAGTTAGTATTTTCAGCATTATGGCTGTGGATTTTAGAAAATCTTATTTACATTTCACCTCTTAAACGAATTAAACAGTCACTGGACCCTCAGCTATATGGTTCAGTATTTCATCACTTAAGCTCCAAAATAAAATAGGAAAATAAAAGGAAGCAGTGAAACCTATTATAGGACAAGGAAAGAAAAAGGCATTTATAACGTCCAAGACACAAAACATATTTATTTATGAAACGAAATTAAGATATATGACAACAGAAATAGTGTATAATATAATATAATAGTACCTAATGCTAGGTAACAAACAAAATGTTCACCGTGTTCATCAGGTGGTCGCGAATCGTGATCGGTGAATTCTATAAATTTAAAAATGTATATTTTTGAACAGACATGATTATACCAGCTGACCCTCACGTACGCCTCTATTCATCTAGTTCTGCGACGCCAGTCGTCACTTTCAGTGTGGGTTGCACCAAAAAGTTAATCAAAATTAAATCTACTATCTCTTGCTCTGACATTATGCTGTGAAATCAAGACAGCAATTGATAAAATTTCGTTTAAATGTCTGGTGCAAGCCATCTTCAATGTACCACATCACATCCCAACCTATTCAACCAGCTAACCCCACCTCTACCCCCCAGTGCCGCCACCCGTCGGGCGCCTGCCGCCGCGCCACCGCCGCTCATGGAGGGCGAGGCACTGGCCAGTCGCTTGCTCGAGTTGCAGCCTCAAGGGGCCAAGTTCCTCGCGTGAGTACTCCTGATAATGTAACACTTGAATTATTAGAGAGAAAGAAAGAAAGAAATATTTGACACACTGTAAAATATACTGAGTGAAACGCATTGAAATTAATTAAATCAATGTTTTATTATCGCGCACACACGTGGATATTAACAGTCCAAATAGAAAAAAAACAGAGATAGGGGTGCGTTCCAATATCAGTACACGATACGAGGGGTGCGTTCCAATATCAGTATACCACACACAGAAACAGAAAAAGATACATAAAATAAAACAAAATAGATAGCGAAACAAAAAGAGGTCCAGAGCGTCAAAACGCACCAGCTCAGCATGTCATCATCGTCATCATACTCATCACGACCCCACTGCTGGGGCACGGGTCTTCGCCCCATTAAGGAAGTGTTTAAGCCGCGCCGCCACCGCTCATGGAGGGCGAGGCGCTGGCAGCCAGCTGCTCGAGTTGCAGCCCCAAGGGGCCAAGTTCCTCGCGTGAGTATATCTGACAACAAGTTGTATACAAAGATTACTCGATAATTCTGGCATCGTCCACCAACCCGCACTAGGCCAGCGTGGTGAACTAGGCCTAAAACCCTTCTTTTATTGAAAGGAGACCCATGCCCCAGCAGTGGGGACGTGATGGGTCGTGATGATGATGATTAATTCTGGCATCAGTTCAGTCCATCAGTATGGTCAGGGTTAGACTGACGTCAGAATTCAGTATGTTTTTTTTCTAAAATATTAAAACATGTGTAAGTATGTGTAATATGTATGGCTATCGAAATGGAACCATCAGGTGCGTAATAGATAGCAAAAAAGTCCATTCAATCGATACAACACTTTACCATCTACCGTCTGATCGCCGCGTACATTGCAAGACAAATGCCCCTTTCTTATGTTTTATTCTTGTTATACAACGGCTGTCTGGAATAGATCTTAGCTTTTAGCGCTAAGACCGTAAATTGTGCATCTCTGCTATTTAAGTGTGCAAATAAAGATTATTGTATTGTAAGATTTGTAAGATAACATACCAACTGAACACACTAACCTACGGCACTCTCTCCTCTCCATTCCAGGCCGGTGATCCTAGAGGTCCCTATCTACACGGCATCCTGCCCCGAGCGCGAGATCGTGATACTGCGCTCCGACACCGGCGACACCTGGCAGGACCACTACCTGCACCACGCCGACAACCCCATGATACAGGCGAGTTCACACTTGTGTACATAGATCTACACGTGGTCCGACACCGGCGACACCTGGCAGGACCACTACCTGCACCACGCCGACAACCCCATGATACAGGCGAGTTCACACTTGTGTACATAGATCTACACGTGGTCCGACACCGGCGACACCTGGCAGGACCACTACCTGCACCACGCCGACAACCCCATGATACAGGCGAGTTCACACTTGTGTACATAGATCTACACGTGGTCCGACACCGGCGACACCTGGCAGGACCACTACCTGCACCACGCCGACAACCCCATGATACAGGCGAGTTCACACTTGTGTACATAGATCTACACGTGGTCCGACACCGGCGACACCTGGCAAGACCACTACCTGCACCACGCCGACAACCCCATGATACAGGCGAGTTCACACTTGTGTACATAGATCTACACGTGGTCCGACACCGGCGACACCTGGCAGGACCACTACCTGCACCACGCCGACAACCCCATGATACAGGCGAGTTCACACTTGTGTACATAGATCTACACGTGGTCCGACACCGGCGACACCTGGCGGGACCACTACCTGCACCACGCCGACAACCCCATGATACAGGCGAGTTCACACTTGTGTACATAGATCTACACGTGGTCCGACACCGGCGACACCTGGCAGGACCACTACCTGCACCACGCCGACAACCCCATGATACAGGCGAGTTCACACTTGTGTACATAGATCTACACGTGGTCCGACACCGGCGACACCTGGCGGGACCACTACCTGCACCACGCCGACAACCCCATGATACAGGCGAGTTCACACTTGTGTACATAGATCTACACGTGGTCCGACACCGGCGACACCTGGCAGGACCACTACCTGCACCACGCCGACAACCCCATGATACAGGCGAGTTCACACACTTTACATAACGTCTATATCTTTATATCAATGATTTTTTTATGTGCGGACAGCTCATGCTAGGAGAGTTGATGATGTGATATTATAAATGCATATAATTATAAAACATAGATAAATAGGAAGGTTAGTTAGTTATATAAGCATATTCATAGTAGAATAGCACAAGCCTTACATTCAAGGTTTCCTACACGGCAACTAATCCTTCAGAGGCACTAACTAGACCTTCGTTGGCTTATTCAACCGTATCCGTCGGAGCGCGAGTCTTAGTATTGGAACGAAATGGTGATCCAACATTGTTTACCGTTTACTTTTATTATTAAACATTTATCATGGCGCACATACAAAAATACTGAGGACGTTGTAGATTTGCCTCAACTTGAGAATCGTCGAATAGAGCTAGACCAAGTATTCCTGTACAAATTGTTGCACAATGCCTTAGTTACGCCTTATCTTTTGGAAAATATAACTATTCGCTGTCCTAGAATTAGCAATAGACATAGAACCTTGTTCCACGTACCTCATAGAAGTACAAACTATGCTGCCAACACGTTTCTTTTGAGATCCTGTCGCCAATACAATAGTAACTTCGTAGATGTAGATTTGTTCCACCTCTCTTTCTGCCAATTCAAAAAATGTATAAAAACAGCACTAATTGATTTGTAACCTTCTCATGTTTGTCATTATTTCTTATGTGTAATTTTTGTTCATTTGTTATTTTACATTTTTAATGTTTTTGTTTTTGTTCACAATACTTTTAATGTGTGTTTTGAATCTGAGGAAACTTTGTTGGCATGAGTGTTAAATTTAATCCTTATACTAATTATTATTATTTTAAGCAGTTTGTTTCCCGAATAAATAAAACTAAAACTTTTCATACCGTTTTTTGTGTGACACATGACTATAGGAATGCTTTACGCAATTGATGAACTTCTAACTCATAAACCCTTCAACCCACAGGAGGCCCTAGCCAAAGAGCGTCTCGAACACGGCGCCTCAGGCGAATCACTCAACGCACTCGGCGAGCGAGTCACCCGCATACTCACGTGCGACTTCCCGCACTACCTGGCCGTGGTGTCCCGCGTGCGCCAGCAGGTGCACGCCGTGGGACCCGAGGGGGGCACGCTGCATAGCACCGCTATACCACAAGTAAGAAAAATTCTAATTATTTTCGTGAGAAAAGTAGGAAAGAAACGCTTTTTTGTGCGCATTTTGATTTACCGCCATCTATCGGCAGCAACCGGTACTACTTACTGGTACAGCGCGCAGAGGGTGGCGCTTCACGATTATGAGCTAAGGTCCATATAATAGCGCGCACCGCACGCCTCTAGACTAGTGCCCGTCATACAATCATGGTGCCACCTCACCGCCACCTAGCGGCAGTCTCCGGCACTACTAGGTCGCTAAGAGCGTGTATACTCACGTGCGACTTCCCGCACTACCTGGCCGTGGTGTCCCGCGTGCGCCAGCAGGTGCACGCCGTGGGGCCCGAGGGGGGCACGCTGCATAGCACCGCTATACCACAAGTAAGAAAAAATTTTTAAAAAAAATATCTAATTGTGCTTTACCGCCATCTATCAAAAGTCTTCGGTACTACTTAAAAGGGTAGCGTTTAAAAAAGCGTATTTTGCATTTACCGCCATCTATCGGCATTCCCCGGAACTACTTGCTGGCATTAGCGTCCATGAATGCCGCTTCAACGCCGTCTAGCGGCCGTATCCGGCACTACTAGGTCGCTAAGAGCGTGTATACTCACGTGCGACTTCCCGCACTACCTGGCCGTGGTGTCCCGCGTGCGCCAGCAGGTGCACGCCGTGGGACCCGAGGGGGGCACGCTCCATAGCACTGCTATACCGCAGGTGAGAAAAGTACTTTTTTGCGTATTCTGATTTACCGCCATCTATCGGCAGTCTTCGATTATGCTTGTAGCTACACCGCAGGTAAAGAAGGAAAAAGTTAATTATACATATAGAGCGCAACCAAGGAGCCTAGCTCACCGACACGACTTTACTAGTAGCTATTAGCATCAATTCCCTACATCTGTGCGTATTTCAATCCGCTGCCGCGCTCTTTTCCGTGTATGCTCAATCTAACTATAACAAAAAAAACTAGTAACCTGTACTAGTAACATTTCAAGACATTTTCAAACCACAATTTCCTCCTTCCAGGTCCAAGCCCTGTTCCCGCCATCAGCTCTGACTAAGCGCATCCGAGTCGGGCTCCAAGCCCACGGCTGCGACCCGCTAGCGGCTCGTTTACTGCCAAGATCAGCCTCCGTCGCGCCAGTGATCACTGTGGAGCCACGACGCAGGAAGTTCCATACCACGATTACACTGACTTCGCCGTTGCCGCCTCCTCAGGTTAGTGGTGACCCCGACGTGATATAGGTATATACAGAGTATAAATAAATTACATGCAAGTGCATTCGGGTCTAGTGTAGGTATACCCCCTTATTCATAAATAAAGTAAGTGGACGCTTTAGCTATCGAACTGTTTTGTCCCACTCGTTAAAGTAGAAATTGTTCTCTGTAAGAGAGTGACGAAACAGTTCTGTAGCTAAAGCGTCTACTAACTTTTTTAACGAGGAAGACAGCGAATCGCTACATTTCTATTCGTAGACATAAACATAGTTGAAACTACTCCATCAAAATTTCAGCTCATACCTATGCATTCAATTCCAACTGCCAAACTTTCAACAGTCTTTATTTCCACCTCCAACTAACCTCCACTCTACCTCCCCAGGGCGCCCCCGGCGACAAGCAAGTCTCGGGCAACCTGCGGCTCCTCTGCTCCATCATGGGCGGGCAGGCGCGGGCCGTGTGGGAAGATGTCACCGGCTCCACGCCGCTCACTATTATTGGGGATTGCGCCTCGTTCACCACCACTGTTTCGGCTAGGTGAGTGGAATGTTGATGTTTGTGAAACTGTTACAAAAGAAGCTAGGTGAGTGGGACAATAGATATGTAATTGTGTAGGCAACTGCAGCAAAAGAAAGCATTAAATAGATCGTAGGTATGACACCTAACGGATAAGATAAGATAAAATGCTCTTTATTACACTCAAACAGAAACAGTATTACAAACATGAAAAGAAAACTACAAACGGATTGTTAAACGGCGTCAGTAACACAGATAAAATGGACGCACTCGTGTGGATTTCTACAAATAACAGCGAATGCGATGCCGAACGGTGGACTCGCAATAGTAGGCTGGATAAATAGTAGCTATAAGCTGTCAGAAAGAATGAAAAACAATAAAGTTTCAACATGATCTCGGGCAACCCGCGCCTCCTCTGCTCCATCATGGGCGGGCAGGCGCGGGCCGCGTGGGAAGATGTCACCGGCTCCACGCCGCTCACTATTATAGGGGATTGCGCCTCGTTCACCACCACTGTTTCTGCTAGGTGAGTGGGTGAATGATGTTTAGTGTAACTTTACAAAAGAAGCTAGGTGAGTGGAAGATAGATATGTAATTGTATAGGCAACTGCAGCAAAAGAAAGCATTAAATAGATCGTAGGTAGGTAGGTAAACGGCGGCGGTGGGTTAAACGGCGTCAGTAAAGCCGATTAAATGGACGCACTCGTGTGAATTTCTACAAATAATACTGAATGCTGTTTACCTTGACTAAGCAAAAATAGTAGGTGGGATAAATAGTATGCTGTCACAAACAATTCTAAAGTTTTATACTCATTATGCAATCATCGGGATGGACCTCTGTAAATGGCAACGTGTCTAGATCAATTCAGTATTAATTCTTCATGTTTTAATAATAATAATAAATATGTGGGGACATCTCACACACGGCCATCCGACCCCAAGCTAGGCAGAACCTGTGTTATGGGTGTCGGACAGCTGATATATCTACACAAATACATAGATAGATAGATACTAAATATAAATATTAACACCCAAGACCCGAGTACAAATATTTGTCTTTAAACAAATATCTGCCCCAGCCGGGAATCGAACCCGGGACCTTCGGCATAGCAGTCAGGGCCACTAACCACTACGCCATTCTGTCGTCTTATTTGTGTAACAAGTAGGTATAGTGTTTTAAAATGTTGTTGTAATTTTTCTTGTATTTATTAGTAAATACTTTGTTGCAGGTTCTGGCTGATGAACTGTCAGAATGTGAGCGAAGCGACCAAACTGGCCACCGATCTCTACAGGTACAACATGAGTTTCAGACTACATACAATAAATTGATGATTAAAATATCACCGTAAATACTTATGCATGAAAACATGTCTTCAAGACATTCCCGGTCTTGCCCTGAGCACTACATTCAATTTATGGACACAATGTAAACAAGATGTTTACTAACTCTATCGCTATCAACATGATGTATAACGCCTTATAAATGTATTTTCCTTCACTTCATGACAAAAATATGATTTAATACATACCTTCTCCATATCACAGGGAGATGCTCCTAGTCCCGTTCGAGGTGCGCCTGGTGGTGCTCGGCAAGAGACTAGACGCACTCGAGGGCCGCCTTCTCGTGCTGCACATCACCGACAGATACGCCTACGAGACTCTGCTGCAGCAGGTTAGATAATGTGTTTATTGATTAGTCACTTCAGCATGCAAATTTTATAAAATATGTCGTTATTATTGTCTCTTTCATGAGCTCTAGTTCCGGTGCCTTCTTTGAAGCGATGCTTTCGCGTGTTTGCGATACAGTCGAGATACTGATACTGTAGCGTGTTAATTTGGGTTAGTATCGCTTGTGTAGCACTGTAATGTAAATTAAACTAAAACTCGTTTGTGTAGTAATGCTGTTGAGTATCGAAACACGCTACAGCATCGCTATCGCTACACAAATCCCCCAAATATATTCTTGTGCCACACCGAAAAGAAAATGCGTATAAATAGCAAATACATTGAAAACTTAGTCCTCATTAAAAAATGTTAAGAACTATGTAAACAAAGTTTGTCATATTTTTTCCATAAATAGAAAGATTTGTTTCTCATAATCATAACTAATAAAACATTATTTTTTCCCCACAGGAACACTACACGGAGGTAGCTCACTCCACAGCAGTGCGTCTGCTGGACGGCAAGGACGTGCACCTGGAGTTCAGCGGGAACCTGCTGCCCGTCACCAAGTGCGGCACACAACCCACCTTCAAGTTTGAGGTACATTTGCCAAATTTACAACTGCAGGTTTTACACTCATCATGCACCTCACAGGAGCACTACACGGCGGTGCATCTGCTGGACGTATTATAAATGCAACGAATAACTATAGGTCACATAAAAAATGTACCTTGAGTTGAGGGAACACCTTCAATTTCCAACTGCAGGTTTTACACACAGTCGGGTTGCCCACTTACCCGACAACTCTCTCAGCACAAGCTTACTTGTGTTGGTTTCCACCAACCCGCACTAGGCCAGCGTGGTGGACTAGGCCTAAAACCTACCTAATAGCAGGGCTATACAGGGTGATGCAACACCAAACAAATTTTTACAATATGGATTTTTGTACCGGCGGCACGCAAAAAACTGATCCAAGGTGTCGATTTTCAGCAAATTTATAAAAGTGTCAATATCTCGAAAATTATCGAGTTTTTACTAAGGTCATATTGTGATATTCTGGCCTCTCATGAGCTGACCTATCGGCCTTTAAGCCCTTTAAGGGATGACGTTGACTTTTGGGACACCCTGTATAGTGTTGCAGTTTTTAAATTGATTAAATGTTAAGCGGTACCTGAAGTAAATTAAACAACGTCTTATGTACATTACGGTTTATTCCAGAATGAATCATATATGGCCCCTACCCACACAAGCTCCTTTATTACTAATCTATATCTACCTACATTACATACACTACAATCCTCTCCACTTAAATAACAGTATACTCTTAATAAACTTACTTAATTAAATTTAATCATATACTTAAGTGATCACTAAACTTAACTATTATACTTACTTACTACTTGTTATACATATATAATACTAAACCATTATTTATATACAGGATTCTGATTACGAGTACTTCGTATAGGTTTCGCGGTAGGCGGAGACTGTGGTAGATTCACTGTTGTACTAGGCGTAGGCGATTTTGTAACCGTGTGATCCGTGTTATCAATGCTATCACTTAGCGAAGGACTATAGTCGCAGGCACCGCTCACCCTCGGCCCTGAATCACGACGCCGAACCGGATCGCAAGGCGGAGGTGCAACACTTAAGGACGACCTCTGCCTTAGTTGGTCAATATGTCTATGTGTCTCAGAACCATCTTCCCTACGGACAGTATAGTCAGTAGTGCCTAACCTCTCTGACACTTCCCCCGCAACCCACTTTTTACCCGGTTGGTATTGCCTACACCATACTGTATCGCCTGCCTTTAGCTCCCTGACACTACCCCCTGCACCCTCGACCTGACTACGCTGAGCTCTCAACACCTTTTTTTCCCTATCTGGCTTTATTACATCAAGTCTAGTTCTCAACGAACGCCCCATTAAAATTTGCGCTGGGCTATCCCCCGTTGTGCAATGCTCGGTGTTACGATAATGTAGTAAAAACTTCTGTAATGCCATTGATACATTCGAATTTTCCAATTTCGCCTTTTTTATAACTTTCTTAAGCGTTTTAACCGCATTCTCGGCAGCCCCGTTTGAAGCGGGATGATAAGGTGCGGAAAATATGTGGTCTATCCCGTTTGACCTTGTGAATAATTCGAACTCAGTGCTCGAGAATGGCGGGCCGTTATCGGAAATGATTTGTTTACACAACCCAAATTGCGCAAAAAGTTGACTTAACTTCTCAATGGCGTGCGTCGCGCCAGTGCTAGGCACCGCAAAGATTTCCATCCATTTAGAGGTAGCATCGACTACCACTAAGTACAACTGATTGAATATTGGACCCATGTAATCAACATGGAGCCTGGTCCACGGCCGGCCGTGCCAAGGCCACGGGCTCGGCTGGTGCGCGCGCGGCGCGTCGCTCTCGGCCGCGCACACCGCGCAGGCGCGACACGTCGCCTCGACACCTTCATCCACCCCCGGCCACCATACATAACTACGCGCTATACTTTTGGTTTTAACGATTCCCATATGTGGCTCGTGTAACTCTGCTAACACTTTTTTTTTACAGCTTTCAGGGATGACCACTCTGTGGCCCCACATAATGCAACCCATTTCTACATAAAGTTCGTTCCTGCGATTGAAATAAGGTTTCACGCTTTGAATTTCAATCTCCTGCGGCCAGCCGTCGTTTATAAAACTAACGACTCTGCTCAAAATTGGGTCCCTGGCCGTCTCCCTTTTAATCAATGAAGCATCTAATAATAATGCGTCTTGTACTTGATGTAAGTAGGTTTGCTCGGGTATCTGATTGTTAGGATATTCTTTAACCTTTAATGGTAATCGCGAAAAACCGTCTGCTATATTTTCTTTCGTTGTGACATACTCAATGTCATAGCTATAAGCCGAAAGTATGACCGCCCACCTTTGTAATCTACTCGCGGCCATAGGTGGTACGCCGGATTTTGATCCAAAAATACTAACTAATGGTTTGTGATCCGTTCTAAGTAAAAACTTTCTACCGTACAGATATTGGTGAAACTTTTTAAGGCTGACTATAATCGCTAAAGCTTCCCGCTGTATCTGAGCGTAATTTTTTTCCGCGTCGCTAAGCGTCCTAGACATGTACGCGACGGGGCGCTCCCCGCGCGCGCCCGGCTGCGTGAGCACTCCGCCTACCCCCTGCCCGCTTGCGTCGCACGTTAAGATTAACGGTTTATCCTCATCGTAGTGTGCTAATACCTCCGAGCTAGCTAGGACCCTTTTAATTGTATCAAAAGCCTCCTTGCACCTAGTACTCCATACCCAACTAACATCTTTTTTTAATAATTCATACAATGGTGCTAATATCTGACTCATATTTTTGATAAATTTGCCATAAAAATTAACCAGACCCAAGAATGACCTTAATTCGGCTACGTTTTCTGGTGGCGCCATCTCCACCATTGCTTTAACCTTCTCCGGATCGGTTTTGATACCGTCTTTTGATATTATATATCCGAGGTATTTCACCTCGTCCACCATAAACTCGCATTTATTTTTCTTCAATTTTAATCCATTTTCTGACAATCTACGCAGGACCTCCTCTAACGATTTTAGATGTTCCTCAATATTCCTACCTCCTACGATGACGTCATCGATGAAAACCCCCGTGAAAGGAATGCCTTTTAGCAAATTTGAAAGGGTCCGCTGAAATATCCCCGAACTGGATGATAGGCCATACACGAGCCGTTTGTACCTATAGAGACCTCTATGTGTGTTTACTACCGTATATTTTGCTGACTCATCGAGTTCCAGCTGATTGTACGCTTGGGATAAATCGCATTTACTGAATATAACCGACTTATTCAAGGTCATTAATAAGTCATCGAACCTAGGCAACGGATATCTATCGACCAACAAGGCAGGGTTAAGCGTGATTTTATAATCCGCGCATATTCTAAGTCCACCGTCCGCCTTACTCACCGGCACCAGCGGCGTGGCCCAGTCCGAGCAGTCCACCGGCTCGATGACGCCGTCCCGCAGCATGGCGTCGAGCTCGGCGTCCACGCGCTCCTTGAGCGCGAAAGGCAGCGGGCGCGCGCGGCAGAACACCGGCACCGCGTCCTCCCGCACCCGCAGCCTCACCTTCCCGCCAGTGAATCTACCCAGTCCGCCGCTGAATAGCTCCTTATGTCTGGAAAGTAACATGTTCAATTCTTTACCATCTGCCAATTGATTACATTGTTCAACCATATCTGTGCTTGTTAACAAAGGCACCTTCAACTCAGTTAACCAATGCCTGCCCAATAGCGATGTAGTACCACCTTCAATTACAAAGAGCTCTAATTGTTTTGTTATGTTGCCCCATTTAACATTAGGCTTAATTAAACCTAAGGGACGTACTCTGCTACCATCATAGAATTTTAAAACTAAATTATAGCTTTCCAACTGCCTATTACTAAACAAGGAATCATATGTTTCCTTACTCATACAACTTATGGCCGATCCTGTATCTAATTCCATACGTAATCTATGGCCATCTACATTTATGGGTAAACTCACCGGCTTGTAGCCACTCAAGCAGAGTTGGTTTAACTCCTCTTCACATTCTGCTGAGTCATCCTCTTCCTGGGCGGGTACTCCTTCATCTAGATGATGCAGAGATTTGCTCTGTTTGTATCCTCTGTTTCCCGCCCATCTGTGTCCGGCGCGCTCCGCCCACGCGGGGCATACACGCCGTAGGTGGCCTTCTTTACCGCATTTACTGCAGATTGCCCTTCTGAATCGACAGTCTTTTATCCCGTGGCTGCGTGCGCCGCACGCCTCACACTGAGCTGATTGATCAGCACTTCGAGCCGTGTCCGGCGAAGCCCATCTCCGCGCCCCACTAGGCCCGCGGCCGTAGGAGCCCTGCGCCGCCGAGCCGGATGGCCCGCGCGCCCGCGATGACGTCAGCGCATGTACCGCGCTGTTGCTATGGGCTGAGGCGCCGCCGCCCCCTGCACCCATGACCTCCACCGACGCCGCATCGCGCTCCGCCGCCTCCAGTGAACACGCAATCTTAACAGCTTGGCTGAAACTCAGACTGTCCTCCGCAAAAAGTCGTTGTCTAATTACGTCACTTTTTAAACCACATACTAACTGGTCCCGTAAATTGTCCTCTAAGTTAGCACCGAAATCACACTCACTTGATAACTTTTTAAGCTCCGTGTAATAATCTTTAACACTTTCGCCGCACGATTGCCTCCTTTGTCTGAACCGGTAACGCTCCGCCATTATGGAAACCTTTGGTTGCAGGTGATCTTTCAACGTGGAAACAATTACATTGTATTTTGTTGATGATGGCTTCCCTGGGCTTAATAAATCGCTCAATAGCGCGTACGCCGTATCACCAATGACCGTGATAAGCATAGGCACTCGATCCTTTTCTTCAATTTTGTTGATTTGGAAATACATTTCCAATCGCTCCACGTACCTCGCCCAGTTGCCACTCGCGACATCAAACTCGCCGATTCTCCCCACCGACATTGTTGTGATTCGATGCCCAGCTGATTCGTAAATAATTCTAATTACTTATACTGAAATGCTTCCGCGATATCGTTGAAAATCCTCGTTAGCCAATGAAGTAAATTAAACAACGTCTTATGTACATTACGGTTTATTCCAGAATGAATCATATATGGCCCCTACCCACACAAGCTCCTTTATTACTAATCTATATCTACCTACATTACATACACTACAGTACCTATTTTCCGAAAGATCATAAATCAATGCCATCTATGATTTAGTTTTTGTGGCACTTATGAAGTATTTAGCTTATTATAAAATTAGAGATTTAACTGCCGTACCATATACATATACTCTACATTTCAATGTATGTGTCTACACACCTTTTGGATTAATATGTAGAAGTTTATTTAGAATTAAGTTAGGTAAGGTTAATCCGTTGCGTGTCCCTCAAATAAAATACAAATAGGTCATATTTAAATGTAATTTGCAGGCGTTCAAAGACAACCGCGTGGAGTTCACGGTGCGCGTGAAGCACCAGGGCGAGCCCGCCGCCGGACGCGTCTACTTCATGAACGAACCCAAGGTATGTATTATACATTATACATGTGTCTAGTACAGTCTAGGGCAGAGATTTATTTGGCACGTGAACCGCAAAACCTACAAACATCCGATTATACTGTAATAAATTCATAATATGTAAAATGGTCTGAAGTATTTACAGCATTCCCTTTGAGGCTGTATAGTCACTCTGAGAGCGGTTTCATTGCCACAGATGATACATTATGTACATATGTACAATTATAAGAGTTGAACCAAGCCGTGCCGTGCTGACAAAACTTTAAATTCGTTGTTTCAAAATCACCCTATCAGCGTTTCTAAATGAAATTGTGCCTTCAGAATCGAAATAACGTAATAAACGAAAAATAACAATACAGAAATTCTAAATTTAGTGCTGTCAAAACCTTAATTTTCCTTATTTAAAATTCGACTCTATGATTGTTTCCGTAAATATCATTTTATGCTACCAATTTTTGTTAGTTTGACAGCGTTAAAATTAGAATTTCTGCCTTCAGAATCGACATCATTGACACCTAATTTCCCTGTACAGGTGGCGAAGGGCGAACAGTCGCAGACGCCGGCGTGCGTCCTAGACATTGCGCTGCCGGAGCGCATCGCGCCGCGCGCCGGCCAGAGCCACGCCGACTGTCTCCACCTCGACCAGTCTGGTAATTGTCACTGATTTACTTTATGGACACCCTTATTCACTTATTTGTGGCATAGGGCTGGGCCCATTATTTTAGTGTTAGTAAAGGCCTTCGGTCTTATTCATAAAAAGTTACGGGAGACCTATAGGCCTGCTATAAGCAAATGTCAAAAAAACTTTATTCATAAACGATCAATAGCGCTAAAGAACTCTCCAACTGATTCGTAAAACCTTGATATGCTAAAGTTGGCTGGACCCTACTATACACCTTCCGTAAACCTCCTATTGTACAAAAACATGGCGGCCGGTCAACAGCTGTTCTGCTTTATTGACGATTTGACATTTGTTGTGAGTTAATATTTGCTGAAAATAAGTTGCCATGGTAACGTGATTTTTTTTTTTTTTGTGGGTTTTGGCTTGACCACTGCGCCTTTAAGCCAACGTAAACTTTTTTAAGTGCCGCGCCGTGGCTAACATAGATAATAGAGATTGATAAATGAATGAAAGTTTTCGCTATTTTTGTTTATGGTTTCGTCAGACCGGCAACTTAATAGGGTAAATGTCAAAATTTTTGGTCTGTGAAATCTATTAGCATCACTATAGTTATTGAAGGTTTACGGAACGATTATGAATAGAGATTTTTATGAAACCTCAAATAGGCTTAAAGTATTCCGTAGCTATTGAGCTCAGTAAACCTACTTTAAGGTTTTTTTATGAATAAGACCGTTAAAGTGTTCCGTAACTATTGAGCTCAGTAAACCTACTTTAAGGTTTTTTTATGAATAAGACCGCTTGTATTTTATCTCATTTATTTTATCAGAACAACATATTTGACATCACTCATGACAAGTAGCGTCACAAAGATTCAATACATTGAAGGTCAGATGTTAAGATTCATTTTTATCTATTTGAAATAAAACAGCGACTTACTAAGGCCCGCCATATTGTGCAATAGTTCAATAAAATACATAATAACGCAACGTTCGTTTTTCTAATGAAATGTGTTATTATTTATTATCAGGCTTCGACGCGTTGAACGACGAGTTGAGCTGGGAGCACAACAGCAGCCTCGGGCCCGCCTCGCTGCCGCACCAGGGCATGAACGGACACGTGAGTCTATTGCATTACTACATATGTATATAATCACTACATAGCACAAAGCAAATTAAGTCGCTTTTCACGTATGTTTGACTGTATGCTTAGATCTTTACACAACCGATTTTGAAACGGATTTTTTAAATAGATTGTGAGTTATGAGGAAGGTTCCGCATTGCGAACAGTTCCTTATAACTGTTATTTCGAAAATAGTTATTAGTTTGGTACCTTCCTATTTATGTATGTGTAAGTTTGTAATATTATAACTGTTGTTATTTTTTTCAGAGCAAAGTCATCACTATCACAAACGGCGATGTCAAACATCACGACGCTAACGACACTAAACCAAAAGGTATAGATTATATTTTCTTTTGTCTAGAAAGTTCCTTTGTATCTTTTGCATTAATTATTTTACAATATTATTAACCAATGGATTTATTTCTAGCCAACGGTGACTCCCACCACGTAGACTCCAACAACATCAAGGCCACATTCGACTCAGACGAAGACAAAACTCCGCACAACACTCTAGAGAAAGGCAAAAAGAAAGACCTCATCATCTCGGACAAACTGAGACAAACACTGAACTTCGACGACGACGCAATGATGGAGCCGCCACAGCCGAAGCCCAGAGAAGACAAGAAAAGCCCCCCCAAAGCCGCCCCTAGACACATCAAGGAAGACATCCTCGATCAAGTCAACGACATGTTCGCAGATCTACAACAGAAACCGAGGCAAAAGGAAGATGTTGAAAGCACGGTTTACAGCACAAAGTTAGTTGTCGACGAAACTGACAGGCCACTGCAGGATATCAAGGAAGAGCAGTACGAAAACATGCAGCCCGTGGTCACACCCGGATGTGCCATCAAATCTGATCCGTTTATAAAGTACTCGGGCTGTTGCGATGGCAAGAACAAAGCGCACAAACACACAGAGGAAGAAACATCGAACTTAGTCGACAGAATAGAACATGAGGCTTTCACACAGAAAGAGAAACTAAAAGAGCTGGACGACAGAGCACAAAATGAATTGGACGATGGATTACAGAAGATACAACAAGAAAAAGACAACGTTCAACTGAAATCCAATAAGATAATCGAAGATTTGAAGGACCAAAGTGAGAAAGTTAAAACTGACTTCGAAAGCAAGGGACTTGGTTTGCTAGCTGATGCTAAACAAGGTTTCGACCATGGATCCTTTTTGGCAAATGAAAGGACGCATACAGCACTGCATTTAGCTGAAGAAACTAAAAATGGGGTTGCGTCAGACTTGGAAAAAGCTAGATCGTCAGCTGAAAAGTCACTGAATGATGCAAAACAGACAATTAAAGAGAAGGCCGATTCAGTAGAAAAGGACCTCAAAGAAGGACTTAACAGTGCCGAATCTAGTCTAAGCGAATCATTAGATGATAGTGTGAAGAAAGCTAACAAAAAGAAGAAGAAGGGTAAAGGGTTCATATCCGGTCTCGTCAACAACGTGTTCGGACAGAAAGACAAGATCGAGAATGATGTTAAAGGAAAGATAGCCGAAGGGAAAGACACAGCCAATGACTTACTCGAACAGGCTTCAGCGAAGAAAGATGAAATAAAAGAATCTGCAAACAAAAAACAAGAAGAAGTCAAAGAGGCAGTTTCCAAGAAACAAGAAGAGTTGAAAGATACCGTTTCAAAGACAACTGAAGACGTATCGAATGCTGTGTCAAAGAAACAAGATGAAATCCAAAAGGCTGTGAGTCAACAGAAGGAACAGTTAACAGATGCAGTTTCCAGAAAGGAACAAGAATTAAAAGAAGCTGCTGCCAAGAAAGAAGAAGAATTAAGACATGCTGCTTCCGAAGTTACTGACGCTATCTCGGAGAAGAAAAACGAGCTGAAAGAAAAAGCTTCCAAGAAACACGTCGAAATAAAAGAAGGTGCTGAACACTTGGCCCAAAGCGTTCAAGACAAAAAGGACGAAGTAGCCAACCAATTGCAGAGCAAAAAGGACGAACTACTAGACGATGCTGAAAGCCACATGGACAAAATACGCAAGGAGGCTGAACAAACCACTGACGAAATCAAAAGATCCGCCGAAGAGGCTCTGAACTCCGCTGCAGCGAAGAAAGGACAACTCCAATCAAACTTCAACAACAAAGTCAACGACATCAAAGAATCTGGCAAAGAATCGCTGCAGAAAGCGAGCGACAAACTCAACGACATCGAAAAGTCTTCGAAGGAGTCGTTCGAGAAAGCCCAAGACGCCGCCTTGAGTTCTTTCGGTAAACTCGAAAGTTCTGCCAAGGACCACGCGCTTGAGGCTCAAGACACCTTCGACGATCTGCAGAGTGCGTCCAGAGACACGTACGCCAGTTTCCAAGACGATGTTCACGGACTGGAGGGTTCCGCACAAGACACGCTGCGCAGCTTTCAGAGTTCCGCCGGCAACACTTTCGACAGTCTAGAAGATTCGGCTCGGGAAGTGTTCACAAATGTCCATGGTCAGGCTGAAATAGCCGAAGATAAGTCGAAGGAGTTGTTTGGAGACGCCAAAACGTCCTTTGAAGGTTTCCAGGTTTCGGCTGATAATAAACTAGAGGAGATTAAAGGTGGAGTGAAGAGTACGATGGATGAAGCAGGGGACAGGCTGAGAGAGACAGGAGATGGCGTGGCGGCGGGAGTGAAAGAGACAGAGAGTGCTGTGGCGGACGCGGTCGCGAGCCAGGCCGACAACTTCACGAGCAACTTGAATAACTTGGGCAATGACGTGTTCGGTCTTTCGGGGAAAGGTTGGTAGTTTTATTTTAACTTGATAAAAAAAGAGATGAACTTTACATTTTAACGTGTGTCCTATCTGAGGGAACGCACATTCCCAAGTTTTCTAGCTCGATTTAATCTAAATCAGTACAGTAATTTTTAAAAATTGTGATAAATATTTTAACAGTTATTTTTACTAATAACTGGTTTGTGACTACATACGGTTAGGTTATTTTATATGAAGCGAAAGACAGAAGTTGGCTATATAAGTGCTTCTGCATCTAGGCTTTAGAGTTGCTATAATTACTAGTAACTACAATCACGTAATATTTTCAGGATTCATGAAAGACTCGAGCTCCAAGCTGCTGGAGTCGGAGAAGGCGCAGTCCACGCCCTCGCCACAGAAGAAGGGATCCGGGTAAGAACACTTTCTAAATTCATCTTGACACTTATTACATAAATATGTATTACTTCTAAACACGATTACAAAATTTACATGAAACAATTGATAAAAAGTAATATCACCGTCATGTAGGAGTATTTTTTTGCAAGTTTTCCATTGGTTCATAATGATTTATTGCATAACAATAATATTGCAATAATGATTATCACTCTTACCAGAGAACTAAACGGACAAAAAATAAATGTTTAGTGCTGTTAAAAATGTTATGTGTCTGTCAAATACCATACCAAACACCCGCTAAACCAGGTTTTAGTAATACAGTATGTTTCATGTGACTTCTAATCGTGTTTACAATGAATTTAGATGTCGTAGTGTAAATAATATCACTCTGTGAAGCACCCAACTAATTGCTACTCTTGAAACGTTAATTCTCATCTATTCACTAAATGCATTGTACAAATGCATAAGGTACCTATTACACCACATTTCAGACATCTTTCTGAAAACTTTGAAACATGAAGTCTATATTTGGACTGTCTAAATTATTATGTAGAAACTATTTTGAATGTAATCAAATTATTAAACAAATCAAAATTCATAATTAATTGGTCTCACAGCAGCTGTTTGATACCTAATTGGCGATTTATAAAATCTACATTTCTTCCCCATTGGCTAGTTTCAAAACGCCAGTTTCTCAGTTTTCCCTCGACCTAATCCCACTGTCACGACTAACATCACCCGCACCGTCTTACAGGATACCCAAATTGAAGAAGAAGAAGAAGTAAATGTACGAGCGATAGAAACGAAACGTCACGATGTATGATCTATTTTAACTATAGTTGTCTATGTGCGATGTGCATTTACTGTTTTTACTACAGCAATCATGGAAAAGTTTCAGTAATACATTCTCTATAATAAATATAGAAGTGTTTTCTGCGACTAAATTAAAAACAGTTAATGCAACTCGTTTATAAGTGGGACCGCGTTCAGATATTAGCGTTGCGTAGAGCACCATGCCTTACACAAGGTACAAACGAAGAATTATGATTAAATATTAATATTTAGTAGGTCTGTACGTAGGAATGTAAGTTAATGTTCGGACGCGGTCTCTGAAGCACCACAAACAACATCTCGTAACCACATGGTGTTTTATTTGTAAACTTTTTATTAATTTATTGTTGTTACGTAGTCATTATGTACAAAAGGCAATTTGTTCCAGTGTTGCGATCTATGTATTCTTCACTATGTAAAGAGTGTATGTGTGGTTAGCAATGTATGAGTGTACACTTATCAATTAATTTTAACATGACATGTAATGTTAGGCTCGAACACACAGTTGAGATTTAAAAATAAATTGATCTGTGTGTCTATAGCTTTAGTTTGAGTAACAAAAGTAATATATTACAGAACACTATAGAAGTTAATTGAATTGTTTTTATATTTTATTTTTATGTTGAAATCATCCAATCTTGCCGTGACATTTTTTTGTTAAAATTCTGGACATCGATCAGTTTTTAGAAATATTTTTTGACGTTTTTTGGACAAAACTTAAGTTGCACTTTTTCTACTTATATTTCCTACTTAGGTATTTATTAATATTTTATATCAGTGAATGTGCATTTTATAATACTTTATTTTAAGTGTTTCATATCAGTGTTGCATAATTTATACAATTTTAACTGTGTTTTCATTGATATGTCATAATTTTACATTGCTTTGTACAGACTTTAATTTACAAAAACAAGTATAATTTCGTGATATATTGTAATAATCATTTTAATAATGTAAACGTGCTTTCTACAGTTCGATTTCTTTATTATTTTAGTAGCGAGCCTACTAAATAGATCTGCTAGTTTTATTTATTTTTGGATTAATTTGCTGTTTCATCAACTTGCTAAATACCTATGTCATCTCATTGATTTTAAGTGATAACTAAAATTATGTCATTTACCACGTTGTTGAAACTATTTTTATCTTGAACACGCTTTCAATGTTACAAAGCGCCCAATATCTATCTATATCTACCCCACATTAACTGTCAATTGAACATGGAATGCCATTTTAAACATGATTGGCGCATACCATTGACCAATCAGCTGCTCGGATCTAGCAGATTAGCTAGCGGCATTGCTCACTTCACAGTTAATATGGAGGAATTGTGAACATGCATGTCTTATCAATGCAAGCAATGCTTGTGATGTGTAAACTTGTTACATATAAGAGATTATATGAAAAGTATTCTAGAGACTTGGCTGTGTTTTCTTTTATTTGCCCTTAAGTTGCTACCTAAAGCAGTAGGTATAGGTGGCGCCATCTATCCATGTATTTATATACCAGTGCATATATTTCATATACTTGCATTTGCGGTGCCTCAATGAGATACGGTTTATTAGGCATATTGACAGTTCTTCACTGAATAGAATTTTTAAGCAGATTAACTTTATACATAAAAAAAATATTACTTAATGTTTATTTCCGTGAATGTGTTAGCACCGCACCATAGCACAACTTCATTTCTGTTGCACATAGCATAGTATCTAGTTTCTATCACTTAAAATTCGCTTAGCAGTTGCTTTGAGGATGCATTACGGTTGAGGTAAGTACCACCATTTCAACATAATTCTCTCAGTGTCCCGTAGCAAGTTATTACCCAATTCACCAGTCACCCTAAACACATTTTATTATTTTATAACGTATGAAGTTATGCTCAAATTAGTGTACGGTGTACAATTTGGTCCAAACGTCTTGATAGTTCTGAAGTTGGCATTGATTACACTTTTGTGCTTTGTCAAACTAACCAACTGTCAATCTTTTGAAAAGGTACAAATGTGTATTGTATAGGTATGCTGTCAACATCAGAACTATCAAGTGGTTTCAACCGAACTGTACCTACTTATATAAATTTTAGGTATTAATTTTTAGTTTGATATTTTAAGTATATTATTTAAAATATTTAATAATAATTAACTCCACAGGCTGTTTTCGAAGCTCCGACGCAGTCCATGAACGATGTCTGAAGAACTAAGGTCTGCGTCTACAACCTAACAAAAATACCGATTACCTACTAAGCCGCTTCATAAAACTTAAGATTAGGTATGTTTTAATAACACAGTAAATTGCTTAGCGATATAAATACCTATATGTACAATTTAAGATATGATAGATACGTATTACCATGGACGGTTATTGTTACTTACTACCGCGAATTTTTTATACCTAAGTGCATATTATTATGTGATTTGTATTTAAAGTTCTTTGTAGCACAAACGGTCTTAACTCAATGGCGCATGACTCAATGTTGGTATCGTAAACGATGGTAGCTAAAAGTTAGGGCATAGCATAGTTACAATATGTGTTACCATAGGACTACTCAAAATTACGACGATTCTCCTTCTTATGTCTCGATGAATAAGGGCTAGTGTCAATGTTAGGCGTTAGATACATGCCTACTTTTGTTATGCGGTATTTGTTGATTTATGTGAAGACTAAAGGTCGGGGCAGACTGATCCCACGTACGCAGCGTATGCTAGCATTCACCTAATATGATACAGGGTCTACGAACATCGAACACACTTGTCATACGCAACGTATCGTACAATAAGTGTGAGTTGCCGCGCCCAACTCACAAAATTACTCTAGTGTGGCCTCACCCTAAGAGTGTTCGTAGGCCGTTGCGTACGTATTAATCTGTACCTACCGTAAACGGCGTTAAATGTTGAAAAGTTACATAATATACCTATGTATGGTATTAGACAAATCAAATATCAATGCAAGCTATAGGTACTAATTTTGTAGGCCATACTTTATTCGATTGTACTAAAATAACGTTTTACGGTTCTTTAAAAATTTTCATCCTAAACTAGTACCTACCAGCTAAGACCTTATTAAATGTATCCAAACTGCTTAAAATGCTATGATTAGGGTACTTTTGTGAAATAATATGTTGCTATTAATAGGTGCTGATATTTATGGCATGATTTCCAGTTGTGGGGTATGTTGAAAATGAATGAAAATGCACAAGGTGCTTTATAATGAATTTCCCTGAATAACTGCAACTGTCCAACAAAAAGTAATAATTTAACAACTGGAAATATGCATTTTCATTGACAACGTCACAACTACTACCTTAATAATGTATTTTAATTGACACTATTTATACCTACGTCTCTCTTCACATATTACCTATAATAATTAATAAGCCTTTTGCACTGAAAAATACAACTTACCCAAATGATTTTATATCCTCTTTATCTACTGTATAATAGGTACCTTCACAGAAAAAAATACGGGGGTGCTTTCTGTATATCTAGTTAAGTACTCAAAATGAGCCGAATGGCCATATTTCTTTAAGCATCTGCACCCTGAATATAAATACCTACATTGTCTACACTATGATGACAATGGATGACAGTAAAGATTAATCTATTTCTTTAACTGCACTGATTCAATGAAAAGGAATGTTTACACAAGTGTAGGGTGCTTTTCCACCAGAGATGTGCTATGCTACATTGTTATGAATGCGTTTCATATCCCACATATATGATGATGGATATGAATCCACTGGTCCACATAGCATAGCACTGGTAGGCACATGCAGTATTTATTTCACATCTCTGGTGAAAAAGCACTCTTACAAAGGTACTATTGCTCATTGAACTAGCTGGCACACCAACCTGTGTACACATCTTACTATTTGAACGTGGTTTCATGAATTTATTCCGCCTGAATTGAAGTTATTTAAACATTATTTATATCTACATATACCTACCTGATTAAATAAATACAAACTTGAATCACAGAATTATACTTTTGTTGTATTTGAGAGGTACTGCGGTGCCAAAAATATTTATGAAGATTTATTCTATTGTGTATAGATATTATGGCCTTTATATTAATCATATATTTTGTTAATCTTCCTTACTGTAAGTAGGTAGCTTTAGAAAGTATTTGATTATATTTATAGAGGCCAGGAAATGTTTTGTTAATGTGTATTATTAGAGTCTACCTTCAGTCTATTTATTGCTTTATAGTAAATAAACGATTTAAAAATACTTTATGAATTTATTCTTAAAAAATCCAACCATTTATAAAAGTTGCTCTGCCAAAAAATATTAGGTACTATAGGTAACCGAAAATATTTGAACTGTTTGCAGGTAGGTCAGCACGATTAAGTAATGGAATGGAATTTAAGGTACTTAATCAAAATAGTCAAGCACATGTGAGACCCTAGCACCCTGATAGCCTAATCATCGGAATATCAAACAACGACTGATATTCAAGTCCTACCCCAGTGAAAACACATAAAAAGTAGGAGAATAAAAATCAGTCGTAGTCTGTTTTTTAATCTCAGATACTAAATTGACAGATTTTGAAAGGTTCATCAACAGTCGATTGTCCCGCCAATACAACGATACGTCACTTAATCGCGAACAATTAACTTTAAATGAAAAATTCGATTAAAAAACAGACTTTAGGTAGGTATACAGGTGAGTCTTTTGTACTTCTACAGAGCTATAAATGCTGATCAACTTTTTTTATAATGACATTAAAATAACATGCGGTATTCAATAAAAAAAAAACTTCTACCCTAACGAAAGATCACGTAACCTTACTCTCTGTGACCTACTTTCGGTTGGGCTCCTACGATATCATCTACAAAGTTGTTACGTCACTCAGAATAGCCATAAAATACAGGAAATCAGTAATTACTAAAGGTCACTTACCTTCGCATTCGCGGTAACTGCTACCCGAAGGCTAAGTTCTCCGGTCCACATCGGCTCCACACCAGGGGGTCACACTCTCTCACGAAAAACGAAGTTTCGGAACACGCCACGACAATCTACCCCCCCCCCCCCCCTCCTCCCCCCAGCTCATCACCTAGGAGTCAGGACTTTTGGTATGTTAACAACCTAAGCCCCCTGAACAAGTTTCTGAAGAAATCGTTTAGTTACCTGCTCACGCTCTCTACACCTCATTCCTTGACTGGACTAGTTGTATTTAATTTCGTTACTTTTTCGTCAATACAGAGTAACGCGGGGTTTCACGCACTCGACACTATCCACTAGAAGAATCTCGCACCCATGACACTATCCGCTAGCTAGCACAATCCCGCACCGATATTAGGGTCTATTCAAACCAGAGTTAAAAGCTATCCTTTGCGGTAAAGCCTCGATCAAATCAAATCGAATCAAATATTTTATTGCCATCAAGTGTACATTATCGCGCTAGGCTAGTATTTTAATCGAATGGCGTGTAATTCAGTAACAAAATTACATGCTATTTGCCAAAAATAGCTTCCTTTCCTTCATTGGAAGGAGACCCGTTCCCCAGCAGTGGGGACGTAATGGGTCGTGATGATGATGTGCCAAAAATAGCACTACACCACTATTCCAATACAAAAGTAAAAGTTTTAGCGGTGATACACAAAATGAAACGGGTCTTGTCCTTTCAAAATTTTACATTTACTTTACATCATCATCAGCCTATAGCAGTCCACTGCTGGACGTAGGCCTCTCCCAAAGCACGCTACTGGATGCGATCTCTAGCTTTCCGCATCATTTCATTTCATTTATTTATTCATTCACAACATGCTGTCATATTTGAAATTACAATGGGGACTTAATTCTAACTTAACTAAAAAAATACAATTTTCAAGGGTAATTTACACATGAGATATTAATAATTAACAATAGTAAAAATAATAATAATAATAATAAAACAATAGAAGATAAGTAAATTAATTAATTCAAATTGTAATAAAATAAATTTAATTTTAAACATTATCTAAAATTTAAAATGTCGATTTAAAAAAAAAAATAATCATGTCAAATAATAATACAATAACTAGGTACAAATAAAAATAAAATAAAAATATTAGTCATTTAAAAATTCGTCTATTGTGTAGAAGCACTTTTCCAATCATAACCAGCCACCTTTCGCAAGTGGTCACCCCATCTAGCCGGAGGGCGTCCCACACTACGTTTGCCTAGTCGCAGCATCGGTTCTTCGACAGATGTGACCAGCCCACTGCCACTTAAGCTTACTAACTTTACATGCACTTCATAAATTAGCTTGGTGATAAAAGTCAAGGTTTGAATAGGCCTTTACCTGTGATTTTGTTCTACCCACAACTCACCAATATTAATAAGTAGATAATAATTTTGTATGGGGCCATCTAGACGGAATGAAAGACAAAGATATAACATTTCAATATCATTTATTTCAATACTTGTATACAAAATAGCACTTTGCGTGTTCTACAATATTTATTTCATAAGTCATACACTAAATTATAAAATTCAACTAAAATTTGCTAGGATACTGCTATGTATTATTACATTATTAGGTAACTTTTAATAATCACATTTTGATTACTTAAAATGCAGTTATAATTATAATTTCTACCAGATATACCTATTATGCTTACTGTAAATAAACCACATACAAATAAATATGTGTGTAATACTTTGGTCCTCAAAGCACCAAGAAAATAGTATGCGAATGTTTAAAGTTTAATTAAAATATGATAACTATACCTATTAGTTTCATAAGTTAGTGCATAAAATGCAAAGCTACTTACTGTTCACAGAACTTAATATTTATTTTATTATCTGAAAAACAACACAAAACACATAATTATATAAAATTAGGCACAGAAATATGTGCGTTAGTTCACATTAATATCACAATGTGCTTAAGATTCTAAACTTCATACTACAAAGTAAAGTCGTAAGAAAATACAAGATTCTATAAGTACAATAAAAAATACAGTAAATATTATGCGTTTCTAGTCTATTCCATTAAAATACGATTTCATGAATATATAGATAGTTTTTTTTCTCACAATACTTCCTAACACAGACCTCTATGTGGCATAAGAAACAATGAGACAATCTGAAAATATACCCTTAAATAGAAATACTCAAATAAGTGACGTATTTGTACGTATACGATAGAACACATTTTGTTTTCTAATCAACACTTCTTAACTTTGTGCTCCCAAAATCAGATGTTATGTAATATGTACCTATAAAAATAATGTAAAATTCGCTACATATATTTAAATAGCACAAATACCCTATTAACTAGTAAAAAATAAATCTACAAACAAATAACAAAACTCACCTTTAATCATCTCACAATAAAATCACGAATGCATCGCATTTCCTCTCTCATCTCATCTGTCCTTCTCCGAACTACTAGAATCTGTCACTGTAGCGGTTTCCTGTTCGTAAGAAATGACATCCTCACAGTTCAAGTAGTCAGAATCGGACAACTGGCGCTTAATCATCAGATGCGGTGTTTTCCTCACCACCCTTTCCTTCAAAAACCTCGGTATCATCTGTCTCTCCTCCATCATAAACTGTATGACGAACCTTTCGAAGAACAAAGCTAGCGCCAAATTGACAGCAGCTATCGCTAGCACGATATAACACATGAGGGAATCTTGAGGCATCTTTAGTTCCATGAATCTGGCGAGCCATTCCGCCGGCGCCACTGTCAAATAGATACAAATTCCTGTCATGATCGCTACACTGATCATCATCTGTTTATTCGTGATGACGGAACGACGGTACGGCGATCCATGGCTGAAGACAATTGCCAGAATGACATACTGAAACATGGACACGACATAAATGGCGTAATTCTCGTAACACTCATATGCTTCATCGCCCTCAAAAGTATGCCTATTATACCAGGGGAACCGCGAAATAGCGTAATAACTCAAATACTGCCCTACCGCCACTAGCGCCATCTGCACAAACAGCGACAACAACGGAACTAACCCTAACAGCGACGTTAACGGCGGAATCTTACACAACTTGCCCCTAAACGCTTCCGTCTTCCCGAACAGCGCGGCAAAATTCACCACCAACGCCACATCGATAAACAAAAACTGAAAATCTGCTAAATTCGAATCAAAGTAATACAGCAAAGCGACAGACAGGAATTCAGTCAGACTGGCTGCAACCATAAACTTAAAGATCCCGAAGCTGGTAGTCAAGGCTGCTCTTCCCTCCCTCAAGACCCTGGTGACACACACGATGTCTGGGTCAGCGGCGGTGAAGGGCGCGGCGACACTCGACTCTAGTTCTGAGAGGGAGATGCCGGTGTGCGCCGCTCGTAAAGCTCCGCAGTCGTTGGCGCCGTCGCCGCACATACCTGCAGAGATGGGGGGGAATAATAAGTATTAATAAAATTAACCGGTTCAATCCCCTGAAATCAGACACAATAAAAATAAAATTTATTGTGATATCGCGACTTCGGGATACAAACGGTTAAGACGGATGGTTGAAGGTAATTAACAGAGTTCTGATTACACATTGGAGGGTTATCTATAGAACTAAGTAACGGCAAGTGGCTGGGTTAAGAATGCATAGTACTCCTTATGCATTATATTTAATCGGGTTTCGTCTCTAACTATATTTTTTCATGTACAAAACAATATGGGATACAAAGTGTTAGTAATTGACTGCCATCTCTGAAGGTCCTTTTATGCTCTTTAAAAAGGGTGTCGTTAATTACTATATCTGCTCCCTAAATTTTCGTTAATTTATAAAGGTATAACAAAAGTTGATTCCTCTTTTCTTCCTAAGTCACCCTGTTTAGATGTCCATTAAAATTGGCATCGTAAAACTCACCGACATAGTACCCGAGCGCCTGGTACTCCACGATGAGCTGCTGCTTCTGCTCCGACGTCATGCGCGCGAACACGGCGCCGCGCGCGATGATGCGCGGGACGAGCGAGGGGTAGTGCTCGCGGAGAATCTAAGGGGGTAGAGCGGAGGGCGGTTTAGGGAGAGTATGCCTACACTCACGGGCAATGAAACAGATCCAAAAGTTCAAGTGGTTGAGAAAAGCATCAAATTACTCCTAAATGGAATAGGCTAGCTTAATAACGCCTTCTGCAACACAGAAGTACAATAAAAAAATGAGTTTGAAAAAATTGGGGTTGTTTTGAGGAAGTGTTTTGTGAATGGAACTTTTTCATTGCCCGTGAGTGTAGTGACAATGAAAACATTGTTAATGAGTTGTTTGACTACATTTTTAAAGGACTTATAACAAGTATAACAACGTTAAATATGACAGGTTAGCTGACTTTCAAAATGTTCAAAATTCGGACGTTCATAGTGTGATTGTGGTCATAGAAAGTACATTTGGTTCGACTCAACGCGTCTAGCGTTTCGTCGGGTCGCGTGGTGTTTCAATAGTGTGCAAGCCGCTTAACGGGTGTTTACTAAGATGCTATTTAACACCTTTTGATAGTGCTAACTAACCTTCCAAGTGTCCCCAGTCATAGCGACCTTATAGTTGGGCGCTCGCGGCTCCGCTTCCACACCGGAGGCGGAAGCGGAAGCGGAACCGGACCACTCGGAGACCAGCCCGCTGTCCACGCTGCCGGCCTCGCGGAGTTCTGATGGCTTGCCTATTGGCACCTGAAATGGGAGATAGGGTTTCAATTGATGATTACCTACGAGGGCGGGTCAATAAGTCCGTGACTTTTTGAAGAAAATACTGGTCTTTGGATAATTTTATTATTTATTTTTCAACGTAGTCTCCTTTGAGCACTATACACTTTGTCCAACGTTTCTGCAATTTTTTATCCCTTCCAAAAAATGAGGTTTCTCGAGGTCATCAAAATACCCACCTTGGCCATCTTTGGCGCCGATTCACCCCGATTTTTCCGCAAAAAATCATGCTTAGTGAGCACACGAAATTCAGTTTTTTCCATTATGTTTTTAAATCATGCGGTAGTTGCTAAGAACGGGTGTAAAACACAAACCAAGTGACGTAACTGGTCCAAATTTTGACAGATGTCAACTGACAGTTGCCTGTTGACAGAAGCAATGTTGTTCTTTCACTTAAGTGGCGGGAAATTATAAAGGTCACGGACTTATTGACCCGCCCTCGTATGTAATAAAATATTAACTACGCTTATTCTTATCCGTTACCCCACTCGCCTATACTGACCCCATGCAGCGTGCAATGCGTGCGCACGGTGCGCGGGGGCTGTGCGCTCAGGCGCACGACGCGCTCGCCGCGCGCCAGGATGCCGCACTCCGTCGCCACGCTGATCGCCGTGTGGATGTTGTCGCCTGAGGAAGTTAGATGACATCATTTTAGAGATTTAGATATGTAAATACATAGATTGATAAATGGTGATCGATAAATTATAAGCTATTAACGTCAGTTTACAGAGGAAAAACGGTGGACCGAAGATATGATATAAGCCATAGTGGGTGGATCTACAATTAGTAAGGTGATGTTAAAAATAAAATAAAATAAATAAATAAAATTTGTCTTTCAATTGTAAATAGTTTTCTTGCGAATTTCACATAGCAAAAACAGTTCACAGGAGCGTCTTAGCGAGAATTCTATAAAATTTTCTGAGTAGTCGCTCAATCATTCATCAGCTTATAAGAATTTAGCTTAACCAATGCTTAGTTAATGTATGATTAACCGACTTGCTACACACTACACTACAGTAAAAGCTAACGTACCGGTGATCATAACCACATGTATATCGGCGTCTTTCAGTTCCTTGATGACGGCGGCGGTGGCGGGCTTCAGCTTGTTCTCCAGGATCACCAGCCCCAGGAATGTCAGCTCGCACTCCATCTGGAACCACCAGGGGCAGTTATGTAGTGAAGGACTGGTACCCTTGGTATAGGTGACATAGTTTACAAAAACCGAATTGATCATCATTCGTTTGCATTTTAGATGCAAGAAAGCAATTTTGCCCAGAGATAAAATAAAAACAGATATTTTCAGAACTTATGAATATTGATTATTTATTTATACTATTTTAAACCAGTTGCCCGAGCACAGGATTCGAAACCTCCGTTTACGTTGCGTATCGTCAAATGTCACTGTCAAAATGTAAGGCAAATTTGTTAGTTCCAAAAGTGGCATTTGTTTTTTCCATGTTAGGTGGAATTTCACCAAACGCTAAACGTATTTAGTAGCCTGTCATACGTCTATCAGTTGGTACAAAATGTATTTAAAATTTGATTTAAATACGTTTAGCGTTTGGTAAAAGCGACCCTTCGTGTAGATTCGAAAATAGTATCGAATCCTATGCTCGCGCCACTGTTTGTGTGCAATAAAAAGTATTTCATCTTTTAACTCTTTCCAAGAAAATCACACCTACTTTCAGAGCATGAGTAACAAATGAAACAATACTATACCTCTTCTCTAGTCATCTACATGAGTTATTTGTAGGTAACCTCGAGCATGCCCGCCAATTATATCTGTTTTTACATATAAACAATGCTGCTTAAGGATTATTGATTGCTAATGTGCGGCGGCGGCGTTGTACGGAGGCCGTTCTACTTTTCACCACTGATACGCATAAAGAAGCAGAAAAAGAGGAAAATTATGGTAGAATTCGATATTTACCTCTTATCTAGTCATCTTCATGAGTTGCTTGTAGGTGACCTCCATAACCCGGCTCGCGAGCGCGATCACGCAATACTCTTCTAAGCGTACTGATTAATTTTCACAGATGAGCAAATCGACTTAAGGATTATTGATTGGTAATATGCGGTGGTACGTTAGCAGTTCTAGTGTTTACGGATACGCCAAGAAGAAGACATTGATGATTGTACGGTAGCGTTTTAGTTTCTAACAAACTAAGAAGAAAATGAAGCTAAGGTTGGTGGTAAAAAACAATTATTACCTCTTCCCTGGTCATCTTCATGAGTTGCTTGTAGGTGACCTCCATGACGCGGCTCGCGAGCGCGATCACGCGGTACCCCTTCTCCGCGTACTGGCTGAGCACTGAGTTGAGGTTCGCTGGCACTGCGGACAGACATTATACATTATTATATATAATTTAAAACCACATAACTGCCAAACGCTCTCCAGTTGCATAAGAAAGAGCCCTATTTCTTGCAGGGGGTTATTTCGGGGTTATTGTCTCTGTGTTTTGGCATCACGATGGCACTACATTCAAATCACCACAAATCATGGTTTACCACCATATTGAAAGGATGGCTCAGCAGTAACATTAGCGTCAATCGTAGACTTCCTATTCTGTGAGTAGGGTTCTTTTTTGCCCCTATTATTCGCATAGTTGGGAGGACTGTAGATATCTGCAATTTGTCCCGGCTTGCGAGCGTGGGACGCCCTGCACCTACCCGTCTCGGGCCTGCAGTGCTGGTGCAGCGAGTCGGGCGCGCCCTTGCAGTACACTCGTACGACATCCTCGCCCGCTGTGCGCGTGGCCACGGAGGCATGTGACGTAGTACAATGCATTCCATAAATATTTGTAATACTATATCTAAACAACATACGTCACAAGTCACATACCTTCTATTTAATACATAGCTAAACTAGACTTTATTGACATGTCTACGTCATAGCGCATTCCAGAATCTTCTAAATATGTTACTATTTTACTGAATAAAGAGAGTTTAATACAGTTAAGACACGACGCGTTATTCATTTCACTACTCCAAGCGTCCAACATCTCATAGACACGAACTGGTTCTGCAGGATTATGCAACACCCTGTATACCTGTCTATTATGCAACACCCTGTATACCTGTCTATTATGCAACACCCTGTATACCTGTCTATTATGCAACACCCTGTTTACCTGTCTATTATGCAACACCCTGTATACCTGTCTATTATGCAACACCCTGTATACCTGTCTCGGGCCTGCAGTGTTGATGCAGTGTGTCGGGCGCGCCCTTGCAGTACACTCGTACGACATCCTCGCCCGCTGTGCGCGTGGCCACGGAGGCGCGCGCGAGCGACGACACGAACTGGTTCTGCAGGATTATGCCCACTTCTAGGGGCAGCTGGAAAAGGGGGAGAGTTAGGGCGGTTTAGGTATCATAGTTGTTGGAAAAAGAGAAAATTTGGGTGTTTACACTGGTAAATAAATATGCGTATGCCACGCAAGATTTTCGCCGCGCGAATTACCTATTCTTAGTGTGAAAGTATTAGCCCCGCGGCATAAATTGACCAACTAAATGGCCAATTCGGTTAGGTCGCGAGTAAATAAGACCTTGTGCCTTGGTAGCGCGATTTACGAAACAAAAAAAAATACGCCCCATTAGGAGACTATAATTTTTTCCCCCAACCCGAGAAATCCATGTTTTCAACAAATATTTACGGAATCCCAGAATTGACCCATTACCTAAGGCCTTTTCGGAGCACTACGCTGCACCTTTTAGCACTTTCAGTGACCTTTATAGCTCTACATTTTATACATGAATACGTAAACTTTACCGTTCAAATTTACAATGGAGTCCCTGATACTCATAAACCCTGTTACTCACATGGTAATCATCCACATTGATATTAGTGTTCCTCGACGGGCGCACCACGGTGGGAGTCAACATGTCGTAGTTGGCCGTCTCGGGGACGTCCGGCTCTTCTAGCAGCCAGCCGGTTGCTTTGAACATCTGCGGAGATAGGGGGTGTTGTGGTTGGTATGGGTTACATACAGGGTGTTTGGAAAAGTGGTAAGTATAGTCAGCCGAATGATAAAACTAAAGCTCTTGAGACTTGAGTTCTACGACTTTTGAAAATTCGCGTTAAGTAATTTAAGTTCTCTTTGCATGGAGAGTGTTTTTAGTTTTGGAGAGTTTCAGTAATTTTTTAAAACATACATTATCATGATCTTCCCTATGAGTCACCCTCTTTTGGCTGTAGATTTATATTCGAGTAAGTAACGCAAGTATCTCGATTTGTATCGTCATCACGTCCCCGCTGCTGTGGCACGGGTCTCCTTCCAATGAAGGAATGGTTTTTAGGCCTAGTCCACCACGCTGGCCTAGTACGGGTTGGTGGACGATCACGATTTGTATTGCAATTCAAAGTCAAGGCCAAGGTCAAGATAAAGGTAAAAACCAACCTCCAAATCCAGCGGATCGCCACTCAACTCCCCTTCCACCTTAGTCAAACTATGACAACACGCCATCGCCATCTTCAACTCATGCAGGTCATTCAACGCCCGGGGGTCTCGCACGGGGGCCGAGAGACACGGCGGGAGTGTAGCATGGGACACGGGCACGCAGCCCCACATAGCCAGGCCGTCTTCTGTTAGGGTGCCTGTCTGGGGACGAGAAAAGGGTTGGGTAAAAAGTGTTGTAGAAAATAGGGTCTATGAGACTGTGTATTCGAACTAGAAATATGGGCGAATCCAGGATATACACCAATGTAACATTCACAAAATCTATCAGTCTGGTGTAAATTTTCTTTCGCCGACTGTCCAGATTTATGCTGGGCTGTAATAGGCTCTCATGTTTTTTTTTTTTTTTTTTAATAAATGATTATCACTCCACAGACTTTATGTCCGTGCCTTTTGAAGAGTGGTAATTTTTATGAGATAGTTTTTAATTCTTTTATCTACTTTCTACTCGGTAAGGAAGTTTAGTTCATATATATTATCTTTTATATATATTTATTTTGTCTTTAGTTTATATATTCTTTCTTTTATATATATATTGTTCTTTTTCTCTTTTTTTTTTTTCACTGCTGGGGGAAAATCCACATGGACACCTGGGAAGAGGACCCAGGTAGTGTCGGGCGTTAACCGACTAAAAACCCCCAGCCGTGTATCTCATTATACAAGAAATGTCTTTTTTTTTTTTTTTTCTTTTTTTTTTTCCCTTTTTTTTTTTTTATTAATGGTTTTCAGAGTCACACTTACATTAGTAATGGCAACAAACTTAAGAAGGACAGGGCCAATGCCAGCTTTCTTCGGAGAACTTAGTAGACACCTGGCAATGGCTCGGCCCCTCAGTCGTTATAGGTCATGTTTTGCCTGATGTTAGTGTGTGACTCTGTTCTTAAAGATAACTTATTTTAATTGTTAGTTTTTATAATAATTATATAATAATCAATTTGGCCTATATTTTGCGCTCTTAACGAAAATTATATTTTATGTTTTATTCCGCCCCGTTATGCCTTCTCAACATTTCCCCAGAAAGTGCAATGACCTCTTCGTCTCGATTCTTAACTGCCATTTTTAGATTGTACTCGAGGATGCGTTTCTTTGGCGCTGTTATTGCCGTTTTAGCGAGGTTGCCGATAGCGTCCTCGGTGTCATCCGCATAGTAGGTGCAGGTGGTGGTGTGCCTCGACAGCGCCACTACTGCGTGAGGTACGCTATCATGCAGCTTTATTTTATCTTTTGTTCTAATGATAATAACGGATTCGTACGTCAATCCCTGTGCTTCGTGTATGGTTAGGACGCGTGAGCCCATTCCTTCACCATACCCTTGGCTGGTCAAGGTCTCTTTTTCTTCCTGTGTATGCACCAGGAACAGAGTGTTGGTTTGGGATTTGGGAATTACTGCGTCTGTTAACCTTTTCAGCTGCAGGGATTGGATGCGCGCTGTGGCTGCGTATATGCCTGAGTATACTTCCTTTAGGGCGTATGCAACATCCATGGGGTTTCTGTATGAGCACAACAGCTCCTGGGTGATGTTTGCTACCAGTGTTGGGCGATTGTACCTAAGCTCGAATAGGTTCTCTCTGTCGATATATGGTAGCTGATTGATGTCTCCGATCAGAGCAATATCACAGGCACGAGACAGGTGGGCGGCCATTACGATTGCCCCGAAATGGTTCATCAGGGCTTCGTCAATTATCAGGCGTTGGCATCCGACATGTTCTCTAAAGCCGTTTACCAGGACTGATGCCATCGTACGCACCCTAGTTCTGACCATGTCACCAATACGATGCGCTAGCCTGTTTCTTATGTCGATGGCCGCCTCAGTTGTTGTTGTGATAATGGTGTCTTTGCTCACATCGAAGTTATTTATCACCCAGGTTGTCTTCCCACATCCAGGTACCCCGTTCACCCAAGTGATAGTGGGCATCGTCCAGTGATTCCAGTTGGCGTTGATGGTTTCCACTTTTGCTAGGATTTTATCCTCTAGCATAATCCTGGTGCACTGGGCGACGACCACTATTTGGTTGTTGTGTGGGACAGTAAATTTTGAGGAGTTGCATTCCCAGGGTACAAATCCGCTTTCCTCGCTGTAAGCCGCCATATACGCTCCAGTCATTTTGCCTCTGAGGACTTGGCAACTACTGTTATCGTATATGCAGGCTTCGGCCTCCTCGAGTAGAATTTTTAGCCGGCCTTCGTTTTCTTGCCTGTAGGTCTGCATGATGGTTTTGCAGGATAGGCTCTCATGTTCGTATTTTTGGAAATCGTTCAAAATTAAAACTACCAGCACACTCTACTTGCTCGTGAGTGTAAGTTTCACATTAACTAAACAATACTATCCACTATAATCAAATCTGAATCCCTACATAAAGCAATACATATTATAATTATTATGTAATACCTTATCGAAGCACATGCAGTCGAGCGAGCCGCTCACGTTGACGGCGCGCGTGTTGAGACACGCCACGCGCGCGCGCTTCAGCCGAGACACCTGAAACACGAATAACATTTGAAATTCATAGTCAAGACACATATACTAATAATTCAGTAGTAAGCATTCTTCAGTTGGTCCACCTGTAGACTTAAAACGACAGACTGAGAATTTAATTATCTAAATTCCTCGCAAATCCTTAAAAATTTCAAAACATTGAATATTTTTTCAAATTTCGACTTCATAATAATAATTTTATTTTGTATTTGTGGTATCAAATAAAATATATTCAAAAGTCGTAGAACATACGTTTGTCATTGTCAGCTCACTATGCTCGTTTTGCAACACTCTGTAGATCACTTGAATTCAGGATACTCACCGCATACAGCCGGCCGACTGTCATGGCAGCGGGCAGCGCGGGCGGTACCACTATGGTAATTATGTCGAGAGCTTTCAACGTTATATCACCAGGGGAGATGGAGCGGTATGCCTGAAAGATATAAAAAAAAATATATAAAAAAGCGCTGAAAAGATGAAAAATAGAGTGCGCACTTTTCATAAAGTTCATACTATAACTCTTGATAATACCTAAGTTAGCTTGATTAATTAATCAAAGCACTTCTATCACATTATGTCGGGGTCACCAAAGTTGGAATATATAGTGAACTCAATACATAACTGCGCGCTTCTGTATAAGTATTATATTTTCGACCAAGTGCAAGTCATTGACTGATTTTTCTCCATCCCTAAACACATATAGCTACTTTATATATTCTTATAGTTATTTTATGTGTGCTTCTACACCACCATAATTCAATGCGCCGAATATTACTTGGACTCATTCATCAAACAGTTGGTCACTCATACCTAATGATCCAATAGATTACAAATCGATTAAACTTCTGGATACTGCTGCCTTATGTAACCTTAAACAATTTAATAATATCGTTAATGAAAACAGCCGCTCCTTGGATTTAGTTTTCTCTACTTTAGATACAATTCTAGTATATGGAGCTGAGCCTATAAGTCGACAAGATAGACATCACCCCGCGTTGGTAATAGAGATTCCTGAACTGAAATATGTCACCCCAGTTAAATCCAGCAAAGGGCAAAAAAGATTTAATTTTTATAAAAGTAATTATGAAAAAATTAAATCTGAGTTAAGCAATACAGATTGGCAAAGTTTATTGTCTTCTAGTGATATAGATGAATGCGTAAACAAATTTTATGAAATACTGTATGATACTATTAATAAGTATACGCCCCTATCGAAATGTGACACCCATAAATACCCCATTTGGTATAGTTACGGACTCAAACGCTGTCTTCAAGAAAAAAATAAGTTTCATAAACTATTTAAAAAACATGACAACCCTCGCGATTACGATGTATTTTCGATGTTACGTGCCCGTTGTAAGAATCTGACGGATGCCTGCTATAAAAAGTTTATATCAACAATTGAGGATTCATTAGATGATAATGCAAAAGCTTTCTGGACTTACGTTAATAGTAAAAAGGGTAGCAGCTCTATACCTAACACAATGACGTATGGCAGCAATAGAGCTACGAATGGACAGGGTATATGTGAGCTCTTTTCCCAATATTTTTGCTCAGTCTTCAATGATAATCCCCCGATAACAAACCAAACGGGTCACATAAATACAAACAGTAACTCCATATTATCAAATATATTTTTTACCCCTGACGAAATAGTATCAAAAATAAAAACTCTAGACGCAAGTAAAGGGCCGGGGCCTGACTTGATTCCACCTGTCTTCATAAAAACATGCTCTAAGGAACTTAGCATCCCCCTATCCATAATTTTTAACAAATCTTTAAAAACCGGTGTTTTTCCAAATGTATGGAAGAGAGCTCACATAGTCCCTGTACACAAATCCGGAGATAAATCTTGTTGCGAACATTACAGACCAATAAGTATCCTATCGTGCTTGGCTAAATTATTTGAGTCCTTAGTGTATAAAAGTCTCTACAATCATATAAAGCCTTTCATATCCGACAAACAACATGGCTTTGTAACTGGACGATCAACGGTCAGTAACTTGTTGGAATACAAATATTATCTCTGCTCTGCCTTTGCTGCTAGGGGACAAGTAGATAGTATATATACAGACTTCAGCAAAGCATTTGATCGTGTTAACCATACACTGCTTTGTGAAAAAGTCTCTTCATACGGTATTCACGGGGACTTATACCGATGGATCAGCTCATATCTCAGCCAACGAAGCCAATTAATTACCATTAAGGGTTTTTCCTCATCACCGCGACACGTTCCTTCGGGAGTTCCGCAGGGCTCTCATCTAGGGCCTCTACTATTTATCCTTTTTATAAATGATCTTATAGAGAGTCTGTCCAATTTGTGCTTGTTATACGCCGATGATCTTAAAGTATATTCCTCTGTTAAATGTGCTAATGATTGCTTATCACTTCAAAATGATTTAAATAAGATTCTTAAATGGTGTTCCAACAATTTGATGACGCTTAACATAAAGAAATGCTTGGTAATTAGCTTTTCTAACAAAAAACAAAAATACTTATATAACTATGAGTTGTCTGGGCACACTCTAGAACGAAAATCTAATGTTAAGGACTTAGGAATCATTTTTGACGATCAATTAACCTTTAGAACTCATTATCAGTATATAACGACTAGAGCCAATAAGCTTTTAGGTTTTATAATAAGACAGTCACAAGATTTCAAAAAGCCCAGTAGTCTGTTAAATCTCTATTATACACTAGTTAGAAGCCTTTTGGAATATGGTAGTTGCATATGGTCTCCATTCTATGAAGTGCATCGTAAAAGCATCGAAAGAGTACAAAAGAAATGCTTAAAAGTGATATCTTACAGAAGTGGGTTTAATCGTACTCTTTATAGCTATGAACAACGACTGCAAAAATTCAAAGTGACAAAATTAGAGACACGTCGCAAACAACAGGATTTAATTTACCTTTACAAGATAATTCATGCATATATTGACTCTCCTTCTCTGCTATCTTTCCTCAATATAAACATATCTTGTAGAACCAGAAATTATGCTCCTTTTATGTTGAGGTCTTATATAAATAATACTTCATTTTATAATCCTTTAGTCAGAATGTGTAGAACATATAATGAGCTGGTGGTGAAAAATACACAAATAGACATATTCAACCCAAGAATTCACAAATTTAAGGCAGACTTAACCAGAAATCTTTCATAACTACTTATAAAGTCTATATATAATATTTAAAAGTTAACGTTAAGCACAATTTGTTAATGCACCTGTGTGTACATGCTTTGGAACATAGTTAGATCAGATTGTATGATTTTGTTTACAACTAATGTATGAACTATGTACCGTTTTGTATACCTAAATAAATAAATAAATAATAACAATAGACCATAGAAAACCCACCTTCAAAGCGACAGTATAAGCCAGCCCCAGTATAGCTATCGCAGTGAGGATCAGTATGAACTTGTACGAGTCTCTGTCGAACTTGAAGTCGGCAGGAATGGGGTAGAGGATGGACCGCACCAGCTGCCCCTTGCTCGTGTGGTAGCCGGTTCGAATCACGAGAGCCCTGGAAGAGAGTATTGGTTAGTTTATTTATCAGTACTTTAACGACTTATAAAGGTAAGCGCATCTGTCTAAGAATCAACATTTAAGAAGTAAATCTATTCAGATTGAACTTGACTCTACTGAAGAGGAGAAAAAAATTGTTTAGAATACTGGGAGTGATTTTTGCCATAAAATGCACCAACCAGTATTCTGAGGGGGTTTTCTGTATAATAATTTATGTTCAGTCAGCATAAGTTGGTTAGTTAATTGATTTCCCTATAAGAATCGATAATCACTTATGGAAAGAGATATCTTATCGCAAACAGTTGCGCTACATTCAAAAGGAACGATCTTTTATACTGTAATAAATGTCATGGCTACTTCAAATTTGTCATTGGTTTTCGATCTTAACTCAGAGGCATACAGTTCAAAACAATGTGGGATCAATAAGCATTTTGCCCAATATAATCCTCACTTGACAGGCTCGTTGAGGTACCGCGTCTGTATGACTGGAGTGCCACAGTACCGTGTGTGCGCCGCGTGTTGCTTCTCGTCGAACAGCGCATTCGTTTACAAGGTTTCAATATGTAGAGTCCCCTACAAGAACCCATAATCACTGAAATCCTCTTGTGGCCAACCGCGCCGCTTAATTTCAAAAATTTAGACCGAATACTGTTGTCGATTCTAAGGCACAAATCCTAATTTTAAAATGTATAAACCTTTAATTATTTGATTCACCCATAGGTGTCTCCGTATTTTAAACTACCTAATTTATAGTTTGCTATTACAATTTATTAATTTTTTTGCCTTCAGAATCAACATCAATGTCATCAATATTGAAACAAAAATGCAATTCATTCTCACTTGACAGGCTCGTTGAGGTACCGCGTCTGTATGACATGGGTCCCGCAGTACAGTGTGTGCGCCGCGTGTTGCTTCTCGTCGAACGGCACATTCGTCCGCGGTAGCGCTGTCTTTGACACCGGTACTGACTCGCCTGGAATACGGAAATATTTTGTATTAGATGCGGTAATAAGAATAGAAATGGTAGCCGGTACGAGTAAGAGTGGGTAGGAGAATAGACAGAGTTATGTTAAGATTGAAAGAGCGAGAAAGTATGAGATGGAATACTCTTTGAAAGGTTCCAGCTTTTTTTTTATTAGGTAGGCATAAGAAGGATGGATGGCGTTTATGCGATTTTGCATAAACATCGGTTCATGCACAATGCCTATAGACCTATAGAGCATATATATACTACCTACATAAAGTTTAACTCATCCTATCGGCGGTCCAATAAAGTGTAACTGCAAGCTGCAATGATCCATTCAGACTAGGGAGGTAGTGGATTATTCCAGCATTTACCCGCCACCTATTTGAAACCTCCCCAACTCACCAGTGAGCATGCTCTCATTCAGCAGCGCGGTGCCGATCAGCAGCGCGGCGTCGCAGTGCAGGCGGCCGCCGCGCGCCGGCAGCAGCAGCACATCCCCTGGGGAGAGCTGGTCACTACCACCACCCACACAGTAGCCAATGAGAGTGCTTAAGCAACGTCGCTTATCTGTCAAACCTCTGTCAGATCCATAGAAGCTATGTCAAAAACATTCCATACAACCTACCTATTCTAAATAAAGAAAATCCTTAAGTAACATCGCTGTCAAAAACTGTCAGATCCATACAGTATGCGTCAATTTTGACAGATAAGCAATGCTGCTTAAGGATCGATTAGCGCCGTCCCTCCTCAATATCGCATCGCCTCTTAATAAAATATCGAATGCGCCACGTTTCTTTATAATTGGGACTAAGGGAGGTAGTAGATTCCAGCATTTACCCGCCACCTGTTTGAAACCTCACCGGTGAGCATGCTCTCATTCAGCAGCGCGGTGCCGCTCAGCAGCGCGGCGTCGCAGTGCAGGCGGCCGCCGTGTGCTGGCAGCAGTAGGACATCCCCTGGGGAGAGCTGGTCGCTTGGGACGGTGACTGCTGAGCCGTTGATCAGGACTTCTACGGAGTCTTGGGACTCGACGGTGGCGCGCAGGTTTTGTTGGTTCTGTGGAGGTTAGGGGGGTTATTAGATTATGGTAACCAATTTCATCTTCTTATCATGTCGGTGATGATAGAGGTTGACTAGAGTTTATGAGCGTGGTTAGAAGCATATTAATGACTGGCCAATCTTCTACACTAATGTGTCAGTCGCTGATTGGCAAGGGTGCGCCTGACGTATACATAATTATGTATATGTAGGTATAATAAGGTACAGTAATACAGGTAAACCAATGTTAACAGAAGATTCAGTAACGCCGTCGATTAATTTTGTGACTGATAAAATCTACATTTCATGCCGGGATTCCCAAAGAAAATCCTGAAAAGGCAAATCAAAGGTCACGTAAAAACATCATTATTTAAACCTACCTTCTTAATCTGTATAACACTCGTAGTGACACCAAACGTGGACATCAGCACCACGGCTACGCAGTCTAGCTTTCGCTGGCACTAATAGCCCTTGGAATTCTTTATTCCAATTTCCCCATACCTATAAACGCCATCTATCGGTATTTTTGCATAATTACGTCATTAAATAACCTACCTTCTTAGTCTGTATAACGCTAGTACTCGTAGTGACTCCGAACGTGGACATGAGTACCACGGCGACGCAGTAGTAGTAGTACAGCTCGGCGAGCCACAGCGCGATGGTGCACGCTTGGAATATGTAGAACGGGTTGAAGATCTCACGCAGGGTCAGGGTTAGAACTGAGTCAGCACTGACATTGTATTATACAGGGTATTTAAAAAAAAGTAATTCTGCATAGCAAAAAGTCACGTGACCTACATAGTTTCTATGAAAAAATATTGTTTTTTTCGCAAATTTTGAAATTCTGATTTCATTTTCGGGATTAGATATACCATGCATGCTGCACATGTAGGTTTCGGTTTAGTATACTCCTTTTGAAACACCCTGTATATGTATAGCCTGCACCCCACGGTAAGAGTATAAATACCGTAAATAAGCCGCATTCTGAACAGTTTAGTTACAAACGCCATCTATCGGTGCAAACTTTCTCCTCCATGTTTCTTTAATCTAGCTTTCGCTACTGGCTACTTTTATCCCAAATTACCAATGTTAACCTATAAAGACGCAATCTTTCATTAAAAAAACCCACCTTCTTAGTCTGTATAACGCTAGTAGTGACCCCGAACGTGGACATGAGTACCACGGCGACGCAGTAGTAGTAGTACGGCTCGGCGAGCCACAGCGCGATGGTGCACGCTTGGAATATGTAGAACGGGTTGAAGATCTCACGCAGGGTCAGGGTTAGGACTGAGTCGACTGGGACTGAGATTGTGTTGGAGCCGTATACGTGTAGCCTGGGGAAGAGATAGGTTTAGTTAATCTTTGATAATCTAGTATGATGCAGAGTATGCAAAAGTTCAAAAACTTTATTTTTGTCCCGTTTCATTGACTTTCGTCTGTTCATAAGTAGTGGACAAATACTACTACCTTTTCTAGCCTGTCGGAAACACTAGAGCAGAATTAGCCAGTCAGTGAAGGACACCGACTGTATAAGCAATGTGTAGATGCATCGCTCGGAAACGCTCCTTTCATGCAAGCTTTCGATCAAAATATAGTAACTTATAATAAAATCCATCTTAGCAACAGAAACTCAAACACTTTCGGTCAAAACATTATAACTTATAAAACCGTCCAATATAGCAACAGAAACTCACATAGCATCATGATCCAGCAGCTCAGTAGCAGTCCTATGCAGACTGGCACAAGTAGCGCCCCTTTCTATCCCGGCTAGGCGCCCCCACGCCGCCCCCCGCGCCCCCGCCGCCCCCGCCGTCCACACGAACACGCACTTCTTGTGCACGAAGTAGCGGTAGTGGGAGACGTCTGGTGGTGGGGAGAATTTATTAATATTGTTGTTGTTTAATGTGGCTCACGGGCAGTTTGAGGGGAAGAAACCTGACCCCTCAGAGTGACAATGCTACCTGAAAGGGGTCCTTCAGATTTTACCATTGGAGGATCTAAGAACGCCTGCACGAGTTTCCAATACAAACAGTTGAGTCATGTACAATGAATTTTCCCAATCGTACAAACTGTGGTCAGTACCTATCTAATGGTATCCTACGAATTACACTGCATTGATATAGGTCACTCCATAAAGGCGATACAATACCTACTCTGTGCTTAGTATACCAACTTTCAACCTTACTCCAATCATTTAAATTACCTACTTATGTTTAAAGTTTTCTTACGTAATTTGGTTCCATCTTCCAAATGAATGGGTGTTAGTCTGTCTTCTAATATGGGAGGCTTTTCCTGAGTGTTATCGCCTTCATCTTGAAATCCTGCATTTGATTGTCCCCTGAAATATGCATTTAATTAATTAATTTAATACAAATATTTTTAAAAGTCACTAACTTGATAAATTAATGGAAATTAAGTAGATTACCTTGTCTCCCCAATATTTTTGTTGTATATCTTGTGAATGTAGTGACTTTTGCATTTCTTTTGATATGTTTCCTGAAAGAAGAAAGATTTTAAGTTAATAAAGTTATCCTGTTTAAACTAAAGAAGGAATGGAATAGGAAGGCTGAAAACAGAGTGTTGTGGCAATCCTTGGGAGTCCATATCCAGCAGTAGACAATGACGGGTTCATGGTGATGATGATGATTAACAAAAATTCTACAGATACCTTACAAACAGTATATTGCTCAATTTCTAAAGTCGGCATTAAATATATATATATGTATCTATCTCTTTCTGCCCATATACTGTCAAAGCAAGGCAGGAATATAATTAAGGTTGACATTAGCTTTAAATTCCTTTCTACAACTCAACATAATGTAACACACAAAACTCACAACAACAAGTATAAGATCAGCCACGTGGAAGGGGCACCGCAGAGCCGTGGCGTACAGCAGCCAGGTCGGGCACCAGTGGAACACGAGGAATGGCAGCCCGGCCAGCAGCGTGGAGATGGAGTAGACCAGCGCCTTCCGCCAGCCGCTGCGCCGGTAGCCGTATACTACCTGGGAGGAAACGGTGAAGAGGATTTAAACTTATGTTTGAATTAAATAATTAACACACAGGATGTATTTAGTGTACATAATATTTTAGTCTCGAGTTTCGAACTGTGGTCTGTGTTTGTTGTTAATTTTTTTATTAAAATCTGTTTAGCTTTTGAAAAAATAGAAATCATACCCATACAAAATAATGATAAACATATAATTATGTTTTTTATTATGTTACTACCTAAACAACAAAGGTTATTAACAAGTGGTAAATGTGCTAAAGAAGATAGCATATAATAAGTCCTTGCAATGCCACATCATGCTCTAGATAAGGGCCAGTTATGTACATAATTATACATAATGCTTGTGTAAAACAAAACATGTGAGTCAGTGTTATCAATAATAATTACAAGAGTGTTAAAATATTGATTACTATTCAATAATGAGTTTTATACTGTATACATTAGTGAATATCAACTAGAAGAATGAATAAAAATGGAGATATAAGCTGCTTTTACTTCTTTTTTGGTGGCTATTTATATAATTAAGTAATAAAAACATAAAAATATAAATTAAATACTAGAACTATTTATTTGTAATAGTAGTATTTTAATCTACAACTATCAAAAAGACATTAATGGCATTTAAATAGTAAAGAATCAAAAGCTTATTCTATTACCTCTTCTAGCTCAGGTTCGGTATGGATAGGCCCAACAGTGGAGTCGGAGACCAGATCCTCGCTAGTGCTTGGGCCAGCCTCATGGATCAGCGGCTCCGTGTCATCATCACTAGACATCATTATTACTTAAATCTATGCTTAATTAATTGAACACTTTCTAATTGACTTGAAGGAGATCTTCGTGGCAGTGATAGGTTGAATGTTTTGATCTACACTCTACATGTTACTTTTTTTTCACTCTGACTATCATGTTAGTCACCATTTACGGAGTTGTTATTGTAAATTGGTTACGCATTGTAATTCGTACATCGTCAGCAATCTGAATCTGATACGGGCATGTCCATATTGCTTAATTATTTAACAATAACATTGTTAATGTCAACTATAGGTATTATTATTATATTTTGAATTTTCTGCAAGTGTTCATAGACTTCGTAGTTTTTTTCATGAAAACTTGGTCTTTAGTTTGGTTTCCCTCAGGATATTGTTATTGAACAAATTTGGCGTGTAATTGAGCCAAATACAAAATCAAATAGGGATCCGATTCCTGCCACTACGGAAAAATGCACTTTGTATCGAATGGGCACCAATTTAATTATTGTTCAATTTTGTCACACATCATATCATATCAGAAAATCTTGTTTTAATTAGGTAAATCTAGCAAACAAGAAACAAAGAAAATTTGATCAAAATACAAACAGCTGTTTGTTTCTTGTCAAAAATGACAATGAGTCAAATGACACGGAGAACGCGTTTCAAATTTTATTTATTTGCGATCATGATCGCTACTTATTTTTCTCATAGCTAGAACTTACCATTTGGGCATCATCCGCCGAAATATATTGCTCGGATTCCTCTTCTCTTTCTTTGTTAGCTTTTACTGTCATTTTGGTTGTTTCTTGATTAGTCAATCATTTGTCTTGAATCTGTAAATGAAAAAAATAATAGGAAAAATAATTTAGTAACGTAGTGTAGTATAATGCAAACAAATTAAAGAGTATTCGCTTGTTTGCGTTCAGCATTGACAATATGACACTAGCATTACAGTTTAATTTATCCGCTTTACAATTCAATAACAACTTGGTCGGTGTAGTGTGTTGACGCGATTTTGTGGAATACTTTAATTTACGGCTGAATATATAGTTTATATACAAATAAATCTAAGCAAGGTAATCATTAAGTTAATATGTGACATTTCTTATATTATTTAGTTGTTTAGGAATCAATGTTGCTAGAGTAAATGTAAGATAACCTCAAAATTTTCTAACAAACCTCAAAGTTTAGTAAGTAATAAACAATGTGTATGGGGAATTTAAATATACATCAAAATTTTATTCTGTTTTATTTAATTAATATCCCCACCATAGAAAATCAAAAAAAAAATAAGCAAAATATACAATAAACATCACATATTCCATACATTTTAAAAAAACCTAACTTTGAAAACGTTTCTGTTTCAAACGTTTCATGCTAAATCGGTGTAAGTTAAGACTGTTATTTATATTTTTCAGGAGACACATCAGCAATGATTATCCCAGTGCGATGCTTTACTTGCGGCAAGGTCATTGGCAACAAATGGGAAGCCTACCTTGGGCTACTGCAAGCTGAATATACTGAAGGGTATGGTAGTTTATCATAATATTGATAATCTGTTCTCTTTGGGTGTTCCAAACCAATCAATCCATTTATGAAATTGTTGACGTCCATTGGTTGGACTGGTTACATCCTAAACGGCATTCTCAACTGCTCTGCATCAGTTAACCCATTGAATGCCTAAGGATATATCCATAACAGCATTCAAAGGATGGACCAATCTAGAGATTCACAAAAGCACTAAAAACACTACTCTGATTGTAGTCAGATAAAGTGGAAAAGCATATTTTTATTTTGGTTTGCAATGCTGGTACTTAAAAAAATCTGATTTGAACTCCATGAACCGATTCTATCACATATCTCTCTATCTAGGAGTGTTACACATAAGAAAACTTAAATTCATGATCTCTAAAAGTTATGGGTGTAGTGCCACTTGCTTCAATAAACAAAAATTATGGGGAAATCCATGATGTAACATCATAATAATATCAATTATCATAACAAAGTATAACATCATTGATGTTACACTCGGGTAGGGAGTACAGGAGGTATGAGTGTGTAACTTGTGTCTAGGGTTTCGTTTTTCCCGACCTTTTTCTGTTCCCGGGAAACGGGAAATTATTTCAAGATTTCCCGGGAATTCCCGGGAAACGGGAATTTATTTTTAATGCTTGGTTTTGCTATTTTCGGGTATTAAAAGTCTATTAAAACACTTACAATTATAAATCAAATATACTTTTATCACTTGTATAGGTAGAAAAAAGCAAACAGTCAGATAAATTAACAATCAAAATTATAATGATTTCTTTTTCATGCCAAACCACTGGTTTTTCTTAATTGTAAATTAAACAATGACAAAGGTATTATAATTAAGAGTTTGAAAATAATATTATTGACGTATAATTTAAATATAAGAGGTAATGTTTTAGAAAAACTAATTCATTCATTCAACGATTTATCGCTCATCCTACTTCTTATTTTGGTTTTTTCTATACGTTAGTAATTTTATAAAAAATAAACGCGGACACAAAATGGGGACATAAAAAAATGTGACAGGCGTCACATTAGCGTTAGCTTTTACATACTCTTTGGCCACATATGTAAAAGCCGATCAATTATTTGGTTTTAGGTAGGTGGTAGGACCAACATATAAATAAAGATGAAAATATTGAATCAGGAAGAGGTGAAACAAGGTGATGTAGATGAGTCATTATCATTGCAATGCAGCTGCGCGAAAACAATATCACGTATGATTTTCCAATAATTTACAACAAAACCGAGTTTCTGATCGTAGACGACAAGCCTGCCTATATATTTTTTTTGTTTAAGTTAGGAGAAACAGATAAATAAAGATGAAAATATAGCATAGAATCGATTAAAAATCAAACCCGGGAATTCCCGGGAATGCTATTTTTTTCCCGGTTTCGGGAAAGACAAATTTCCCGGGAATTCCCGGGAACGGGAATTCCCGGGAACACGGGAACGAAACCCTACTTGTGTCCTTAACACAACAATAGTATGTCTCATAAACACCAAAAAAGTACCAAACAAGAAAAAAATATTAAGTGGGCAGACAATAATTATTTCTTAGATATTCTAAAAATTTATTATTTTTCATGCCCATCATTTTAATGAAGCTCTTATTGTCATTGTCACTGAGATTTAACTTAGTGATTATGGTGCCAATTGTGTTTTTTTCCTAGCCTATGATTTGTTTGTCATTTAATTTTATACCTTCTTTCTTGTGGTGGGCAGACAAGTTTTACTGTTCCTCATTGTTCATCTTAGGTATGGGTTTGTAATAGGAGTAAATTACGATGTATGTAGGTATTATTATTATTCTATTTTAAATCGTATACAGAAGTAGGATGAAGGAGTTAGAGCAACCCTGAATTAACACTTCTCTAGGTAGATAGATAGAGGTGCTACAATGCAAAAATCATAAGAAGAATCTCTGAAGACAGACAAAAAGTAATACATCTACATTAGCTGTGCTGTGTCTTATGGTCACATAAGTTTGTTACACATTGTTGTATGAGTACTTAGCTACATAGTAGACGCAGTAACTATTTATACAATATTAGTTTAAATATACCTTTTACTATTAGTATTTTTAAATTGTTGTTTCCTTTTTCAGTGATGCCCTGGATGCCCTTGGCTTGAAGCGGTATTGCTGCCGTCGCATGCTTCTAGGTCACGTAGACTTGATAGAAAAACTACTCAACTATGCACCATTGGAGAAATAGATTATAAAACTATGTTAATTTCAAAATACATTTGTTGTTTTAAGTTTAATTTGTGTTAAAAATTAAGATGGCTAACATCCTATCTATTGAATGGGATCTGGATATTAATGCTGTGAGGAAATGTGGAAATAATTGGCCGTATTTATTTAGTTCCTAGCCAATCTGTTAAACGTATTTCGTTGACATGCATGTAACAATAAAATGCATATGCATTACAAATCTCAATAATGGAATTATCATAACTTTAAGTACCAAATACATACAGCATTATAAATACTACAATGAAACCCTTTAGCATAAGGATGTGAATTATAAAGTGTATTTATTATTTTTGAGATATTTTAGTGACTACATTTTAAATGCACTCATTAAAACATTTAATGGTCTTTGTAATCAAGGTATATTCTTTAAAGTTTAAGGAAAAATCTACCTACATCCTTACCTCGTAAAATACTGTGTGTTCCTTTAACTGGTAAGTCTGGTAACAAACTTATTTCAGTTTGTTTTTCCAAAAAAAATACATTACGGCCACTACTTTTCTGCATGTACCTACTAATTTCCATTATAGTTAGTTATAAGGATGAAAATTAGTCTAATAATGTAAGAATGACTTAAAGTAAGATATGTGATACGTTTAACCCTTTCGAACCTGAATGATACGAATGTGCGCTCGATTTTTTAGAAATTCTACGTTAGCGTTTAACTTATTTCACCGCGTGGAACCGAAACGCATCGTTTGTGCGTATCGTTGTAAATGCCTAAAAAAATTGTGGTTGATATTTGAAATCAGTTGGCCTGTGACAGGCGAAGAAATTGGCGGCGTTCCTTGAACCTGACAGCGAGCGTGTTTAGGAATTAATGTAATTTTGCTGTTTTAGCAAATTTTCTTCACATATTTTATTCTACATTGTAATATTACAGTCTTATCTTTGTTGTTAGCATAGTAAAGTTTGCACAACACAATGATTCCGTGATAATTTTTGTCCGACAAAACTGAAACGCACAAATGTGCGGTTCAGGTTCAAAATGTACAAATGCACAAAATTGCATGAGGTAGTTTTTGTCATAATAATAGTACTTTTCGTTCCATGAACCAGTTCCATGGGGTCCCAGACATTTGGAAGGCGTTCATGGGCCAAATTATTATGTAGGGACCCGTTTGAAAAAATTAATCTATATGAAATGTGACACCAACCGACGATATTCCCTGCTTAGACTATAGAAGAAAGCCCAAAGAAACCCCCCAGTTGGTGTAGGACTGTTCTAAGATATGAAGAAAATAAATAAAGGGTTATGGAATGGGTGCTAAATGTACTGGGTAACTGGGACTATAGAAGGACTATGGCTCCTGTCTGACCTTTATATTTCGCACATGGATAAAAAGGCAGGGGGTGACTTGAACACACAGCCAATGAACCCCCACCCCCCCAAAACAGTCGCTAGCACATTACAGTGGCGTAGCAGCAAGGGGGCAACATGACATGAGGTACTAAGGATGGAGAGGGATTCCACAGCTCTCAGAATAATCAAGTTATGGGTGAAGATCTCTACAATACCTTACTGGGTAACACATCCCTCTTTGAGCATTTCTGCTCTAGCGCAACACCACTCAAACCAGCCAAGCAAGGGGTGGGAGATCCTGTTCCTCTTCAGTGTTCTGGACAACCAATAAAGGCAAGCCAGAGACGAGGAACAGGGGTTCTCCGTAGAATCTGGTGGGTGGAGTTCCTAATGCCCAACAGCTGGCCAGAAGCTGCCCTGCTATTTTATGATTATCATTATTATTATTATTTTCAATATATGCTGAAACTTAAGATTTAAGCTAATAATGATTTATGTTTAGTATTGTACCTTAATATGCACTTCGCTTTCATATTTCACGCCTTAAATATGTTATTTATGTTTCGGAATTCAAAAGTATATTATTATCATTAGAATAAAAAAAAGTAGTCAAAAAGCTAAGTTTTTTTTTTTTTTTTATATATTGTTGCAATGATTGATTTAAGAAAGTGTTTAAAACATATTTTCTGTTTTTTATTTCAGTTAATTAAATAGGTATCCTAAGTAAAATATGGTAATGCACAATTGTGTTTTAGTGGTATTGAAACCCAGATAGCACGAACGTGCTATGGGTTTTCCGGGAAAACGGAAAACGCATGATTTTTTTTATTATTTTTCCCTAGCCCTTTTAGGCATAAAAGGCAATATTATGCTATTTTTTTTAACATATGATAGAAAAATAATCTCAGGTTCGAAAGGGTTAAGAGAAACAATACTATAACAATAAAGATAATTTGATTTAACTACACGCGTCATTTTATTGTTTATTTGCTCAACAATTGGCACCGTGTCAGGCGGGTAGCATTGTACTTTACCTAGGTTATTTGAGTTATTTCTTAGGCATGCCTTTTTTTTACAATAAGTAATTATTATTTAATAAGAGCAATGCTTTTTTGTTTAATGAAAGATTAAGTACGCACGTAATTTTTTATCTCTCGGATATCTGTCGTAAGGAGATCGAAGGGTAGAAGACATTGTCGGTATGGTTCCTAGCAGACTTTGATAAGTGGGCGGGGGAACAACTTGTTCCTCATTATCATCATCATCAGCCAATAAACGTCCATTGTCCTCATCCAGCCGACTACAGACTACGTGTCAGTCCAGCGGCTGGAGGGCATCACACGTTTCGCCTGTCTGTTTGTGGTCTCCGCTTGAGAACTCGCCTAACCCATCGGTATTTCGACATTTATGTCCGGCCCACTGCCACTCAACTTGCAGATTTCGAACTTATTCCTACTTATCGGCTTACTACGCAGCATAGGTTACCTATCATGAGTTAGATAGGTATGTAAGTAGGTAATGTGCCACAAACTTATCTGTTCCGGTGAGAGCTCACGTAAATGTCTAATATTTCTTGATACTGTAAGATTTTAAGTTTGCCTGTATTGGTAATTCACCCTTGCGGTTTTAATAAACCCATCTAATCTATATTAATATATAGTTCATTAGTAAGTAATGAGATATGGATCAATTTAGTTCGCTCTCACCGGAACAGATAAGTTTGTTGCACTATACCTACTTACTCCGAGCCAAGACCTAGGTGTCATCTAGATGTTACACGTGAGTAAATTTGGAAGGCAGTTTATAAGCAGTTTAGTTTTTAGATAAAATCCCCTCCCACATATATTTGAGTCCTCCCTTCACATGTTTCTGCATGATGCAAATTTTCGATTATTTCGCTAATTCTGTATACCTAGGTATATCAGGCTATTTCATCTGTCGCCTAGACATGTCCTTGTGCCGGTTTAGCAATCATTTAAGTTTAGAGTCGAGCTAATGCCGCTCTTCTGTAAATGACTGCAAATAATACGATAAGACATGGTAATCCTAGCTATTCGCGAGGCAAACACGAATTCAAGATTACTTTGAACTTGACATAAAAAGTAGGTGCCATTTTAATGAATAGTATGTACCTACATTTTCAATGTAGGTATACGTGTGTATTATTGACGCTTATTTTTGGTGAAAAACCCTGTTTCATATACTAACCTAAGTAGGATAAAGTATGTCACCGTGGCGAAAGCATTAGGTAGTTACCCTGTCATTCAGACTGCCCAGGATGCCCGGGCGTAGATCATAGTGATTATGAGTAGGTATAAGTAGGTACCTATATAAAATATTTCTAGCTATAGACTCTCATATTTATCTCATAAGTCATAAGATCGAGGCATAATAAACGCTTTAATATTTCGGATTGGTGTAGACCCCTCAACTTTTACCAAAGTTCCTGTACTTAGTTAATTATTTTTTTAATTACTAATATTAACTAACAGACGACATAGGTATTAGTAGTTAGTTACTTAATATATTAGGTCTTTACATATGAAATTGGCGTTTTCTATAGGAGGAACATAAAGTCGTTTTTTTTTAAATGAAATATATTAAATTAATCAAAGTATGTACCATTGCTATGTATGCACTTTTGCCATCTCATAGGTAGTTCATTGATCCCCTTACTAAAAAAACCATTCGGGCGGGAATCAATAAAATCTTTGAAGGCGGTTTGGACTGCCCCATCGGAGTTGAATTTTTTTCCTTGCAAGTAGTTATCCAAATTGGGAAAAAAATGGTAATCTGTTGGAGCAAGGTCCGGAGAGTACAGTGGATGTGACATTCTAATTGAAGCTCCTCTAATTTGGTAGCCGTATGTTGTGCAGTGTGAGGTCTAGCGTTGTCCTGAAGCAGCAGTGGCCTAGAGCGATTGACCAGCCTCGGTTGTTTAGCAGCTAGCTTTTCCATCATGGTTGCAGTTGCTGACAATAGATATCTGCCGTAATCGTCTGGCCAGATTTAAGAAAGCTGTAGTGAACGACACCGGCACTAGTCCACCAAACACTACGGTGGAACTCATACTCGTAAATAACGCGATATTTCAAGTTTTCCATTTTGTAAACAGAGTGACACAAAGAAAAAAACAAAAGAAGAAAAAACAAATGAATTAGGGGGTTTGAAACACAAATGCATGAGTAAATAGCTGTATGAATTTGAATTTGGAATTCCTAACCATAAAGGTAATATTTGAGATCAAAGTGGCCAGTACGACAAAACGCCAATTTCATATGTAATATTTGCCAACATTCCTAACTAAAGTACAAAATATACCGGTAGGTACAGACATATTCACCAGACAGTCATACTTAAGTACTTACTTTGAAATTACCTAGGTATGTCTACGAATGATAGTGCAGTGAGTAGAAAATTATATCTACTTTTATAGATTCTCGTATGGTATTGTTACCTACCTTGACATGGCATGACAGTTCACTTTTCCTTGCTTAACCCTTGGTAAAACACCTTAAGGTGGGTCCACATTTGTATCAGATCTTTATATCGTAGCCTGGGCCTGGGCACGTGTCATTATCGCCAGTTTAACATTGTATTTGACAGAATATTTAAATCCAAACTAGCGACCAATGATTCCTCTGAGCCAGACTTCATTTTCCACATTTCCACCCATTACAAGGTTTAGTCGGTCCAGTGGACCGGAAGGCGTCCCATGCTAAATTTGCCTGTACGGTGGGAACTTGTTTACCCCACCAATCATCATCAACATCGTCTTTCGAATTTGAGGAATAGCCAAGGTACACTTACTGGATATGCCATACCCATAACTCATAACGGTGCAGTGACCTCCAAGTATTACCTATACCTATTGTATAGCTTACGCTTACAGTGGCATATATATATATTCTCTCCTAACTGTACCTAGGTATGTCTCTTACTTTGTTGTTAAAACATACAAAACATGGCATTTAACTGTGCCTAGCGCGACCGTAATCCCGTGAATTGTAATGTAAATGATTATCGACGGACAATTTCGCAGACAATTTATAACAGTCAACAGGTACATTTAGTACATAACAAGTATATACCTACCTATGTATTAGTCACGCGAGGATGAAGACCGACAATGGTGTGACGGATGTAAATAAACGAGCCTATTGATGATGGTGGATTGAACTGAAACGATTTGTGGATGGACATATAAGTACACCCTGTAAATACGTGAATAGCCTTGCCTTACTTTTTTTGCCTAATAATTATAGGTCCAGTTTCTCATTTGGGTAACTGGTACCTAAACGCATATACACATATAATGACTGTACTCCTTATTCTATACTATAAGCATTCACTTAAATGCCATTCACAATGCTGTATTTCGTGCTTTTAAGTTCTGCTTAGCTTGACTTCCTCATTTGTGAAACCGTAATTAAACCGTAATTAGGTAGGAAACCTAAACAGAAACCGAAAAACATTGTATTATAAGGATATGCATGTATACTTAGGATCCTAGTTCGTGAGCGGTTAAAATACCTTATACTAAATGTTACTTGTACCATTAATATGCAACGCTTACAATTATTTCATAACTACGTCCACCATTTCTCTCGGGAACTGATCTCCAGTCAGCAACAGCTGATCGAAATTATTGTACAAATAAAATAGTGATATATCAAGTGGGGGACGGCGAGGCCCCGCCGGGGAAATCCCCCATTACGAGTATCGGGTCTGGAGGGTCACTCCAGGTTCACAAAAATGGACCAACAAAAGTCATGCAATCGGCACGTTTCATTTACTTAATTTAAAACAATAAGATACTTATATGTTAGAGCCCTGGTAGGTACTCCTGGTTAGCGCACAACGTCCGTATCTTCTCCGTAACTTCTTTGTGAACCCCCGACGGAAAAGAGGGGTGTTATAAGACTTACAAGATGAACATGTCTGTGGTGGCATAGGACCTAAACGGCTAAACCGATTTGTTTTCTTCTTGTAATGTTACTTCGAGTATCCTTAGCCATATTTTCAAACGTCATATTAGTGTCGAATGTCGGGGGTTTTTAACGTTTAACCAACGGATAGATTGACTCCGCTATGACGGGATTTTCCAGACAGGGAGGAAGGTTAGGTTACTACAGGTTGCAGACACCTGGACTAGGGGTGACCCGATCATCATCAGAAAAAACAACTTTACAGAATTTAGATATTATATGGGAGTACCTCGAAAGTAAGAAGATACACTAGTAATACTACTTAGCGTCAGCGCACACCGAACTGCAAAATGCTCGCGCATGGTCGAGCAAAATGTAGAACGCATACTCGAACATTTACTAGAAAGCTCGAGCATGGTCGAGCATCAAGTTGGGACGTGTATTCTTTTTTTTTTTATTTTTTTATTTATTAATTTAAGGACCACATAAAAGATAGTTACATTAACACATTTGATAACATTTGAGTGAAATACAGGACATATGCACTTCTAAATAAAAATGTAGCCACAGCATGTGTAACATTAAAGAGCGTTACCTAACTAAAAATAATAACTTAAATATAAAATAGGTATACAGATCACAAAATATTTTGAATACATTAAAAGTAATGTGTGTGAGCAATTGTCACATGGGCATGAGAACTATATGAGATATGAGTTAGTTTTTTTTTTTAAATATAAATTATATAGATTATTTATTTATTTATCATGAGCACAGTTGGATAATTTTGAGTAGGTGGATAGTAGTGTGGTAAATGTCGATGCTATGTTTTAAAGTATTATATAAAGCCATAATTCGGTTAATGGGGGCATGGTCTCCAACGTTTGTTCTACATATGGGCAGTGTAAACGGAGCATCTCTTATAACTCTAGCTGAGACTTTGGGGACATTTAGAGATATCCTCTGTAATAGTTCGGGACAATCAATGATACCGTGCATCAGCTTGAAAACGAAAATTAGGTCTGCGCGAACACGCCTAGTCTTCAATGATTCCATTCTAAAGTGATTAAGCCGAGCTGAATAGGATCGAAGGGATTTGCATAAGTTTTGAGAATAAGATAGGTGATACAGGAAACATTTTTGCACTCTTTCAATACGGTCACTGTGCACTGCGTAGACAGGGTTCCAGGCAGGGCTACAATATTCTAGAACGGACCGGACATAACTATTGTAAAGAAGTTGTAGACAGGCAGTGCTGCGGAATACCTTTGTCTTGCGTATGACAAAACCTAAAATTTTGTTTGCTTTACTCACGAGGTGTTCGATATGAGCGGTGAATTTAAAGGTACTGTCCACTACAACTCCCAGATCTCGAGCAGTTTTAACACCCGGTAATGTTTGGCCATTAATTATGTAGGACCATTCTGTTGGATGCCGTTTACGAGTGAAATTTATCTGGAAGCACTTAGATGTGTTGAGAGTCATGTTATTCGCCTCACACCAGTTTGCTAAGCTGTTGATGTCAGTCTGCAGCTGGTGACAATCTTCAGGTCTTTTTATTTCTTTATAAACTTTTAGATCATCAGCGTACAAGAGAGATTTCGAGTAGGTAGTATTCAATTTTGAAATGTATGGAATTATCATAAGATTAATTTTTCAATGATTTCACAATATGCTCTGCTCTGCTCTGCTCTTGGTGTGCGCTGAGCCTTACTTATTAATATCATCTGTTGTACCTACAACCATACAAAATAGAGACCCTTCATTCAGTAATTAAGTTTCTCAAACATTTCAAATTCGACCAAATTTTAAATGTCATACATAAATTAATATACGCAAACGAACTTATTTAAGCATAATATAAGGTAAGTTAATCCTAGGTATTCAATTGTAGGTACTTAGCCTACCATGTAATCCTATCTAATGTGGCAGGTAATGACAAGGAAGCGCATTCCATCGTCTACCCTCCCACACTTAAGTTCTATAAGTACATGCTGGGTTTGTAATGTTTTCTTAAGCCAAGCTGCTGCATAGGTAGGAGATACGTGATCTATCTAAAGTAGTATGAACGAAAGTTTTTACAGAATGACCTCCTGAGTCGCCCCCTTTCTTACTATACAATTTGCATAATTCTGTATACTTACCCTTCTTTTACCTCCCAATATATTAAGTACTTGGCTATATCTATCACACCTAGCGATATGTATCTCTTGTTATGTCGCTTATCGATTTCGTGGAAAGGGAAATCATACCTGATGATGAGTGCTATTACCAAGTTCTTGGTAACAGTATCTGGCACATGCAGCGTATTGGAATATTGCTATTGAACTTGACCTATTATTATATTCCCCCTACACGTGCAAAATCATCCCAATAATGGCTGCTATCCGTCCCGTCTTTGAATGTACAAGTAGAGGTTATACCAAGGAACATAAGTACGGTTATACTCTTACTGCAAGTTTCAATAACTCTTTACTTTCATACTATTTTGACAAATTAAAAGTTACTACAAAATCGTATGAAAGTTACTACAGTTTAGTCAGTTATCGTCATCTATAGGTAAAGTATTGAAACTGGCAGTTAGAAATTTAGATAGATAAATCATTTATTTCTTCCACTTAAACATAACACATTAACAATAAGTACAAAAGATGAGATAGATACATAATATATTTATAAGATATATATATATATATATTAGTTAAATTAAGAGCATCGTAAGGCGAAATGTGTCTGTTAAAGTAGACCAACAGGGAAAAGTAACATTCTATGTCTATGGCTCAATGTAGTCTGTGAAATAGTGACATTGTCTACGGCCGTATTTGGGCGGTAGTTACTTGAACTGTAGTTTAAAAATCGAATCAAGGTTAGCAGTTAGATAATCCATTTGAATGTTGTGTGTATTTTTTTACTACTAACGTTAGACTTATTTAAAAAAAAGGGAACAATTTTGTTAGGAGGAAAAATACATTAATTATACTTACCTAATGTAAGGTCACGGGTACTCATAGCATAGATACCTATAACTAAATAGCGTTAAGGTCAATCTTATCTTTTGTCCTTATGCTGTGAAAATCGCCACTAAATTCTCGATTTCCTCCAAAAAGCTACGCCAAGTGCATCTTTTATAAACTTTGATTACTTATACCTGGGTGATTCACTCTTATCGTAGGGGCCTGAATGTGAATAGATTGTGAGTAGTCTTTCCCTGTCCTAGACCTAGAGTACCTAGAGTGATTGATATAATGATAACAACAATGTCCTTCAAAAGTGCCACTTTACCGGTTTAAGTGTAAAATAAAACGTACCGCACGTGTAAATTCCGAAAAAAATATAAGTAAGCAAATAGTATTGTTAATCGTATTTCCAGCTACTACACTCACGAGCAATGAAAAAGTTCCAGTGACATAATAACCCTCTGAACAATATGAAATGGTAATGACAGGTGGTATTTTTTCATTGCTCGCCAGTAGGTATTGGGAATGAATAAATAAATTAACAACTGCTTACCAACAACTTACGCTTACCAATAAGCAATTAAGTACGTTTTTTACTGAGTCTAGAATAATAGTGCTCGTAGAGTGACGAAAAAATTAAATCAACTTCCTGAAGGCAGATCCTCTACCCATTGTTCAGTTTCAGAAGGCATGTCGTAACTACTAAGGCTCCTTTGAAATCCATTCTCTCATAGAAATTGTCTGCTCTTACAAAAAAAATATAGAATACTTATTGCGTTTTGATTACATAAATGATGTAAGGTGCACCACGTAACAATAATCCTGAATAGAGAAATCTCGTTTCTTGTTATGGCTCGATCATGTAATATTTTTTCCTTTTTGGTGCAGCAGTAGATGAAATTAATCATATCTCGTTTTTAAGTCGGTAATAACACTAATTTGCATCTGGTTTGAGTAATCCTGTTGTTTACAATTTAGGAGAAGAGAAAGTGTAACGTACGAAAGCCAAATAAACAGGGATTGTGTAAGAACAGCCTTCGAACGTATGCCCGTTAAAATAATACGGAGTGACGAAATTGAAGATGTTTACAGCACCATTACTATGTAAGGAGATGGAGAGTACTTGAGTAGCCACGAGTAGGTACAACGATTTCAATGCATGTTTGTTTTTTTTAAATAACGAGTTCTTGAGTGGAGACCAAGAACAAGGCAATCGTAGTGTAGGACGCCCTCGCCGGCCCTTAGTGCCCGTTCCCAATAATCCCACTATGTCATCTATCGTGATGATTTTTTATTGTGTGTCATAGCGGCAGAACATTTTATATGAAGCTCGGATGAATGCCGGACACGACTAAAAATATCGTGTGTATCGACATAGTGGGAACGAGCACTTAGACAGGTAGCTGGTAGTGGCTGGATGAGGAAGGCCGAGGATAGAGTATGCGGCCCGATGTCCACCAGTGGACGAGTATGGGCTGATGATGATGATGAGAATGTTTATGAAACAGGCCCAGCACCCCAGCAGTGAGCAATTGTTGGCTGATGATGGAAACGATCAAATAATTAAGTAAGTGCCTACTTAATAAAAATAAGTTTAGTTTAAAGTGAAGCTTCTAAATAATACTCAACTTTATAACTTCAACTTTATACTTAACTACAAAGGTACCTACTTACATATATTTTTTGTACCATGCTTGTGAAACTAACAAACCGTCAATGTTTATATGAATGAAAATTACCTGGTGGTTAGTTTAATTGTACTACATTGCTACTTATGAAGATGACTGTACTTGAGTAGGTGCTCAATTAAGCTGTGGTTAGGTTGTAAAAATGTATTTAAGTGTTAAAATTGTTTTAAACTTGAACTATGAGGTAGAGTTCCACTGTAACATGCAATACGACCGGATGGCTCTGTGCTTAGTAAGCCACCGCTAGTTGTGTAGTTGTGCCGGGTTCGAATACCAGTTTTGGAATAAAACTGCATGAACATTGAAAAAAAATCCAAAGTAATGAAATCCTATAATTCAGTAAATTCTGGCGTGATTGTCATTAATAAGGTCATATTCGGACATCCCTGCTTTAATCTGGTTTGTTTGGAGAGAATTTTGGACTGAACAAAAACGCTGAATAAATAATACAATTACTTAATATTCAAAGAGGAATAATTAGGTAGGTATAAGGCCAAAGACCTTGTAGCTGCTAAAAACAGAAATGCATTCAATAAGTAATATCGAATTTATATTCAAATCTGGGCTCAGGTTGTAGTAAATGTAGTAATTCTGAATTTATAAGCAACAATTAAATTCTACGTCTTTTGAAATTTCGCGATTTTTTTATTTAAGGAAGTAAGTATTTACATAGTGATTAGAATATAATCGGTTATAAACTCGCAAACCTCTTTCAGGTGTACCTGGGTAGGTATTCTACTTTTGCTCTAAATTAGAAGAAAATTGTAACGTATACTATTAAAAATACTTACTTACCTATAAATGAGTAATGATGTGATGATGATAAGTTAATGACATCTTCATTGCCTATAAAATTGAGCACAGATTATAAATGAATTTAGTTCTATTTGGTTCTATTCATGTTCTATTATACCTAATGACATTTTTCATTGCAGGTACTTTTTATCTAGGAAGATGTTGTTTACTTAGAGCAACAAAAGTGACTCTATACAGAATGTTGCACAAGTAGTATTAATCAACTGGGCTGCCAAAATAAGTCTTTAAAATTGCACTAAGTAACATCATAAATAGTTAAATACAAACTAATTTTCGTAATAAGTATAGTAAAAGTATCTCAGGTGGGTTTGGTAGGCTTATGTTGATTTTATCTTATCTCCTAAAGACTATCGGTATAATCTTACACTTGTGAATATAAAGAGAAGCCTATTCCATAAAGTATACGATAGGTACGTCATAATAAATGATAATTTTAGAAACAATGGTAGGCTAAACATTACTATACTTAACATAATTTATGTATTTATAAGTATCTAACCGAAGTAGGAAAGTACTCAACTAAGGAATTAAAAGTTAGTACCGATCTACGTAAATATAGGCTCTAAGAACGTCTCAACATCGAATCAGGTGTGAAACTGGCTCCTGCTGGACGCTACGTTGGTTGTATTTAGTAGACTTCAAAAATTAATAAACGTTTAACAAAGAAAATGAAAATAGGTTAAAAAAACAAAAGTCAAAGGATAATATAGGTACCTAATATGTCGATTAAATATACACTCACGAGCAATGAAAAAAATCCATCTGCCATTGCCGTTCCAAATATAGAAAGAAGAAAGAAAACGTTTATCCAGTGCACCAAATACAGCTTTAAAATTTTTTTATAATAAAATATACTTGATAATATATGTAATTAAAAATAAATGATGAATAAAAAAGAAAACAATAAATGGAACTTTCTCATTGATCGTGAGCGTATGTACACTGCATAGTTGATCAACATAGTTATTATATCCTAAACAAGACCTGCACATAAAATTCTAGCCTGAAAGTAGAACCGTTGAACTCCGTAGTTACAAAAAAAAAACCTTAATCGTAGGTTAGGTACAGTATGGTATTTCAATAACATACCGATTAAATTACAAGTATTTACCGGTGAATAGTTAAATAGGTATATCAGCTGTTGCATATTTTATGAGTTCGTGTTTCTAACTAGTACCTATAAAACTGTGGATTGGTAATATTGATATGTATTGTAAATCCTAACTAATATTATAAATGCGAAAGTAACTGTGTCTGTCTGTCTGTCTGTCTGTCTGTTACTCTTTCACGCCAAAACTACTGAACGGATTTGAATGAAATTTTTTATACATACGGTCTAGACCCTGGGAAAGAACATAGGCTACTTTTTACCCCGGAATTCCCACGGGAAAACTTTTAAGGCGAAGCGAAGCTCGCGGGCACAGCTAGTTATGAATAAAGTAAGTATATGATAAACTTCCCTCACACAACCTTTACAGTTATTTGAATTGAAATCTAGGAACGTCCTTAATAAAACTAACTACCTACCTACATATCTATTTATCGAGATAAAAATTGCTTGGTAGTCGTGCCTACTTAGTATTTACTTACATAAGTACTTACCAATAAAATACTATTTTCCTTGCACTCCACTCACAAAAAAACTTTTCACGCAACCACCAAAAAAAATCGCCCCACAACAAACCGCGCGCTGCAAAACGGCGCGAAAACTGAGAGATAAGTCATAGACAAATATTAAGGACTTGTGACACTCGCGCCGAGAACAGAGAGCGGCCGAGCCGACGCTTCACACTGAACTAATGAAGTGATAGCAACATTAGCGACTGATCTCTGCACCCAGGCACCGCTGCATTGCAAAATCTGTAGCGAAATTATCGTAGAAGTGACTGCATGTGTGCTAAACGATAATTAAAAACGACTGAATGGTGCAGCGGTTATAAATGTTAGTGTAGAAGACCCAAGGTTGGATTCCCGGCTGGCCATATGCTTTGTTTAACACCGATATATCTGAATAAACTATTTATCTATGATAGCCGGTAGTGGCTATATAGGGAAGGCCAAGGACAGTGTTGAGATGTGGTCCTATTGGGCCTAGACTTGGGTTGGGAGAGGTCTCTGTCCAGCTGTGGTCGATTACTTGGCTGGTGATGATTTTGTTTTGGTATTTATCAGGGTTCAAATTCACCAATGATACCTATATGAACAACCAGCATATACCTGCGTGCAAAAACCAAAGCTTAATCAAACATAGCGTGGGACGCCGTCTGGCCAGCTGGACCGCTGACCTTACTCCGCTAGCCTTGCTGGATAAGGAAGGCCGATGCCAAAAAATATGTTGTGGGAGAAGCCTGACCCTTACGATCTCAATAAGTAATATGGGATGATGCAACTATCTTCAGTTAGACCTCAGAATTAACCACACCGTTGCATTGTGGCACAGAATAATGACTAGTACCATTGTGGTAAACACGTAGGTAGCTCGTAAGTAGATTTTGGCCATAATTTCTCAACAATGCAATGGTCCCGCATCCTCAGAATAATAAAATAACTCACCATATCCCATGCAAGGTGAACGACACTGACGTCACAGCATCGCTTTTGGGTTTGTTATCCTCATTCAAAAGCATTGTTCGATTTTCATTCATGTTAACTCTTTTGTTTTCTTTAATAAATATGTAGGTAGTCCAACTTACCTTTATGTTTTAAATGTTTTGAGCTAAAAAGCACAGCTTAGGCCGCGTTTAGGCTGCCTATGCGAGGAGCGGAGGAGCGGTGTGCGAGGTGAAATCGTCAAATGTGCGAAAGTGATGGCCTATGCTATGTGTCGAGAAGCGGCAATAAATGATAGTACCTAAATAACGTTTATATCCCATTCTACGGGGAAAGACATCTGACAGAACCCTTACTATAGTTTTTGTTTGTATCAGTGTCTTTCCCCGTGGAATGGGATGCAGTTGTTCTAAATCGCTCGCTAATAGCTAAACCAATGAGATTTTAAGAGGGAAAATAAAAATATGTATTCATTTTATTTATATAATTCATTTATTTAAATTGTATAGTATTCACATTGTCGCTAGATGTTTCTGTAAGAAACTTAGCGTTACATACAAAATGAGAACACAGGAATTTCACAAAATAACTAGGTATAAACAAATGCAGCGGTTCCAACTGAAGCTATACTATATGCAGTTTCAACTATACAAAACTGTTTTATTTATACATATAGCAAACGATACTACCTATAATTAATTAAATGTACTTGGCAGTTGAGAGATTGTTTAGGACAGAGAAGCGATGGAGAATAATATCTAATACTGTTAAATTTTCTACTACAACGCCTGAAGGTGGTATCTTACTTGCCTCACTAGCTACTCTACAACTCACTTTCGAATTTACAAAAAACATAAACATTTTAATACTAAAACACAAATTGAGAATTTAAGTGTTCGATATCCCACCATCAGGCTATATTAGTCAAAACATACCATTTACTCACTCTTTTATTTAGAACGGGGCCATGTCAGAAAGAGGCAGTCATAATTTCGTAATTCAAATCATAAAGGACGGGCTATAGAGCTGTTAAAAAGCGCATTGACTATATCTCAGCCGTCTTACAGTAAAAAAAAACTATATCATAATTGACTAAATACCTTAAACCGCTATTTAGGTAAATCATAATAAAACTAATGTCATCGCCGTTTGTCAAGTACCTATTGAGAAACTGGACTAAAATAATTATTACACTATTGAGCACAATAATAAAATAATAAGGCAGTCAGGAGTAGAAAATGCTGGTTCGTTTGAAACTTATTCTGAAGGCAAAAGTTAGAAATATTATCGGTATACTTATCTATGAGCTTCCCTGTAACAACAGGCAATCGTAGGCAGGTATACCAACAAGTGATTAAAGAGTATTATTATATTTACGAAGCGATACTCAAGTTACGGATATCAAAATCTTGTAGATATTCACAAAATGTATCACTTTAAATATAGTTTTTGTCTTCAGAATTACCATCAGTGGATACAAGACCGTCACGCTATTGATCTAACAAAATTCAAATATCAATTCATAATCGACGAATTCAAAACGTAAGTATACAATACAGTTACAATCAAAAGTGGTTTAGATAAAACAGCTGTCTGCTGTCGTATCATTGCAAATTTGGAAGCATGACTTCTATCGAATTTTAACTCAAATAATAAAACAGTTCTGTCAATGAAACAAAAATATAAACTACGAACTAAACCATAAATCAAATGCATTATTTTGTTATAAATACATACATCCTTGGCGTCACAAAATGTAAGGAAGACAAAATAAGTAATACAGTACGCATGTAAAATTGCACTGAATGAAACTGAAAATTCATGTTTTCAAACTTTTGGCTAAATAAACGACAAACTTTCACGTGATAGTAAATTATTTTTGTGTAAAATAAATATATACACAGAAAAATAAGTCAAGCTTTGTGCTAATTGTTACATTAAACTAAAATTTCAATAATCTGTCGATTATTTGATATGTTTGGTACAAACACAAACAATACAGGAACCATTCACAGTTAAGTAGTTAATAGGTATGTAAAAAAAAGATTACGAAATCCGTACTAGGTCTATACATAGCTGTAACTCTCCATATATATACATATGGCTGGGGATACAATGTCCTATATAGAATCTAACTTGTATGAGTACATCGCTTCTTTCCCTCGGTATACTTCCCTAGATTTAATCAATCCACAGTTCTCTCCGTGACTGTACTCTACAAACGTACAATTATTTCACAATTTCGTAAAATAGCGAGTAAGTTTTCGTACAAAACGTTACAAAATGGTCAAGATTGACAAAAAGTCTAGGTTTTATTTGTTCCGAATACAGTCCACGGTTAAATACGGTGATTAATTAAATTTACTTCAGTAAGAAATACTTATTTTGATACAAATAACAGCCAATGTACGCTGACCGTTGAAATCTACGCTTACAGGTACGGGAGCTTAGACACAAGTCGTCACTCGCTCGGGGTAAGTGTGGATTCCACCGCTCATACTCATAGAATAAGGCTGCGGACATACATACACGAACTACCTCCATTACCACAGCTTAGCTCCACAATATTACTTTAAAAGGCCATGTAAATAACTACCCTTAAATCCTTAAAGAATTCCGATTATAAGGTCACCTTTTCGTTTCTTTATGAATACAGCGTCACTATATCACTTTAGAGAGATTAACTAATAATTAAAACTTAAATTACGACAAATTATAATTAAAACATATCATTTAGTTGATTCTGTAGAAAATTGTTACGTTAATATAGTCACACACATTAATAGTTCGCTTAAATGCTACGGTTTCGAGAGACCAATTTTAGTTTATAAATTCGCTTCAATGTGCCTTTGTGTAGCGACCATCACGTATGCAATCACAACATAAGCACTACTGGGCACCGACAAATTCAAATAAAATCTTGCAAATTTCGCATCAAGATTCTACGAATTCGAAAACAAAAAACTTAACTCTAAAAAGCAGGGGCACAAAAATTCGACTCTCGAAAGTTTACAAGTCGTTTTTCGGTAAAATGATCAAAGATTTCTCTTAAACAGTGGTCGAAGATTCCTATTGCTATCCAGACTTAGCAGGCACTAACACCGACACTCGTACGAAAATGTCCTTATGTTTACAATATAATACAAACAAACAGACATTATTACTTCCAATTCCACTAAAGGTCCATTACTTCATAGTCTATATTTTTTATTTATTGAGATCAATTTTGCCGCTATGCACTAGAATGAGTTACGCCGCCGTCAACACGCCACCGCCACCGCCGCCGCCACGCCCGGGATAAACACAACCTTAGAAACTGAGAAATTTGTGCAAGACAGTATAAAACATTACCGACGCCGTCCAACCAGCATTAACAACAACACTGGATGAAGAACGTCGGTTTATAATTTCGCTAACCTTTGTCCGTTTTGTCAATGAATTAAAATAGTCTAATAAACCCCCCGACCGTGGCGGCGGCGACCTCACTTCACTGTCACATCACTGATTGTCCGCCGGTGAAGATCTTCATGCTTCTTGTCGTTAGCCTCTACGGCAGTGGTTTACTGACTAGATACTGTTTGAGAGAGCGAAGTACTGGCAGTTCTAACCTCCCTTGTATCCTGTTCAACAACAACACTTTCTTTCCTGATTAAAAACATCATCTTCACACTCACGGCACTAGGATTTGCATCATAAAGTTCAAGGTTAACCTATCCTTTGTCTGTCAACACACTCCTAGCAACAATCAGTGTTCCTCGACGCTCACCACAACTGTCCACCCTGACCCCTCTACCCTCGAGCTACAAAGCCTGCACTTGACACTTTTAGACGTTTCCACCAGTGCTAAAACCAGCTGTCTTATTTCCCGCAAAGCCAGCGCTCCGCCAGCCATCGCGGGACCCGCAGACACGGGCACTTCACATCTGCACTCCTGTCTTCACGGGACCACGTGTACTTATCCACACCTCCGTTCACGCTATAACCCTTCCAAGTGCAGTCGTCCACGCTCCCACTGGCTCTATTATAACCCGGCCGAGTGCAGTCGTCCACGCTCCCACTGGCTCTATAACCCGACCAAGTGCAGTGCTCTTCCTTCCAGCTGTTATAATCCGGCCAAGTGCAGTGGTCTTCACTACCACTGGCTCTATTGTAACCCGACCAAGTGCAGTGGCCTTCCTTCCAGCTGTTATAATCCGGCCAAGTGCAGTGGTCCTCGCTTCCACTGGCTCTATTATAATCCGGCCAAGTGCAGTGGTCTTCGCCCCGGTTTCCTCTCTTGCTATAACCCGTCCGCGTGCAGTCTCTGCCCCAGGGTAGAGGGCAGCAGGTCGTGCATCACACGAGGTGGTGGTGGTCGAGGCTGGCGTCGGACGCGGGGCGCAGCTCGCGCTCCAGGTCCAGCGAGCGGCGCTCGGGCTCCAGCCGCGCCGCCGCCGCCGCGCCGCCCGCGCGCCGCGGAGCCTCCAGGGATGATACCTGTGGGAGACAAGGGGTTTAGCAAGAACTGTTGTCGAAAGTAAATTAAGCTCGTATGGAATCACATAAGTATTATATTAATTCTGTACAAAAGTAGTTTTCCAATGGCGGAGCCAATTGTGTTCAATAAAATTATCTCCTAGCAATTCAATTCTCATCTCGTCTCGTCGTGCCCCGCCTAAAAAAACCCACTTAGAAAAGAATAAAGAAGAAAAGGGATTCTCGAGTAAATTTTTGTATTCAACGTCACATAGTTTTCTCCAAAATTATCGTATCGTACATTTGTTTTGTAAGGAACACATAACATAACAAATTGCATAACAAAACAAAGGCTACGAAGTAAGTACGTAAGCTACGAATCTACGATTAAAACCAACATTGCAAGTTTGCAGATCAAGATTATGACATTCCAAAAATTATCGCTGATTATCAATGTGATACAAGTTACCTATGAAAATATGTAAATAAAAAGTGCCAGCTGTACCTTGGCGAGGCGGCGCGCGGGCGGGGCTCGCTAGGAGGGCGCGAGGTGGGGCAACTTGCCGCCCCCCGCGCCCGCCGCCCCCGCCCACGCGCGCGCGCCCCCGACGTCCTCCGACAGCGCCGCTTGCAGTTTCGCTTCTGGAAATTAGAAATTGTAACAGATTTTAGGTTATTTGACGGAGAACTAAATTACCAACGTAGGTCCTAAAATTTTAATCCAAAGTAGGAAGATGCACAACATATTCGTATCTGAATGGAGAACCACGAATTGGCAAATGTAGTACGCTTTCCGGCCGATGGACCGATGACTTTAGACAAGTGGCCGGTAGTGGCTGAATAAGGAAGGCCGGGGACGGAGTAATGTGGCATCATTGTGAAAGGTTTCGTATGGGCAGGCAAGTTGTGGCTTAATCTAACTATACAGGGTGCGTTTGGCGTATTAAAGTGATCACTGAATGTAACTCAATTAACGTCTTGTTTATAGGTAGTAAATCTAGTGTAAAGTACCTACAGTAAACACACCTGACCCCTCTCAGTAGCTGTATTAAGAATTTCAGTAAATATCCACGACTGTGTTTGTTTTTGTCATTACTGCCACAAATGTCCCTGTGAGGGGTCACGTATCTTTGCGTTCTACTATACAGTGGTAGGTATACGTACTGGCTTGTTGCGTGTTGTTGAAGGTGACGGGCGTGCGCGCGAGCGGCGTGCGCAGCGACCCGCCGCGCCCCGAGCCGCCGCCGCCGCCGCCTCCGCTCGTCTGCAAATATTATTACATTGTCATGATTAGTCCTGTACTGCAGGCTTCTTCTTAGACCTATAGCGTGAAAGTAGCCAGGTCGCGGCTAGCCTATATAAACTATTATTCTGTAGACGCGCGGGCTATGAGGCTTATAATAATATATTAAAATAGTCTTTATTGATTAATTTAATAACAAAACAGATGGAAACACTTATATGTACGTGTATTACCCTGTATGACACCCCTTTAGGTTCATGAAAATAGTAAATACCTACCTACTCACGTTAATTTATTGCATCGGTGACAAGAACAAGAGCTAGAATAGAGTTTGTCACCGAGATGAAAGGATTGGCCATTCAGATAGTATCTGTGGTTCCCAGGGTGCACGTCTACGACGAGCGTACGTTTCTCATCTCGAATACTGAACTGTCAAAATCGCACCTGAACTAAACCCTCCATATCCATTGAATTTAGTTTCAAATAATAAAAAAATGTACAGGGAATTATAATTAAACAGAAAAGAAAAGTAAAAAAAAAGAAACTGTCTACTAAATTACTTACATAAAAAATAAATAACTAAAATTAAAAGAATGAGGAATGGAACTCTAAATGGAAGGAAGTAGGACCAATGTAAATCTGGATTCCGTCAGACAGGCATGGCAACTGGGTCTGCACTCTACCCCACGGCTTTGCAATGACTGACTGAATAATTTGATATAATTTGAATGGGTTGAAGAACAGTCCATACTGTTTATGGAGTGTACAGGAATGGTGGCTAATTTTTGATGGTGTTAATACAGCAGGAGAGGATAACAGGAAAAGAAAAGGAAACAACTTAAAACCAACCAAACCAAAAAAAAAAAAACAAAACAAACCCAACTACTTGTCCTGACACTTGACGGGCGGCGGGTGGCGCTTGGGCGGCGCTATACTAACGTGGGCGGGCGGCGGCGCGTCGTCGTCGTGGGGCGGGCGGGGCAGCCGGCGGCGCAGCCACGCGTGCCTTAGTGCCGCCGCTGGTGTTAGCCGCTTTTCGGGGTCCCACTCGAGGCAGCTTGGGGACAGAGAGGGTCATTATTGGTCAAGGCAATAAAGTGAGTTAACAGCATTGGACGGCTAAATACTTCATGATAAGACCATTGAAACCATTTATTTACTGCGATTGTGGTCACAGGTGAGTTGCAGGACAGAAGGTATGGATGAATGATCGGACTGTGCCTATTAGTAGAGCGCGATAGTTCATATAAAATTTTACGACTGATTTGCTCTGCTTCCAAATCAGCAATCATTTTATACATGAAAGTACAAAATAATCATTGTTTTAGTGGATATAGGTCGCACAATTATAAGAATGAATAGCGCTAAGACAGTTAACATGAGGAAACTAAACAGATGTTATACTATGGTACATACAGTGCAGAACATTGTAAATAGTTAATGTTGTCACTAGAGGAACATACTCAACAAAGCACTTCAACTAATTAACTCTCTTGTTCCAGTAAAGTGTTTCCGTGCAGTAAATTGATATTTATTTCACTGTGCACAATTGTACACCACAAAGACCCAAAGCATTTCTCATGACGTTACGAATCAATAAAAAATATAACATGGTCATCCACTTAATAATGTAGCTTGCTATTGCACTAGCTACTACTATCACTCTTTCCATAACACCTAAGGATAACTGGTAGGGAAAGCTTTCAGCATTAAATTCCCCTACCTACCTTCCTCCATTTTTATTTCGTGTAATGAAGTGCAATTATCACTTGCCGTCGTTAATAATAACACTTACCGTCTAATGAAATCAATAAAGAACTTGTCCTGGCATCCCTTCAGCGCTGTGACGAAGCTCTTGGAACCTGGAGGGCCGCGGGGTTTACCTCTCCGCGACATTCCTGAAAACATAAATATAATCTTTAAAAAAATATACCAAAATAGTTGTAGAATAATTGAGGTTACTGAAATGTGCCCTGAGGTACACCTTAAACGTTTACTCAAAACCTTGTAAGTAGGTCAACATACTGTAAATATTATATAACTTTTATTGGAGGAGACTTACTGTTACTACTCCATTTAAAAAATCTTATTCATAAAGAATATGGGTCCCAGTGAGCAACCTTGAGGTACTCCGATATCCGACCGCAATCTATTTCATGTCAGACGTTTGTCACGAGTTCAAACAACACGTGAAGACGTCACTAATGTAGGTGACGGTCACTTTCATCAAGCACAGTGGATATCATGTCAAGAAAGTCATATACAATTATCGTTTGTTCACGCCAATTCTACATATGCGTGAGACGGAACGCGCCACCTCCTCCTGCCCTCTGATGACGTCACGAAGCCTATATAAGCGGGCCCCGCGATGCCCCGCTCCTTTTTTACTTACGCTAATCATACTTACTCGTATATCTATCATTGTAAATATTGGTCTAAAAATACAAGTATAAAAACGTTTTCGAGGTTTTAATTAAAATCCAAAATAGGGAAAAGTTAGTTAGGACCTCCATATGTCTCGCTCAATAGCGTGGACATAAAATTGGCGACCGTTTCAAGAGAACCGACCAGAAGGAAGATTTGAGCATCCCACCGGAAGCTCCACCGCCACGTGCCGAGGCCAGGTCACCTGGGTTCGAAGAGGACCAACACCGCTACGACCTGAGCTACGCGAACTGGGTCTACCGCAGCGACACCGCAGCGCAGCAATCAAGCAACTCCAGCCCGTCGTCCAGCCGGAGTCAGAAGCGACCAAACTACCACGTGTCACGTCGAGTCAAGCAGGCCTCCAGGCACTCATCATCGTGCCTCAAGCCAAGCCCCGCCCGTGGAGAAGAACGCGCCGCACGCCGTCGCCGTCGCCCGGAGTACTTCGGACGTTCGTCCGCCACGTGTCGGCCAATCAAAGCTAAGTACCTAGCCCTATCCTACCCTTTCACATTGTAGTCCTACATCACCTATCCATCACATTCCTACTCTCCACGGTCTCAATCTGTGTGAAGAGACTATTTTTTTGCGTTATTAATGCTATTGCGTCTCGGCGATCAACCGCTTCTAATTTTTGAGATGCCTATTGCAAACGCACGTACCTATTTAATCTATGCTACCGCTTGCTAGCTACGAAGTTAGTAGATACTACTTCGCTATTTTATTCATAGTACCTAGGTTCCCTTTGTAGCCTATGTCTACCTATCTATTCATTTTATAGGACCTACCTTATTATGATCATAGCTTGCAGCCGCACAAATAGCAAAACAAATAATTGTTACCTTTATTAACCTTTCTCCGCAAATAACGCTGAAATACTTACATTTTATTTAATTGCCATACGTTTCCCATAACAATTACAACATAAATCACTTGCTCAAACTCATTAAGCTATCATAACAGCTTGCGATCCCTTAAACAGTGCAATACAATTTAATATCCCACAATTCAATTAGTTATTTTCTCAATTCCAGTGCTCGTCTAGCGGCCGGCACACAACTGGCAAAATAACAAACTGGTTCCCCCGCCGCGCCCGCCCCGCCTCGCTGTAGCTACCTGGGTAATCAGTAACGTGGACGAGCGTAAGATAACAGTTTTTTATAACTAATCATCATCATCATCATCAGCTGCTTTCTTCTGTTTTGGTAGTTAGCTTGTGTATTTTGTGTTCTAATGTTGCAAGGTCACTTAAGGTGGTCTACTGTGGTTGCGTGTTGATAATTTCACAGTATTTGGTCCGTGTTTCGTATGTTTTAACATTAAGTTTAATTAAATTACCTATATAAAACCAAGAAATATAACTGTTATTCATTCAAGATGCTTAAATTGGACGATTTACTTACAAAGCGCAGTTCTATAAAAGGCCGCGTTACAAAATTTAGAAACTACTTAAACACTATTTCTTCTACACCGAAGTTAAACTCTGTCCAATTAAATGAGCTTAATGTTAGAACGGCGAAACATGAACACTTGTTTAGTCAATTTGAAGAGTTACAAACCGAAATTGAAATAGTGAATTCAGCAACAATTGATTCCGAATTGGCCGAGCGGGAAATTATTGAACAAGGTTTTGTGTCCTGTATTGCAATCGCACAAGATATAGCTAGTAAAAATGCGTCAAATAATGAGCCAGAAAGTAATAAATTTGAGAGTAGTTCCTCTCATTGTCAACAATCGGATCTACAGGGGTTTAAATTACCACAGATTCAAATAGCTAAATTTGATGGTTCGTTTTATAGATGGCTTGAATTTCGCGATATGTTTATGTCACTAATACACAAAAACGACCGTATTCAACCTGTGCATAAATTCCATTATTTGAATTCCTACTTAGAAGGAGACGCTTCTCGAGTAATTAGCAATTTAGAAGTCTCGGATTCAAACTATTCAAAGGCATGGAATTTACTCACAGAGCGGTATGATAACAAAAGGCAGTTAGTTAATAACCATTTAAATTCTTTATTTAATATGGAGCCGATATCACGTGAATCAGAAAAGGCACTTCGATCACTAGTTGACAGTGTCAATAAAAATTTGCGAGCGTTAGCAAGTTTAGGACAGCCTACTGACCAGTGGGATACGCTCATTATACATATGATTTCATCTAAATTAGACGGCAATACTAGCATGAAATGGGAGGAGTGCCGTAATAACTTTCAAGATATGCCAACATTGGAACAGTTTAGTAAATTCCTAAAGGACAGGGCCGATGTTCTAGAAACCTATCACCAAAATAAGTTGATAAAAAATAATCGTATCAGTTTCACTTCACCCTCAGTGAAGGTACAAGATAGGCCGTGCTCAAAATCATTTTCCTGCATAACCGAGGAAAAAAACAACAGCAACAAAAATAATAACAGTCCGAATAAAACATGTGTCATCTGCAAAGGCAGCCACATAATTTACGACTGCCCAGTATTTCTATCCAAATCAATTGAGCAACGCATATCTGAAGCTTCTAAGTTAAAGTTATGCCTAAACTGTTTACGACCTGGACACAAAAGTTTTAGGTGCCTAATGGGCACTTGTAGGCATTGTAGAAAACGTCACAATTCCTTATTGCATAGAGTCGTGATTCCTTCGTCACAGGAAGGGTCCAATTCCACCACTCCCATTACTCCAAACAATGAAACGCAAACAAACTTAGCTGCCCATCTTTCTTGCCAGCCCTCGAATCAGGTTTATCTTTCTACTGCGCAAATCAAAATAATAAACCCATCAAATTTGAAAACTATGACCGTTCGCGCCCTTTTAGATAGCGGCAGCCAGTCCACTTTTATTTCAAAGGCACTGAAGGACAAATTATGTCTCAAAGGTCAGCCTATGGATACTGTCAAGCTCATAGGTATAGGTAAAACGGAGTGCAGTTTTCTCGACGAACGCTGTACCATCCAAATCAAATCCTTGCACACTAACTATTCAGTTAGCATGTCATGCCCAGTGTTGCCAGAGCTCACGGGTAATATTCCTAAGATTTTAGTAGACACAAAATGCTTTAATCTCCCAGCCAATATCAAATTGGCAGATCCTACTTTTAATCAGCCGGCACCAATCGATGTTTTGATAGGCGCAGATTTATTTTGGGAAATAATTACTAATAATCAAACGTCATTGGGGAAAAATAAACCCTGGTTACGTAGTTCGCTGTTCGGCTGGATAGTTTCCGGTCCTATCATTTTGAGTAGCGAACCTAGCAAAGAACTTACATGCAATTTTTCACGCAATGAAGTCGAATCCCCTATTAATAGTTTAGACAACGAATTAACTCGTTTCTGGGAGCTCGAACAGTTACCAAGCAAATCGCTTTTAAGCGAAAATGAGCAATCATGCGAAAAACACTTTTTACAACACACAACTCGATTATCCGACGGGCGATTTTGTGTTCGCCTTCCACTAAAAGACTCTCCTGACTGTTTAGGAGATTCATACCAAGTAGCAAAAAAAATACTTCTTTACCTAGAAAAGCGATTTAGAAAGCAACCGGTGCTTAAAAAGGCATATTGTGATTTTATACAAGAGTACACAACCATGGGTCACTGTTCGGAGTTCAACGGAGTCAAACCTGAACCTTCGTTCTTTTTATGTCACCATGCAGTTTTTCGACTTAACAGCGAGAGCACCAAACTGAGGGTCGTCTTCGATGGCTCTAATCCCTCCTCATCAGGCTTTTCCGTCAATAATTTGCAGCTAGTAGGCCCGAATATTCAGGATTCTATGTTCTCCATACTGTTAAGATTCCGTCAGCACAAATACGTTCTTACTGGAGACATAGAAAAAATGTATAGGCAAATAATGTGTCATCCGGATGATAGGAATCTTCAAATGATACTATGGAGAGAAGACGAATCGCTACCAATTAAAATGCTAAAGTTAAACACTGTGACATACGGTTTTGCTAGCGCCAGTTACTTAAGTACAAGGTGTTTGTGGCAGCTTGGAGAAGAGTGCTCCGATGACTTAGTCAAAACAATTATTCAGCATGATTTTCTTGTAGATGATTTAATTACGGGTGCAGATACTGAGGAACAGCTACTATACATATTAGAGTCAGTATCAGAAGCTTTAAGCAAAGGATGTTTTCCTCTTCGAAAATTCAGATCAAACAACCCGTCTATCTTTAAATCTGCAAATCTAGATTTACAAAAAAATCTCACTCTAAGTGATTCAACTAGTGCTCTTGGCTTAGGGTGGAACCCTTCATGTGATAATCTATATTTTCCAGTCAACAGTCAAGATAGCAATGATAGCGACAAAATAGTGACTAAGAGACTAATATTGTCTCAGTCACTTAAAATATTTGATGTACTAGGCATTCTCTGTCCATTTACTATTCAATCAAAAATTTTAATTCAAAAATTGTGGATACTAAAGCTTGACTGGAATGATCCAGTACCCAACGAACTTAAAAAAGAATGGGAAAAAATTAGGAATGGTCTATTGTATCTTCAACAAATATCAGTCCCTCGACTTTCATTAATAGACTCCCCTGTTCAAATTGAGCTGCACTCCTTTAGTGACGCCTCCATGCTAGCTTATGGAGCATGTGTTTACTTACGATCAGTGAATGTCAGTGGGCAAGTAGTTGTTCGCTTGCTCTGTGCAAAGTCTAGAGTCTCACCAATAAAGCAATCCACAATTCCGCGACTTGAGCTTTGTGGTGCTCTTCTAGCTGCAAGATTATGCCAAGCGGTCGTTGAATCGCTACGATTATCCTTCACCAGGCTTGTTCATTGGTGCGACTCCACAGTAGTCTTAGGATGGCTCAAAACGAGTCCGACCAGTCTTAAAACCTTTGCCGCCAATAGAGTAGCTGAAATAATAGAGATTACTCAATCTGATGCCTGGCGTCATGTTCCTACCGATTCAAATCCCGCGGATCATGTTTCAAGAGGGGTTTCTGCTAAGCAGCTGCAGAACTTGGATCAGTGGTGGACAGGTCCAAGTTTTTTAACAGAGGCAGAATCACAATGGCCTCAACTCAAAATTCCAATCAAGACAGAATTACCTGAATTAAAATCGCATGCTGTCATTACATCTGATCCACCCGTAGTTGATTTTGAACGATTTTCAAAATATAGGCGTTTGGTACGTTCCTTTGCCTACGTTTTACGATTTATACATAATATAAATAAATCCAACTCCAAACTTTCCGGTGATCTTAGCTTAGAAGAATTAGATAAGTCCTATTTTGAACTTATTAAATTATGTCAAAGTCAAAGCTTTCCAACGGAAATTAATTCACTAATGAAAAAACGGCCATTAAGTTCAAGAAATCGAATCATAAATCTAAATCCATTCCTAGATGAGAACGGCATTCTAAGAGTAGGTGGTAGATTGAATCTTTCAACTTACGAAAACGATAAAAAAAACCCGATTCTGATTTGTGCAAAACATCATTTCTGCAAATTAATTTTTGAACACAAGCATAATCAAGAATTAATGCATGCTGGTCCTCAAGCGCTACTGTACGCAGTTAGGGAAAACTTATGGCCGGTAAACGGACGATTACTCGCTAGGCGCGTAGTAAAAGGCTGTGTCAAGTGCAGGCGACTTCAGGGTCAAACACTTCATCCTCTAATGGGAAACCTTCCCACGCAACGAGTCACGCCAGCATTTCCGTTCGAATCAGTGGGAATAGATTTTGCAGGCCCATTTTCAATACTTAGCAGGAAAGGACGAGGCGCAAAAACTTCTAAATGTTACTTGTGCTTGTTTATATGTCTAAGATTCAAATGCATTCATTTAGAAGCTGTAAGCGAACTATCAAAGGAAGCTTTTATTTTATCCCTTCGTCGTTTCATTAGCCGTAGGGGGAAACCTCTAGAGATTTTGTGTGACAATCGAAGAAACTTTGTTGCTGCATCCAAAGAAGTAGGTCAATTTTTAAAGACAAATTCAGCGCCCCTATCTGACTTTGCAACCAATGAATCAATAAAGTTCAAATTTATACCAGCTTACGCTCCACACTTTGCTGGTTACTGGGAAGCCGGCATAAAATCGGCTAAATATCACATAAAAAGAGTCATGGGAAACACTAATTTAACTTTCGAAGAGCTATGCACTCTCTTCGCACAAATTGAGGCTATCCTCAATAGCCGACCCCTGTCTCCCATGTCTTCCTCTCCTACAGATCTCCTTTCTCTCTCCCCAGGGCATTTCCTGATTGGCCGACCACTAAGATCACTGCCGTCACCCTACGTGGAAGAACAAAACATCAGTCCACTACGGCGCTACGCCAGACTCGAGCAGATCCGCCAACACTTCTGGCAACGATGGCAGCGAGAGTACATCAGCGAACTACAGCAACGTTCCAAGTGGCGAACCAATCACTCCAGCCTACAGATCGGAGACCTTGTCCTGATCCAAGAAGACAACACATCACCTCTGAACTGGGCACTTGGCAGAGTGTCACGTCTCTATCCCGGCGCTGATGGCATCTCTCGAGTCGCTGATCTCGAGACTCTGAAGGGTCGCATCCGAAGACCGTTTGCCAGACTCTGTCCACTCCCAAAGGGCGACGATGACCAGATTTCTTGAAGAACGAATCTTCAAGCGCGGGGACTATGTTCACGCCAATTCTACATATGCGTGAGACGGAACGCGCCACCTCCTCCTGCCCTCTGATGACGTCACGAAGCCTATATAAGCGGGCCCCGCGATGCCCCGCTCCTTTTTTACTTACGCTAATCATACTTACTCGTATATCTATCATTGTAAATATTGGTCTAAAAATACAAGTATAAAAACGTTTTCGAGGTTTTAATTAAAATCCAAAATAGGGAAAAGTTAGTTAGGACCTCCATATGTCTCGCTCAATAGCGTGGACATCGTTTATTATGTTATTTCATCGCCACGCATGTATCTTTGTTCGTTGACGTTATACCTTATTATTATCATAATCATTACTAATTTGCGACGAAGCGCTATCAACGACAATGCAGTCATTCAAAGCACTGCATTTCATACTGGAGTAATGAGTAACCTGTTAAACAAAATAGTTATACGACGAACTGCGACGGTTAACTGTCCTAAAAATATTAAAATAACAACTGCGAAGCGATTTAAAATAACGGCATGACTCTCAGCACGTTCACACTATGCGACATGCGTGACAAACTGTTAAATGATTCACTTTTCTACTCTCTCATCTCGGACTTATAATCACAGTCACAGCGTGAATCATCGTGGATGTCACCCTCAAGGTTTAGGATTAGCTGCTAATCTATTTATTTCTTTGATCATCATCTTCAATTTATATTCCGGATCTATGACGATAGTGCATATAATTAAGACATCGTCTGTCTAATTAACGTCTTGTTTCATTAGATCACCTTTCCTATGTGTGCCGCGAAAAGCAATGCATGCAGCCAATTTAAATGAACGGCATATCAATGATATCCAAGAATCGAATCTTATCATACTGCATACAGAACGGCTTACGCATAGCAATTCAACAGAATTAATACCCATCAACAATTAACAATAAAGGCAGTCGTGACGAGTTTTTACAAACCGATTCTCATGTCATCGGGAATCGAACACCGACCCAAACAACTAAGAGATCATTATCCATGGCATTAGACAGAGCTATTTGGACGCGAGCCAACGAACGAGCGGAACAGACAACGTACAGTCAGCGCTATATTTTCGTATAGAACTTCGTCTGGGCGTCAGAGGGTGAAAGAATACGTCGTACAAAGGGTTTAGGGAGAAAATGCATGAAATGTCTTCGAGGGAATATTAAAAGCATAGATAGAACAATGCATACGTTTAGGTAAATTTATTAGTTTTTAATTTAATCGTGGATATTTGATATATTTTAAAAAGTTTTGGGAGATCCTCTGCCTAAGACAGAATTGAGTCACATTTAAACAGACTGAAACTTTACGAGCTCGCGAAAAGTAATCTTATTTACCGTTTGTTTATAAGAGAGAGTGTCGTGAATATTATAACTGCGACTTCAGAATCTCTGATTCAAGAAAGTAGGTGTGGACTTTACGTATTTTAACAGGAATGTGCATCTACGTTTGCATCATTGGATATTTGTGTCAACAAACCTTTCGGGTGACAGAGTTTCTTTAAAATAGATTTTGTATCACACGCTTAAATGTTTGTTGTCAATTTACAATGGAATTTAGGCATTCTTATGAGATGACACACCTCTTTCTCTTCATATACTCAAGCATTTATCTCTATCATAAAGGCCCTTTAACTTCGCCCTTGCTTCCGTTACTTAACCTCGACATGACACACATCTAGGGCGACCCCTTTCCACCCTTCAAGATCGACTCACTTCTGCTGTAAGTATATATATCTATACAATTCACTGCCCTTTGTTCTCAATCGTGGCCAATCATTACCAGTGTATTTACACAGACCCTGATTCGCGTAACCAAATGTCTATAACAGACGATTTTATTTATTAAAACATAGACGGCAAGATTCTTGTGATTTTTGGAGCATCTCCTCATTGCCATATGTCTGATGTTCCTGCTATGACTATTAAATCTATTAACTTTGTCAATTATTGCGATTGTGTTCGGTTTACATTTGCAGACAAATATTGGCTATCTATTTGTTATCAGGGCAATAGCTGCCATCTATCTACTCTCACTCAAACCCTTTTCGATTCGAACCAATCAATTAGAACTAGGGCTTTGGGCCTACTCGACAGTCTGGAATTAGATTTGCGTTTTCCTCCCCATTGGCTACTTATTTCTCCTCTCACCTCCACTAAGCACCGTGGTCCCATCAGCCAGCGTGGTGGCAGTGCAGTACCGCGGCAGTCCCTTGCTGCTGATGAAGTTCTTGCTGCGCTTGCCCTGCTCGACCAAGCGCTGCGGTGGCATGCCCAGCAGCTCGATGATGCACGCCATCTGGTCCGCTTCGTCCTCACCGGGGAGAAGGGGGAAGCCTGGAATAGATGGGGAGATATAAGGGTTAGATACGGGGATGTTGTTGGTTGTAGGGAACTGGTGATGTTGGAATCAAATTAATTAAAGACACTAAAAATATTAGTTAAAAAAAATACATCAATTATTCAAAGGAAACATTTTTGAAATTAGATGAGTGCTAAAAAGTTATCACCGCGAAAAAGTAATCTATTTTTCAGTTACCTCCCAAACGGTTTACATTATTATTACGAAATCAATAACAGACATCGATGTCAAAGGATTCGTTACTGAGAATTGTTAATTGATACTCCAGTTATAGGAGTACAATAAGGTGCGCGATATAATATGGAATTCTGTGAACATACATGTATTTCGATACCGAGCGCCGGTATGTAGGCTAATCGTAGTAATTTATGCATTTCTTTGCCGGAAACTATGTTGCATGGACATGAAAACTGTAACTTATTCACAAACTCCGCTGTGCCGTGTTGCTATTAAATTAACTTAATCAAATACAAAGTAGTATCTAATCTAAAATGTGCACGAACTTTCCTAACATAAATTGTATAACCTATGAAGCTGTTACTTTCATCTGAATTAATAATTGTATAAAATGATGTGTTTTCCACCTCTCCTTTTCTCCTCATCATCAATCTTACAACACGCTGTACTTTCATCATCAGCAAATGATCATCCACTGGTGGACATGAGCTGTAGTTCAGCGAGTAAGTACACTCAGCACTTCGCAATTTCTCCAGTATGTTTGACACTCACCAGTAAGCAGCTCGGCCAGTATGCAGCCCAGGGACCTCATGTCGATGGGCATGCCGTAACGGGCGCCCATCATCACCCCGGCCAGTACGCACTCACTCAGTACGTTTGACACTCATCAGTAAGCAGCTCGGCCAGTATGCAGCCCAGCGACCACATGTCGATGTGCATGCCGTAGCGGGCGCCCATCATCACCCCGACCAGTATGCACTCATTCAGTACGTTTGACACTCACCAGTAAGCAGCTCGGCCAGTATGCAGCCCAGCGACCACATGTCGATGGGCATGCCGTACCGGGCGCCCATCATCACTCCGGCCAGTATGCACTCATTCAGTACGTTTGACACTCACCAGTAAGCAGCTCGGCCAGTATGCAGCCCAGCGACCACATGTCGATGGGCATTCCGTACCGGGCGCCCATCATCACCTCGGGCGCGCGGTAGAACCTCGACTGGATGTACGTGTACACGCGCTGGTGTTCGTAGCACGAGCTGCCGAAGTCTATCACCTGGAATTGAGACGGGTGGTGGGTTAATGCTGGTTTTTGAACGGTATGGAAGAGAGGGGATGACATTTCGTGGGGATAAGAAAAATTCAAGGCCTCGGTGGTGATAGAAAACTGTCAAACTTTAACTTTACCCTAACTCACGAGTGTTAACTGAATATTTAGTGCGGAAGGTGAGTGTTTATTTTTAACCAACTACAAAAAAAGGAGGAGGTTCTCAATTCGTCGGGATCTTTTTTTTTTGTTATTGAATGAAACATGATAGTTATAATAGCGGTGAAAAGATTTGAATTGAATTCAAAACAATTTAGAATATGCAATACAAGCGGCACACTAGTACAAGTACTGGTAAAATTTTGAGGAATGAACTGTTTACATAAAATTGACCTGATGGAATTTTTATAAGTGTTTTCCTCAAAACCGTTTTCTCTGGCGGGAAGGTTACGCACGCCCATTTTATTATTGGAAGGTGCAAAATTAAGTGAGACAAGGTTTGTTTGGGGAAAAGAATCTGAAAAGCTTGAAAATCAGTTATCCTATCTATACCTACCTACCTACCTACCGGAAGTTATATTTCCATTCTCACATACAAACTATCGTGCAAAGCAGGAACGAAAACTTAAAAATAGGTTATACCTATTTCTGAATCTTCAACTGATAGTTCTATCTTTAAACAATCGTTTTTAATCCATGTGTTTATTGTTTCAAACGAAACGATTACACACTCCCTTGTGCTATTCAACTCAAAATATTTAAAAGAAGTTTCCCAAATAATTGTATGAAATCGGATTAAAGCATAACATCTGGCTGTTCTATTATTCCGGCCCAATCATAACAATGAGTTGTGGTTATTTCGGGAGCTACTCGCGGTCCGATCGATCTGTTTACTCGATTCCAATAATAATTACTTATTATCGGTAATCTGGTGCGGTAAACACGGGCCGGCCCATATACTGTTTGCGGAAACTCTCATCCTAATACGACATTTCCTCGTATTCTGACATAATTAATATACATATGTGTAAATAATAAAGGGGTACCTAATAATTAGTTTTATTAAATAGTTTTCGTTATAACAACAAATATTTAAAAGTTTATCTGGCCCTGCAGCACAGGACGCTATTAAGACGTGACAAGAGTTCTCCGTCGCGCTCACTCTTGAGGCTGCGCGATGCGAGTGAGCGTGATGCAAAACTCTTGTCACGTCTTAAATGCGCCCCGTACTAGCCCTTCTGAATAGCAATCGAGTTCCACCATCCCAGGGTCTTGTAATGGCGATATCAAATAATAAACACATCTTAGCAATTCAATTACACCCTAGGTGGTCTTTGAACGAACATTAATGGTTAATCAGCAAAGATGAAATTTCAATCCACTGTCAATTGCGTTGAAACCGGAGCCACAAGGACGCTTTCCTTTTCACAGAAATACATAATATACGAACATGCAACAGAGCACGAAACTGTGACGTAAGTAAATAGGTAAAGTCTGCCAACCAGGTTTGGTAAATAATAAATATTATGTTTAATTAACTTTATACACAGCTTTATAGAGACTCGTTGCTGAGTCAATAAATGCGTACGTAAGTTACGTGTTATTGCAATGTTACTAATTACTATTATCCAGTATATACCGTATGGTCATGGGGATAAGGGTGATAAATGCATTACGACCATTAATATCATTTCAAAGCATTGCAAGGTCATGAAATATAATATTTTCTGGGTTCCAATACGTCGGGTAAAATTGAAAGTTTAACTGTTTGTTACATTAATTTATACTTTAAATCCTTAATATTTAATATCTTATACAGGTTGTTTAAGTAGCTTATTTATTCATAGACTTGATAAACTGCATCCAAATAGATAATGAACTCGACAGTAAATTACTGCAAAAACTAGTTTTAAATTAATTTTATTATCAACTAGTAAATCTACGAATACATACAAACGTTTTTTGAGCGTATAATTAATGGCTCTATTAATAATAACATCAACGTGGATAGATTATAAATTAAATACGCTTAAAAATCAAACATATATCGCATTTTAAATACTCATGCATTAACGATAACATTAAATTGTTACGATATATTATAATACGACAGTCTAACGATAACGATACGTGAAAAAATAATAGTTGTATTCCAAATACTTAATACATACATGGTGACTCTTTCGTAGATCACATCGGAAAGTAGGTCACAGAGCTCTTCATTCTGCAATAACTTTTGTTATACGGAACTATATATGAAAGAATCATCCTGTATGTAACCGCGACAGAAGTGGCTATCGTATGTCCGTAGATTAGATTATAGGTTCGTACGGTGGTACGCATGCTTTCAATCACCCATTGTTTATAAGTAGTTAAGTCAATCTCAAATCATCCTTAGCACTAAGTACGACAAGGTTTAATCTACTGATCTAGTGGTTAGAATCGGCACAAACTGCAAGGCATTGTTTACTTTGGACGAGGATGTCGTTATGAGACCATTCGTTAGGATAATTAATAAGACGTTGGGTACAATGGGCTGCAAAGCTACGTGACCTCCTCTCAGTAGCAATGTCACTATAGGAGGGGACAGGTTTATGTGCACGCGACTGAACAAAAAACATGAAACAAGCCTCCCAGTCTTCCCAGAGTGATATATGAACTGTGTCTTATGTACTTACTAAAAAGTTTAAACAGCGTTTAACAGGTATTCAGAATAGACACATTTATAAGGCATTTGACAGCGCCAAACATCCTTTGAACACTGTCTGTATGAGTTTTTGAAGTATAACGCCCAGTATGTCCAGCACACCTTGGTCAGTCAGTAACTCCTTTCTGGTCTGAAAAGGTCTGCTCTAGTCATTTTCACCAATACGCTAAAAATAATAAATAACTTTGCGAGTAAATTTACGTATTTTACGGAACCAATTGTAAATAAGTTGATTTAGAAACAGTTTAATAATAAACGCTAAGTGTAAACAAAACATTTATTTAGAGCTAAAACTCCTGTTCCTTGTTTTAAGCGTGGCGTTGTGTGTTTAGAACACAATGTAAGCAAACGTGGCTTTAACCGGCCGAGGAGGTAAATACCACACCTGATTTAGAGTAAGCACCTACTTGAGACTATAATTATGTGGTACTGAAACGAATGGCTTTGAGATTTTATTGGCTTTTATTATAAAATAAATCCAAATGTACACGTCTTTCGTCTTTCAATCCTCTTCCTTTTTTCTCACACTCTGTCATTCCTCACCATAGACACTTCTTCTTGAGTTCCTAACCCCACAATTATGTACCTAAACACAAAATAAACAACCTGAAGTCTTGACCGTAATATTTCCATGTAATCAATCTAAAACGGGCAATTCTCTCTAGATATGAAAGTGCGGTCATAATCACAATAAAATAAACCTTAAGTAGTGATGCAAAATGAAGTTTATGAAGAATGAACATTAATCACATCTACGCCAATCCTAAGGCTACTCATGGTGCCTCTTCAATAAGAGCCCTTATCTGACTGAAAGTCGAAACAAATGAATATCTAATTAGAAGACGAACGAGTTGAGATGAATATTTTAGCCCGATAGACCTAGACTAGATCCGATCGATAGACTTAGCCGTCGACAAGCCCTAAGCACTGTGTCTGAACCAAGCTTAATCCGTGCTGATACTCTTCAATATACAGGGTATCCCAAAAGTCAACGTCATCCCTTAAAGGGCTGATAGGTCAACTCATAAAAGGCCAGAATATCACAATATGACCTTAGTAAAAACTCGATAATCTTCGAGATATTGACACTTTTATAAATTTGCTGAAAATCGACACCTTGGATCAGTTTTTTGCGTGCCGCCGTACAAAAATCCATATTTTTAGAATTTGTTTGATGTTGCATCACCCTGTATAGCCATGCTATTGATCGCAGTCAAAAAAAAATATCGAGTAATGCTGTATGTTAAAAAAAACACGGTTTTCAAAGTCATAAAAGGTAATCGTATTTTTTTATAAACAACTTTGACTCTACATACTGTAAAAAAAATATACCACGCAAACCTGGCACCTTATTTGAAAAGATTGCTCATTTAATGCAGTTTCCAAAATGGTATGAAACGTTGCTATTGTTTCAATTAACAAAAAAGTTATTGCTATTTTAGTACAAAACGACCTCGATGTAAAATTGTTTGAAGGAAATTTATCTGACTGAATTTATTAAGGGTAAGTCATGTTCGAATGAGTAAAAGTAAAATAGGTGGTGTGGCCGGGAGTTCTAACAATATGGATTTTTGTACCGGCGGCAGGCAAAAAACTGATCCAAGGTGTCGATTTTCAGCAAATTTATAAAAGTGTCAATATCTCGAAAATTATCGAGTTTTTACTAAGGTCATATTGTGATATTCTGGCCTTTCATGAGCTGGCCTATCAGCCCTTTAAGGGATGACGTTGACTTTTGGGACACCCTGTATATTCATGAGTGTGCGAACTTGTAATTAAATATGACAAGAAATATGTGTCAAATTCGAACCGAAAACTTTCATTTAATTTTCGATTTCAGTGCCAATTTCCTTAACTCTTGAAGCAAGTTTTCATAAAAAGATTATTATTTCTCATTTGCCAAACTTTTAAATTAATGTTTCAACCACTATATTCTTTAAAATACGGGAAAACTGTCCTAAAATCCATCGGTTCACTGACACACGCCACGAGCACAATTTCCAATTCAGCGGAAAGAAAACGGCCTGGCAGTAATAAATGATAACCAAATTGGTGTTAATTCATATGTTCGCAGAAACACTGTGACGTGATTGGCTTGAATCCAAACCGCGGCTGTCTATGACTCGCCCTCTAGGTCCACTCTCAAGAGTTGGAGACATAATAATTTATTTATTTCTTTAATTAATTGCTTTTAGCATATACTTTTTGCAATCCGATAACTGAAATACTCAATTGTTTCTCTCACTGACACATGGAGATGCGCAAACGATTTAACCGGTTGGGTGGATGGGATGAGGAAGGCCGAGGACAGAGTGCTGTGGCTCTGCTTTCGAGAGGCCTATATCCAGCGGTGGGTGATTACGGGTTGATGATGTTCATGTTCTCTTAGTGAAATCGATCGAGTGCGAATCCGACGAAGTGTACGGAAATGTTTGTTTTACATTTCTACGACTAATTTATTGGGCAACATCTTGTTTGTCCGGATGTGGCTCATTAATTAAAAATCGCAATAATCTCGATGTTGCATCAGCCGGTGTATGTAGTTTAGTTTTTCACTATTTGCAACAATAATACCTATATATACTAAGAAATATTTACTTATTATTCTCCAATATATGGCTCCAACCCATTTTTTTTTCTCGGACAAAAACCGTTTAAGAAAAATCCCAATTTCCGTATTCAAAAACGATTTTCCGCAGAAGCGAAGCGCAACAGTTACCTAATTCTACAAACGCTAGTAATTCCTAGAAGAAAGACCGTTTGTCTGTCGTCCAGTTTTTACAGACTAATTAGTGTTCGCCACCGTCGGGCGACGACATACGTCGTACAAAAACTATTATTTGGCTCGTCAATATTTTCGACTAATACGAACTTAAGGATAATTTTTATTTTATTTATTTATTAAACATTGCAGGAAGGGCCTAATACCTATCAATGAAAATCCCTTTGATATCTCTGCTAAAAATGACATACAAAAACTATGTATTTTCAAAAATCATCATCGCCAATTTGTAAACTAATTTGGAGTGCAAGTATTAGCTCAATTCATATTCAATTTATACCCAACATTAACTTCCAAAAGTGACCTGTAACATCACCATTTATGACCCATTACAGTAGCAAATCACCTCTCATCGGTGGCATATTCCAGCAACATGATTATCACCCATTAACCCGTTTACCGTACAAAGGGTTTCCGTTACTGGGCACCCGGAGGGTTACTCTATACTGACGAGAAACAAACAATCGAGAGCTGTCGTGCAGTCGGCACGTTTAAACGCACGCTGGTGCCCTCCGAAACTTCATTTTCCGTCATAATATAGAGTAACCCCCTCGGTACCGGAGACTCTCAAATCGAATTCACTTGTCGCGTGTCATGGTAATGACATTGCCAGTACTTAGCGAGGGTCGAGTGCCGAAGCACTGCTGTTTCATGAAGCCAGTGAAAGTTATATGTAAAACGTCATGCGAGTATTAGGGTGCTTTCCCACCAGAGATGTGCGTTGCTATGGATGCGTTTGATATCCTCCAATCATTTGCATTGGTCCATAGCACTGGTGGGAACGATTTTATTTCACATGGTTGCAGCATAACTCTGGTAGACGTTAGTATCTATGGTTCGAGACTAACTGTTCTGAGGACTGCCTGAAGCTTTCCGTTTAATTTCTGCAAGGTAGTCAGTTGTATGTATTTTTGTATAAGTAGATACAATAATACCTACTACAAAATTGACATACCTAATATAATGAAGATATAATCATTTGTATGTGCCTATATATTGAAAGTAGTAGCGTAAATGGAGAACTGTACCTACTCCGCGTTATCAAACACGTGTGTTGCACATCACACGTCACTGACACGAGTGTATGTGTATGTACCGTGTCATAACAAGGAAACCGGTGCCATGGAGACAAGGAAAAAGTTGCCAGCAATCAAGTGAGACCTGATAATAGTGTAGTTCCATACGATATCCGATGAAATATCCAGCCTAATTTTTATACAGCATCTTCCCAAGACTTTATATTAATTTTCAGTCAAAATATAACTGAAGATAAAAATAAAATAGAGAAGCCACTAATATTTAAAATAATCTCGAAACCTCCTGTTATATAGATATATTCAGGAAATGTTGTCTATTATTGAAATGGTGCCTTTATACAACATATTCTATAATATTTATTTGCTTGTGACAAATAAAACAAAATATATTATTTTATAGAGACCGAAGAAGTTGCTTTTATATTGGCATGAGTTTCGATTCCTCTCGTTTGCACTGTTCCCGTGTATTTCCTTCAGCCGGTAGTTGCTGCAAATGGAAAGTGTATTGAATGCGAGCGCGCGGAGAGGGAGTTTCAATACTGAACGACTGCAAATGCTATTCCATGCATTTTCAACTAACTGTAGGGAAAAATAAACAAATATTTCTCCTCGTATGTAGGCTTTTCATAAATCTTAAAACTATATATTAAGGTAAATAATAGTTTCATCGGTTTTTTGACATATCCATGTCTTATGTACCCAATATACACTCACGGGCAATGAAAAAGTTCCACTGACAAAAGCAAAAAAATACTCCTAAACGAAAGGCTAGCTTAATGACGCCTCCTGCAACATTGAATTACATTATTATTATTAAACTCTTTATTGAACAAAATAAATTGTTACAAAGGCGAACTTAATGCTAGCAGCATTTTCTACCAGTTAACCTTTGGTGATGTTGAAAAAGTGATTGGTAGTGCTTACGATAGAAGATGGTCTAAAATGAGTACCTAACCAAAATATTAATATAACTATATCTATCCAATATAAGTAAATAATTATATACATGATACATACATACATACATTACATACATACACATATACATACATAAACTTAAAATTACTATCATCATCATCGCATAGATAGGGATCAGTTAAGCTGAAGAGTTAAAGAGACGAACTTTAGATTTAAAAAGATCTATAGACTTAGTTTGCCTTATATCCAGTGGTAAATTGTTCCACAAGCGAACCGCTGTCACAGTGAAAGAATCAGAATACCCTGCCGCATTATGCTCTGGGGTACGAAAGAGAAGATTGCGACTTGACCGTTGAGGACGGTCAGAAAAGTCGAAGAACGTGAAGCGTTCTGTTAGGTAGGATGGGGCACAAGAATTATAGACTATACTATGAACGAGGGATAAAATATGAGCATTCCTTCGGTGACGGATATTGAGCCACTTGAGTTTGTTACGAAAATCAGAGACATGATCATACTTACGCAGGCCAAAAATATAGCGAATGCATAAGTTGAGCAGACGGTCGAGTTTATCAAGTAGCTCTTCGGTGAGATCAGGGTAGCACACATCTGCATAATCAATAATTGGGAGCAACAATGAGTTGACTAGCGTAACTTTGGTAGAGTACGGCAGGAAGTTCTGTAGGCGTACATTCAACAGATCATCAGGATATTAACAACTAAAAACGGTAATATTTTGTTAAAAATTATTATTAAATTTTTGGAAAAATTGGGGTCGTTTGGTGACGGCATTTTGTGAGTGGAACTTTTTCATTGCCCGTGAGTGTAATAAGCTAGTCGGGGTCCCATAAACTCAATATGAAACCACAATTTAATAACTACTTAGTAAACTTCAATTTCCATCATCTCATTCTGTAATATCTTGCCTGAATTTAGCAATCGCTCGTAGATTGCATCGGTACGTGCCAATTTACTGCCGTTTTAAAGCGAAAGCGGTTTGTAATACCATCTTATTTATTAGTCTAGATGTTTATACTTGTAAAATACAACTTCACAATCTGTCTGTTGCTTGTCTGTCACTCATTTGATACCATTTGGAATGAATATTGGCTTCGAATCCCGTAACGGACATATTATAAACTTTCAGTGAAATAATGCCTTCACTTATTCAAAAGAAAATGCTTTCTAATAATTTAAATATCTTAGCTTAGCTAATATAAAATTTTGGGGCACCGTGAAAGAAATATAATTCCGTTTTCACCAAATACGATTTGTATAACTATGAAAAAAATTAAAGGCAAACCAGTGTCGAATGCACTACCTTTTCCACGGGTTACCTGTCCACTCTAGGTATAGCCCAAAACCAGTAGTTGAGAGTTCGAGACATAAACAGATCTCGTTAGACTGGTTTTAGCAGTGATTAGACATTGTTTACCAAACCTTGCTCCAATTGTTTTGTGAATTGTGTCAGTCAAAGTTTACGCGTCTCGAGGGTTACTCTGGCTTTGTCCAAAACGGACGCGAATATGGGGAGTAAGCGGTGGTAGCTCAGTCGGTAAGCGCTAGCGATGCGCGATTATAAATGATACTACATTAATTATTCGATTATTACAATCATTCGATTATTCGATTATCATTTTAGAGTATTACTAATCATTTACCACTACTTTTGTATCGCTACTTATTCGTCGCTACTTTTTCATTTACTATTTATTCATCGCTACTTTTGCATTTACTAATCATTTACCACTACTTTTGTATCGCTACTTATTCATCGCTACTTTTTCATTTACTACTTATTCATCGCTACTTTTGCATTTACTAATCATTTACCACTACTTTTGTATCGCTACTTATTCGTCGCTACTTTTTCATTTACTACGTATTAGTAAGAGATAACCCTTCCTTCACTGGAAGGAGACCCGTGCCCCAGCAGTGGGGACGTAATGGGTCGTGATGATGAGAGTAAGAGATAGGTATAATTGAGCTGATCTGATGATGGAAACGGAAGGCAGTCAAGGGAACTCCTCAACGGTATATAGCAACTACCTCGTGTTTGGGCTTGAATGATAAGTATTAACGAGTAGGACATATTGGTATCATTTGCATCTTACTTTTGATTGATAATTATTGCAAATAAACTTCTTCTTCTTGAAGAAGAAGCAAATAAACTAAAAATAATAAAATAAAATAATAATTTTAAAAAAATAAAATCCTACTTCAAAAAACCACTTAAAACGTAAGAAATAATTTAAGGTTTAGACCAATCCTAGGTCACAGTATAAATATACCTAAGTAGGTACTGTTCTTTTTTGAAGTTGGTGCCATATTTCTTCAGATTAACTACTTTGTCACCGCACCAATATCAAAAAAGAACAGTACAGTTCTCCCATATTAATAATGCACATGCAAATCTTCGCAAACTGTCGTATTCCCTGAAACACCCGAATCATTGAATCGTAAAAGCACTTGCATTTTGATCCTTGTTCGAAAGAAATAGTAGTCAATATCATGTGACACATAATCGAAAACAATTTGGGCGGTCAGTGGCTGTCAACGATCAGTCAAAGGTCTCAAGGTCAAGATCAATATTACTTATGTGGAATTATAAAGAGCTGCAATTACACATCGTTCTTGTTATTTTTTTCAAATGTGAATTTAATTTCAACTTTAATTATTTTTGACGACGCCATATTATGTAGTCTGAGCCTATCTGAAACCTAGTTAAACATTGTGAGATATGGCGTTTCGACTTTCTCCGTGTTCGGCATCATAAGGGTCACAGTGACAGTTAAATAAAGTCCATTTTTCTCTCCACCTTTAGTTTGCAAGGTGCGGGTGCCTATATAAATAGAGTGAGTCGCCCGCGCGCCTCAGTTGGTTTTTGATTTTTGAAGTGAACACTTCGGCAAAATGGCTCAATGTAGCCACGGTTCTCGTCGGCTTCGCTCCGAACGGGGAAAAATATAATATTGAATTTGCGGAGTCCTCGCTGCCGGGAGCAGCGTGATGCGTGATGGCGTCGGGGAGCGGGACCTGCCGGCTGCTGCGCACGCAGCCATTGCTGAGGATTTCGCAACGAAGGTTTGAGTTGATACGCCGTGAGTAAAATGCTATTATTTACTGCTTTTAAAAGCTCAGCCACTGGTCATAATGCTCCGGCGCTTGGGGTTTTTATCCCACGCAGTAGGGTCCGATTCAATAGTCGTGGTGATGATTGATCACATATTCCGGTCCTACTAGTGGCGCTTGAGCTAGATACTTACATTTATGACCGCTTTAAGTAAAGCATATGTTAATTTTATACAGGAAAAAATAATAAAAATATATTTTTCTACCCTCAATTTCTAATATTTTTAGAAAACAGTTGATAAAAACTTTGCTATTACAATAATGCACTTGATTATAGCTTATGTAAGGCTTTACAAACAGGAGCTTTCCAGGACCGTCATAGGATTTTTTACAGGAAGCACGTGGCTCCGAGTTTCAGTATGTTGGGACATTGTGGCATGTGCGGCAAGTAATGTGATCCGCCGGTACCTACCCGCTGAAGGGTAGGCAGGCCGATTCGGTGAAATTGAAGTTTCGTGTAACCTGCACCCGGCCCTGTGCTCCCGCGCTGGCCGCCGTCTCGTGCCACCTGCATCGCAGCGTACACCCGGCCCGGCGCTCCTGCCCTGGCCACCGGTTCGTGCCACCTGCATCGCAGCATACACCCGGCCCTGTGCTCCTGCGCTGGCCGCCGTCTCGTGCCACCTGCATCGCAGCGTACACCCGGTCCTGGCCCTGGCCACCGGTTTGTGGTACCTGCATCGCTGCATAGACCCAGCCATGCGCTCCTGCCCTGGCGGCTGTACACCAGGTCCTGGCCCTGGCCACCGTTTTGTGCCACCTGCATCGCAGCGTACACCCGGTCCTGGCCCTGGCCACCGGTTTGTGCTACCTGCATCGCTGCATAGACCCAGCTATGCACTCCTGCCCTGGCGGCTGTGTTGTCCCACCTGCATCGCTGCGCACACCTGGCACTCCTGTTCTGGTTGCCAGATCCAAACGCCCCCTGTCTGGGAAGAGATTTTATGCTCAGCGGAACCGCCTGCACTATTGCTAGCACGGTCATCATCATCATCAGCCATCATTATGAGTGACTTATTTAGAAGGTATCGAGTAACGTGCGCTATTCATCAGTGATTTTCGCATATGCAGACGAACGTTTACTGCCAAGGTTGGTCATGTTAGCCATACAAGGGCACACCAACGAAGCCTGAGTAACCACCTGCAGTCGCCGTAGCCGCATCGGCATGGATGACGACAAATCGGGTAACGTGCACCGCTTCTAAAAGTGTTATAGCACTTCAATTTGATGCCTCCGCTGAGGTAGGGTATTCTATTAAAGCAGCTTTCTTCTGAACTACCCAAAGTGACCTGCAGACTGCTCCTGGGGATAGTTGTGCAATCAATTTTTTATTTCGATGTCTCTGCTGAAGAAACTGTCTAATGCAGCTTTTGTTCTAAACTGCCTAAAGATCATTGGACTGCTCATGGGAATGGTGACGCACGGTAAGTACAGGAGCGTTACTCTATACTGATGAGAAACGAACGAACGAGAGCTGTCGTGCAATCGGCACGTTTAATACATACAAACAGATAGCTCGCGCCGCAGTGCACTGAAAGTTCGTTTTTCGTCATATAAAGTGACCCCCCCAGACACTATCTTAAGTGTCATGACACATCGGCAGATTCCAGCTTTGAGTCTTTTCTTTTCTCGGCTGTGAGCAAAGTGAATCCCACCGGCGAGTGTTCAACCTAAAAGCACTGAGCTAATTCCTGATTTCGTGAAAGTCGCTGTTGCTATACCATACCGCTTCACAAGTTACCGAATTTATTATGATCCTACTGTCGGGTGATCATGATCGGAGTGTCATCGCGGTTTCTGAGTGGCACCATATTAGCTGTCTTCCTTATGTCCCAGTGGATTGTGAGTGTATCCGAGCTCTTTGTTGAAAAATGCGTGAACCTCCTACGCAGCAGCTGTCTACTAGTTGTGTATCGAATAAATCGAGTAACGGTGCTCTTGCACGAGACGACTACCTTTTGGTAAAATTATAACTTCCACTATTCTGGGAACATGCATATACCTACTGTGTACTGTGTATCACATCACGTGTAGCCGTAGCCCAACTCAATTTACTGGGCTAGATAATAAACAATGGCAGTCGTCATTAAATTTCTATAAATTTCGAAGGTCATCATTTGGAGCACAATCCAAAGGGTGAAAGTACCTATTCATGCCTAAACGGCTTCTCTAATGAAAATGTATTTTTAATTCGATTCTGGCGCAAACGTTTCATAACTATTTTTCAACACTGTATCTGCTGAAACTACTTAGACTGACTGGTTAAGATGCAGACGTGCCGTTTTCACAATTCCATTTTGAGTAATCCTCAACTGTTTTATGGATCTTTCAGTTAGTTACGTAACTAGTTACCAAGTAAAAAATTACTTGTGTCATGCTCGTACTCGCATCTCATTTAGGAGCTCTCTGGCCTCTAGCTGAAGGCTAGAACTGGTATATATATCTACCAAGCTAGTACAGAGCTATAACCGGGCAGCGGTGACGTGGTAGCTGCTTGATTTATTAGAGTTTGCTGAAAACTTTCTAAATAAGTAATAATTATTAGTCATAATATTAACTCTTCGCAGTTCTTTCAGAATGCAATACCAGGTCGCTGGAGTAGGTAACCTTCCTTAGCTGGACAACAACAAGCCTTTTTGTTTTAATGAATGTCACAGTTATTCGCTGTTCCACTCTCATATCGATGTCCAAGGTATTTTTTTTTTTTTTGGGTATAGCTAACTACCTAAGTTTACCTATAGATAGCCGCAAGCTATCTGCTGTTGGCGAACTGTCAGTTCTCAGGCTCGAGGTGGCTCGTCCAACTGTCCATGTTCCCGCCACCGTGATTGTTGCTTCCACAGATTAGAGAGTCTATGTTGGCTGTCGTTGCATCAGGTCTGATCAGGTACAACTAACATCTTTACGTACCATCTTTATTTAATCGAGCTATTTTGTTTTATCTAGGTTGACTTAATGGTTTTAAAATCGAACCTACAACAATGTAAGTAGGTACCTACCTACGTACCTTTGAAGTTGCAACAAGGCGAAGCCTTAAGGTTTTGGCCGAGACCTGCCCTTAGTGTTGACGAACATACCTAAAGGTGACCTTGTTAATGTTTTTCATATGAAGTACTGAACATTTTACTTATCCTGGTGGCATGACTGATCATTTACTTACCCAGTTAAGACATGTTAGCCGGGTTTCATTTATCAACTATTATAATTGTTATTGTTGTATTAATCAATCTTTATTAATTGATGTCATCTACCAAGGAATGCTGCCAGAGCTCATAATATTCACACATGATGATACAAAATGATAGTAGCCCACAAAATCAGTGCAAAGGCTTATAAAATAACTTTCCTTCCTAGTAGGACTGCACAGGAACTCGTTAACCGCCGAGTTAGTTAGAATACAAAATTAGACTGTGAATGTAGTGACCTGCATCATGTTTTGAAAAACTGAATACTTAGTTATCCGCCAGTGTCACAGCCTTCATCTAATCTTTTCCAGTAGCTGATGAGGCTGAGATATTTAGTAAAATTATCTTCCCTTCAAGCACCACTCCTCGTTCCAAGGACTAGATGCCGCGCCAGGTGTTGCAGGCCGTGTCGTCATACAGGGCTGACTGAGCAGGTCCTCGAGGCTCCACGGTCGGCTGCTGCATTTCTGAGGTCAGTCCAGAATTACATACCCTCGTCAGCATGTGCTGACCTGAGCCCCAGCGGCCTGGATCGATATTCTACATTTTACAGCTTTTAAATATTGTTGCAAAGTATTTCACTGGTTCCATCCATTCGGCTAGTGTATGTTAAAAATATTTCCTTGACAATAACAAGATTTTGATCAATAATTACTTATAAGTATTGCTTTCGAAGAGGCACTGTGTGTATCCATATGTATAAATACCTACCTATATTTATAGGTATATACCTTCCATAACTTCCTGACAAGTCAGGAATAATAAGGAAGTACTTAAGTCTTATGTATACTTATACCTTTCTTTTTAGTATATCTATTACCTAGAAATCTATGCATTATAAATTTATAGATTCAAATATTTATCTACTGATACACTCATCAGTAGCTTATGGGTCACAGTTGGTTTTCTCTCCACCATGCGATAATAAACACATCTCACAATGTTTAACTAGGTTTCAGATAGGCTCAGACTACATAATAGACGCATTTTTCCTGAAATAAAAATGACATATTATGTATCTAGCCTATCTGAAACCTAGTCATTTCTGCATGGTGATATTACAACTGAGGCGCGCGGGCGACTCACTCTATTTATATAGGCACCCGCACCTTGCAAACTAAAGGTGGAGAGAAAAATGGACTTTATTTAACTGTCACTGTGACCCTTATGATGCCGAACACGGAGAAAGTCGAAACGCCATATCTCACAATGTTTAACTAGGTTTCAGATAGGCTAGATACATAATATGTCATTTTTATTTCAGGAAAAATGCGTCTATTATGAGGCACATTTAAGAATAAAATATACGTCACATTGATAGACTTCACTTAGCCAATAAAGCCACACCCAAAAGACCAAGTTGTAATTGTTATTGTAAATTCAAATTCAAATTCAAAATTCAAATTCAAATGGTTTAATCGACGTAAAATTTTACAATTATTTGTCGATAGTCATCTACCACCATTTCACAAAGGCCCCGTAATTGTGAATGATCAGCGCTGTAAATACTTTTGAACTGAGATTTTAATGTAAACCTGTGTTTTAAATCCATATTTCTTCTTCTAACATAAACCTTGTATTATTCAAACCTTATTTCATCCATATTAACACCAGCTTGAGCAAGACATTTGAAAAGTACTGTAACATTTTCGAAGTAAATTTTAATATTATGACAATATTATGAATTAGCGACTCAAATTTCGTTACTGATAAATCAATATCTCTTTTAGCACCAAACACATAAATCTAAAAAAAAATGCATGAAGAAAATGCACTTAACCACTCTAAATACATATCTAAATACATGGCGTTCGGAAATACGACCGTTGCCGAACAATGGCGAAGATTTCTATGCGCATTATCAATTTTGGGGAACTGTACCTGCTTAGGTATATTTATACTGTGACCTAGGATTGGTCTAAACCTTAAATTATTTCTTACGTTTTAGTGGTTTTTTGAAGTCGGTTTTTAATTTTTTTTAATTTTTACATGTAACATCATTGATTCAGTATACTGTGCCAAATTATGGTAGGAAAGTTGTTTTTAGGAATAGATGAATGAACTAACTAAGTACTTACCGGTATAAACCCTGCTTATTTTGACATTTTGTAAATAGTCCGATTAAAAAACTAAATCAATTGAAACTACCTATTAATTTTATTTTATTATATTATAAGTAGGTACTTACATAGGTATATTATATTTATAAAGAAAAAAACTAGGTAATTAATATATAATATAACACTGCTAAAAACATCCCTTAGGTACCTAGGTACTTTCACAGATTTATAATGGTTTAAAAACCAAACTAGTTATTATTCGATATTCCCACCCCTAGTAGTGTCCGTTAGACACCCCGTCTTAGCGGCGCCCTGGTAGATGGCGCCATAGCTGACCGTCGCCGCCGGCGCGTCTGTGTTCAACTCGCCGCGCCCGCGCCCCTTTCATACGTCTTACTCATCATTACATTGTTGCAAATAATCGAATCGGTCATCCACCGCTACTTTTGCATTTACGAATACAAGTAGCGGTCAAGTTAGAATCGATAATCGAAGTAGTGGTGCTTATTCGATTATTGCAATAAGTATATCGCTACTTTGATATTCGATTATGGAGAGTAGCGGTAGTGGTGTATTCGATTATTGATATAAGTGATAATCGCGCATCGCTAGTAAGCGCCCGCTACTCACGCAAGAGATGCGGGTTCGAATCCCGGTGCTGACATGTACCAATGAGTTCTTTTAACTTAAGTGCAATGTATACCATCGCTCTAACGGTGAAGGAAAACATCGTGAGGAAACCTGCATATCTAGATTTAGCACATCTAGATATGTGGACCCACCAACCCGCAAGTGGACCAGCGTGGTGGGAAATGGTCCAAGCTTAGTAAGGCAGTTTAGACCTTGGGGATATGCACAAAGGTTCCACTCGAGAGAGAAAGGTGCACGTACTTACACCCCCACAGAGAATAGAATAGAATGGGAAGTAAGTTTACTGCCATGAGATAGAGTCGTGATCAGCTCAGCAACACTCCGAAACTTAGTTTTTCATAAGCAGGAGTGACCTCCCTGCACGTACCCTATGTTACTACGTTCTATTCTCGTTTTAGAAATTGTATTCAGGGAATGGTATGAGCGAGGTTTTGATTAGAATATTAGTTTTATTGCCTACTCGTATAGGAAATCCTTCCATTGATGCCTTTTGAAGAATATACATCTCTATACATACATATACCTAGGTGGCACTAGTAATTTTTAAAGTCATGAAGTGGGCGTAATGTGTTGTGTAGTACTACTCTCATAGTTTACATTATAACAGGTATATTGTTTACAGACAGAAACATTTACTTTGTTGTTAAATAAATGTATAGCTAGTGTTTCATCCAGATCCGCTCCAATTAACTGGAAATATTATATTTTGGGAGTTTCATTTATGAAGTATTGAGATTTCGAGAAAAAGCTTCATAGAAATTGGTGAATATTTTACACATATAAATGAGTCTTTACGCTAGTAATTATGTAAACAATTTTAATTTAACTTTAAATTTGTAAGCTTTATGCAGATGGATGATATCTGAATATAATTTTCACTATTCTGTTAACAACGTTATGAAGAAGAGACTATGCGCCTTTGTTAAGTTTCTAATAACGATATTTTACTTAAAAGAACACTCTTTGTGTAAGTTTCAGAAGAAATACATGAGCTCTTGCAAACCTGTGTAACTACTTATTTCAGGCATATGCTATCCGCACTGAAAAAGTCGTATTTAAGTACATATTATTAATATTTTCCTTCTTGCGTCAAACGTCGTTCTAAGAATTGTGTGAAACTAACAGGTTTTTTTTTCATTTTTACGGCTGGCCCTGAAATATACGAAAAGATACACGGTGTCCATTTATTATAATATTGTAGTTTTTTCTTGTTCAATACGATCGTTATATTGCAATTATGTATTAGCGTTATTTGTTTCGCAACATACGCAACTGTCGTTTTTTATGAGCTGCATTCTTCTGAGGGGACGGAAGATGTCATAAATGGTACAGAGCTAACTTAAACTTGATAACACTTAATATTATGCATACTATAACAGCTAGTTATTGCATATGGTTGAATTCACATCCATTGGGATTTCGTATTTGCTGAAAGGACTAGAATACATGCCGGCTAAAAAAAATGCAGTGCTGTTGAGTATGAAGTTTTACTAGCGCCATCTATAATCGGTTTTTGTCTATGGTGGTTGTCTATGGTTGAAAATCTCCCATTATTGAAGAACGACAGAAAAACATGCTATACCTAGCATAATACCTTACATGAAAAACCTAGCTGTTTGTGCCACTCCACATAGCCAGTTTATTGTTAATTCGATAAGAAACTTCACACTTACATTAGATCGAAAGTAGAACAAAACCTATAAAATTACTCTACAATTTCAATCACGCTACTAATCCTTATTACTATAGCAATAAGGGTTGTGTTCCTAGGCACCTAGGCGGTGTACTTAAGGGGCGGTATCGGGACAAAAACGAGCTAATAGCGTAATTTTCCGAATCAGGCGCCGCCGCTTAAGCAAGTTTTTCTAAAGAGAAACTGGTTGCGATGCTATCGGTACGGGAAATGAGATTTCTGGAATAGGCTGCGTACCATTTTGTTAAGAAAATGAAGGGTTGTTTTAAAAATTACAATCTGTTTTTTTGCCATTTTCTTTATTCCTACGAGAGTGTGGGTAATCTGGGTAACTAGAAACACCAAACATAACAATGTAGGTACCTACCTACCTGTACCTATGGGGAAAAGGTATTTTTTATAGCTGTGTAAACTTCAGAAATGAGAAGTTTGTTTATGAACCGAACGGGTTTTTATAAATATGGTTTTTACACGGATCCGTTCTTAGAAATCTTTAACACGTAACCTGGATCGAATGTAAATAAAGTTTATGTCCGAATCAGTGCATCATTCAAGAGACTAATGAAAGTGAAGACGCAAAACACATACTAAACTAGTGTTTAAGACGAAATGAACTAGACAATTTAGTACCTAAGGTGTATGCGCTAGAAGTTTAAAACCTATAAACCCAGCCCGTGTTAGCTATAAATGATTAACTGCGGTTTACTGACCTCATAGTAATATATTACCTAATAATAATTAACTAGACTGGAATTAACCACCGACTGCCCCGTGGATCATTTGGTTGGAGAATAATAATATAATAGTTAATTGACCAACAATTACCTTGACACAAAAGTACGGTAAAAAAGTATATCTAACTTAAGTTCCACCACTGCATTAACCACTATCCAATAACTCTATTTCAAGGGTAGCCAAAAAAATACTCAGATTTATTAAAAACTAACTCCTTCTACTGAGTAGCTACCCGCAATACATCTCATGTGACCTTCATGCAGATCTAAACAATAGTAGACACAAAAGTAGGTGGCGACCTCTGCGAATAACGGAACAGAACCTCATCGCTTATTCTGATACACCTAAACGATCGGAAATCGAGGCTACCGCGGAACGCTAGATCTGAAATTTTCGGTGGGAAGACTTATATTTTCAACAGCAAATATGAATTTTCTAGAGGCCTAAAATTAGATGTGCTAAAAAGTCAAGAGACTAACTTTTGTATTACCACTATAAAGTTAAAGGTAGTAATAGCGCCAGAAATTATGTTTTACACGAGCCTAGTTTATGAGGTATACCTAAGTAGAAGACTCTAAGAATCTTTAAGTGTATATAAATTCGCCCACTATTCTAATACATTTTAATTTTAAAGTTTCATGTCACACTCAGTCAGAGTTTATCCAAGTATAAAATAAACGAAATATTGTGCACCTTTGCGTTGCCATTGTGTTGGCGTCTAGAATAGGCACGCCGTCTCGCGTATCAACCTCGATGTGTGCAAAAACGCGCAAGCAATTTCAGATGGAATTGATTGCAGCTTTGTACATACATAATAATAGGCATTTTAGTATTTTAATGATATGTAGATATTTACTAATCGCATGCCTATGGACCAGGTATGAAAAAAAATAACAAAAGAAATAGGTTAGTAGGAAACATTATTGTTACGTAAACAAACGCTACTTAACTCGGTTTAGCAACTGATTTAGCACGGATTATCAAGCGTTGTCAGCCAAGACCGATCACTGTGCAACATTGAATCTAATTTCAACTTGACAAGACCGATATCTTTTTTGCTTCAGAAAAAAAACAAAGTCCGCGTCTGCACCAACAGTTTATTATATCAGCGTATTCCCCAGCCTGTTTTGCGGTCGTAAACATTTAAAAACAGTGCTAAAACTAATTAATCTATTGCAATAGTTTATTTTGTCGGGACGGAACTGGGTCAAGTCGAATGGGACCGCGAAGGAGAGCGGAGTCTGCACAACCTTCACGGCAAGAGCTCGGGATGATCCAGTCGAGATATGCAACAGCACGGGCCGTCACTCTGACTTTTTAAATTATCCCGAAATATGTATCAATATTGTTCTCCGCTCTCGGATGTTAAATGTTGGTATTATGCCTTGATGCCAGGCGTGGATATTATGGCAATAACTTCAATACAGTGTTCAATAAATATTCTTTACTTAATCAATTATTGATTAGTGATCACACGTAAATTATACATTTTTCGACCACAGTTTTTTGTCTTATAAGAAACAATTAAAACTGTTACACCACTGCCAGAAAGTAATGGGCTACAAAAAAACCTCTCCGCTATGTTGTTACACCAAACTATTTACTATATGTGTCAAGTTTCATGGTCGGGCGATGAAAATCTTATTTAATAGCTCTTACACAAGAATAGCGAGGAATTCTGAAAAAAAAGTCGTCACCAACTTTACTGGACATATTTAGGTTATGTCCTACATCTATGTATGTAATAATTATTACATACAAACGTAATTAGACAATTCTAGCGAGTGTCAAATGAACCGTGTTAAAAATCCGCACAACCCCGAAATGCGTCTGTGATTTTGAATAATTAATCTGTGAATTTTCCCGCGAATTTCGCTCGAGCGTTCAAAATGGCGACTTTATTTTTCTGAAAAAAATGGGGTGGAACGAATTGCTGTACTACTTTATTTTTTAAGACAAACTGTAATCTGATTCACATGAAGACATTTATATTAATATGCGTTCATAATAAATGGAGCAATAATACAGTGGCATCCACTAAAATCCGAGTGGTTTGAATGGCAAGGCGAATGACTTGGAGGTCACTCGTCGTGTCACTGGGCCACGTACATAGTGTTATCTCACTTTATCGCCAGTAACTATGTCATAACCGCTAGCACATAACGAATTATTTGATAAGAAAATGGCCGGTGAATAAATTTCATGATTCCCTTGAAAAGTACAAAAGCTTTTTTAATATCATGCGGATTTAATCAATTATGAGAAATTTCTGATACATTTTCCGCCCTTCCGCCCCCTATTGTAAAAATACCTGAGTAAGTAGTACCTAAAGGAAAAATAAACACACACAAGAGAATACAAAGACCCTATTAACTAGCGGTTCTGAATGTACTTACTACATCCGTAACAATGTAGGCATGAGCACTATAATCAGGAAACGATTAGCCAAGTAAGTGAAGGATTGCTCAAGTGTGGTCACGTGACATATCACTGCCACCATCAGCAGCTGTACTATTATTGCAAGAGAATCATAATTAAAATAGCAAGCATAAAACGTAAAAGAAATACGAGATAGCTTCGGGCTTTGACCTTCAATAATAAGTTCGGTATGATACTGGAATTTGGAATATAATTACTCTCCCCTAACTAACTCTTATGCCCGTTTTCACCAAGACATCCTAAACAGTCATATTACTAAAAGTTTCTTAAGCTAAGAGACTTCTTAAATGCACTCCCTACGTAAATTCATTTTCACCAAGCTAAAAGCTCCCTAGCAATCCGTCACCTAAATACTAGTGATGTTTTTTACCGATTCAATTTCATTCATTCATTTTGCTGTCAACATTGGCTGTTAGTCAATTGTCTATGCTTTTAAAAGTATAATATTTGTTGACATCGCCTTATTTATTACGTTTTGTTTTTAAATAAAAAAACGGAAATTGTTTTTTATCCTTCCAAAAGAGAAGAAGTCTAATTTAATAAAGTGCAGGAAGCAATGGCGGAAAATAGAAAAAGCGGACAATTATTTTCTTGAAACTTGACTATTTTGAAGAAATCCACCTTTGCTTTGCTCAGTTCCGCTAGGAAACGGAACTTGAAGAAGAAGTGGCAGAGCGCAATATCATTAGCAACTGATTCATTGGTGGAAAAGAGTGTTGACGAGTGTAATAAAATAATATGTTTTAATTTAAATTAAATACATATTTTCACCTAAATTACAATGGTATTATTAATCCTGGAACTCAATATTTAAGTACCTAGTAAGGAGGAAAAGGACACTTTCTTTACTTAATCTGGACATTCGAAAAAAGTTCAAGTATCCAAGATGTTACTCCATTTTTTTTTTTGGTAAAATGCTGTCTCTCGACATCTCTCACGTAATTACGTGGTCGAATACACGATCTGTGATTAATTCTATAGCCTCAATAGCATCAATATATCTAATTTTGAGTAGCTAGAAGTATATTTGCAAACAAAAAAACTGTCACTTAACTTTAAGAGGCCGAAATTCCACCTCCTAAATTTAGGAAGTCCCTAACGGATTTAAATGACAGTTCGTCAGTGGTGAAAACCATTCTACGGTTAGGAGATCCTTAAAATGAGTTAAAAGTTTCCTAAAATTTAGGATGTCTTGGTGAAAACGGGCATTAGACTCCTCTAGAAGACCGTAAAATTTCCGACACATTGTAAGATTGCACTTAAATTTGTATTTTTTGGTATAAAATATAATAATTTGTATATTTTATAGCTAACACTAATTTACCCAGCTCCTCACCGTAGATCAGCGTAGACATTTACCTGAAACAAGACAAAAAATATAATTAATAAATTGAAATAAGTATAAAATTTACTTCTAGAGCTATGTAGCAAAAAAGGGCTTCTCTGAAAGTATAACTATGTAGGTACTTAATTTAATTTCTAGGCTAAGTCACGCAATCGTTGCATTAGAGATGTGGTAATAGATATTTTGCCAAAAACTGTTCAATTTAACTGAATTACGTAAATAACGGAACGTTCAATACAAATAATATGAAAAAAACCTGACGGCGCGCTCGTACCGCGTGAAGGTGGCCGACACGCTGAGCGCCGAGCAGCGCGTGCGCAGCGGAGTGCCGCAGGGCTCCGGGTGCGGCCCACTCTGCTATCTCATGCACGTCAATAGCTTATGCGGGGCCCTAAATTATAGTTCAGCTTATATGTTTGCTGATGACTTGTGCACATTACGTGCTGGCTTTAATCTCACAGACACTTGTTACTCTATCCAAAACGATATCGATGCTGTCGTAAGATGGTCCCATGATAATGGCATCGTCTTGAACGCTGACAAAACTAAACTTTTAATATTACACTCGCCTCACTTAAATCTGAATGAATCACCTCCACCTTTAGTAACACATAGTTATTCCTGCCTCCACAATAATTTGGTTAATTGTCAATGTAAACCAATAGAAAGAGTAGATTGTGTAACCTACCTTGGTGTAAAGATTGATAATAATTTCTCATGGTCTCAACATATAGAATATATTAGCGATAAATTAAGGATATTATTAGGTAAATTTTATCATTTAAGTTATAAAGTTCCTATTAGCACGTTAAAATGTTTATACTTTGCTTTAGTCGATTCAATCTTAGATTATGCCCTTGATTGTTATGGGCTAACGTTTAAAACCTACTTAGATAAACTAGAAACATTGCAGACTCGATTTTTAAAGCTACTAGTTAATACAAAAACCAAATTAGAATGTAGAGATAATTATAAAAAACTGTATAAAATATGTAAAATTCTGCCAGTCACTGTTAAATTTAAATATCTATTAGCCATTCACAATTATAAAACCTGTAATAATTACCTTCATCCCATTACCCATAAACACGGAACTAGGTCTATATCTGAGGGTAAATTTGAGGTACCTAAAGTTAATAATTATTATGGTGATAGAACTCTAAAAAAAAGAATACCGTACCTACTTAATAGTTTACCTCAGGATATAAGACAAGAGCCTATGTTATCTAAATTTAAAACTAAATTAAAAAAATATTTTTTGCTTAACTTACCTTGATACAAGTTCACCTCAGATTATAATTTTATTATTTGTTTTGATATTACCAATTATGTATAACAATACCTAAAACATAAAAAAGTATTTTGTTTAGTATAAGAGACTCCGATCCCACAGGCAAATTGTATACAAACAGTTTTGTGGGACTTATTGTAAAACTACAACTAATATGTAAGATTAATAAATAAATAAATAAATAAATAAATACAACACATGTCAGGTTACGATACTTGCGATATAAACCTAATTTTTTTATCGACTTCACGCGAAACTGTATTTTATTTTGATACGGTCGTGTATATATTTTTATAAAGAGAAACATTCAATATATTCAATAAGGTCTGCACTTGAATAATAACAGTAAGTACATAATTATGATGAGGAAGCAGAGGGATCGAGAGGTCTCCATGCACCCAGCAACAGAGAGGGTTGGCTGGTGACTAATATTATTATACCAAGTACAGTAATAAAGTAATCCGCTATACCTAGTACATACTGGAGTTTACCGAATATACCTACCTACCTACGTATACCGAATAATATGTAAGTACCAGTACCTATGTATACTAATGTAAAAGTGAGAAATGATTTTTGAAAGAGGCTGATAATTACCACAACACGATTCTTCGCGCGCTGGTGAAGACATATAAAAAACAAATTATGACCTTATTCGCTCCCCTTATTTAGGTTAATTGGGGATTCCTGTGAAATTTCAAACGACTCTTTCATAATATCAAAACATGTAGAGCTAAGCCGGTGTGTTTTATGGAACTCTTCGTTTAGACGCCATTAATTAAGATTTCACTTTGAAGTTGGCATTTAAAATAAATAATTTTGTTCAATGACCAATTAACCAAACCATAAAAAATATAAGTAAACCAAAAAGTTTGATCTAACATGGAGTCTTGTCGCCATTAAATCATAAATATATTACAAATAAAAGTATTAAGATTATAACGAATAACCCTAGACCTTTAGAGAACTACAAACACAAATGAAATGCTAACCAAACAATTTCTCAGACGATCCCCTGACGGCCACCGGTCTTAAGTCCACGTTACAGCAAATAAAGAGCAAATACAATTCAATCACTGATTGAACAACAAGAAACCGTACATATAAGTTCAGGCAATATTTTTATATACGGGACGTATCCAGTTACAGAAAAAACAGAACATAAAGGGACTGAAAACGACCTGAATGTGTCAGAAGAAACGATTTGTATTTACTCTGAACGCGAAAAATGCAGTGCACAAACCATATCTTCATATTTTTATAAATACTGAACTGAAATGATTCAATATGCTCGCAAGTGATTTTTAAAATTATTTACCGGGTGGCGAGCATTATAAACTTACTGAAGTTACCATATTATTATTTGTAGTCATCTCTTTGGCTTACTTTTTGATATAATAAAATCACAAGAGTATAAATAACTGCCAGATAAAAACAGCTTTTACAAATCTAACAGTATTATTACAGCTACTCTGTAATTTTTCAACCGATTGAAGGGTGCGCTTGAAAATGGAATGGCAATATTTCTTTTTTATTTTAAATTCTGCGGATTTTGCATCAATCTTTCCAACAGCCAGTATTTCTGCGCGGCCAGTATTTCTTTGTTAGCGGCTAATAAGGATCATAATAAAAGAAACAAACTCTCTGTGTTGCCAGTAAAAGATGTAATGTGACTGAATGGGGGCAGCTTGCATGCACGGACGGATCTCTGGAACTCCACTGCGGCGAGGGTTTGTGTGGTTGACGCATCACAATCGCGATGTTTTTTTACCCGCGTTTTCGTTCAAAAATTTAGGCCATGTCTTGGTAAATCAAAAAACGCAATTAAGCTGACAGGTGCAGGATGCGTCTCTTCCTGTGTTGCCTGCAACGGGAGTTACGAACAAATATCTTTAAGTTCTTGTACTGATTTATTGAAATCCTTTTTCTACTAATTATAATCTACAAATAAAATCCCATAATTTAAAACCAGTTTGACGTTAAATTAGCGTGGGAAGCGACTCAATAATTTAAGGGCCTTTAGCCACTATGGATCAAGATAAATTAAAACATGGCAACTAGATATAAAATAAAAAAAGACTTTAATTCAAATTCCACCATAGAACTCCCTTCCTATTGTACACGGTCTGCCGATTTCGCGGCATTTGTCTACCTATTACTGGTATTACTTTCTCCATTTTGGACCTTACTGCATTGACTTTACGTGCGTCCTTTGTGTCCTTAGGTCTTAGCTGTATGCTTGCAATTTTGAGCTGTAGTCGTTGGAAATACATTCTTTTTTGGCCTGCGGTGGGGTTGGTGCCTAACTTAGACTAGGAGCGTCTAATTAGCATGGGAACCCTCCATGAATGGAGTGGAAGACATGACGAGGGAACCCTAACGGCTCGTTACGGCGGTTTCCGAGTGCTACATATGTTTGTATATTAATGACACAGGAAATTGGTATTGTTAGGTAATAGACATATCAGTTACACTTTGCGCTTTTATACAAGGAAAAGTGGATTCAGGAATCAGGATCAAATTTAACAACAAAACAAGTTTTTTTAGGTAGTTAAGTAAAAAAAAAAACCGATAACTAGCGTTCTCGCACTAGAAAGTATGAAAGAAGAAATCAATTTAGATGTGCCATGTTTCATCATAATCATTTGAACCCTTCGATATCTCACAAACTTGACCACCGCAAGGTTTTGAACTAAACCATCAACCTTTCAGAGAACGTTTAAAAATAAAATGGCAACAGTGGGCAAACATAAACAGGAACTGGCACTATTGATCTGAAACACCTGCCCTGACGGTCTGTTGGTTAACCGTGTGTCCTTCTAAAGGGTCTCCGCCCAGTCGCCCACTCGCGCCTTGGACTTGTAGCGTTTATATTTGAAACATTAGTTAAATATAGATGTAACTAGTGAGTTTCATTTTTAGATTTTCAAATCGCTTTTGTTCGTTTTCATACACTGCCTTGGCCTAGAAGAAGTAGTTGTGACGTTTGTTACGGTGTTACTTTACAGTTTAAAAACCGGCCAAGTGCGAGTCGGGCTCGCGCACAAAGGGTTCCGTAGCAGCAAAATTACAGTTAAATCAACCTATCTCAAAAACTATAAGAGATACTTTGATCAAACCAAAAATCGTTGAAAGAGTTAATTAGCATGCATCACCTCTATTTTTTTTAGAATTTTATACCCCGTAGTTATAAAAATAGAGGGGGGGGGACATACTTTTTACGACTTTGAGAGCTGATATCTCAAAAACCGTTCACTTTAAGAAAAATGTTTTTTAGAAAACTTTATATCATTTTAAAAGACCTTTCCATTGATACCCCACACGGGTATGTACATCGAAAAAAAATATTTCATCCCTCAGTTACATGTATGGGGGGCCCCACCCCCAATTCTTTTTTTTACTATTTAGTGTCATATTTTTGTAGCGGTTCATACAACACATATTCCCATCAAATTTCATCACTGTAGTACTTATAGTTTCCGAGTAAATCGGCTGTGACAGACGGACAGACGGACAGACGGACAGACGGACATGACGAAACTATAAGGGTTCCGTTTTTGCCATTTTGGCTACGGAACCCTAAAAAAGGCAGAAATGCGCTAAATACCGCGCACTCATGACCTCATACATATTCGTTCCTCTAGCGTTGGAGACGACTGGGGTCTGGGGAACACAGGGCAGGGCATTCATAAAAGAGTTAGGGCGTCGTCTTAGGGATCGAGGCCATGACAAGCGCTCTGGGGCGTACTTGATGCAGAGGATCTCCCTCGCAGTGCAGCGTGGCAATGCTGCCAGCGTCATGGGAACCTTTGGGTCGGGTGCGTCCTGGGGCGGGCTATTTTAATTATTTAACTTGACGAAGGATGTTTGCTGACTTCTTTATTTTGTAAATGGACGAAGCATGTCGTGGATGAAATTATGTAATTTTATATTTTAATGACGAAACCTGTGGTGGATTTTTTTTATATGGAATTGTTAATTTTAATTTGGTCTTGCATGAATAAATACTGTATTAACACGTTTAAAAATGTGCGGAAGTTCCTTTATTTTATTGTTTTTTTTTGAGGATTTATTTAACTTATCTTTGTTCTTATAGAGTGTGATATCAGCGTAATTCGCAACACACATTATATTGACATATTGGACAATGCGTCAATATAATAATATGATGTAATTAATATCTATAAAAAAAATCCATACACATCCATCTTGTCGCTTTTCAAATTTCCTACCATCAACCAATCAAAAGTGAAGAGCGCAAGATGGCCCTCACACACACACGCAAACACACACACACACACACACAAACACGCACAAAGCACACAACATCGTACCATTTAATAAGCTGCCACACTCTTGATTAAGTGTTGACATACGCAGATATAAAAACACGTAAATAAATTATAATGTTTATCGGTCGGATCCAAACAGTCTGGGAAGCAGACGGTGACGATGAAAACGCTAACTGTATTATTGTATTACGTATAACGTAATGTTTAAGGTTAATTATCACTAGATTTATAAGCCGGCCTTCTTATTTATACTGAACGAATGGCTTCTTTGATGACACAGGCAGTTACTTTTAGATAAATTCTATACGATGAACCATAATGAACTATATCTACTATATATTGGTAACGGTAGCGGTCGACATTTACCGCCAAGATAGGCTACATAAGCCACATCCGGGCACACCAACGAAGCCTAAATCTCCAGTAGCAGTCGCCGTAGCCGTATCGGCATGGAAGACATCATCATCATCATATTGGTAACTGTCTATATCTGATGTTTATTCGTATTCTTTTTATACCAAGATTTAAAATTATAATTTCCATATCCGTAAAAACGTTTCTCTTATCCGCTAAAAACATCACTTTCTATTTACTTAACTAACATTGCTGGCTGAAGTGATAATACAACCACAACCAACAGTCAAATTCCTGAAATAACTTTTATAAAAAAAGAAACTCGTATACCTACTTAAGTATTTTATTTACCTGACTTTTTTTGACGAAACTTTCTTGGTCGTTACAAAAAATAAACGAGAAAAGATTTTAATGAAACTTTGTTAAAGCTGTAAATACAACTATTAGGTCCAGCAGTGAACGATTACTGGCTGATGATGATGTATGAAAAAATACTACATTGTATAAGAGCATAATTAACCGTCAATCGGTTGTGCTTTTTAATAATTTTAGGACTTATTAAGAATCTCTAGCTTTTTTCATTAGATTCGTTTTCCCCCAAAAGTATTTTCCTTGAACACTCGTGGGAAAAAGCTCGTTAATCTATGGACCACTTCAGCTTAATACTGGCAATATATTGCTCACTTCATAATAAGTTGGGCGCGGGCCTTTACATACAATGTCGTGTTAGGGTGTCGTTAAACCTACAATTGGATCGAATCACGCACTAGGTTTATAAGGAGAGTACTAGATAATAATAAATACTGTCCTATTTGACACAAATATTTTGTATGTGTATAGTATATCTACGTAATATTTTTGTTTCTTTTTGCAAAGCAATGTGCATCTTACTTGTGGTATGCTATTAAAAGGGTTAGCATACAATATTCCTGCAGCATTTTCCGTGCAAAAGCTGCACTTAAACTGCCTCAGTCAATATGTGTAGAGCACCCCTTAGGCGTCTGCTTACCTGATAAATTTAATGAACGAAAATTACTAACGACGGTTGCCCAAACCGCTCATTAAAGTGTTGAGTCAGAGAATACGTAATCCTTTATCAAGATTTATAAAATGAAATTTCTTGCATCCTTAACTGTGACTCAAAGGATCGAACGGTGTTTTAGCATGCTTCGTCGAAATCGATCCCGTTACGAGAAAAAACAACAACATATTATTATCATGAACGGTTTAAGATGCTCGGACACGCAAGTTGCAGTAAAAAATACCAAACAATCAACAAAGAAGGCTCTTCATATCAATTGTTATTGTACCACATAATGTTTTGGATGCTTTTTTTACTTCATCATCTGCAAATACACTTTCTCAGATGTCTATCCAAACCTATCTAAGTTACCGTCATTTATAGGTACAAAACTTTGTTTTCGAAAAAACATGTATCCACGATGAATGTCTACCATTTATGTATATGCAAGTAAAGGTCAAAGTTGAACAGCTCATAGCCTCATTCCGCGCCGGACATTCCTCGCGATGACCAGGCGAGCAGACGTAACAAGAGACGATTTCTAACGGGTGCAGATAATAGCCAATTTTCCCGTACGGTTCATGGGAAGCAGTTGCCGGCCGGTGGACGCTTCGCTATGTTTCTCTGTGCGACTTGTGTTGCCCTGGTACATCGAATGTTGTGGAATGTTGGAAATATTATATTGAATATTACTAGTTTTGCTAATTTTGGGCTTAATTTTGAACCAAACTCTAAAACAAAGTGCACGTTTATCTCAAGGATAGTAAGTTCTTCTATGCATCGAATTTTAACACATAGATAGCTACACAAAAAAATAATACTAGAGAGTAAGATTCGATAAATTTGATAGGAGGTATGCTGTGATGACATGACCACCACACATAAAACCAAATCCACAAGAAAGCCGGTCTTCTTAAGAACATAAACTTCCTAGGGTTGCCATTAAAATTAAGCTAGGTAATTTTCATGCCAAATTACAGAAAATAAATAAAAAATCCTAACAGATCCTTTGAGTGCCAGTTCTCCCATTCAACTGAACATCTCTGTCCCTATAATCGGAAACTTAAAAGCTTTGAACAAACAAAACACAAGCGTAAAACTTTAAAGTCTCGTATTTCGGTCTAGACTGCTGTCCGGTCGTCGCTCGCTCCGGATAATCCGGTCCATTACCGCGCGCTGCAGCGACAGCCCTGAGCCGGGCGACCCGGACCAGTCCGGAAAGTGGCCATTAAACAACATAATTACCTTCAATCTTCAATGTAGAGTGAAGAGAGCGTGACCACGAGACAATCGAAACCATACGCCACGCTTGGCCCGCGGCCCAGGCGTAAACACGCAAACGTACACCTTAATACTTAATGATAAGAGTCAGGGGACGCGAGTTAAGGGGACAAGTTATGAATTCTGCTCACTTCCGAATCACTTATGAGTTTCATAATGGAGTGGTGTGTTGCAGGTAAATAGCGTAACGAGTCGTTAGTGTTATGATGAAAATTTGAAGAAATATCATATTATTTCAATGGGTTTTTACTAACGTTTTAGAAATGTATTTTATCTTTCAGTCTGCTAATTATTTGTTATGTTGATAATAATATATTGGGATGTATGGGACTCTACTATCATAGGTACCTACTGTAAGAAGCGATCTGAAGGTACAGCTACCAAACTATTATTGTGAGTATCAAGTAAAATAATATCGTCCTTGTGCCATATTCTGATAATCAACATGGACTGACAGTGTACACATTTCGTTCAAACAGAAATAAATATCAATTTGTCAAGAAGACTAGCTTGTGCAGTTACATTTTTCAAAGATAACATTAACATGTTCGAATTTCAAAATAAAAGACGAATTTATCTGCTTTTAATTTATTTAAAAAAAAAAAAAAAAAAAAAATTTAAAATTTGAACTGTTTATTTCATAAAAAAGGTTAATTGGATAAATTAGTAATTCCCGGGTTTAATCTTTACATATTTGAGATTTTTATCCCTGGGAAGGTTGCCCTCATTTACATAACTATGTGGTTATAATTAAGTGCCTTATCAATACAAACATAGTACAATTATTTGAACATTCCTTTGAACTAAATAGGGTTTTGAAGGTTTAGATTGACGTCGATATAACAATCCTTGGTGCTGCGATTAAATGAGTAAGCCAACTATGATATTAAAGAAGTTGCACAGTACATAAATATTATGTAGGTAAGTATTTGTTTGCTGAAAATTCAATTTAGGACCAGCAGAATGTTTCATATTTTTGCTTAATCCACACATATCAGTTTTCACTTATCAAGAATAGCAAGTATAAAACAAACATTTTGGTAGAATGTGGGTCTATAGGGCCATCTAAACTTATTATCAATCGAAATACTACAAGAAAAACTTAATTACGTAAGGTCCCATTAAATAAATGAACCACTGGCTACCCTATCTGTGCTGTGACTAGTTTGAAGACAGTCCTTTAATTATGTCTTAAATTAGAATCCATTCTGTTTGATTACAAGACCTTTGTGTAAACGATTGTTTGCCCAAGTCCCAACCCTTCTCTGTCCTACACTTGTGTTATTGCAATTAAATATGCAGAGAATTTCCCTAAATCCTTATTCAATATACTGAAAAAGAGGGTGGTAGCTCAGTCGGGTAAGCGCCCGCATCTCACGCTAGAGATGCGGGTTTGAATCCCGGCGCTGACATGTACCAATGAGATTTTTTAACTTAAGTACAATGTATACCATCGCTTTTACGGTGAAGGAAAACATCGTGAGGAAACCTGCATATCTAGATCTAGCACATCTAGGTATGTGAACCCACCAACCCGCAGTGGACCAGCGTGGTGGGAAATGGCCCAAGCTTAGGAAGGCAGTTTAGACCTTGGAGATATGCACAAAGGTTCCATTCGAGAGAGCCAGGTGCAGGTACCTATACCCCCACAGAGAATAGAATAGAATAGAGGGTTTGAGGCTTGGTGCACCACGCGGGCCTAGTGCTACAGTGAATATGTCTTAATCCTTTACAAAACAATGTAACCTAGGCTATTTAACTATTTTAAACGTAAAAAACCATATCCTTTTCTTACAACATCGTGACAAGCGGACGAACAGCGGCAAGTAGGGCAATACATTATTTATAGTCTGAACGTCAGCGACCGACAGTAAGTATTCTGATACTAACAACTATTTTACTGCGATTCCACAATGAATCATGGTCGTTGCGTAGAGTCGAGTATCCATATAGGTATATAATGTACAGTCAGCTGCATAAGTAGCTATACAGTTTTGAACCTTGTCAATCTGAAACCGCCTATCCATTTGAAACATTGACGGTTCGTCAGTTTGACTAGGTACAGAAGTGTATAGCTACTTATGCCGCTGACTGTATCTCTCCATCTATTGACACTACGAACCTAAGCTTTCTTCAATGCTGGTTGTAAGTATTTAAAGATCCATCGCAAGTATCGCAACGCAAAGTGACTAACAAGTTGTTAGTAACACCAATATTAATACACTCGCTAGCAATGAAAAAGTTCCAGTGACATAGCAACTTAGCTACGAGTACTTAGTGGAACTTCTTCATTCGCGAATGTATAACATTGAAAGAACACGCTGTTTCACCGTTGGCAGTGTTACGTTAATAACCCGTACAGCTCGTTCGCCCAGAATAAGGCGCCTGCGCCGGCGCCGCATCTGCACCAGTGTACTGACTCGGGCTGTTTATTTACCAGCGGGGACTCGGGTCTTGTGTTTATGCTGGACTTGTCTTCTTAGCAACACTATAGGTTGGTCTGTCGGTGAGAAACACTGGTGATTGGGTCTGTCTAGTAGTCATACATGTAGAACTACTTGTCGGTAAAGAGAGTATGAATATGCTGAAGTGGCTGTAGTCGTGGATTGCATATCTCCAAAAGGGTGTTGTGGTATATGGAGAAGCTGCCTAACTGGTAGCTCAACGGTTCTTTTGCATTAGAGTAAAACAATTTGTAAATTCAGAAGCATGGTAAACATATTATTTTTTAAGCAATATGTTTCAAGTAGGTAATTGATTACAAATATTTGTTCTAGCACACAATTTAGATAATATAATATATTTAAAAAATAACAAGCTGTGTTCATTCACTCTTAAAACGAGATCTACCAAAGAACACAGACAACAATGAATGATATTTATTCCTTTATCGAGACTAATTGGAAACAATCCAAAAAATATGACACGCATATAAAAAGAGATTTATCAGGCTATAAACTATGTTTACAACCGCGTGTGATTATGTATGTATTATTCAGTATTACGAAATTACGCGACAAAAGACGTATTACGTTTATCATTATAGTAGTAGTAGCCGGTCCACTTCTTAATAGCGTGTTGGTGTCCAACTCTAGTCCATCGTGCTAGTCCAGCGTTACCTACGTATTACCATAATCTTCACTAGTAGCCGACAGATTCGATAACGAATATTTAAGGGACACAACAGAAACCGAGTATAGTCGCTTTTGGCGAGACACTAGCACCTATAAAATAGTTGTCGGAACCTAACCTACGAATTTTGGATTCGTCCAGTTAGCGATTGGTGCAGTAAGAATTCCTCTAGAAATTGCTGACATGATTTTTTCAACAGTCCTACCTCAATGTCCATGTTACGCTAATGCTTTTCACCGGGAGATCGGCCGTTGGCAAATTGCTGTTTCAAAACATCCACATTACCGCAAGCACCTACTCCAACTTGCAGAGTGGGTGGTTTAAGTTGTTATGAACGTGCGCATACGCAGACAGGATCCATCGATCAAAGCTACGAGAGTTCGCAATTGTAATAAATGCACCCGTGACGTCAAACACCGATACTGCAATACGTCTAAAACCGGCAACTTGCATCGCTTCCGTTGTTTAACCAACGTATTCGTGCTGATGATATACAGATGCACGAAATGTTGGGGAAGGTTTGAGGTTCGGTCCAAGAGAAGGTCCTTTGGAACCTCAAATATGCACAAGCAAAATCATCCCGACCTTTTGACCTTTGCTCCAGGATTGACTTTCCTTGTTCAAACCCAGCCCTACTTCATATTCCTCGTATCACGGAACTAGATAATTTAGTAAAATTCTGGAGAAAGACAGTCAATTGTGCTAACAAGTCAGGACGCCGCCCCGCGCGTCGGGAGTGAATTAGGTGTTCCCCGAAGCGCCGGCGCACCCCAAAATACTGCCCGTGACTACGTGTTAAGTGGAAGCGGCGAGCACTCAAGTCTTCCTGTAAACCTGCGGGCGCGCATCCTATAAATAATGACGCTGAAACTCGGGAGCTTCAGTCGTGAGCCACACTTCAGCGAGTCCGCATCCCCGTGCCAAACCGTTTCTAACGTACAACGTGACTGGAAGCGCGTCAACGTTCGAAATATTACTCAATACAGTGATTTCGTAAACATTTTGGCCGCACGTCAAGAGTGGTGTGAGAGACATACGTGTGTTTGAGGTTCCTTTATGAAGATGAGGGACAGTTGGGGATCCTGCGCCGACAGCGCCGAGCTCAAGATGCTGGACAAGTCCACGCTCGGCGGCAGCTGGGAGAGTGTGGTGAGTGCGCTTTACGACCGGCGTCTACGTAAAACGACCATTAAAGGAGTAATAAAAACGAGTCCTAAATCGTTCGTTTATTGCTGTGTGAAACCTCGGAACAAACTTCTCAATTTCGGATTACGGTCGCGCGGAGTACTGGCCGGTTGACGACGCCTATTGCGCAAGGTGCACTAATGCGCTTAAAAGGTAACCAGCGTGTCTATGGTCGCTGTCATTGAACCGAGCGCGTGCGGGCCGCAGTTTGAATATGGAATCACGTTCCTTTTGTGGCTGAGCTCTTGACATTGCCGCATTCAGCCGTTCTCTCTACTACAGTACCTACATAATAACTCTTCCGCTAAAAGCTGACATAAATCAATTCCAGCGTGATAAATGTTCCAAATCATGCCGAATACTCTATAAAAGGTCAGTTATAAATTGCACCGAAACGACAATAGAATTTAAATAGCTGTCTTTGAAATCGGACCGTTTCATAATCGATTGGAGTTTGTCGACTAAGTTATTGGTTGTATTAGCATTTTAAGGAGTTCAGCTCGTTTTGTGAATTAAGTTGCATTTTAATCGTTGCGTGGTTTATTTCATCGTTCCGCTGATTGAATTAACATAGTCGGTGGGTGGTGATGGAGGGTTCCGTCGCTAATGGGCAGTTCCCGCCATCGCGCCGGAAGAGGAGGCAGCGGGCGCGGGAAAAAATAATTACGCATTGTCTATGCCGCTACATCCACCTTAATTATTTCGAAAAAGGAACTCTTTTAAAAAGCGAATGGCTCTTGAACTTGATGATGACGCCTCGATTTAGCACAACCGATATTTACTGATTAAACATTCTATAAGCAAATCAAAGACAAACAAATTGATTTGGTTATTTAGGCACGGCGCCGATTTAGAAAGTGTTATCTGACAACAAATGGAAATAAATATTGTCATAACCAGTTTCGCTAGTCAAAATACCAGTTTCTGTAGGTATGTATCTGTGATAGACAATATTCGCCATCCTGTTTGATGTTTGGGCAAATTTCGATCAACTTTCTTCAGTAAAGCGAGTTTGAAACACGTTCGCACTTTGACCGGATGTCGGCTTTATAACGAGGTCACGAAAGTTACGACTGTAAAATACGCCATCTTGGATTTGAAGGACTTTCACAAAAGAGTCTATAGACTTTTATGTTGATTTTTGTACTTCGACTTCGTAAAGGGACAAAGGCTGGCCTTTCAAGTTAAGTTTTTAAATAAACTTGACATAGAAAACTGTTGGATTGCAACACTTCTCTAATAGCGTGTCATTTAGTCTCGTTATTCCGGTTTTGAAATTTAAATCGCTGCGACAACCGATCTGTCCGTCTTTAAAAATATATGTTTTAATCCAAAACTTTTGTAACTCTTTATGTTCTTCGAATAATATTGACTTCAACATAATTATACATAATTTTTATCTGTATCAATGTCATAATAACCTGAATATAAATAAACGTAAAACTTATATATATGGTCTTAGAAATTTAAAAACAAGTAACGTATATCTACCGATAAATAAATTAAAGGTATTTTTTCGGGTTCAAACAACGGGTCCGACGGATTCAACTCCCGAGTAAAGCCTACCGCAGCATCTGATAATGACAAAGTCAAAGCTGTGTTGTTTCTGATGGATTCCACGACGGGTAATAATTTAGTTACTTGCGGTTGCCTAACTTTGAGATGCTGCGGTTGAAATTTCATCACTTTCATCAACGCACTCGCATTTTAGATAATAACTGTAATGAGGATTAACATAATTAAATCATCATCATAATTCAAAAAACACCTCCGTGAATATTAACACTTACATGATGTTATTTTAAAAGTCCTGTCTTCCGATAAAATTATCAATCCAATCATACAATGAAACCTACATTGTGTACCAATTATCCTATCTCCAGCAAACTATTTCTTTTGTAGTAAGGATTCTTAAACATCTAAATACAAATCTTAATAAAAAGTATTTTCCGAGAAACTGTCACGCGTGGGTAACGTCATGAAGTAACTCTGACAAAGGTCGCCCCACATCATTACCATCATCATGGGCTAAAAACCGCGTCATCATTCTCTAATTTTATCTATCGCGTAATACGTATCGGTTATTGACCTTCGCAACGAAACCATTAAAATAACATGCAACAGATAATGAACCTTGTGCGGTGACACCACACGTTAATATCGAATGTAGATAAACAGCAGCGCCAGAAATACGGTGCAGCATATTGATAGAATATTCAAGTTTAAAAATAGAATGCTCTTTCCGATTGCAACGAAGTGAGATCGACTACCGGATTTAAAAACAGAACGCCTAGTCGACCTCACCGGAACACGACTACAAAAACAAAAGTTTGCAAAGTTTATGGTCCGTATAGGCGACCGTTAAAACTGTCAATTGGCGTGATTTCACACGGAACCACCGTTTCAGATAATTCTAGCCTCAACTAGACAAAAAACACTTCAACAGGACTTAGCTGTAAATAAAAAAAGTGTGTCGAGTGAGTATTCGCACATTAGCTATAAGAGAGTAACGGTCTTACAACGTTTGAGAGTGGTACTCGGGCTGATCTCTAAAATATAAAGTTTACAACACAATAATTTATTCACTACACACGCCAGACGTCGACATAAATATTTACAATAATTACATGTCATGTCACAATAACTGCAATTACCTCGGCTATCAAACATCCAATTTTACACCTTGAATGAATAGTAAAATGGATAATTTTAGATCGTGCGTGTGCGTCGATTCACGAGTACCTATCAGAAATATTATTATTATATAATAATATTATTGCTGACAATGCGACCAAACGCACTCGTAAAGTTATCACATCACCTTCGGTCTTATAATAAAGGTACACAAATAGACCGAAATATGCACACGCCGAAAATACCGACACGCATTTAACCGAACTATTACGAAAACTAGAACATGAAATAGAACACGCTATGTGTGTGCACATTGGAATAGTATGGATATAGCTTACCAAACATGTTTAGATAAAATCAAGCAGCCAGTTTATACACATTTAAATCGGCTTATTACCTGAAACAAAAACATTGACGTTGTTAAAAGGATGTTCAAACACACGCACACAAACACATATATAAAAATTATGTTTAAAATAACTAGAGACTTGTTGCATTTCTAATTAGTCCGTGCTAATATGCCAACACTGATAATAGGCACAACTGACCTATTTTCCAGCTGTAGTTTTTTTTACTAACCTTTAAAAATAATGTTTCACAACGCTGGCTTGTCAAACAGCCGAGTGGACAGACTTGTCGCGTCAGTAGTATAGAGAAGAACGTTCAAATATTATGTTTCTTCGAAATTTAAATGTGAACTCTTACTGCGAATCCAAATTTAGGGCGCCCGCTTTCAAATTTGAAACCGTTTCGAACATATCACTCGAATGCAAATTGAGCGGGAAAGGACATCGCACTTCCAAGGAGTCTCCATACTTACCTCGCGCCCTAATTACATCATGTTCTAATGAAGTCCAATAATAAAGTTCTATTTAAATCTGACCTATTATTTAACCGGCTGGTTCGCTACATCACCGTGAAATTTGAGAAAGAAAAATAAAAGCATTTCACAATATGAAATAAAAATGTTTCTCGTAAAAAAATCTCAAGAAAGAAGTTTGTAATAGAGTAGAATAGCCGCCGCGGGTTGCGCAACATTATCGACTTGAAACCGTAAACTCGAAAGCTTTTAGTACTTCAAACTTATTTCGTAAACAAAAGAAGAAGCTTCATGACTGAATAATATTAACGACTCCCTTTTATATTTTGGGTTATAATAATATAGCCTATATTTACCCTACAGGTTTACACAATTTACAATTGTGTTGCATTAAATTTACGGATATTGATTAAATGCAGAGGCCTTATAGCTCAACTTTCTTCTAGTCGACCGAGCATCTTAGTCACAAAAGGCGAAGCCAACGACATTTCTCAGCAACAGGTGCTGTCAAACATGTGTTCACAATAAGGGCTTCGGGAAAGGGACGGCCTGCACGCCGCCGTACGTCAGACAAGGACGGCCGCCCTTAACTCAGCTCCCAAGTCACGTAGCAAATTTATTTTACTGCCACTTTGAATAATTCCCGAGATTCGCCGACGTTTTCTGTAGTTTATATCTGGTGTAGAGATTAATGCGGCTTAAGAGGCCGATGTTGCTGAAGTTTAAAAACAAAACAACGTAGTCTTCATTTGTCTTGTTGCAGCTAAATCACTGACTTCATCCTCTCTTCCAGATCTCCCGTGACGACTACGACGTGGACTACAGCCCGCGCGTGTCGCCTCTGAAGGACACGTCCAACTTGGAGGAGGCTCCGTACTGCATCAGCCGGCACAACCCCAACCGGACCTTCAGGAGGGAGTCGGTGATCGCCAGCTGGAGGAACCTGAAGAAGGAGCGGGAGCAGGCGCTGGGCAAGCGCTTCGTCATCGTCAACTCCGAGAACTACGAGGACTACTACGGAAGGAACAAAGTGAAGCGGTGCAAGAGCGACCGCTCGGCCGCGGCGCCGCGGGTACCTAAGAAAGTGAAGAGGACCTACTCGGTGCTGTACAGATACGACCCTACTGAGGAAAAGGTCGTAAAAGAATACAAGTACCAGCCGGCGGCGCTGCCAGAGCAGGATCTCCCGATGCTGCCCATCATCAGATGCCGGTCGGAGCCGTTTCTGGTGCCTCAGAAGAAGACGAAGAAGGTGAAGAGGTCGTTCACGACGCTGCTGAGCATCAAGACCAAGTTCCTGAATATCTTCGCGCCGAAGAGTTAAGTTGAGTGGAGTGTGTGCTGGATATTTGCTCAATTTGTTTCATTTCGACTTTGCCTGCGCGCGCGCCGGTGATGTTGAAGGTCTGGAAAGTTCTAGTCAAAGTGTCGCGGAGACTCGAAGGAGAGCAGTGACGTACTTCTCAGTTTTGCCACGTCAATATTTTCCGCAAGAAAGACTTGGAAAGATCAATAGATATTGATTTAGTGTATTTTGACGTACCAATTGTATTTATATTTGTATAGATTTTTAAGGAATAGTTTGTAAGTTGTGATCGTAAACAATAATTGAGTATTGTGAAATTGTGCAATCAGTAGAGCGGTTGTTGAGATTATGGGCTATGTCAAACTGTTAACGATTGTTGGTTTATGATGATGATGAAGATCGTTATGATTAAAAATTGTAAATCAATACATTTTAGTATTGCTTATTCAAAGAAGTGGCAATTATAAATAGTATCATACTATTCATATTTTGCCCTTATTAATTAAAGTCAGCTCTAAAAAACATTAATCATTCATGGTTAATTCATAATATTGTACAACACTATGTATTACAATAACGGTTTACGTACTCAAGTGTATGGTCTCATTCCTCTTTATCTTAAGAATTAGGATTATATAATTAATAAACATTATTTAATAATTTTTACACAATTCGAGTTTTATTACATAGTCCAATAAGCCTAACAATTCCAATAATTAACTGACGTCGACAATATTTTGAATCATTAGTCAACTTACACTTGCCTCAATGGTCAAAGGAAGCACATGATTGGAAACGGTAGTCACTTAATAAGAAGGCCTTTGCCCAGCAGCGGGACACTAAGCAGGCTACATTAAAAAAAACTCAACTTACACTGTAATGGTGTAATGTAAATGGTGGCATGAGAAACTATCAAATCACAATAATGAATGAACCCGCATACCACTCGGCTCTTTGTCAAATGTATTAATTACGGTCTTTTAACGATAACACTCGCATCACTCAGTAAATATATTGCAATGCGGGAGGGGTGACTCCCACGAATAGTCTTTATTTTAATATAAGTTTTAATATAAGTCAAGAATTACAAAAAGTTATTAAATTATTTTTAATATATCTACCTATTAACAGAAATGTGTGATTTATATGATTACCATAAAATAATTCAATTTAAATTTAAATTTTGTCCGAAATTGAAATTAAAACGTAAAAAAATACGGACAAATTGAGAACCTCCTACTATTTTTTAAGTTAAAAATGCTAGCAAAATTTGCATCCACGTCAAGACTGTCACCACAAACTTCATGTTGAATCCCAATAAATATCGGAAGATACAATTTCCGATACTGGATACGAAAAATAACAAGATTCCAGAATTTACGGAACAAAATTTGGGTTAACGATATGCCGCCGACCTATTTCGGGAAATGACGCGATCGTAATTCGATGCGATATCGCGGATATCAGTTTTAATGCAGATTAAAATGATTCACAGTAAAAAGCGAGAAAATTGCAGTAAACAAAAAAATATAACATTGAATTCTCACTAAATAATTAATTCTCAACCTCGTTTATACTGAAAATGTATGATAACTGCTCATCCATAAAATTATTTGTTATTCAAGTACTTAAATCTCAGGCTCAGATATCAGGTTCTCAGGCTGTACATTACTTCTGACGTTCTCATCTATCGGTCGCGATCCATATCGCCAAACCATCCATTTTGTTTTCCAGAATAACAGTAAGCAACCCGTGTCCCTAAAGAAGGCAGGACTCATTGGAATTGCATGTTCTAGCACAATTATACAGAGTACGTCTTTAAAATAAACTGCCTTCGGTATTTAAACCCCACTATGATGTTCTACAGCCCTCAGGATCTGGGGTAAGCGATCTATTAGGAAGAAGTCTATAATTTTAATAATAGTTTCAAAGATTTTTAAATTGTCTTCCACATCTTCTACAATTACTGAAACACAGTTGAATCATTAGAATATACGTGATAGATTGACTCTTGTCTTATTCCCTCATTCAAACATTTATAGTACCTCTCTTCCCGTGGTTAAAGTAGCTGAAACGTAATGGTAAAAGTAAGGGCCCTACAGTCTCTACACCCTCCTAACAGTTTAGTGATCAGCTGACACATGTTGGCTGTGCCAAGTACGAGTAACACCGTGGGAAGTCAATAACTATCATATATGATAATATGTTACACGGTCGACAAGCTCATGGGGTAAATAAAAAAATAAAAAAAAAACACGCACTCACGCCTTGTACTAATGTACTCCCTTGCGGGGTAGGCAGAGGTGCATTGCTGCACCCACTTTTCGCCAGAGTGTTATGTTAGTCCCAATGTAATAGGGAGCGGGCCTATTGCCATTTTACGGGCACTTCCAAGACCCGAGAACAAATATCTGTGTTTAAACAAATATCTGCCCCAGCCGGGAATCGAACCCGGGACCATCGGCTCATTAGTCAAGGTCACTAACCACTACGCCATTCGGTCGTCATGGGGTAAGTAATCTATAAAAAATGTAAGTACAGACAGCAAAAGAGATATCCACCTCTAGGTAATAAAAACTAAGCTGCCCGTTGCCGAGCTGGATCGCCGCCTTTAATCAGATAGCCGGAAGTGGCTTAATGAGTATCAACAGAGACTGTTCTAGAGAGGCCTATCTCCTGCAGTGGACGTTAGTTGGCTGATGATGATGGCTTATTAATAAAGTGGCTTTAAATTCTTAACGGAACTAGCAGTGCACCTGATATGGAACCTACATAGGCTAACTGCAACATTTGAGCAAATGAATAAACATTACTTACAGATTTAGTAACTAATAAATGTATTTCTTATAGCTACCTAAGTGCTTTTTAAGTACTAAGACCGTTTGCTAAGCTTAAGTTCACAAATGCAATATTTCTTAGACTAGTGAATATGACTTTACGCTATATGATATGTTTTGACGAATAGAAGAAAAATGTTGCAAAAAAAGCTTACATACGAAAGCTCCTGAAATGCGATCGATGGCGCCATCTCGTGAAGAAATGTCGAACTACGCTTTATAAATAAATACGCTGAAACTTTCAGCTAACGCACATTAGATGTCGGGAGTTGCTGAAAATGCGCGGAGATTTTCAGGAATAGATTACGAATCACACGTGCGTTTTAAATATTTCATATTTATTACGTGGTTCCTGGTATTGTATGTAATTATTTAGCTTACTATTTTACATTAACACATACCTTACTGTATTTTTTTTAAGTATCGTGATCTAGCTCGTTCTTAGCTAAGCTGAATCAAAATTGATTCAGTTGGTAACAAATATTATCGCCTCATCTTTGATCAAGTTATTCACAAATAAATTGTTTACAAATAAATTCACACTGCTTATTCTGAATAATAGACAGTAAACTCAAAGCCGAAGATAATTGTTTACCAAATTAAAGAAACTATGAACTAATGGATTATGTAGTTAAAATACGGATGGCCTTACTCGGCAGTTTGATGAACATGAACATCATTACAATAAAATTCGTAACGAAAAATAAAAATGTTTTTACACGTCTAAACTTTAATTATCAAACTTATATATAACACCAGTTATAGGTCATTAACGTCTATAAAAATATAGTGTTCAAGAATCGAATGAAATATTCTTTCATCGACATTTAATAAATCGATGACAGCATATTTCGTCCAAAAATCGTCATCGATGCGCATCAGAAACCGTTAAAAGTTATAAATCCAAATTCAAAAATGATTCCGAAACGGTTTCCTTTTAGCATAGATCAAGAGAGAGCCATTTAAACCGCCTTATTGGGTGAAATTTAATCTGTGAGCATTAATGTAGTCGACATTCGCTGCCGAATCGGAAGAGGCCACATTAAATCAATTATATTTTAACGTGTCAAATATTGCTTTTAGTGTGAGGATTTTAACACTAAAGGAAGTCGGTTGATGTTGAAGATATTTGGAAATAATTAATGTTTTTTTTTCTCATCGCCATAACAAATCATCCGCAGTCTATGCCTATTTCCGGACATTCCAAAACGCTAAACTTATCTTCCGTATGAACAATATAACTTAACTTCAGCATTTTCAGCTCCCACGTAACTTTTTTTTAAAGCGTACTATTTAAAAAAAAAAACTGCTTCAAAAATATCATAATAGGTACATTCAGCAGTTTTAAAGATCTAAGCTTGCAATAGAAACAGACAGATACGAAAAGCTACTTCTTTTTTACCATGAAGTGATTCAGCGAAAAATATGATTTAAAGGTATGCTTTAAACAACAACCCGAACCTTTGACCACTAAGGGATGTGTCCAAGGCTCCATAGGAGGACCAACTTTCTGGAACATCATCCTCGACTCACTGTTGCACAAACTAGAGGCTGAAGGAGTGTATTGTCAAGCATTCGCAGATGACGTGGCCCTTGTCTTCACAGGTCTAGCAGTAAAAACCCTAGAGGTGTCGGCTAACAAAGTACTCGATAAAATAGTGGAATGGGGAACTCGCAACAAACTCAACTTTGCACCACATAAGACCAACGCGATGCTGTTAACGAAGAAGTTGAAATACGATTTGCCCCAACTATTCATGGCTGGTACAAAGATAAACCTCGTAGAGGAAATAAAACTGTTGGGCCTCATCATAGACCGCAGGTTAACTTTCAAAGCTCACATAACCGCTCAGTGTAAAAAGGCAGCAGACATTCACAAACAGCTAGCGCGCGCAGCGAAGGTAACCTGGGGACTAAACGGTGAAATTGTGAGGACAATCTACATCGCAGTAGTGGAGCCCATCATGACATACGCCGCAAGCGTCTGGTCACAAGCCGTCGAACTGGAAAGTAACAAAAAACAACTTTTCTCGCTACAAAGAGGTTTCGCACAAAAAATATGTAAAGCCTACCGAACAGTGTCGCTCACATCTGCACTGGCACTGTCGGGCTTGCTGCCTCTCGATCTCAGAATACAGGAGGCAGCAAATCTGTACAAATCAAAAAAACTCTTGTCAGCTGACTACCTCCCACCTGGCAAAGATCTCGAACGGAATGTAGGGTACTTGGACTTACCACATCCGTCCACACTTACCTCTACCAAGTACGAGATCCTTGAAAACACCACCCTGCTGGACACCGGCTCCCAAATCTTCACGGATGGAAGCAAGATAGAGGGAAAAGTCGGCGCCGCCCTAAGTTGGTGGGAGGATGGCAAAGAAAAACTGTCCGAGACTTTTGGTCTCCACCCATCGTGCACGGTCTTCCAATCGGAACTTTATGCACTTCACAGGGCAACAAAACTGGTGAGCTCTAGCACGGATAAAAAAGTGAACATCTTGAGCGACTCGAGATCATCACTCGATCTGCTCCAAAATCCGAAACTCAGCCACCCCCTGGCAAGAAGCATAAAGGAAAACATTGCGAGGGCTGTGAGCGATGGCGGAGAGATACAAATGTTCTGGTTGAGGGCGCACGTAGGAACTGCCGGGAACGAAAGAGCTGATGAGCTCGCCAAAACAGCAGCACTACACAGCACCTCCCACGACTATGACAAAGTCCCCCTGTCCTATGTCAGAAAAAAGATCAGAGAGGAATCGGTCCGAAAATGGCAAGATCGATACGCGACCTCGAGTACAGGAGCAGTCACGCGTAAATTTCTACCGGATGTCAACCAAGCATACCGAATTACGCGAACTTCTAAATTGACCCCCGCTCACGTACAAATGCTGACCGGACACGGGGGGATAGGAGAATATTTGTACAGATTCAAACTTAAAGGAAGCCCTGGATGTGATTGCGACCCCAACATCAGTGAATCGGTATGGCACATCATTCTGGACTGCCCGCGTTTTCTTGCTGCAAGACATGATCTGGAGACACTGATAGACAGGAACTTGGTGGAGTCGGAATTAAAAGATATTCTGGCAGACACCAATCACAGACCTCATTTCCTATCATACGCAGATCGAATCTTCCGAGTAGCAGCAAGGAGAAACAGCACAATTTCTCGCCCTGAAGCCCAATCAACATCAACAACATCAACATCAGTAGTCCAATCATCAAACCCGACCATCTCAGCACCACAACAAGTGACTCCAAAAGCAACAGCGACAAACCAGCTGTTGTCTTGTGGCGAAAAAGGAGAAGCCGGACTAAGACGCCGAAGTGTGGCTCTGTTCATGGACAGTAGCAGCGAAAGACTCGGCATCAGCTTCTGCGTCTCGGGGGCGCGAAAGCGTGTAGCCATATCACCCGGCCTAGCCTCTCTCCTAAATGGAAGCACATCCAAAGCTACCATGAAACGTAAAGCCTATGACGCACTGCCGGTAACACTAGTGGGAGATCAGTCCTGCAGACTAGTACGATGCCGTAACAAGACCATCGCACTATTGGAATGGGCCGATGACACCCCGTTTGTCCAGGCATGCTCATGGCTCACTATGCTTGGAGAGAGAGCACAAGATAGTAACGTCCCCAAGATAATAAGCGTAGACGCAATGGTGATCGAGCATAAGAAAGGTGAAATTGTTGACCAGCTGGGCTGCCTAAAAGCCTCAAAACAACACGAAATAGTTGTGTATGAGGACAGAGGTGAAGACCTAAGCTTTCTCAGTGGACACATACCCGTGAGGAACAACAACCACCAACAAACTGAAGCGGTCACCGGATCAGAACGCCTACAGGAGAGGATGGCTTCCGAGTCCGTCGCTGCTGCTGAACAGCAGGAAATAAATATGAGGATGCAGAGCAGAATCTCGCAGGGGCGCGCACAAGGGTTCCTTCAGGCATTCAAATCAGCTGCCCAAAGCCTTATGGGGAAACCACAGAGGACACCTGAGTGGCGCCAAATCCCCAAAGGCCCCATCCGAAAAAGAACGGCCCAAAGAACCATAACAAGAGCCGACATGGGTCAGGTGGTCCCACCGAAGCTAAAAACAGCAACCTCCCCTAAAGAGCATTTGGAGAATGCCTTCATAGAATTTGTGGCAATAACAACCGCCACAAAGCAGGTAAACCTCTTGTCCTGCAAAACCATCATGCAGACCTACAGGCAAGAAAACGAAGGCCGGCTAAAAATTCTACTCGAGGAGGCCGAAGCCTGCATATACGATAACAGTAGTTGCCAAGTCCTCAGAGGCAAAATGACTGGAGCGTATATGGCGGCTTACAGCGAGGAAAGCGGATTTGTACCCTGGGAATGCAACTCCTCAAAATTTACTGTCCCACACAACAACCAAATAGTGGTCGTCGCCCAGTGCACCAGGATTATGCTAGAGGATAAAATCCTAGCAAAAGTGGAAACCACCAACGCCAACTGGAATCACTGGACGATGCCCACTATCACTTGGGTGAACGGGGTACCTGGATGTGGGAAGACAACCTGGGTGATAAATAACTTCGATGTGAGCAAAGACACCATTATCACAACAACAACTGAGGCGGCCATCGACATAAGAAACAGGCTAGCGCATCGTATTGGTGACATGGTCAGAACTAGGGTGCGTACGATGGCATCAGTCCTGGTAAACGGCTTTAGAGAACATGTCGGATGCCAACGCCTGATAATTGACGAAGCCCTGATGAACCATTTCGGGGCAATCGTAATGGCCGCCCACCTGTCTCGTGCCTGTGATATTGCTCTGATCGGAGACATCAATCAGCTACCATATATCGACAGAGAGAACCTATTCGAGCTTAGGTACAATCGCCCAACACTGGTAGCAAACATCACCCAGGAGCTGTTGTGCTCATACAGAAACCCCATGGATGTTGCATACGCCCTAAAGGAAGTATACTCAGGCATATACGCAGCCACAGCGCGCATCCAATCCCTGCAGCTGAAAAGGTTAACAGACGCAGTAATTCCCAAATCCCAAACCAACACTCTGTTCCTGGTGCATACACAGGAAGAAAAAGAGACCTTGACCAGCCAAGGGTATGGTGAAGGAATGGGCTCACGCGTCCTAACCATACACGAAGCACAGGGATTGACGTACGAATCCGTTATTATCATTAGAACAAAAGATAAAATAAAGCTGCATGATAGCGTACCTCACGCAGTAGTGGCGCTGTCGAGGCACACCACCACCTGCACCTACTATGCGGATGACACCGAGGACGCTATCGGCAACCTCGCTAAAACGGCAATAACAGCGCCAAAGAAACGCATCCTCGAGTACAATCTAAAAATGGCAGTTAAGAATCGAGACGAAGAGGTCATTGCACTTTCTGGGGAAATGTTAAGAAGGCATAACGGGGCGGAATAAAACATAAAATATAATTTTCGTTAAGAGCGCAAAATATAGGCCAAATTGATTATTATATAATTATTATAAAAACTAACAATTAAAATAAGTTATCTTTAAGAACAGAGTCACACACTAACATCAGGCAAAACATGACCTATAACGACTGAGGGGCCGAGCCATTGCCAGGTGTCTACTAAGTTCTCCGAAGATAGCTGGCATTGGCCCTGTCCTTCTTAAGTTTGTTGCCATTACTAATGTAAGTGTGACTCTGAAAACCATTAATAAAAAAAAAAAGGAAAAAAAAAAAAAAGAAAAAAAAAAAAAGACATTTATTGTATAATGAGATACACGGCTGGGGGTTTTTAGTCGGTTAACGCCCGACACTACCTGGGTCCTCTTCCCAGGTGTCCATGTGGATTTTCCCCCAGCAGTGAAAAAAAAAAGAGAAAAAGAACAATATATATATAAAAGAAAGAATATATAAACTAAGGACAAAATAAATATATATAAAAGATAATATATATAAACTAAACTTCCTTACCGAGTAGAAAGTAGATAAAAGAATTAAAAACTATCTCATAAAAATTACCACTCTTCAAAAGGCACGGACACAAAGTCTGTGGAGTGATAATCATTTATTTAAAAAAAAAAAAAAAAAAAAAACCCGAACCTTTTATTATTTTAAAATGCAAACAAAACATAAATAACTGTCAAATAAAAGTTATGGTGGTTTTAAAATGAAATTTTCGATTAAGAATGAAATACGTGGTGTCCATTGAAAACAATAAACTTTTCGATCTGTTGATAAACACGTGTTCTACTGAAGCATACATAAATCGCTTAAAAGGATTTTCGAATCAACAAAGGGTTTTAAGGCACACGTTTAAAGGGCAATAAGTTTTATTTTCATTAATAAGAAACAAAGGTGTCACATAACCGTTGCCGCGTTGTAAGTATGTACATAAATGAATATTCATAGACTATACCTACTCAACTTGGGGATATACATTAGTTTAAGTGTTTATAATCTAGAAATAAAATTTTGCTCTCTTGAAATAAAAAGTCCATAATTATCATGAGATTGTTACGGTACGGATTTGTTAGATTTCAGGTACGGTCAGGTGCAGAATAACCTAACCCCCCTCTCATAGTAACAATGTTTCTGAGAGGGGTCAGGTTTCTCTGCCCCTTACTGTACTATCTAATAAATACCTTTTAACGCCGTGTTCATAAAGACTGCTACGAATAACTCCAAAAAATTACCTGTAACAAAATACATAGGGAAATTAATAATACAGACAATTTTATCACTTTAATTGGACTAACACGAACACAGTTGCGTTCTCTACTTTTAATTATTAAGTTTTAAAAGAGTGTCTATTTTAGTCTTAATTTAGTCAAGTTATAAATATATGTATAAAACTAGGCGACGGCTTTCTAAAATCTGACGAATTAAACTAATGAAAGCCACGATGTTTCTCTAATATGCTATGGTACTTTAATAGCTGTAATTAGTGTCAAAATGTAGATTTTTATCGGTAGAAATCATGTGAGAAATGCCACCTGTACGTCAACACAAAGTCTAAATTATTAAAATGTACATATATATTTTATAATAAAATACGTCAAAACGTCATGAATACTTATTACTATATTACAATTTCGGAGAATTAGGCACAATATGTATACCTAATGCATTGCATACCTAATTATATTCTAATCCGAGTTACACTAACGGAAACCCTAGTTTTATCGCTGTTCAATTTCGGGGATGTCGTGTATGGCCCAAGACTATTTTCTAAGACAGAGCGAGCTATCCAACGCGTGCAAAATGCATGCGCCCGCTTCTGTTTTACAATACCCAGGCGAGCACATATTACACCATTCCTCAATGAAAAAGGTATTCTTAAAATGACAGCACGACGTCATTTACATTTGGCGAATCTATTGCATAAAGTTGTGCATAAGCAAGTACCGGAATATCTTTACGAAAAAATTATTTGGAAAAGTGATATTCTGTTATATAACACAAGAAACAGATTTAATAATAAACTAAAAATACCTGTACATAAAACTGTCGGATATAAAGGAAGTTTCAGTTACGCAGCATCTAAAATATGGAATGATTTGCCTCCGCCCTTAAGACAAATAAAATCCCCAAACACATTCAAAACTAAATTACGTTCTTTCTTACTAATGAAGCAACAGCAAGATTTTACTTATCTATAAATGTTTTTTTTTTTCTGGTAATATATATAATGAATGATAATAATATAGGGGAAAAGGGGTAGTAACTGGCCACTTAAGCACCTTGGCCACTTTACTTGTGTGCTCCATCTAAATGCATGATCTGATTTAGGTGATTTATATATCTAATGATTCACTAGATCCTGTTGATTGTTTTTTTGATCAATTTAATAATCAATAAGAACTATTTATTTAAATATCTTTATTTAAATGAAAACTATCACTTTTGTGTAGTAACTGGCCACAAATTTTAGTAACTGGCCCCCTTATTTTGCAGTAACTGGCCACCTAATATAATTAACTAAAATGACAAGTTTTAACCTTATAACTACTGCAAACATTATAAAAAAACCTATTATAATTAATGTGTTATGACGTAGTATATGTGTTAACACTTAATAATGAGAAATACCTTATATTTCTTAACAAATAAACAGTTCATCGTCATCATTACGTCCCCACCTGCCGGGGCACGGGTTTCCTTCCAATGAAGGAAGGATTTTCTAACAAAATTTAATATAAAAACAAAAATACTTCTACAATTCAATACCCCTTCAATGTAATTAGTGTAACAACGTCACAATTCACATATTATTATGACAAAAATAAGTTTCTTATCTTTGAATCATCGCAAATCTTTATTAACAATCATATTGAATTATTTCAAGTTTATATTAAGTCAAATCCTTAAATCTTAGCTTCTTCTTGAACTAATTTTAAGATTGTATAAAATACAACTTGCTACATAAGTACATACAACGCACGGACACTGAGAGAGGACGAGAAGATGGTGTAACACGAGGTAGAGCTGGGCAAAAAAATAAGGACATCTTAGGGCTATCGGAGAGCGGTGGTAGCTCAGTCGGGTAAGCGCCCGCTTCTCACGCCAGAGATGCGGGTTCGAATCCCGGTGCTGACATGTACCAATTAGTTCTTTTGACTTAAGTACAATGTATACCATCACTCTTACGGTGAAGGAAAACATCGTGAGGAAACCTGCATGTCTAGATTTTGCACATCTAGATATGTGATCCCACCAACCCGCAGTGGAATGCCAGCATGGTGGGAAATGGTCCAAGCTTAGAAAGGCAGTTTAGACCTTGGGGATATGCACAAAGGTTCCATTCGAGGGAGCCAGGTGCAGGCACTGACACCCCCACACAGAATAGAATAGAATAGGGCTATCGGAAACCCTTAGAGAGGGACACGATAGCCCTGAAGTCTGGCCACATGCTCTACCGTCGGGAGGGTAACCAACTGTCCCAAGGTGGCGTAGGATTTCTTGTCAACAAGACCCTTGTCAGCAACGTAGTGGAGATCAGTAGTGTGTCGAATCTGGTAGCGTACCTTGTACTTAAACTAACCGAGAAGGATTCCTTGAAGGTCGTACAGGTATATGCACCAACCTCGACACACTCTGACACAGAAGTCGAAGCAGTATAGTTACGAAGATATCTCTAGGGCTATCAAGTGTACTGCTAAGACCCAATACACCATTGTGATGGGGGACTTCAACGCCAAAGTGGGAGTACAAGAATGCAAAGAATTGAGGGTAGGACCCCATGGCTTTAGTAGCAGAAATCGGAGAGGGCAAATTCTTGTTGATTTCCTCGAATGAGACAGACCGGAATGGGCTGTACTTGATGAATTCTTTCTATGAGAAACATCCCCGGAGGAAGTGAACATGGTCAAGCCCCGATGGTGTAGGACGAAAAATTAAATCGACTTAATTATGACTGACAAGCGGCACATATTCAGAGATGCCTCAGTGATCAATAGATTTTAAACTGGGAGTGATCACCGACTCCTTGGAGGCACTCTGAATATCAACTTCAAGCTGGAGAGAAGACGACTGATGAAGCAGGCCCTTCGTCCCACGCTGCACCAAATTGAAGTTGGCATGGCAACACCAGCTTCCAAAGAGAACAACAGAGCCGATTCGAATCGCTGCTAACCACTACGGATATTGACGAGGATACAGTCCAAATAGTGAAGACTGTTTGTGGGCTGGGCCACCATTATCTTGAAGAGATTTTAGCATATATCCTGAAACATAAAATAGTTCTCAGTAACTGGCCATGTAGTAACTGGCCACTAGAATACCTATGCCAGTTACTACTAAATATTGAACGATTTTTACAAAATTTATACCACAGAAAATGCTATTTAAAACCAAGGTAATAAGCTGTATTTTAAGTTAATTTACTTGCAAGTAGCAAATTGGGGTAACTGGCATAGGGGGGCCAGTTACTAAAAATACTATAAAACTGGAACCAGTAACTGGCCAAGTCGAAAAATGCAATAAAAAATCAAATTAAGGATTAAATCAGTACAAATTATGATTGCTTAGCTCAAAATCTATCGTTGTCACTATTGAAAGTCACTCACAGAAGCTGGGGACAAAAAATATCGCCTCTCGAAATAATGTCTTCGCTTAACGTTTTCTTAGCGCACAACGATTTTATCAGACGCACTGTCGCCGACTGTCAGAAAATTGCGGGTATTTTGAAGACCAATCCTTCAAGCGGAATGAGTGTGAACTAAAATGAACGACAACTTACTAATGGTTAGTGTCAAGCTGTAACAGATGGCGTGCTGTCATCGTGTTTCTTATTTTAGGCGAATAAAAAGCTGTGTGGCCAGTTATTGGGGGTGGCCAATTTCACCAATGTTTACCCTACATAGAACACAATAAATATAATAGTTTATCTTTGATTCGAACACAGTTATTTTTCTGCTTTTATAAATGAATGGTATTGAATATTGTTTGTACCAATACCACCAGTACCAATACACACACACTATATTACTATACAACATTAATCGTTTCTTTGATGCATGATCTCCACTCTAATTAAAAAGTAAAAACCCAGTAGCTTTTAAGTTTAGTTAAGTTTAATTAAGATTAGTTAAGTATAAGGGGCAGTCTGAAAACCAGCGTTGTGTGTTGTTACACAACTCGCAACATGTCTGAGACTGTTCCTTTTGTCACTATATGCCTAGATTACTAATTAGTTAAGTAACCTAATTTAATTTTGTATTATTGTATTTCGGTGTGCATTTAGTGGCAATAAATACCTTTTGAATTTGAATTTGAATTTTAATTTAAGTTCTACAATTTATAGTACAAATATGTTGGGATGTCTGGGTCCACGGTGTATACGTTTTAAATCAGTTCGTATCTTGAGGTTACGACGACCAAAATTGTACTGTTATTTTGCACAGAAAGTTTTTTTCCAGATTTACGACCTTGTTACAAAGAGGAGAGTGGGCAAATTGGAGACATAAAATCAATTGTGTATCCGTGTCGGGTTAGATCACCGCTACATGCGACCTTGACTGTTACAGCCTCCCTGAAGTCTAGACGTGAGGCGCCACCACCACGGTTGTATTTATAAATGTACATTATGTGTATCTTAATAACATATTATATGCATAATTATTCCAATAAAAAACGGTCTAACCAGCTGGGAAGCTTTGGGATAGACGTAGATTGGACCTGGAGAATAAAGGCAAAAATTTCAACCCCGAATTCTCAAGTTTAAATTGTCAAACAACACCGAAATTAATAAGATCAACTCAGGGAATACTTATTTCTCGATCGAAGACTTGCCACTCATCAACCCCATATGTCAGCGAGTGTTATTGTGAATACCTATATTGAATAAGGTTGTTACTATAACGAACCTACCTACATTCCGTAACATAAAGCACATAACAGTTACGAATAAAAGCTCTACTATACAATAAAACGGCATACCGAGCGCCATTGCCGATACTGAAACGTTATTCAGAAAATTATATCATTTTATATCGCAATTTCACTAAACGGGGAATGGTTTTATTTCAAGAATACATAAATCTATTCCCATGAATAGATCCTTAAATGACGTCATCTCTTATATGACGACATCATTGTAACTTTGGGATAGGTACTCAACAGGGTGTTTAGGGTCTTTTGCGCAGTATATTTATAAATAGGAAAATCAATATTTTATCATTCATGTGGTAAGTATTATTATTAAAAGGAGGAGGGATTGCGGCTGCTGTGGTGGGGGGAGGAACACAAAATAACAAGTAGGTAAATATATTATTGTTTTCAAGAACCTGCTTACTATGTAAACAGAGAGTAACTTACGTAGCATTATTTCGCTAATATTCTGTACCTCTAGGTTGGCTGGTTGAAAATGGCTTTTAGCATTATTCCATCTTTGTATACTTTATATTAGGTATGTTATATTTGTGCAATAAAGTATTAAATAAAGAAATAAATACATATTTTTGAACTTATAAACACGGTTCACGAGCTAAACTAGAAAATCAATGCCAATCCATATTCCGAATTGAAATGTCTTCACAAATAACACCATACTCTAAGGACCAAATAATAGTTTATGTATGTGCATGTACATTATAGCAAATCAGATACAGTCCAGTCTGTCTGTGCCGTCCGTGAATAACAATTTATTGCCCACCGTTCTAGATGGACCGAGTTCGATTCTCTGTATCTAGGTATTTACTAACCTATGTATTATGTTGATCATATGACCCGAACGATTTATATGGAAACGAGACGGGGAGTTCCATGAATAAATGCATTTGAGATGGTGTTAAGTTTATATTTGTTCTTGTTTACAGTGCACTTCCAGGGTTGTGCACTTCAGTATATTGTATATATTCTTCAGTTCACTTCAGCTACTGAATCAGCACTTACAATCTTGCAAAATTCACTTTTTTCAAAACCATAATCATAGACAATATTTGTAAAACGTGGCAGTTTTAGGGTGGATTCGTCCAAACATCACGTTACACGAGAATAACTATACCGGAATTAAAATTATACGCGAGTAAATATCTAGGATAAGTACATTTGCATTCTACCAAGTTATACCATGATTAAATTGAATGAACGAGGAACGAAACTGTAATGCAACTAAAATAAAAATAGCTGCGTTTCAAAGCATGCAATAGAAATGACATGCCAACTTAGTTTGAATGGATTATAAAAGTATGAAATTGTTTATGTTTTAATATTTTATTCGCTGTTGTTATTCTGAGACTTTGCCTTTTAACGTACTTTTGTTTATGTTTTGACAGATGTGTTTATATGTCATTATGACGGTTTTCTAATCAGCTGATGTGCTGCCGCCATTACAAAATTACTCTCGGATAAGCTCGTTACACGGTCAATTTTGGCGGTATAACATTTTATTCTTGGGATAAGCTAGTTATCTTGGTTTCTGGTTTGGTAGAATGCAAAATCTGCTTACTCGCGAGTAACTGGTACTTTACTCGTGAGTTAAAAGTTACTCGACGTTGGCCGAATCCGCCCTTAGAAGGTTAGATTAGTTGTTGACTATAATTTTTACACCTCAGCTATTCATTCTATTCGTATAAAAATTAAATAATCAACCTCAACTATGTATCTGTCATATTCAAATATATCAACGCAATTAGTGATAGAAATTTAAAAATCAATGGACCTAAAATCACTAACCACAACGACTGCAGCAATAACCACAAACGATAAAAACAATTATTCACTCTGCCTGCAGAACGCACAAGGTGCATAAACAATGACATGTCTACCGAGAACCACATAATATACCACCGTCACCGTGCTAATTCTCAAAACAAAAGCTTACACACGATAATCTACGCACTAATGAAACCAGACACCAGAATAGCTACTCCTTTCACCTACCCCTCTCACTCCCTTTGTGCTTACCTCTGCGGGGGGCAGGGAATATCAAGGATACCCCAACATGTGACGTCCATCTTCGGTCGTAAAACTATTGGCTCTCTGTCCCGCGTTATTTCGAAGGAATCCCTGCAGTATTGTCAGGGTATAAGGTGGATGTGGGTGGTGGGATCGGCGGACGGTTTACATTGGACGGTGTAACAATAAGTGGCTAAGACCGGCCGTGTTGTGGCACACAGGATAACAAAGCTAGCGAGACAAAGCGTCACAGATGCGACTTGGCCGCGAGCCAGGGGCGAGTGAATTTCTTGTCTGTGGTAGGAGTGGTGGGTGCATTAAAATTTACTACGCTGCATTATATTTGATTGTTTTTATTGAATGTTACTTTGGGGGACGATTTATTAAAAACTGAATAGAATATAATAGATTCGGATAGGGATTCGGATTCGGGACCATTGACGCAGGAGGCAGTTGCCTTCATCTTCTTTCTACACACACGTACAAACCACGCATGATTCGCATGAATGATTCATTTCATATTCAAGGCTACCATTGTTACAATTTAAGTACTCTGAAAAAGAAAACCTACTAAAACTAAAACAAAAAGTATCCAGAATCAGCCAAAAGTATCCAAAAAGTATCCAGCAAGTAAATGGCCAAACTTTAATTCGTATGTAGAATCTAGATTTGAAAATGACCTGGAATCCGAACTTAGGACTTCGCGCATTACTTCCTTGGCAAGAAATTAAATAGTCCATTACCATCCTCCGGTCGGGCTTTGATTAAAATAATTGTGAACGGAGAGGAAACGGACTCTATATACATTTATGGCCTGAGAGAAAAGGGTTGGAGCATTATCGTTCAGTGTTGATGTTAACTCGACCACATAAAAGCTTACGTACTGTAATAATAAAATAGTGCTTAATATGCATCTTTATTTAGGCTTTATAGTTTCTAGCACAAAGTAGAATATTATTGTACCTAAAGGGAGAAATGTATACCAGGCCACATTAGATATCACCATCATCAGTATTATCAGCACGCAATTACGTAGTATTTAGTATGTATATGTATAATCGGTGTCGTGATCATCCACTGCTGGACTAAATCTTGGGTGCCGTAGCACTATCCTCGGCTTCCATCATCCAGATCCGCTACTTATCTAAAGATCAACTGTCCAATATTATACGAAGAACAAAATAAAAGAGATACTGATAAAAACACAATCGCACGGACGACCAGCCAGACGCATAAACAACGCATACGCATTTGCGTGTTCATAAAATAATAAAGGACAATGAACACGACAGTCCGCATTGTGGACCTGACCACTGTTATGAGTTCACAGCGATCAGCACAAGTGGCCTTCATAAGTTTAATAGCGTTCAAATGATTCACACTATGCCTAAGGAGTCCAATGCAAACCCTTTGTGCGGTTTAAGTGAAGCATAAAGCTTAAATATGGAAATTGCTTTTAAAAAAGATAACTGCTATATTGAACACGGCGAATCTTTAAAAAATAATTGAACACAAAATGGTTTTGGTCTCCTAGTCAAAATATAATTCTAAAGTTAAACTTTTACCATCTTGATGAGAAAATTTAGGATTCTATAAAGACATTTAAATAAATTTATATACAGAAAACTATATTGTAATAAAAAAAATGTCAAGACCAAGAACAATACGAACAATGGCATTGTTTTTTTTCTTTTAGTTTTATAAGCGCTGACCATGACTGCAGACATTTCCAGCCTCTAGACTCTAGACTAGAGCAACCATATCACGAAGAAACAATTTGAGCGCAAGAGAAAGCATTAAATCACATGTAATGCGACAATGAGTTACGCAAACAAAGGTACAAATGAGACTCAGAAAGAGACAGATATATGTGCGAAGATGCCTAAGATGGCGGATCTCTATCATCTTGGGCCTTCGCGGAAACACGGCTGCAAGCGGGCAGTAAATCAAAGTTTTATTATTGCATTACGACGCAAAACTTTTAGACGTTTAGGGGGACCGTCTTTTTGATGAATTGTTCGAATGAAAATTATGATTTATCGCGGTTGTTACACGTGTATTGGCTCATCTAAGAACATTGAGGAAAATACGCTTTTGTTATCATTTATGATAGGTATATTTGTTCTACTGTTGTTTAGAACAGCTAGTTTATAAACACTTCCTGGAAAACGTGTAAAAGCTTACTTGGAAAGATCAAACACATATTTCTCCAGAAGGAACGACGGAGTTTCCATAACAAGGACTAGGATATCCCGCGTGACAGCTGTCAGAGGCAGATTTTAGTTATTCCTGACTCCATCCTCCAATTTCTGAAAATTATGGACACCCCAGCGTAGTTATTATAAACATCGCTTTGTGCGTTAAGTCACGTGTCAAGATGAAGATTGAGATGGCTCTTTTTGTTGTATCTGTGAAGTTTTGAGAATTTATATTATTATGATTGTGTTTTATCTGGTTTATCTTTATAGGCTTTACTGAGTAATCAAATATGATCGCAGTAGCATTACAACTATGGTACACTTCTAATTGATAATTTTAAAATGAAATGAAGTGAATCATAAGTTTTTACACTTCCTTGTGGGAACAAATATTTCAATTTATCAATTTCATTACAAAATCATAAAAACCCGGAATATGCGCAATCAAAATAGGGAGTAAAGTAAAACATCATCAAAATAAAATAAACCATCTAACGAGGGTGTCCATTATCTCTATTGAACACAGACCCGTAGTATTGATGTGAAAACATTAACATCGCCCCTCTTTGCACGTCCCTCGTAAAAATTTAACGCGCCACAAGAAAAATGCTCATTTATGCTCGTTTATGACATTATAGTACAGGATCCTATTAGATTTTGAATACATTTTGAAATGAAAATAGACCTTCTTGTTAAATAATAAAGAATATTATGGGTATTAAAATATGTCAATATACTTGGTTGGTTGTACTTACATGTTTAAAAACAGTACGTGGCGTGCCTGTTACAAAGTTGAAATACCCACAATTCTATTACGGATATAGTGACATTAAAACAATAAATTGAAAGTTTCTGTGAATATAAAGAGTTGGTTATTGTGGTAGCTAGTTCCCATGTGGTTTGTGAGAAATATGAACGAATACCAGTATAATGTGATTGTCATGTAGAATTGTGAATTATTTTAAATCTATAAGTAATAAATTCCTTCCTGTTAGTAAATCATACGAGTAATATAAAATAGCGTTGTGGTAAAGCCCAACTATAGATAATAAATTCACAGGAATAATATTTTGTTTACGTCAAATTCAAGGAAATACAGCTTCAGCACGACGCAGGATCTGTTTTCATATAATTTTAATCCGTATTTCCTATTCGCAAACAATAAAATTGTATAGCAATGAGTCAGCGCATTTATCAATTGAGGGGGGCATGTCCGCGTAATGCGAAGTAATATTATGGACACCCGTTGAGTATCGATTTTAATTTAACCCTCAACTGTTTCAATAGTTACTGCTCCTGCTTCTACCCTTTCCATGTGCTATTTTTCTGTTTGCTATTGATATAAACTTTTACGTTAAATTACGAACATTTCATTTGCATATGTTTTTAAACTAGCTGTTCCCGCGATCTTCCTTAAAAAGTTTTCCTGAGGGAATTCCGCCATAAAAAGTATTCCTATTCAGGGTGTCAGCTAACTCCATACCAAATTTCATTACAATCGGCTGAGCCGAAGAAGTAACGAACATACACTCCACACACATACTCACAAACTTTCGCCTATATAATATTGGTAGGATAATAGAAAAATGGGAGGACGGAAGGTGGACAAAGGCGGTCACAGGATGGTGGCCTAGAGACGAACGAAGAGCGGTTGGCAGACCACCTGCTAGATGGTCCGATGACATCTGCAAGGTTGCAGGGAACCAGTGGACCCGAGCGGCACAGGACCGGAAGAATTGGCGTACAAATAAGGAGACCTATACCCAACAAACAGTGGGCGATAGAAGGCTGATGATGATAATGAATAGAAAAATGAGCTAAGTCGCGTCGTAATTCCACTCATCAGTCGATGAGTATGACGTTTACGAGATACATTAAAACGGCATTTCCGCCGATCCCGCATCAATATGCGAGTGCAGTCGTCTCCATGCACGAGGGTTACTCTAGCTAGACAAAATAGCCATCCAACGAGAGCTGTTATGCTATCGGTACGTTCAACGAGATAGATTCATGGTTAGCGCAGCGGAGCTCCGAAACTTAGTGCCAATTTCACCATTCTCTGTTAGAGCATAACCAGGGAGTAGTGGTTAACTTTTGACACATCTGTCATGAATTTTATATGGAGATAACGTTAAATTTATAAATCAATCCCTGTCGGTTAGATAACCGAGAATGGTGAAATTGGCACTTAGTTTTCCGTAACCTAGAGTGACAGCCCAGACGCATGAAATGCGAATAATATTCAAATGTGCACAGGAATTTATGTGATACACTCGTGCACATTACACACTTATTGGAGTAGTACATATTATAGTATAGTACATATACCTATGTCCTCTCCCGCGAGATTCGTATCCCTATTCCCTTCTTCTCGAGATGCTGTTAATAAATCAACTTTATAACAGGTACATTATTATGCTGAATTGCTCATAAAACATGAAAAATGCAATTTTATATCTCTATCTACTAACTACGTAGATATTATTAGATACTACAGTTTCTGGAAGAACCAGGATGTCATCTAAACTACTGTGATCACGGTAGTTTTAAGTGGAGAGTAGTTTTTTTTCTCAATAAAATTTGTTTGGAATACCAGCTAATCCACCCCCCTATTAACAAGAACACTGACAGTAACATATTAACCATAAAAAAACACTAAAAGGGTTGCAAAATAAAAAACTAACATTGAAACCTACATTACATTACTATGGCTTCTTTACAGCAATACCCACGAGGGTGAAAACATTGTTTCTTTGCCAGAAGGGATTTGCAAATGCAAATAGGGGTCTAACCTACCCTGTACCAGGAAACTAAGAACGCAAGGGGATACAAAACGATTCTCAGCCAGGTTGGAAGGTTGACAAGCCCTGGAAAGATACTCTAGCTCCACGAAAACTATATTTTTCAGTGCTGCAGTGCTAATTATTACTTTACATCGTTACATTGATCGTAACTATTGCATGACAGCTCTCCCCTAAACTTCGTATTTCGTCAAGTAAGAAAAGGTATGTAGAATCGAGTGGACCAGGAGTTCAGAGACTTTAGTAGATTTCAGTTTGAAATTCCCAGTTTGAACTGCCTTTGTTGTCTGAACACCATTCTACAGGGTGATGGAGTGTCCAGATTGCTATTGCTGCAGACTGGAGCCTGCGATCAGTCTTTTTCAGTAACAGCATAAAAAGTATTTACTATTTTATTTAGAAGGTTCAAAAGTTTCGTTCCTCTCACCCCCTTCCCCGATCAATGGTGGTTCACCGTTTTTATCACGGGTAATGGAAACAAATGCGATTCGAATTTCGAATGATAAATTTTATTAGTTGCCAGTGTCTTTGTTGTCTGCTTCGCGAATTAGGAAGAGATAAATTGTCCAGCCTTTTGCTCTGTACGACTCATGAACTCCTGGTATTACGATGGCTTAAACTTAAACGATTTATGTCGTGTTTTGGTTTAAGTAAATAAGAAAAAGCCATTATGTATCAACAATCAATAATAGGTTCAATAAATGCAGTCGGTTCTGCCTTTCTGCCCATAACGATGTAGCCCTCGTATCAATGGGGACTTGTTTGCCCTACCTCAATAAAGATTGCATGCCCAATCATCGCAGCGCACAAGCGAACTGCTCAAAGTAAATCACAGTAGGATTGGTTCCATTGACCTGGTCACTGACCTCGCCTAGTAATTGTACGACTGCAACCCTATCAGGCAGGTCCTAGTACAACGTAACCCGGCCAAGTGGAGAATACAGACTGCGGGATGGACTTGCTGTGGCGGAGAGGTCTTTTATATTTGGTCGACTGCGCTAGTTAAAGAGTTTCCGTCAAGTGGATAATTGTTCTATTCGCATAGCTGCAGGTCTCCAATTTGGACTTCCGGTCTGTGGATACTGCTGTTACTTTGCAAAGGTTTCCAGCAGTGATTTTGAAAGCGCAGTGTTTTTTGACGCGTGAGTATAATGAGCCGACCGTGGCATTCGCTTCTTACTAATTAAGAAAATCCAGTTGTTACTAACGTAAATCCTTAGATACATAATAAATATAGAAATTGCTCGTCGAGACATTAATGAATAATGTATTAGTGGCAGTCAATCGCGTGGAAGAAGCTCGGGTGACGTCAGCACGTCCACTACCAATGCCGGAGTCGATCGTAAAAATGTTACTTTTTAATTGCGACTCCATTTAACGCCATAAGATTTCTTTCGACGCAACAATTTTATTAGTTCCGGAAGAAATCACGGTCAGCGACCTTGCGGGGACGTAATAAACAAGCACATATGCATTTCCTTTCTTTGCCGCGGCATTGGATTTTACGATAATATTTAATTTATGTATTAACCATACACTTCCGCCGGCCGTATGTCAGGAGTCAGGACGTGTCAAAGGTCCGGGAAAAAAGCACACCGACTTTATATAGATTTTGTAGTAAACCTACAGTCATACATCTGGCTGTAGGACTGCGCTTAGCGTCAGAGAAACGTTTCAACGAAAAAAATGTGGAATAATGTTAAATTTCTGTTTAATGATCTCATATGGAAAGGCACTCTAAAGCCATAAGTTAACATCTTATCTCTACATTAGATATGGCACTTTCTTACAGAAAATTTAAGTTAACGTTTCGCCGACTCAACGCAATAATGCAATATGCAAGTGGTGATTTCTACAATCAATACAATCTACGCAAGAAATACTACAAATCGCTATTATAAATAACGGTGTTCAAAGTATAAAAACATCCGAGAGCATTTAACCTTACACCGGCACTATAGCGGCAATACTTTAAGCAAATACTGTGAGTTTAACGTGTAACTTCGCAAAGAAATACAATGTAGGTTTTACATGTCTTGGTGAGATCTCGCTTCGGTCATGCAGCTTTTATGTTCTATTCTATTCTATGCGCGTACATAGTACTACATAGTTGCTGAGAGCTCAGTAAATACATTACGAGCATAAAGTTCAGTACAAAGCTAATACTATTACCTACAGCCAGGGCCAGATTCAAAAGTTTATATCACTAAACAGTATTATTATCTTTGTACGTCTTTTTTTTAATATGTACTGTAGCGATTTTACGGTTACTGTAATGGGGACCAATAGTAATTTCTTCATTAATATATATTTTCCTTCACAATATCTACAGTTGGCAGCTTTATTCTGTATTTTTACTGTCCGATTATATAGGTATAGTATTTGCTATTCTCAAAAATCCTCTTACTTAATAATATGTTTCATGAACGTACATAAAACGTGGTTGTGAATGATCTCGCATCATTAACAGTGATTAAGGCTGAAGGGTAATAAAAAAATTACAGACCAATAAAAGTGAAAACAGTACGGCTTTATGTTTTAGTACCTATAGGTTCCGTTAATGGTCGGACTCGAACTATAAATTATTTATTTATAGGTTTTTAGTACAGAAGCTACTGTTGCAGTTCGAATGAGATGAGAGCTTGTGAGAAATCATAAATACACGATCATCAGTCAACAATCGTCCTCAGCACCAATATTTTATAATATTAATTATATTATTAATGTATATAGAGTGCTAGAAACTTCCAATATCAGAGATACATAAGTACTGTACCCTAAAAAAACTAAATACCTAAAATATTCCATAACGATGCATAAAGAAATGAGTAACATGTCTACTTAAATATTCTGATGAAATGAGAAAACCTTGCTCACACCCGATCACCCGACACCGGAAGCCAGAAGCTAATAAACAGGGTTTTAATGCTATAAAATAAAAGATATCTAACAAACGGATCCATTTTACGATCGATGTTTTCAAAACGCAAGTGGAGTGTTAATAAAAACCGTAAAACTGAATCAGAAGTTTGATGCTTTTACTTTCGTATTTTACATGCTATCGAGTATAATGTTTACGTTAACCACACAATCGTTTTAAAATATTAACTCTTAGCCATCAAAAACTATAAAAAGAAATAAAACGTAGAAACCCGTGCTACGCAAAGTGCTCAAACCGTGAAAGGTCACAACTAATGGCACCTAACTTAGTAAAAACTACCGCCGTTTTTACGAGAAAAAATATGTCCACTCATTTTAAAAGCCTATGAGACAGATTGCACCAGACCAGGGGTTACTTTAACGAGATTTGCTGAGCGGAGCAGCCTAATCCAGGGGCAAGATACATTTTCATCCAAGAAAATGTAGACGTCGGGCTAAGAGGGTTACTCTATACTGACGAAAAACGGACGAACGAGAGCTGTCGTGCAATCGGCACGATTAAAACAACGACATAAGAGTCGTGGCTCGAGTAGCAGGGCTCTGAAACTTAGTTTTTCGTCATATATAGAGTGACCCCCCTGATATCAACTGTCGCGCAGCCAAGGATCCCCCCTCGGGGAGTCGAATGTCAAACCTCCGTGTCACGAGGGCGTGTCTTTACGTGCTGCACTATTCCTTGAAGGAGGGTGTGACTTGGACATGCTATTTTTGTTATTGTGTAAGCAGAACATATGGGTGGCTTTAGACTCGATGCGCATCATCGGCATCCGCAGGCATCGATAGTTTAGGTGATAAATAGCGTTATACATTAACTTCATGGCAATATAGTAGACATTTCCATGATATATGGTGGACCGCTTCGATATTAATGTACATACATCTATGTATTATGCTGTTTATCGAATAAAATCCTGATGTCTGCCGATGACCATAACGGGCGCCGACCCTTACTGTATTTATTTATTAAATATGGAACACCAGCACTCCGGCAGTTAACACGACTACCTATACTATGTCGAACAAAAACAAGAGACGATCCGCAACTCGATTTAAAACATCGGATAATAACAGGGCCAGCACGGATGCACCCGAAAAAAAGTTGTAATGAATTTAATCATCCAACGCAGACAGACAGGTTTCGAACGGCGATGAGCGAGACAGAGATAATCTACTTAGAGGAGAGAGAGCAAGACGAATCGATTAAAGCGAGGCTTTTTATAAAATTGAATCGAGGATCGGGAGGGAGAAAGGGGGTCCACGTGTGGGGGACAGGGATGCACGATCAGCTGTGCGTCCGGGAAGCAAGAAAAGGTCGTTGCCGCGTTCAAGAGAAAAACCTTTTTTTACAAGATTAAAAAGAAGCAGATTACTTAACAGGATCTTTTGGTTGGTGGGTTTTGAACCGTCTGGCTCCAAGTATGTACTTAGATGTTATCAATTTCGTGGGTTATTACGTGACAAGTATAATCTTAAACGTTTGGACATTAAGGTTTCATCCTGTATTTCTTACAAGAGTATATTACTAACGGAAGACATACCATACAGTATATCATTTAATTTTCCACTTTCCGAGGAATTCTGCAATGGGAATTGCATGAACATCACCCTCAAGGGCCCTCAGGAATTTTATAATCGCTTGCATGCATGTGGGTTGGGCTACCCATTTGCAATGCTAAATAAAAAATATATAATTGTATTTAAATACTATTAGAAATGTTTAGCTTATTGGCTACCTAGGCTGCCTAGAAACACAAACCGGTTGGACAAGTTTTTGAGTCTACGTCCAGTTTCTTTCCATACCATTTGTACATGCATAATTACATTGTCTTGTCTTGTGTCTTTGGCTTTGCTAAATCCAGTTCAGCTGGGTATACTATACAACTATACATGTTGAGATACTATAGATGGAAATGCTTCAACAAATCATCATGGTAGTCTCAAATAATACTGAGGACTTTATACTACCACAAAATATCACGTATTCTTGTAATAAAGCAACGGTTTGGATAAATTATGTGTATTAAAATCATGAAGGATAAAATTGGAGAGACAACATACACATTTTCAACTGGTCCCTAAAAAACCTACTTCATTAAAACCCATTCGCGAGATGGACAGGGAAGTGACACCCTTTACAGTCTAGTTTATTTTATTTAAATTCAAATCTAGTCCTTAATGCAGTGACAGAAGGCGGCATTTCACCATGGGTTGCAATGGGGCGAACACCCTAGGTGTTAGGGTTCTTTTCTGGGGGCTGCCTGATCAATAATATTGATTGATGTGTCCTTGGAACGGGTCCACCCTTGTATGTAAATTTGCAGACGGACATTACGTAGAAAAATATTATATAATATTTAGTTGCAAGAACATCGACGTTACTGAATTACTGCTTCTGCCTTACAGTTAACTTCGAGCTGTACTGAATGCAGAATAAATTTCACACTCAGTGGAGCGTGCTACGTATAGTCTTATTGAAACGTACACCTTTACTTCTTCTCTTCAACCAAAAGACACGGGACCGCAAACTTACCAAATCACGCTACTAAAACGTCCCACAGGCATCTTCAGGCACTTATTAGAATATAATACGGTACAAATGTCTCCACTTAAGGGCGCCATTACCCAACGGAGGTAAATGTAAATGGGTTTGCGAAATAGGGCTGTAGCCGTGCGCCGCTCGCTTATCTATCGCAGAACGTAAACACGTGTTACGCAGCTGTTATGCTCACGTGCCTGACTTTGACACACTGACTATTCAGCCTAGATTTGTGCTTAATTCCGCGCCACGCCGTCCGTTTGTCGATGGCGCTGCCGTTGATATTCGGACCGCTGTGTCGGTTAGTTTGCTCTTCCATTTAAAGCTAGTTTGGATTGGTGTTGGTGTAACTATGTAGTAGGTAGTGGAATAGTGTTGGAGGGAACTTGCCATGTCTCGTGCTTTAAATAATTTGTTAGTCTCCTGGTGACGATTTATGTGAATAATTTGGGACTCCAGATTCATTCAAAGGCGTTATTTAAAAGCTTTAAAAAAATGTATGATTGTTAACCTCTACAGACTAACTTATATTTGTAATAAATAAAACAAAATAAAGTTCGGTAATCCCCGAAGCGTGCCTAACTGCCTACCCCCACAGTGGAGTGCGCAACACTCACTGTTTATTTATATACGTGTACGGTCGCCGTGCGAGAAGTTGCTCCAAAATAGATCTGGGAGATTAGGGATGGGTGTTGGTCGATATCGACGTATCGATATTTGTGTTTGTACAGCTAAAAGCGGGCGACTCGCTAGCTAGTCACCCCAGACTACCCCTTCGGGGATTACAGTCGCGGATGTAGATATGTATGAATATTTGTGTACTTGAGATATGTAAATGTACCTGCTGAAAGGAACTTTGAACTACAGTCGAGATAAAATTAACTTGCTTAGAAACCGGTCTACGGTGAGAAAGTAATGATATACATATTTAAGGAATTTACACAGATAGATGTAGATTTAACATTAGGTCGACATTAGTTTGAAGTTCCTTTATGCGATTCGAAATAAATAATATACTATGTATGCTGGTGTCTTAAGTATGTTTTTATATAATCATCACGTCCTGGGACATAGGGCTCGAAGTGTAGATTTCCACTCGGACCGGTCCTGTGCCACGCCTTCGACTTCGTGCCAGATCATGCCGAGGGTGGCTGCCTCCTGCACGACAGTGCGACGCCACGTGATTTTTGGCCGTCCCCTCTTTCGCTTGCCAGATGGAGCCCACTTTGTCAGGGCGATTTTGGGTGGATGGTCTTCGGATCTCCGCAGCGTATGGCCAATTCAGCTACACTTCTTAATCCGGATTTCCGAGTCAATTATCCTCTGGTTTGTCAGTCTCCATAACTCCGTATTTGAGATGGTTCGCAGCCAGAATACCTTTAGTATCTGTCTAAGGCATTTGTTGACAAACACCTGTAGCCCTCTTGTTAGGTCATCTCTTACGAACCACGTGTTTTTATATGGTGTAATTAAAATGTATGTGTATATTACATTTCAGTTGTTATATTTTTACTGTAAGTATATTTAATATGGACTCAACTAAAACGCTGATGATTTTGATGTATCAATAATGTGTATAATAATATGAATAAACCATTCTGGTAACAGCTTGATCATGTAAGTCTTTTACATTTTGTTGTAATTCAATACATTATTAAAATACTTAAAAAACTGTCTTTAATGTTCTGTTCGTTTTCCTTGAATAAATCTTTATTGAAATGTGGGGGCGAACTAATGTCACTTGTCATAAGTAATGAATCAACAACCATAACAATTATTAACTTTTATCGATACATCGCCTTCCCATCCCTAAAACCCAAATCACCGTCATTCCACGTCTCGACCTCAGAGAGCACGTACGTTTCAGATGTACGTAAATGACACACATATCATCGCACAAACTCGAGCGACAATACCTTCTATTGTCTACACATTAAGGTCACTTGTGCATGCACAACCGTGTTGGCTGAACCGGCCACGATCTGAACTCCGGAAGAGTTCTGGAGGGTTACTCTATACTGACGAAAAACTAAAGACGAGAGCTTTCGTGCAATCGGCACGTTTAAACTTAGAAACTTAGTTAGTCTTCGTCATATAGAGTGACCCCCCAGAAGCGTCGTTAATAATGCAGTTTTGGATGGAAAATGTCACGTATGGTTTAGGTATTACGGTCGTTAGGGGAGTGCTGACGTCCACTTCAAATGCTAGGGGCATCCGATCCGATACGGGAAATGGGAGCAGTAATTAGCGCGAGATAAATCTGAGCCTCTAGTACGGGTTTTGCTATGTATGAAAACGAAAAAAGTTTACGTTTTCTCCTCTCCTCTGCATAAATGATCTGTCAAAAGTTTCATGATAGTTTCCATTAGAGGCGCCACTTAGTATGCTAGAAAACGTAAACTTTTATAGTTTTCGAAAAACTATCAAACCTGTACTAGACCCGAGGCTAGGAGCGATTTGGCAGAGAAACACAATTTCAATATTGAAAGCTTACTCGGTCGGTATATCGCGTAACGTAACCACGAGTTTGCGTAACACACTGAAGATTAACAACGATCTTGAACAACGCTGTATGAGGGGTGTATGAGAGCATCGTAAATCGTTTTTATCTGTTTAGGTAAATAATAATAAGATTACTGCCCTACAGACATAGATTTGCTGACGCAAACTGTGGTCGAAGAAAGTGTACTTATCAAATATGCGACCTTGACATACAAAATTCGTTGCGGAAGAATAGTTATAAAGGAAGGTAGGAATAGTTATAAAGTACTAATACAGTTCACACCTTGACTTCAATAATTTGGTATAGGTATGGTGCACCATACATTCTTTCTAAAGTACCCAGTCTATAAATTTACGTAAAAGAGATATTTAACATACAAAGCTTTCAATTCACAGGAATAATCGGAACCCAAAAGTAGGCTGCCCGTTTAGGAAAACCATTCGTATGCTATTTTGGGTCTATGACCGATATTTGGATGTGAATGACTTATTGAGAAAGGTACGAGACTAGGTTTATGGTTCTGTATGCAAATGGAACTTATGTACGTGAATGGAATATGTGATCTAGCTTATATTTCATACTTAAGTATTTGTACTTACATAAATATATACTAAAACATACAGGGAAATGCATAGTAATTATGTAGGTATTATCCAATAATATTTTTTGTGCCTTCATATTAGTTAGAGAGCTTCATAGTATAAATAAGTACAATACTCTTACATACAATTGCCGGAGCTAACCTTGACATTAAGAGGATGTTTGGCGTTTTACATTATTTGGATAACTATAAACGATTCAAAATGGCGATTTTACACTTATGTGATAGAGCTCATTCACGCTATCTCAATAAAGTTAAAAAAAGGGACAAAAAGTGGACTTATTACAGGTTACCTCTGAGAAACAGATATTAAAACTTATTTTTCGTTACACTATTTATAAAGAGTTGGTCAATAACCTTATTGTTGAATGATACATAGAGACTAAAACCAGCATAATATTACAAACTAACCAGCAAATAACTAGCTCTTTTCTCTGTACTCTAATTATTTACGCCAAGTCGCAACTACTTTCACTGCCTCGCACTAAAGATATTTTCGCTACCATTTGACCTTCTTACTTACTTTTTAGGGTTCTGTAGCCGAAAGCTAAAATAGGCCGAGCCTGTAATATTGGTATCGGACAGCAGATATATCTACATAATATTATATGTTATATTTTTGTACCTAACGTGATAGAAGCTATTTGATTAGTAACTTTTTAATGGTACCATGGTTCATAGTCTATGGATCGTGTCAATGTTACGAGATCAAGATGAGATAGTATCGCGAGCGAGAGTGCTCATCGACTCAAGACGCTATTCTTGCGTCGATATTGGATATTGTATCGATAGTTCGGCGGCTAAACTACCAATTTCGTATTATAGCTTCAAAGCATCCTTTGGATAACTTTATAATAAGGAAAAGTATACACGGTCCACTAGGGAGTAGTGAGGGCCTAGAGGTTTTTCTAAACCGTTCGAGCATTGAAAATCGCCCGAATTTTTATGGTAGAACCGCTAGTTGGCGACTCTCCCGCGCCACACAAATTCGCGTTTACTCGCCACTACTCGAACGGTGTAAAATCTCGTACCGAAAATCATGTCAATAAAACTACGAGCCTTTTCCCTTTCGATCAAACGAATGTACGAAATAATACTAGATTCTCTAATAGCCCCACACCACAAATATCACCGAAAGCTGTCGAACTAATCACGGTGTGCAGTGAGCATAAAATGATCGGGGTTCTTATCGGTCCGATCGTGGGTATGAACCGTGAACCACTTTCATTTGTGCTCAACTTGTCTTCTAACAGACGCTTGAGTTACAATAGTGAATACCTACCTATACATGAGTAATTATGCTACAGAGTAAAGCTCTTGAACTCGGCCTGTATAGTTTTCTGTTTTATAGTTTTGTTGCGATTTTGAAGTGACAAGAAATAAGATGTTTTTGTTTTTCTTACCTTAGATTAACAATCATAAAAAATATAGTAATATTTTGTCCCGCTTTTTAATAGTTTTTTACTATACACAAGTACAGTATCAATTTAGTTTCAGTATACTGCCATGTAACGGAACCGTATTATTACAGAAGCATAGTGTTGGGGTTCCGCTCATCTCGCATAATCTTTATTGACCAAAACTCATTTCGCATAACTCGTATGGTCTAAACTTTTTTGGCCGAACCATCACTTTGCCAAGACTTATGTGGCATAAGGCTCGTTTCGTCTAAAACTCTTTAGGCACAATCTTTAAACACCTAAGTTTCGTTTGCTCAAATTTATGTTCGTCTATACCTATGTATAATCTTATTTCTCGTAATGTTATCTTAATAAATAATATATTAAGTACGTAGTAAATGTACAAATTGTGGTATTTTTCTCCTACATCCCGAAAATCACGATATTGTATGATCAAAAAATCGAAAGTTAACGACCAATATAATTATTACAAACCCCATGAGATCGAAACCTAAAAATAGGTGCGACGACGAGCAAAGCGAGGAGGAGCGTGTTAGGTGCACATGTTCATCAAAACCAAAGCGGAGCGCAGCGAAGCGGAGCGGAGCGGAGCGGAGCGTTTTCCAAACAGCGGAAACAATACAAGGCACCAGTTTGCGCTATGTAGGGAGACGCTCCGTCAAAGTTAAAGCCAAACGAATATTATTACTTTGTATAAACCTAATAAACCTATGCCATAGCATTATTAGGCTATTCAAGATTTGGCCATACCATTATTAGGCTAAACAATGTTATGCGAAATAACTTTTTACTAAACGAGATTTATGCCATACGATTTTCGGCGTAACGAGACTTCGACCAAACGTTACTATGCAATACGAGATTAGGCAAATAAATCTTATGCCAAAAAAGGTAGAACCATAGTGTTGAGATTGAGGGCGACCGGATTAGATCCTTCGGACCTGATTATATTCGTGTCACAGAATATGAATAATTCTAAATACCTCATTATTTATAACAACGTATAAGCTAACTGCTGAACTCTAAACCCCGCTAACGAACGCCTTCGCTATAAATATGGTGTAATTAGAGAGGACCGTCGCATATGTCACACTTGCCCTATTTTCCGCCATGTCTGGCATCATTTACAGGGGACTCTACTAAACGATATAAAATTTGGTTTATTAAAAACGTGCAAAAAATGATTAAAGCTTTAGAACCTGTTCTTATGTAAAGTTTAAGTCAGACTTATAGTTTAATCAGGCACATTACTGTGTTTTAAAATATTTAAATTAAATATTATACAATTGAAGATACCAGCAAGGAAAGATAGAGCTGGAAATTCTTGACTCACCCATTCTGGGATAAAATATGAAGACATTCCGTTCGTAAAATACAATATTACGACTTTTACCTGAAACGAGAAAAGGGAAAGAATTAGCTTACATTTTCAGAAAGTATATAGGCAGTAATAAACGAATATATTTTCATTTTAGAAGAGGCTCAGACTCGTGTTGGTAAGCAAGGCCTTGTTAAGGGTATAATATTTCGTAGAAAGAAAAATATCTATGTAGGTATATCATCACTCAAGTGCCTTGTATGGAAAATAAACTTGCTTTCTAAGTAAAGATGTTTCACTAAATGTTGATAAATGAACGTAAGTAATGTCTCGAAAAGTTCAACTCAATCAGTTACACTAGCTAGGTCTAGACTTAAAAATAGGTTTTTCATTTCATTGACTATATGCGATGTCTGTATTTTATTTTAAGGTCAATCAACTTTGAAATAATGAGTTAAGTATGGGTAAATAAATTACCCAGCAAATTGCGAAGCGCTGTGGCGCTTCTTACGACTCTATCTCGCATTTGACATACCTATTCTATTCCATTCTCTATTCTATTCTCATAGGGGGTGAAGTTCCTGTACGTGGCTCTCTCGAGTGGAACCTTTGTACATATCCCCTTGATTTCAGCTCAGCCAGCCTAGCTCCAGAGTAAACTGGAGTAGCAGGCCTGGGTGTTGTAATAGCTGAGGCTGACATACCTATCCACTGCATGTTAGCTCCCCGAAATTTATAGCATTTCGCAAGCAAGAGTAAAACTCCTACTTCATACAAAATACAAGTAGTAGGACCGTAAATTATGGCACCATCCTACAGCGGTAAAACATATTGGATGATTGTGATTAGGCCATTTTTGATTAGACACTCGTAAACACTTCAACTGCCAGTACCTGCATGGAAAATGTTAAACTCGAATATTATTGAATTTATATACAGGCTGAGTCTGAAATTATTACAATGGTGAGATCGCGAGTGTGGTTTCGTACTTTATTTATGGTTTAAGGTCTCGGATATCGAGTTAGCAGCTAGGGTGAGCTAGAGTCGTGACCTGGATAAATAAATCATAACAAATATAAATACTAATTGGAATATTTATTTATACCTACTTTATTTCTGGAGTTGAAGAATATAATTGAAGTATAGTTGAAGTATATATTCTAGTGTTAAACAATATAGATATTAAACAAAATTAAACTGTTCTTATTTTCTTTCGCACTACCTATCACTTTCTCCACAACACCCAAGGTTAACTGGAAGAGAATGCTTTTAGCATTAAGTTCGCCTATGTACAAATTAATTTATGTGCAATAAAGAATTTAATAATAATAATAATAAGAATATACGAGTAAACTAATTTATGTGATTAGGAACAAAAGGATTAGTAATGACTAATTTATTATTAACCATTTTCATCCCTTAAAAATACCCCTTTTCCGTAGATTCTACAAGATGAAAGATTTATTTTATTTAAAACTGTAAACCATAGATTAACAATTTACGAACAAGATGGTCTATTCCATAAAAAAACTAAATCAAAATAAGAGCTCAGTGGTAGAAGTGGCGTGTTATTTTTGTCGACGTTTCTTTTGCACTGACACACCATTTAAAAAATTCGTATTAAAATGTCGCTGGTTATTACATAGATGCTTCAAACACTTGCAAATACCCCAGATGCTACACCCGGCAAGGCCCGTGCCATAATCTGTAGGGTTACCGGTATCTCGACCGGTCATCAGACCTAGTCTAGACTCAGGCAGTGCCGATGACCTTAGGACACTAGACGCGCGAGTACAACCTAGGTTCTATGATAAATCGCTTTGAGATTTAGCGCGCCACTGACTCCAGTCGCTAAGGGATTGTTGATATACTAGCTGTTGCTTGCGGGCTTCACATTCACTTCAGCATTTTTAAGTCCCGACGGAAAAAGAGGGGTGTCATCATAAGTTTCTGTGTATCTCTGTGTGTGAATCTGTCAGTGGTAGCGTAGCTGCCAAAGGGTTGAACCGATTTCCGTATTGTTTTTTACGATGATTGGTAATGTTACCCCGAGGGTTTTTTTTTATATTGGTTAGGTTAGGTTATTGGTTTGTTTAAGTTGTATCTGATTCTCATCCTCATTAAAAAAAAAACAAGAAACTAACGCACTTTCTAATTCATAATATCAGTCAGGATTAGCATCTATATCTACGTTGCTTTCTTAGCAGGCCCACTATCAACGGAAAGTGTAGACATAAAAACACTTTCAAACACATTTAATGTCTGTATTTAACCATCATAATAACCAGTTATTCTTTTGCCATCAGCAACAATGACCAATTAGCCTAGATGAACAATGAATGACAAACAAATACGTCTCTTTACAAAATAATTGTCACAGTGTTGTACGGTAGAGTGTGGAAGCTTCACAAATTAATATTTTAATTTAGTATAATAATATGTATTTTGAATAACCTGAAAACTAGCCTTGTTTTGTAAATCAGTATCTGATCTAAGAAGACTAGACGCTTTAATAGACAGATTAGACTTTTTAATTATTACCACTCTTACGCAGCTACTATTATAGGTATTGTTTAAAATAGTGTAAGGACTTCGTATCATTATATTATTATGAGCACATAAGACCCGCTACTGTGGTTTTTTACACTGTGACGTCATGGTTTGCTCTACAATGGTATTATTAATTGTTGCAGTACAGCAAGAGATGGGTTTCAATATGCATCGCCGACATTCCATACTTTCAAGCGATTGTTTGCCAGCAATTAGTTGGTGAATGCAATAGCATATTTTGTTACTTCTTATCTATGAGAAAGACGGTGTAAATGGGAATTTTAAACTCTACAAAGTCATTTTCTGTTATAGAAAAAAAAAGATAAAATATCTTTATGAAGCAACAAAACATTTTTTGTATTGATTCGACTACAAAATCTGATCAATCTGTACAAAAAGGCTCTAAAATTAGCATTGACGTTCATATAGCAATAAATTTCTGTTAATAGGCCAGTTCAATGATTGGCGTCCGATGAAATGTCGGTCATAGACCCGGCTATTAGACTAATTGTACAGGATGTTAAAAATATTTTTCCTTCGATAGATTCGATACCAATGGGATATTTTAGATTTTACTGAATTCAAACAAAATGTTGTTAATGTCCATGCGTGCAACCGACGACGGTTTAGGCATTAAAACAACGAAAACAACAGCTACTTAGCAAAAAATCATCGGCATTCAAGGAGGTATTAATAAAAACGACTGTATCGTCTACACGGGATGCAAACTGAAAGGCTACTTGACAAGTAGCGACAACTCATTGACCCGTTCTCTTACGTGAACACCCTGTAAATGCTACATTTTATTTATAGCTAGAACGAGGTTAGGTCATGAAATTTTAATTATCTATACCCGTTTAGTAGACTGAAGATAATGGAAAGGTTATAATTACAAGGACCAAGATCAGTCATCTGTGTAATCATAATCAAGGCTACAAGCCAGACTAACTCATATTATTATAAAGCTAAGGTACGAAAGTTTTGGAGTATATTATGTGTGCTTGTTTTCTTTCTTTTAAGTACCTACATGCACTACTGCTTTTCCCTATTGCACAGAAAAGTCTTTTAAAGTCCACATTTATGCTGCAGTGGGACACGATAGAAGCAATAATAAAAAAATAAAGAGTCATACTATTCAAGCGACACCCTTCAATGCAAGCCCAATTAGTAAACACGAGTACATCCCACAACAATAGCAACAGTCCCACAAGTGGGTCCATACTTGCGCCATTGTCAAATGTCCCATTCACGGCGACAACTGGAGTTCATCGACCGATGCACCGAAAGCCTGAAACGCGTAGTATGCATGGGGGTCACTCTATAAAGCACTGCAGTTTTGTCTTTCCTAAGCTTTAGAGCGCTGCTAACCACGGCTCTATCTCGTTGTGTTAATGCTGATTGTTCGTTTTGTTTTGTTCGTTAGTTCGTCGATTGAGAAAGTGACCCCCCAGTATGCATTCCAGCTACAGCGAATTGTTATCATATTATCGAACCGTGACTCGATAAGCGTAGCGTTAGCAATTCCGAATTAAAACGATCTATATTCGTGCATGGTAAAAGCGAGATTTGCATAGGTCTAGACTAGATAACTTGATGTGTAAATGGATGGTGGAATAAAGGAAATAACGTTTTGTAAAATACGAATTTATTGTTTCGTTTGCATTTTGGCAACGTAACTTTCTCATGTAAATATAAATTAAATATGCAGACAACATTTTATTGTTAAGTATATTTATTATCGAGAGAACATTGGAGGAAACTCATATGGGTCGCCTGCTACGCCAGAAGTAATTCAACAAAGGAAAACAATAATTTCAAAATATAATGTTTTAGCCATGACGACCACAATAAAAGTTTTTCATTTTCTTCTACGAATTCTATGGACTAATCCTCTTTTGTCCACAAAGTTCAAAGTATATTTTGGTGACGTTGCTCTTTTAATTTCTCCATCATTTTCAGCTATTCTAATAACGATAATTCTTGTCAAAGCTGCTTCTATTATTTTCAAAGTAACACCACACGAGAGATTTAAGTCGTGTTCTTCCCACAGATAACCTTCATCCAGATAATGTGAAACAGGCAATGTATTTTATACTCTCTACACACTATATACAAGGGCTTATTTACATTTTTCAGCACGGCAACACTTGACCCACATTTACGACAATATCTCCTCCATTTCGCCGTTATCTAGCAACGTGCGGATACTAAATTAATACATACATTCTTACATGCTGTTGCTAAGACTAGCCATAATGTAGGTACAGTACAGATAATGTTTAGTGAAGGCGGTGCAGCAACCATGAGTTATCTACAATACTAATGTAGAATTACTCGTATTATTAGGTATCCTATAGGATTTTTTAGGTAAGTACTGTTTTTTTACATACATAATGCAGATGACTGACTGATCAAACAAAGTGATTGTGTACCTACGTTACAGATGTATACATACCTAACAACTCAATATACCACCGGAATACTAATTAGAATTATAGGTAGATCAATATTATATACATATAGACTTGAATCGACATTAAAACACTCAATTGTAAAACTGTTTACATACGCTGAGTTGCAGAAAGGGACTTTAAGTTAATGTTGACCTTAAATCTATTGCTGCCTTGCTTTGACAGAATACAGACAGAAAGAGACGGACATAGATTTAATGTCGACATTAGCTTAATGTTCCTTTCTGCAACTCAGCGATAAACTACTTTTACGTCATAGTTACGCCACTAACCACGTAGCTTCTGTAGTATAGTGTAAAAGATATCAGTTTTATCACACACAGCTATTGGGTTCAACGCATTTGATATAGTTTATTGACTTGCGGGCACTACAGACAATGTTTGTTTGGCACACATATTTCATGACGGTTATCGAAATGTGAAATTGAACGGCCGAACAGCTAGATTAGACCAACTGGATGGTAGAATTAAATTGGATCACTGGAAAATTCCCTAACAGATGGAAATGTATTAGGAATTCAAACAAACATGGAGTGCACACTACAGTAACAGCAGTCAGTACATCATTTGACTTACTTTGAATTCAAAATATGTAGAAATAGTATACTTGTGTTACATTCAAAAGAAAAGACTGTTATAAAAAAAGGCATAAACAAAACCTGCAAAAGCACACCAATTATCGGTGTTGTGATGCAGATCACAGCATCTTCGGATTCATACAATGCAGTCAAACAATAGCTTCAAGAGCATAATTTTTTCATTCACTTATTTCTCTACCAAACCATCCTAAAGCCACGTGACGTCACAACTGTGACCCATATACCACGCGGCGGACGCGGGGTCAGTGACCGATACGCGTCATTTAGACACTATAAAGTCGTGAGCAATTTAAGCCATTGTGCGGTGTTTACATGCGGCGGACAACCGGACAGTTAAGTACTTAGGCGGCGATTGTCCGGTGTGTACGGCATTTGGAGCATATGTATCGTATCACGACGAGATTTCATGTGTAAGTGTCGGTGACAATCGTAAGCGATGGACTAAGGTTTGTCACCGTGCTGAAAGGATGACCCAGGGTGCGCCAGCATAAGTGTGAGGCCTTAGCCCAGTAGTGGGACTCAAAACAGGCTACATATAAAGTATAAGGTGCTGGCAAGGCATCAGCTCGGTAGAAGATAGGAGAAGGACTGGAGGACGACTCAGCAAAGGGACTCAGTCGTCTATGTCACAGTCTGAAGTTGGGGCTTGTCTTGAGAGACAATTCAATAGTTATACATGCGTCATAGTCATACCTAGACTGGACACGACCGGGCCAAGTAGAACATTTTAAACGTATTTTCATATTTGCTTACGTAGGTATAGATAGATAAAAAGTAGTAACCTACTACTTTTTATTAATTTGTATGGTCCCTAAAATATATTTTCCTGTCTAGACTCAGCCAACACAATGTCTGCTACTACACCATGTCGTATGAATCACGTGTTTCTTCGAACACCCATCGTTCCGAGCGGTCGACGGCCCTCATTAAATATAAATCAATTCTAAATAAGCTCGACCGACCAGGAAAATTGCAAGAGCACTCGACGCACTCATATTAATATGAACATAATTAGTAATTAATTAACTTCTTGTCACCTTTATCGAAAACGGTTGACAGTGTAGGTTTGTTTTTTTCTGTCAGAAAGGACGATGACATGCGATTGTTTCACTGATTCATGCAATGATCATCAATATTTATAACTTCGTTCAAAAACCAAAAAACAACCATATAAGTAGGTACGCATATTATGTTCAAGTAGTGGGTGCAAACTGCATTTTAAATTACTCGAATAAAATAGGTAAGTATCTTTATCGTTCGACCAATTTAAGAAACCAAAAATATTTTAATTCTTAAACCATTAAAATTTTGCCGCCTACCGAATGGTTGTCAAAACAAAACGCGATCGCGACCGTACGATCCCACTGACACAGTTCCGCCGGTCGTGACTCGTGACGTCACCAAGCGTCGACCTCTGGCGTGTGCGAATGTGGCGCCGCCAAGCAGTGACGTCACTTGTGCCAATCACACTGCCGAATTACGCCGATTGCCGCGGATACGGTAAGTACCGCGAGGAAATACTGGGTTACTCTAGCTTACGTGAAACGAAGTTTGTTGCGGTATTCACGACTCATTGCACGACAGCTCCTGTTCGTCAGTTTTTAGTCAAGCTAGGGTAACCCTTTTGGGACGTGTTCCAACTTGGAACTAATTATATCCATGTGAGAAAGGCAATGAATTTTGCGAAGTTTGAATTTACCAAAGTGTCTGTAACACTAGGTACAGTCCCAATATTGACAAAATTTTCGTACTATATTTTTCAAAACCCAGTACATACTTATACAGTTGACTGTTTAATGCTACATCTGGGTGATGATAACCCCATCCTCCACCAGCTACCTCCCACACAGCAAACGTCGTAAAAAAACGAATCGATGTCAAACTTAATCGATTCTTTACAACCATCGAGACATGCGGTATGACTAATGGACATTGAACTACCGAATTACATTGACATTCAGAGCAATGTCCTCCTAAGATGCTCGTGCCATATCGCACCACGCTGAGTTTTGACCTGGAAACCATTCTGCTAATTGCTTTTGGAATTTTACACTGACGCGCACGTGTGTGAAAAGACGAATGCGTTGAGGAAGCCAGCTGGAGTTTAAAGATACGAGTATGGTGACAAATGAGCGTTTTGTGTATGAACGACTGAAATGGTGATGAAACATGGCTTGAACAGGAACACTTTAAAGTCTAGCACAAAGAATTCATTGGTAGGTTGAATTCGAAAACCCACAGCCTCACGAATGAGAGTCTACACATTATACGTTACACGACCACGACGTCAAACTTTAATACCTAAATACAGAAATTCCACAGCAAAAATATAGCAGAATGGTCTCCGTGACATCTTGTATGTATACATGCGCCCACGCACTTGAGGTGTACAACTGTACACACGTATGTCTGCTGATTTCATTTGTCTGTACAATACGGTCAAGTACCTACAGCAAACTAGAGGTACTTACGTACACAGACAAGACATATCCTTCAACTGTACATTTCGATTGATGAACTTTGGCCTGCATTGCCGGCTGTCTTCTACCTTCAGGGCTTTTCCCAAGCACAGACACATTCATGGAAGTCATCAGCTCCTCTAACCGGAGGGCCTTCCGCGCTACATTAGCGTAGGTACTACCCATCGACATCGGACCTTCAATTTATTAATTATAATATTTGTATTGATCACTGAAATTTGGATAGATATCACATATATTTTCTTCTACTTAAGGTGCCAACTGCCAAGTATCTTCTCTCAAGATCGGCGTATCATTATGCTAACTTGGGCCCAGGATGTTGCTGCCCGTAACAGCTCTATGGTGGACATATTGAACCACTCGGCGAGGTTCTGTAGCCATTATAGGCCAGGAAGCCGATTCTCATTTCAATAGTCAATTTCCCTATACGCTTTCAAAACATGCAAGACAATTTGCTAATAGGAAAAGGCGATGGGTGTCTAAAATCTGTATTCTAGAGCTCCGTAGACTTTAATCCGCACGGAAATCCCAATGCTATTGGAATTAAAGTTTACTCTGTGAATACTACGTTTCATTTCATCGATTATAATCTACAACTAAAACGATATTTACGTTTTCATTTTAGTTCTAATATGCGGGGACCTATTAATGCAAGTTATTAGTAAGTTATGTTGTTAATACGTCCACTTTTTGGTCGACTTTTGAAAGTCGATTGGTTTAGACGAAGGCGGTAAGAAAGTAGTAGACAATTTGCGCATACTTTTTGTCGTGGACGTTTTCAGAGTCGAATGGGTGAGAATTGGGCCCAAGGTCTTCTCTTGCCCTGTATTTTCCCTTGTAGTATCAGTTGCAGGAGTGCATATTTGTCATTGCGAATCACGTATATTTTCCCTGTATCGAAAAAGGCAGCCTCAAAAGAACATTTCAAAAGAAGTGTCCAGAAATGCAAATTGTTCAGCGAAACCATTACGTATCGGCTGCAAATGGACGTGAATTTCTAAACGTGTAACACTAGCACGTCGTATTTATCGATTTTAATACGTTAGAGTGCTTATCGCGCTCGAGTGATCGCGGGAATCGTTCCCAAATACTAATACGCTACTGGTCGTATTTACAGACAGCTTACCACATCAGCTGGGCTTATGTTATTTGGTTTTTAACTGTGCTACCACAAAAAACTTTAAACACTGTTTAACAGGTGTTTAAAACGAAATTTGACAGATTTTGTAGGCGTTTGACAGCGCTAAACATCCGTTAAACACTGTCTAAGTTTTTGTGGTAACACCCTAAATGTTTAAGCGGTCGATCTATGGCGTATATTTTCATGGCATAGAAAGATGAGTTTTGGTGTGTTGGCAATAGCCATTCATATCCATTTTTTTAAAACCAACATCTTCTAATCGTTATTAAATTGATGAAATAACGAACTAAACCAAAAGTCGATTAAGTACTTTCACAAACTAACGAAAATTGGCAATACGACGAAACTGAAAACTAGCGAGGCAAAACGAACTAATATTGCTACCGACCCAACTTTGTAACTGACTCGTAATTACAGGCCAATTTTGAATTTCGAATGTACAAATGTTTAACCCTTTTCCATTCAAGGGGTAGGTTTCCTAATTTAGAAATTATACTAATATTCTTAGCGTGTTCCATTCACTTGATGGCGAAAACTTGAATCGGTAGAAAAATATTTTCAACAGAATATAATATGTAATATATTATGATTGCTATCAATTTCTAACAGAAAAATTCAGAACAGCAAATATACTATGATAATAAAATTGATCTGACTATTGAAAATTCAGCCCTTGCCGAAGTGCAATGAACTCCCCCACGGTGACGTTACCGATAAGCAAATTAAATATAATAGTGTCTATAATAAAATATCGGTTCAACGCCTTTGACTCAGTGTCAATGTCTTTATATTGCACCAATAAAATGACGTCTAGACTAAAAGCATCTTTTTTAAATTTTTACAGCTCTAGATTTTCGGTCATAAAAGTCTGTAGGAAGGTACTAAAAAAACTTTTAAAACTTTCAAGTGTAACGTTCTTCATAAACCAGCCGCCAGCCGCCACTATCAATACATGCATATGTATAATTATGTGGATATTAAAAAGCCGAAAGCAACTACTGTACAAGGAGGTCTCTTATTATGCGAAAGACTCTCTTGGGTCGTAATAAAATAATAAATATGATGATGCGCGCACATATGGCGCAGTTGGTAGCACTGTGGGAAAAGTAAACGTTTACGGAGATAGCTAAGCTAATACCACTGATGTAAACCATATTTTTTGTTTGACTTGTGATCTATCATAATGTTGTATGAGATATGGAGTTGGTTCAAGAAAGGCAATTACTCAACTTGTTGAATTTTTATTGTAAGCAATAAAATGCTTACTACATTAGTCACCTTTGACTACCGCTTCGAGGAAAACAACTTTATGCGATTACCTAAGTTTATACGCACCACTTCAGTGTGATTCTACTAAAACATTACAACTGGCACCAATTGCCATTTCAGTAGCATCACCCATAAATGCATCGCAGTGGAATACGATCTAAATTGACGCGTCGAAATTGGCATTTGGCGGCGTCACATCTGCATCGCATCAACGCTAGACTGGAACCTATAACACTAATAACAGAGCGCCGGAAGTAATCAGTAGCCATGTTGCCAATTGTTCATGTGTGAAAATAGAATCGACCGGAAAACATTAATGTGAATACCTACAAAGAAATTTACTCACTTCTCTATTTGCACACAAAATAAGAACTTGATATTATCAACAGTGAGAACTGTCTTTCATATCAATTGAAACTCTGTTGAAAATCGATTTCAACATAATTAAAGATCAGTTCGCCAAAAACTACGATTTTATTTTTCCTTCAAAGTGTCTGTGAATCCTGTGATAGACAGTTGGCAATTTCCGGCTGTAATTCTGAGTATAAAAGTTGAGAAACAACACCGACAGCCATATTGATTTAAGATCATGGGGTTAGTTACACTGCATTCATTCATACTTTGCATAAAAGTATGAAATGTAAAAAATATTATTTAAATTCTACGTTTTAAAACATAAAAACTGATGATATACTAGAAACTTCGCAATTAAACCATTTATTTTAGCTGTAGTTTAAGACATAGGTACATAGATTGTTTACCTTTTATGCCAAGTATGAATGAATGCAGTATAGTTAGAAAGTAGTCGCACAGTCACAACCTGCGATGATGATCATCAGTCATCATCAGACATTGTGCGGTCTTCCGGTGGTTCGGCACTGACGAACATACATACCGTTATTGATGTTATTATAGCGATAGGTGATGGCATAGATAGATTTTTACACGTTTGAATAAAAATGTAAGCAGTGGAGTATTTTTTACGTAAGTGTAAAATTGCAGATTTTATATATTTCTAAACCCTTAGTTGCGAATAATGTCCAACATCGTTTTGAACAGTGGGAGAAAAAAAAAGTAGTCAAGCTCTATTTAGGTAGGTATATTACGCCGCATTGCGCATTTAATATTGTATTACTATTAAATGTATTTAAGTAAAGTATAAAGAGAGTTAATGTTACAATACCTTGTACCCTGCTCATACTCGTAATTTCAGCTGCAGTCTAAGAAATGTGGGGCTTACCTGAAAGAAAATAACAACAAAATTAGTAAATAGTGCTTACGTATGTTTATGTAGACGTGACAATTCTTCATTTATATGGTTACGATTACGATACACTAATTCAGTATTAAATATTTTATTATTCAAATCCTTTTGAATATTGAACTTAACTTCATTGTAATTTAATTGTAGGAATATACATTTTCAATGTAGCACACTAATACACCTATTGTCTGGTCTGTTAATGGAGCACTTAAAAGAATCTAGAAGTTATTTTTAATCTGTTAAAGATAACTACGACTATTGTCGTGCGAATGTGTCCCACGGTGTGTCAAGTGCGTTCGGTAATCTGTGATAAGATCAACTGTAACCTTGTCTAGCATATTCTTGGCTTAATAAAAAATATAATATGTTTACAACACATCTGAAACGCTAAAAACGTTGGCCCGTGGTTTGCATGTTACTAAAAAAATATATTTCCACAGATCAGTTTTACAAATATGAATGTGTGTGTGCTTTACAAAAAAATTAGTTTTTTACAAACCACAAATCTTTTTACCTACACATAAGTTTCACTTTCGCATTATTATTTTTTCATTCTAAAGTGTCGCTTGACACTTTTACTTATCACTGAATGTCTTAAAATTGTAAGTTCCTTTTTTGTTGGCGTGTCACTCAACTTGTCAACAAGGCTTCGTCCTTTGACCTCAGCTTTCGGCCAATGAACGGCCGTGACGCTTCGCATGAAACCAGAAATTTACCAATCAAATAATTCGATTGCTGCCCACTCCAGCGAGATTCAGGGTTCTTTTACTTATATCCTGCGTCTGATAAAATGATTGACCTGACATTGTACTGGTTTAATTAAAGTATAGTTATAATTCTATGACGATTTAATTAAAAAATGTACCTAAGTCAATATCAAAATATCCCAGAGCAGTCCAATGAAAATACCGATGTATTCAGAATAGCTGTAAAAGCGTGCTAATCGCAGCGGCGAAATAAAGCCTTTGACCTGACCAATCAAAGCATTGAACTGGTGGAAATTATCCAATCAAATGCATCCATTCAAGCTCGTGCCAGTACCAGACTCGCAGATTTCCGCTTCGAAATGTCCCAACGAATTTAGCGGACAAACAAAATATGTAACAGGCCATTGTTGCCGTTATTTAGCCGGCTAATGTGAGAACATTATGGAAATGGCCGTGTACCTTAAAAAGGTTACTTTGGAGGCATTTTAAGGTCGAGTGCGTTGACCCTGATGCGGATATTCGCATTGTTGCGCAACTCCTGCGCATCAGACGCGCTCGCGCGGTCATTTCGGTGCCAATGACTCTGGGGTAAGTATCCTTATTAAAAAAAAACACGGTACAAACGCTCCATGCTAATAAAGCCAACGAAACAGTTACTTGAGCGGTCATTTACTGATCGAATGTATCGTTTGATATACTTAACTTGTTCAGATATAGGTATGTTATTTAGACTACTAGCTTTTTTGCGCTTTTTTGCTAGCACCGCCTCGCAAATTCGTTTTCCTATGAGAATACTGGGATAAGAAATAGACAATCTAATGTACCAGCTTCCTGAATACCAAATTCATCGAAAGTTCAACCATTATCGTGAAAAAGTAAGAAACATCCATAAGTACTTACAAACATACGTAGTTAGGTAAAATATAGGTACTAATCATAAACATAATACATAGAGTTGTACCTATATTTTTTCATGTAAAAAAATATATTACCTATGTTCAAAGTTGAAACTCTTTTCGTTTTTCATACAGAGCTGTGTCAGGCAGGCTACTTCCTCAACAGCCGTATTATATTTCAAAGAGTTTATTTATTACTGTCCGGTATAAAGTTAATTAACAGTTGAAAGATAAAATTTCGACAGCCCAATTCGGATTTTCTCTTGCCTTCGTTTAATTGCGATTTCCTTATGTACGAGGATAAATTTAATATTCAAGAATGCGTCTTGCTTCTCGAGGATTACGGTTGCAATTAAATAAATCGTCTCCGGATTGCCAATATTTTGTATTCAGTTTCTGGGTTTGCATTATGCTGGAGCGGGCCGCGGTCATCGAACTGTCAAATTGGAGAGTGAACCAGTAAAGATTGCACACAAAGGGTGACACATATTCGCATTTCCCGCCACGCGCTGACAATGCCGACCGTTACGGCCGCCATTGTTTTATTTTTTTTCCACCAAATTTGGCGACGACCCACGTGGGCGTGCGTTTTTTGTTCGCACGCTATTGCGAATATAATGACGGATTGATTGGGCCGAATGTTTGCAATGAGGACAGTAATTTATTCCGAATGTGGGTGTGCAGGTTAATGATTCGGTGGACACGTTGTGCGAGGATGAACCGGACCGTTGCTCTGGCCCAGATCTCGGGCGGCCCCAACTCTCGCGATGCCACTGCGCACTGAATGGATGGCAAATTGATCGTTGACCAACTTATACGGCTGAACAGCATGATTAGTGTAATGAGGGGGATTAAGTACATGTTTACGCTCGTGTTTAATCCGCTTGAAGAGGTCTTTGCAACAATGTAATAATTAGGACAGACATAGTCATAGAATGATGAGGTGACTGGCCAATCGTTAAGTAGGACAAACATTGCAAATTTGTGATTTGGAATACCATAAAACAAAGTGGGGTGAAAAAACGATAGCCATGAATCCATTTAATCCATCATCATTTCGGCTATCGAATGTGCCAGATAAGCTAACCGTGTCATGCCTATCATTTTTATATCTCAATTATATTGTAACGTTGTAGATTAATGATTATGATAACTTCTTTAAACAATTTTTTTTAAACTAAACAAAAGCTGTGTTGGTACTTTATCTTCTCTTATAATTAATTATTGGTTCCTACCTGTTCTACTGTATTTTGTTTATAACAGCAAAATTATTTTCTTTTAGACCTAAATATTCCATACTTAATGAATCGTAATCGGATCCCAAAACGATGAGAACGTTAATAAATAATCAATACCATTCTAAACTGGAACAAATTATAAGAATATTCCCTTCTTATTTGTAATTTCTTAAAGGATAAGAAATTAATAACGCTTTACATTCGAAGAATTTTTCACATTTATTTTACAGACGTTTAGGTAGTCAAGTCATTCCAACACTGATTCACTTCCGGATACAACATACCTACATACAAAATAAGATAACATAAAGCTGTGCATTTCCGGTTATAATAGGTACTTAGGTAGTACCCATAGGTAGGTACATGATAATGTTCAACAAAGGCTGACACGGAAATCACGATAGAGTTAGTTATCTGGAGTTTAGTTGTGAACACGTCATATCACATGATACGCATGCAGTAAATAATAACTGGTAGACACGAAGTTTCATAATCGAACATCTGTGTTGAGGTAATAATTATTATTTAAAACATAAGAAAAATGTCTATGATCCAGACATTCTTCTTATGCTATGCGAGCAATAATAATATGCAGACGTCTTCTTATTCTTAGTTAAGAGGACAAATTCAATTATATAGGATAAAAACCTAAATACATAGTTGAACGGATGCGAAATATAACATAGCAAATCCCAATTGAGGATACTTACAATATAAATTGAAATAATATGGTTTTCCTCTACCTACACTAGGCATTTCCGTATTCTGTTTTGTCTCTAGTACGGATTTTCCTTTTTCAATTAAACCACTTAGCTTTAGTGCATTAATGTTTAGTGGTGGGGGCCTGAGACTTCTGTCCTTCTATTGCATACTGTTCATACATTATGTTTGGAGGGCTGAAGTCACACAATATTTCAACTGAATATAACTTTATTATTTTACACATAAAAAATGTTTTATTGTTATACAACAACATATTATTGTTATACAATGGTATAACAATAATATGTTTACCATTTAATTATTTTCCTTTATTTATTTTCCTTTATTATTTTCCTTTCTTTTTTGTATACTCACAAATACGTAGAGCAAAATTGCATTGCGTATAAAAAAACTCACTGAACTCAATTTGTTTTATTATTTGAGCGGCGATGGCAACACTGAACTATTTTAATTGGTTCGTAAGATTTTCTGGTATGTGGAATGTTTTCATTAGCACAAAGGTGTTTTTTACAGGTCTAGACCTTCAGCATTTGGTTGGGCACGTTGCATCGTTTTAGGTTTCCCAGACAATCACCGTACTTTATCTAGCATGTCTAGACCAAAGCGCGGGAGATATGTACCAATGTATTCATAATTTACAAAGCAGACAAAACTTTTATAAAAGAGGTGATTAAGTTATAAGTGAATATTGGTGTAAACTATTCAAGCCTTAGGCTGAGCCTACCTTTGTATAATCATGCGTATCAATGTAGCCATCCCTTGGGTGTTCCCAAAATGAGCTAGGTATCACTTAACATTAAGGCCACAAAACGCCGCCACTGGCATAATTTCTGTCATTTTCGTACATTTTATATGGACTCGCCGCACACTGTTGACGCCGCCGGTGGCGACCACACGCTTCAAATCGTTCCCCTACAAAAGCTTCTCGTGGCGGCGTTTGTGGCTGTGGCCGGTGGCCCGTGGGCGGCGACACTTAAGGTCCAGTTCCCATTCAACATTTACTGTCGCAGCGTCAGTGTCGCCGGAGACTCTTCGCTCGGAAGTGGACCTTTAGGATTTGTTGATGAAAACTACTTTATTCCACTTTACATATCGTAAAGAGAGCATATCAGACTGCAGATCACTAATATTTTAATTATAACTGGGTATTTTATTAAAACGTTATCAGATGCCAATTAACATGAATGATTAATTAATTATTAATAATAATATCACCTATGACATAATAAAATTGTTTTATGTACAAAAACGTCCATCTTCTATCGTAAGCACTACCAATCACTTTTTCAACATCACCAAAGGTTAACTGGTAGAAAATGCTGCTAGCATTAAGTTCGCCTTTGTAACAATTTATTTTGTTCAATAAAGAGTTTAATAATAATAATAAAAACGGAAGTTTCACTTTTATATGGAATGCATATTTTATGTCACAACTTCACATAAAACATAAGAGGTAAATATATTTAGATAAATGAATACTTAGCTTGATACGCAATAGCGTTATCATTTGTTTACTTGTATAGTGTAATAGTAATGAGGACGTTGTGTCTCTTCGTGATAAGTCGTGACGAAGCTGTGTATACACAGGAAATAAATGATAAGAGATTCACTGCACTGTTACATCAATTACATTATATGAAGAACAAATACAGGAAACCTGGATAGCATTTTTCTACATTTAATTTACGACGATAGGAGAAAAGCAGAAGAGGTCTTGCAAAACAGTTTTGTTGAATAATAATAAAGACCCGTGGTGGTTCTAAATTCAAAATCGGCGATACGGCTCGCGACCTATCACGTAAGTCATAACGTACGCGAAAAGAGCGTGGTTTACAATTTAAAAATTTACTGGCGTGTCACCTCTTACTACCCCTTTAGAAATTACAGCTACGAGCATATTATGTATTTATGTTCGTGTGTGTTGGTAATTAAGTCAAAGAGTGCTAAAGTCTGTTTTTTAATCTCAGACACTAAATTGTCAGATTCTGAACGCTTCATCAACAGTACATTGTCCCGCAATTAAGTGACGTATCGTTCCATATTAACTGTTCAAAACCTGTCAATTTAGTATCTGAGATTAAAAAACAGACTTTAGTTATTTTAATAAAATTTCGACAGACACCGTCGCGGGCCGCTGCACGCATAGATTATCATTTTTCCGTATAGTCTACCTCGAACTTGGTGTTTAATATTCATGGCTACATGGGGCTGTTGTTTGAAATCGCCTGTATGTGCTGCATTTGTATAATTGTAAACATAATATATGAAATGAATACTGTTTGTAATTGATTCATGATATAACTAAGTACCTACCTACCTAGCTATATTTTGGCTGATTCCTGTAGACTCTTTTATTATGTTATACATAGTAAAGATACACACTTATGTTACTGAAATTTGGCAACAACTAAGTTGGATTTAACCACGAGTATATTAGATTCCAAGATTTAGATGGCTTTAAGAAGCGTTGTTACATAACGGATAGAATTAAAAAGCCCCAACACACTGTTTCGTGTTCCTAACCGATCAATCAATCTGATATTATTAGTAGAATAGAATAGAATAGAATAGAATAGAATAGAATATTTATTCAGAAAATACTTAATGCTAAATGTGATTTACAATAATAGGTCAACTCTTAATGCTAAAGGTAATTTAAAATGCTGATCTGAACTAGGAAATAACAGAGTTTTTCCTGTATTTCAGATGGAAAAGCTCTAAATTAAACAATTTTAGAATCTAAATTAAATAATCTTAGAACAGAAAATATTAAGTAATCTTACTTTCTAAATGTTTTATGTTAGATTTATTATTAACAAGGCAATTTATGTTAGGTGTAGGTAATTATACAGGTTAAAAGTATTATTTAGTTATACAGTAATAATAATAAGTTAAATTAAACGGTAACAATTCTCACTTGACAATAGTTAATAAGTTCTCTGTATCTTCGTAGGACATCTCTTGTAGAGATTTCTGGAGAACGTTCTTACACTTGGTGTAAGTTAACGGGTAAAGGACCAATTTAGCATTTAACCTATTGTAAAGGATTGGTCCCAAGAACAAGTAAAACCTAGATGTTAACGCATGTTTGGTTGTTTTTATTGTGCAAACTTTATCTACTCTCCTTTTGTTTGTTAATTCAGGGCTGTAGGGAAGTGCCGTGTGCTGTTTTAAAACTGTACTTGAAATAAATAACTGGCGGACTGTTAGTACTTTGCATGATTCATATAGAAGTTTCGTCGGATAACGGAAAGGGCGAAATGTTGAGACTTTAAGAACTGCTCTTTGAGCTCTTTCGATCCTCAATAATAAGGTTTTAGCCGAGCCACCCCACGAAGTGATACAGTATGTTAATACTGATTGGCACAGCGCAAAGTAGACTTGTCTGATAATTTTGGAATCAGATATAAAACGAAGCTTTTTAAATACAAATATTAATTTACGAACTCTGCTGCTTAGAGCTTCTATATGTTGCTTGAATGATAGAGTTTCGTCGATGATAATACCCAGATATTTAGTTTTGTTTGTGTTAGTAATTGTAGGACAGGTGCAGGGATAGCCCAGGGATTTACAATAGTGAGCGTATACGTTTGGAATTTTTACTTGTGATTTGGGTTTTTGTTTTGAAAATTCAATAAAGTTTGTTTTCTCGGCATTAAGTGTAAGTAGGTGATGCTGAAGCCAGCGGTTAACAATATTGAAACCTCTTTGTGCATAATCGTAAACTAGATTTTTGTTTTCCGCGTTAGCAGAAAAAAGTAGAGCAGTGTCATCAGCGTACGACAGAATAATGCCGTTTTCTAGTTTAAGGTTGCAAAGATCGTTTATATATATTAGAAATAAAGTAGGGCCCAGAATACTTCCTTGAGGAACTCCAAAACCGGTATTTTCCTGATCAGAGCTGACGACATTGCCTATCTTCACGCACTGAGTGCGCTCGGTCAGATAATTTTCAAATAGTTTCAGCTGGGTACCTCTTATACCTAACATTTCGAGTTTATGTAATAAAATCGGGATAGATACTGTATCGAAGGCTTTGGAAAGATCTAAGAATATCCCTATTGTCTGATTACCTTTATCCAGATTTTGAGCTAAGTAGTCAGTTAACTCATGGACAGCATCGGCCGCTGATAACTTAGGCCTAAAACCAAATTGTGTTCTAGATAAAAAAGAGTTTTTGTTTAGAAATTGCATTAATCTGTTGTTTATGATTTTTTCTAATATTTTAGACACAGCTGGTAAAAGAGAAATGGGTCGGTAATTCGTCACCTCTGTTTTATCGCCAGATTTATAAATGGGCACAACCACTGCTTTTTTTAAACATTTAGGAAAAACTCCACAGGAAAGACATAGTTGGAAAATATATGTCAGTGGTGGTATTAATATATGTTTGAATTTCTTTAAGATTTTATTAGATATATTATCCCAACCAACTGCGCAATCGTCTTTTAAACTCATGATAATTTTTTCTACCTCTTCCATGTCAGTATTTATTAACACAAATGAGTTTAGTGGGGCGTTGTCAGTAGGGAGAGTATTAGAACCAGGTGTTAGTTTTTCAATTTTTTCTGCTAGTCTTTTTCCTATATTGGCAAAGAAGTTGTTTACATTGTTTGCCGATACTACATGGGGTGTTTGGGGGTGTAATAGAGCTGAGGGAGATTCATGTTGTTTTGACAAATAAGTGAAACTTTTAATGTGCTTCCAGATTTTTTTGCTGTTGTTTCCCGCCTTTTCTAATTCACTTTTTTCGTACTCGATTTTAACTTTTTTAAGTATTTTATTACAAAAATTTCGGTATCTTTTGTATGATAGTTGTAAGACAGCGTTATCTGGGTTAGATTTAGCCTTCATATGTAGTCTATCCCTATGTCTCATGCATCGTAAAAGCCCCGGAGTGATCCAGGGTTTGATGTTGCAGTTTTTATTGCTCAACTTGACGTGCGAGGTATTTTTTAAAATCGCTTGTTGGATGTTATTTATTAAGTACGACATGCAGGTGTCCGCATCATCATTTTTATAAACTGGGTCAAGATCAATATTGCATAAGTCTTCCTCAAGTTTGTTTAGATTGAGTTTGGAAATGGAGTGCACCAAAAAAACAGCAGTCGAATGAAACCCTACCATTTTAAAACTATACATCGGGTCAGTCTAAATCAAACCCTACGCCTTTAACATTAGATACTACAACAAGCATGATTGACTTAGCAAATCAATTGAACATTCCTCGGATTCTAACAAGCATATCTGCTCCTTACGAAGAACCTGAAATAGTCTTTGCAAGTTTAGAGTTAAAGTTGGATTTAAAGTGCTGTCTAATGGCACAGGAATCGTGCATCACAAATCGGTCGGTCGATCGGTTGCCCAATTCGTCGCACACGATGTAACAACAATGATGCCTTGTAATTGTCTGCTAGAGACCTAGGATCTCAACTATGATGAAATCTAACCAGTCCTCATCCGGGTTTCAACTTAACTACTATCAATCACTGGTAACTACTAACTAGTCACTTTCTGTCGCCTAAACTAACCTGTTATTTATTTACTTTACCAGTGACCTGAAAAAGTAAATTTTGCGATAGCACCAATTTGAAAGAAATGATGACCAAAAATGTTTGATGACAGCTTGTGAATCGTGTCATGGCTTGACCTTAGCTATTGACATTAATGACTACTCTTTTCACTTGATGACGAACCAATTTACAGTTATAGCTACCTCTTTAGTCGAGTAGTACTCATAATTTTACATCCTAGTTGTGTCAGTAAATAAAATAAACCATCCATGTGTATGTTGTTAAGTTTATCTTCCAGTGGTCAAATGAGGAAGTCCAGGGACAGAGTTATAATAAAAACTACCGCTGGACATCTGGAAATATATATTTTACCGCTGCCAGTTAGTTTTCTCCTTCCAATAGCATAAGACTGGAAGCATATCATCATCGGATATTCTTCATCAATGTCTTCATCACAGACGGATCGCTCGAAGGAAGTTGCCTCACGCGACATCCTGCCATTGGGACGCGGTTGAAGGCTACTCGTCGTTGGCTATTATTAAACTCCTCCAACGCTGTGGACGCCTGGTACATACTAAAGGCTTTTTTATATTCTGTATAATTTGCGCTTGAGTGAAATTTCGTTTGTCACAGGAAATGGTCGGTATAATGTATCTACCGAAGCTCTAGATAAGAATTCGGTGCAGAAGGGCGAACGTTACTTATTAACGTATGGATTATCTAATCTATGGTAAAAAATTAAGGCGTTGCTTATGCTTTGTCAAATTGAGGTAATAGATTCCAGAAAACTGAGTATAGTACAGTACAACACAATAAAAGTAACCACTAGGACGCTATGTGAATTTGAGTAGTAAGTTAGTAAATTATTATTCGCCTAGAATGATGACATTTTATTATCTTTATAAATATAAAGGCCGATAAAATGTAAGTACGAGTGTTTCCATGCCACCCTACCTACCATATAACGCTTGGCACATCCATCCATCCATCCAGGATACGAGCAGTTTGCCCAAGTAGCCTCGGAAGCCTAAAGATGTGGTTAATTACTACCAGCACGCTGTCTGAAACCCGTTCTTGGCCACTTACTGGTACATAGACCTCTCTTTGTTGACACCTGTTTCGAAGCTTCGGTTTAAATAAAAAATAAGATGAAAAAAAACAGTTTAAACGTCTCGTTTAAACGTGACAGGATCAGTAACACGAATAGTAAGGAATTTGAACTTTTAACAGACGGAATTAGGGAACAAAATCCGTTGCATTATTAAAATGTAACGACAGCGACGTTTAAATAATATTTAGTAAAGAGATACAATTACCTACTGACTCGTTTTAGCACAGAGAATACTTAATTGTATATTATTATTACAGATCATGTTAGTTAGACTATTTTAATACTTTGAGTTGCAATTATCTAGTATTCGTAATTATTATTTTCATCCCAACAAGAGGCATTATAAAATCTAGTCCTACTCGTTGCCAATGCCAAGGCATATAGACTTCATAATAATCTAAACTAAAATATTAATTATAAAAAATGCCATAATGCAAGTCAGATTTATACTTTTATCGATGAGATTCGCCGACTTTCAAACAAGACATCCGGTCAAAATCAAGAGTATCCGCATCCGGCTGGCGAATCGCGCCACACGCTGGAGGGTTACTCTATACTGACGAAAAACGCACGACCGAGTGCTGTCGTGCAATCGGCACTTTTAATGAAACGAGATAGAGTCATCATCATCAAAACGAACCATTTACGTCCCCACTGCTGGGGCACGGGTCTCCTTCCATTGAAGGAAGGTTTATGCCTAGTCCACCACGCTGGCCAAGTGCGGGTTGGAGGTGATAGAGTCGTGGCTTCAAAACTATTTTTTTCTCTCTTAGAGAGTGACCCCCTGAGTGGCGCGCTCTGTCGATCGCAGACACCACAGAGTAGAAAGTGTCTGCGGAGTGTGCGATACTTTCCTCATTTTTTATCTGTGATTATAACGCGATAAGTGTTAAGTTGGTCTGTGGATTTTTGCGCAAATTACTGCAACTGCCGTTTGTGCTTATAGTTTTTAAAGCAATACAGAAATACTATCAACACTGGACTGGGTTATTCAAATAATCCGGGAAGGCTAAATACTGAAAAAGCCAAAACTTCATTTATTGCATAAATTACATATTACAAAATTTAACACACACTTACAATCCATTCAACCACAGTAAATGTATTACATAAAATAAAAAAAAATACAGCTGCGTGTACGCATGCAAACAACTGAATGTTCAAGATTATCGGAATATATGATCGGTTCCAACGAAATGTGTAATTGTTTTCGCTCACATATTCCGTTTGTGTAATAATAACTTGAATCCTTAATAAAGCATCAACTTTTCTTAGTTTGGTTCTGTTTTTCTTATATAGGTACCGAATGACTTGTGTCCATCGAAAGGATGATGGACTCGCTAAAATACAGTGACTTGCTAGAACGCAGATTAGAAGTTGAACTAAGAAAATTTGATGATAACGGTCAATACGTTTTTCAACTAAATTCGGCTCCATTCCACGTGTCCACGATTATGCTTAAATATTTCAAGGACAACAAGATATCATGCCTTTGGATGGCCAGAGAACTCACCGGCACTTAATCCCATTGAAAATAAGTGGGCCATCATGAAAGTTAGACTTCGTAAAACGGATTGCACAAGAAAAACTAAAATGATTGAGGCTGTAATTCATACAAGTTTTTTAGACCAGTAAATATCAGAAAACAGTTAAAACCTTGTCGATTCTATGCCAAAACGTGTTGAAGAAGTTATAAACACCAGGGAGGACACATTTTCTATTAAAACAACTTAAATTGTATTAATATATCTCTGTTTTTTTTATTTTAGAACTAATAAATGTATTTTTTTCAAATTTTCACTCGTGTTCACATTAATTTGCACAATACTGTATGTGAGTAAGTAAGTACCTATTAATATTTTAAGAACAGAAGAAGCAGCTGATAGTGTGCGTAACATGGTAGGCGATTGTTAGTATGCAAGTTAGGACTACCTCGGGCTACCTACAGTCGTTCAAGAACATTTTAATAATTATACTTAAATGCTACAAAAATAGCATGAAAACCCAGTTAAATTAAATTAACATAATCACTTTCAGATCTGCACCAAACACTCCATGTTTATTTAAACGTTCATATTTTAAAATGATATTAAAAACATAGAAAAGAAAGCAACAATCAATTTGAATTTCGAATCTGAATATTCATTTTTCGAATCGACCGTCCCGATGCGACCGGAAATTATCATTTTAGTGTTCTGTACGCTGAAACTAGAAAAAGCTATTTAAGCATATAAAGGGCAGACCATAAAGGAGTTCTTTCCCCATTCAACAACACTTTTTAGAGTGAGAGAGAAAACAATGCTATAATTTGTAAAATATTGCAATGAGTCTACTTCTTTATTTAATTCTGTACTGTTACTGCTAATGCTACGGAACTCATTTGTAACGGAACTACAAAAGGTAGACATAATTTGAAGTGAAGGTAATTTTTGTTCGCGTCACCTGCACTTTCGTTTTCGAATAAACCACACGTTCGGAAACCCATTTGTGGATAGTTTGAATACGCGCTACTGAACGTCATTCTTTTGTTGGCATAACGACATGTTTGCTTTGCCTGGATTGCTCAATTGAAAAAAAAGAATTTTCGTCGTACATTGTGTGGAATATTTTGAGTTGGTCGGCGGATTAATGTTACGGTTATAGGGTTACAAAATATACACGTAGATGTAAATATTCTAAAAATGCTTTGTAATCTTTGTAAAATATTCTATATTTTAAGTACCATTTATTTATTATATATTATGATTATCTAGATAACTGCTTATGGTAAACCAAAAGATAATGTTGATGGTGTGATGTTTTTGTGAACTACATAGTTTCTATGAGAAATATTATTTAATTTATGCTAGGACAGCGAATATAAAAACTATTCAATGGAAATATACTTGTAAGGAGTTTTTTCATTACCTTATTTATTTTTTCACCCGTGGTTTCGACAGGATTAACAAGTATTAATGTCTGCGCTTTTCATAATACACTCGCGAGCAACCAAATCGACTCAAGCCTTGACGGCGCAAACATACATTAATACAAGTAAAATTATGAATAGAAATAATAAAAATGATATGTCATTTAAAAGCTTAAGATGTCAGCTTTAATTTGATATCATTATTATTGAAATCCATTCATCATTTTTGAAATAAATGATGTCTGAACGCAATTGTAGGAAAAACGGGAATTTAGGAAAAAAGGGTATGGGTATCGTATTATACAAATTAAACAAAAAATGTTAAGATAAAAATTTATTTATTTAAATCAATACTTTGTATTGCCCCCTCTTGCCCTAATTACAGCCTGCAGCCTGTTTCTCATAGACCTTATCAACTTTTTGACAGTTTCCTGAGGAATGCCGTCCCACTCCTCTAATAAAGCTGTCTTCAGCTCGTCCACGCTTGCAGGGACTGGATTCCTGGCCCGAACTCTTCTTTTGAGCTCGTCCCATAAGTGTTCGATGGGATTCAGGTCAGGACTGAGCGCAGGCCAGTCCATCGTGCGCAATTCCTTCTCTCTCAGAAACTGCCGACTGACTCGTGCCGTGTGGCAGCGGGCATTGTCGTGCATTAGCACGAAGTCTTCACCGACAAATTCTGCATAGGGCACAACATGACCGAGTAGAATGTCGGTGATGTACCGATCAGCTGTTAACCCGCCTCCTCGGCCGCCTCCAGGCACGAAAACAAGTGCGGTTTTTCCCTCTAGAGAAATACCAGCCCACATCATGCAGGAACCGCCGCCATATGCTACTGTTTCAGCGAAACAACATTGGGCAAATCGTTCCCCCGGACGCCGGTAGACCCGGCCTCTCCTGTCACTGCCATGCAGACACACTCTGCACTCATCAGTAAACAGGACCGACCGCCATTGCGCAATGCTCCAATCGAGATGCTCTCGAGCAAACTGAAGACGCGCTTGTCGGTGGCCTGCAGTCAATTTGGGGCCTGATGCAGGTCTTTTTGGTGTCAAGTTGGCTTCCTTCAAGCGTCTTCTCACTGTCCACTCGCTGACAGCCACTTGTCGTACACGTCTCAGTTCTTGCTGCACATCAACGCCCGTAAGGTGTCGATTGCGCAGCGAGGTTGAGACAATGAAGCGGTCGTCTCTCTCTGAAGTGCAGCGGTGGCGGCCCGTTCTTGGTCTTCGATTGAAGGCACCAGTCTCTTGGAACCGTCTGTATACTCGGGATACAGCAGACTGGCTCAAGTGGAGCTGGGCAGCGACTGCTCGCTGACTTAACCCTTGTTGCAGCAAGGCAACAACTTGAGCAGCTTCTTCTGGTGTGGTATCCATGGGTTTGCGAAAACAAGGAATACAATGCAACGAGATGTGTACCGGTCAACTTGCAACAAGCGACTGATAAGGTACACCGGATGTGGAAAGGTTTTATAGCGGGATCAGGTAGCGCAAGGCGTGGATTCCTAATGAGGTAATTAACACTGACGGGCAATTAAAATGCGTCATTAAATCTGCGCTTAGTTTTTTTTTATGGTATTGATCTTAATTGAAAGCCTAATTCTTCAGCTTTCGAATGACATATCACTTTTATATTTACCATTTATCGTTTTAGGAAAATCAATGTATATGTGCGCCGTGAAGGCTTGAGTCGATTTGGTTGCTCGCGAGTGTATATCTTACGTGTCTAATAAAAAGTTTTTATTAACTTAACCATAAAAAAAATAAGATTAATCTACATAAAAGAACTGACTTTAACCGAGTTATAAAAGGTAAAAAACACCTATAGGTAGCTCTAACCTACACTCAGCTATAAGTTCTAGTAGTAAATAGGTAACAAACTATTCGTTTTTTATTATGTGCCGATTCAATCGATTGAAAAGTTATTCCCTGATACTTTAATTTAATATGACATCCTTTTTAGACAATTTTACTGGTATGTTTCTGTGTGTCTCAGATTTAGGAATTTGAATAGATTTCGATACTGTATTCCGAAAACTCTTGACTCCTTTTAAATTATGGTTTTGGTGATCATATCAATAATTTTCTGGTGTTTTTGATTGTTTTAAGATATTATGTAGCCTATCTATGATAGGTAGGCTAGTCAAAAATAAAAGGATTTCGTACAGCCACCAGTACAATATCAATAAACTAATCTTCTTGTTCAGTATTCGACAAGTACTTACCTCGACCTCGAAAACATAAAGTACTTGAAAAAAATATGATTATAAATGATAAGCCCGATACATTGCCATATAAGGTTTAATGACCTCTCTTGCCTAACGCGGTAATAATATACACTAATACTACGTATAAAAACTAAAACATTTGAATATAAGTATGTTTGAAACGAATATTAGGTACCTACTTATATTAAGTATGAAAACTAAAATATTATCGTCTTACGTCGTCGTCGTCGTCGTAACGAAACCCAATAGATCAAGTTAACACCTTGTGCGACCCAATAAATATAAAGCCACCACAAAAACATAACTTGTAAAATAAACAAGTCTCGTTTAAATATGAATAGATTAAACTCTTTATTAATTTAATTTTCTATGATAGAAAGAAAGCTATGCATCAAGAGCCGAGCGAGGTTTTCATTGTTTAGAAAATAACTTTGTGGTTAGATGAAAGTGAGTAAAACCCGTCTAATGACTAACCAATAGAAATTGTATGATTATTGGGTTTACAAATATGTTTTTCATATTGTGTAGAGGCGAGATATGTGTGTGTTGGTTATGTAGTAACTAAGTAAGTCTTTCTTAGCGGTGTCAGTTTAAAACTCCCAAACACCTGTGTGTCTAAAACTGTCGCCTTTTGACTCGCTGAAGACGCTCGTGCTACAAGAGGCCTCACAAAGGCACACACTGCCGACATTTAAGACACAAAGGGCTCATAGTACTATGTGTTCACTATCGCGAGTCACTTAAGAGAGACATGTGCAGAGTTTTCTTAACCGCTAGGTGGCGACTGTCGCCTACCATACAAATTCGCGATAACTCGCCACCAGTCGAACAGATCTAAAAGTCGCGCTCCCCATACATACTGACTGATGGATAAAATGTTATTATGGTTATAAATATTTTCAAGCCTGAAGGTGATAAATATTAGATTTTTCTATTTCAAGAAATGAAAAATCTACATTAATATTTACCAATGCAAAGGGGTGACTGAGAGGCTCAAATACTCAAATAAGTACTGAACACCCAAATACTCTGAGCTAGGGCTAACATTTCTATCACGTAACAAGTTTCAGTGATCACACTGTAACCAGGCAAATGTCGACCTGAGCTGGTATAAATAATCTCTCATCAGATATATATAAGGTTGAGGATGCTGATTTGTGCAATGTAAGAAGATGGCACCTGCGTGAAAACTAAAGGTTATTATACCATTATACTCGTAGTATTTCTAATCCGGCAAGACTCATCTGTCATCGTATGGTCTCTGAATGAAGAACTTTCATTATTTATGTGCCTCTAGCACCATCTAAATGATTGGTTGACTCTTTTTTTATTACATATTCGGAACACAACATCTTATTTTGTTTTCCTTCTCTCAGAAAAAGAGGCACACTATCTGACTGAAAAAGACAAATATATGGTATTTGTCTTTTTTCAGTCAGATAGTGTGTCTGCGGAAAAACGTTAGAACCTACCATTACATAGCACTATGAAACGGAAGTATAAAGTAATGTACTCGTACTTCCTTATCCCAAATTGAACGTAACACTCGGACCATGGCCATCATTTAAATTTTAAACCCGACATCTTCGGAAAAAGTTTGTCGGATTGATGGTATTAACTTGAAACACTTACGAGTATAAATATAAAAAATACTCCTTGTACTGCACACACACAGAAACAGTTTTACAAAAAAAGAACAGAGAATTAATAGCACAATCGGCGGCCTTATTACTAAAAAGTTATCTCAAGATAACAATTTTGGCATCCTAACTTGCGAGACTCGTATACATAGATCGGGATTCAAAATTTCGAATTTGGAAGTCAATGTTATTATTTTCGGTGTCACGATTTCGCAATATGGGACACGAGATAACTGGGCTCCTCTATTTCTGTACTTCAAAATGTCGCATGCGCTTGCGCAAGAGTTATGTAGTTTACCTGTAGCGTCAGACACGTAGTGTAGTGCAAACGAGCTTCCTACTCTATGCAGCGGGACATAACGTTGAGATTCCTTTGACAGATTAATATTATATTTTATAATTAAATTAACGTGTAGCTTTAACGAGGCGTGTAAGGATAGATAAAAACAACGGTGTAAGTCGTTACTTGTCCGTTCTTTAAAATTCATGGAAGTCAAACAGGTACATAAACCGGCGAACATCAGCCAATTGTTCAAAATAACTATCCATTGTCTAAAACTATACACTGACGAGCACAGAGCAACGAAACTGCAGTGGGATTATGTAGAAAATTTACTAAAATACAAATTATAATAACATTTGCCATGAAACGGATATTACATGGTAGTATCGTAAATTTAATTACTATCGTATAACTATTAAGCAGCTTATTAAGTTTTAATTGATATTTAATAGGTACATAAAACCGCTAGGTACTATAGGATAAAATTATGCACCCGTTAACTGGCTTAATATTATAAACAGCGTAACTATTAAGAATTTGTAATATTTAAACTTACGTACCTATAGTATGTTACATATTATATTACAAAATAACTACGTATTTTAACTTTTTTTAAATTTTTTAAAACCATTTTGTTGAATACTGTCTAAGTTTTTGTGGTAAGGCAAATATAATTTTACAATGTTTTCATTATTATTAAGATATAAATAAGAAATAAATAAATAGTATTTAATTTCCACTATAAACGTAACTACACTGTACCGTCAACAAAGTTGTGAGGTTCTTTATGATGGTCGGAGCTAGTTAGATAGCGGTGCAGTCGGTCTAGACTGGACAAGAATCTAGTTCTATTAAAATCTAGACTATAATAAGCTAGGTTTTCAAACCATACAGCTTCACAGCTGCGCTAACTAAAGTGCAATGAATAGATACGAAGTACAAAACGGTTTATAAATGAAATATGTTCACGAAACCTCGATCCAGAATGCATAAATTAGGAGACCTAAATCAAAATTTATCATGAATGACGAATATACAGTTAGTGTATATTATGAAATGTTTAATTTTGGTACACAATTTATTCCTCAGACGTTTTGTGATTTCATTACCAATGTCGTTCTTTCTGGGTCAGGTCCGAGATGATAATTTATAAAATGCGTTTTTTTTTTGTATTTGGCGTCATCCCAACCAGTAGCAGGGTCAAACTCAGTACAATACCTTTTATAACGGCTGATGAAATTACATGAAATGTCCTGAAGTTTCTTTAGTGACATACCTGAAACAAGTGAAAAAATAAGGTTTAAAAATAGGCAATGTAATATCACAATACAGGTGTTGCAAAAAGGGTATACTAAGCCGAAACCAGCATGTGCAGCATGTTATATCTAAGTCCGAAACTGAAATCAGAATTTCAAAATTCGCGAAAAAAAAATATTCATTTTCCATAGAAACTTAGTTGGTCACGTTACTTTTTACTATGAAGAATGAATATTTTGCAGTAATTTTGCTGCACATTCAAGACCCCGAGACCAAATTTAATGACAGTGTTTAAAATATATCCTCGACCAAGAATCAAACTCCAGGACTTAAACACTTTAATCAGTAGGTATGTAACGGCTGCAAAGTTAGTAAAATACCTTTATTACTTTTGTGGGCTACTGTCAAAGGTGGTTACTGTTTGACATTGTCATCGCCATCATCATCATACAATAATATTTTATTAAGTTTATGCTTTCATGACATGACCATGAATGACACGTCAATGCAATCCATTGAAATTAAACATGCAATAACTATGTTGAATACTAATGGATTCCTGATGTGAGACTTATATTTTATTATATATAAGTAAGTACTTAACTACTTGTATAGAAACAAAAACACATACCTAATGATTTTAATCTTAATGCCTAAAGCCGCGTACAGACCGGCCCAACGAACGCCAACGAACGATTTTCGTTGACCTTCGTTGCTGCAATCTGCCCTGTATTATGTATGATAAATATCCATCGTTGGGATAACCGTTGGCGTTCGTTGGGCGTTCGTTGGCCCGGTCTGTACGCAGATTAATAATAGGAATTCTATTAATTCAAACAAGAGCCGTCCCTGTAAAAAAATTACGCAGACCATAGAAAACAAACTCGCCAGCATTATTGAAGCAAGGAGGTTCTAATCTAAACCCTCGGTATTATTAAACATGCAATAACTATATTGAACACAAACTAAAGGATTCGTGATGTGCTACTTATATTTTATTTAAACAAAATCTCATTATTATTTTTATCATAACACGGAATACCTAATAGGAATAACAAACGAAGTGTATAGTAAAAAAATAACGCAGACCATAGACAACAAACTCACCAGCCAAGTCACAAACCAGCCAGCATTATTGAAGCAAGGAGGTTCTAATCTAAACCCTCGGAATGCAGCCCGCAGCCGCAATGGTACGCGGAGCGGAACCGACCGCGGCCGTGATACCGAGTTCGAATCCACGATCGGCATTCGCGATATCAGCAGCTGATGTGCGCTGCATTGGTATTCATGTAGGGAAAATCTCATTCTCAGAATACGTAATAAACAGCCAGAACTGATTATATTTATTTCGTCTACTCAGAAGGAAATATGTACTGAGGTTAGTTATTTAAACTCAAACCGCCAACGGTGATTATTCACGCCATGTTCGCTTCAAAAGCTAATTCTACTGGCGATGGTCAGACTCGATAAGTGAGAACACGTTATTGTACATAGAGATAACAATCGATCAATGTCCGAAGATCGATTGGATGTGTTTAGGAAGCAGACGATATCCGTTTCCGGTTAAGAACGCATGCACGGCGCACACTGTAGCTGTCAAGCAAATGTCATTGTTTTTTGGCGGGAGGGCGCTTTTTAAGGAATATTTTTTGAACACGAGCGTGTAAAGGTCACGTGTTTAACAGCCAATATGGCATTGGCTTTAGACATGCAACTGGGCGGTTAGGCGAGTGCGAATGCAGTCATAAAAAAACCAAGGATATCTCATTTATCTCAAATGCTACATACGGCTTTCATTTATATCATACATCCACGTGTTGGAAGGAAATATAGGTACTTGACCTAAGAAAACGTCTGCAGGATCTTAATTATTTTACGATGGCACGTTTTCGACCAGAGACTTATGGCCCCTTTTTGGAGCTAATTTCTCGAGAGAGACATTGTTGGGTTTTATAAGTAAAACCAGTGGATTAAAAGGATTGTAAAGATATATTTAAGAATAGTTTTCACACGACACAGGAAGGTATTAGTGGAAGTACTAAGTGACAAGTCTATTGACAAAATAATCTACAATAGACAATAGAAAAAACTAAACTGTTGGTTGCGTTTACAAACTCTTTTCAACACTTTCCCTTAAACCAACCAATAGTTATAATGCCTGAACTCATATCCCTAAGTATTACACACTAAATAATAAGCCTCAGGAGTACATGAGTTACACTAAGTTGTGTTACATAAAATGTTCACCACCATAACAATAAACATAAACAGTTAAAACTTAAACATCCAACAATAAACAGTTAACGAATCTATTATGTTTCATAATAGGCAGAGGCTTTGTCAATAGATCCGCTGGCATTTCATCAGTTGGACAATACTTCAACTGCATCGCATTTTCTGACACAACTTGTCTAATAAAATGATGCCTAACATCAATATGTTTAGTTCTCGAATGGTACATTTGGTTGACACTTAACTTTTGAGCAGATTGGTTATCGTTATACATAGTTACACAAACATTGATACCTAACAATTCGTGTAAGAAAGAGCGAATGAACAACGCTTCCTTACATGCATCAGACAGTGCCATGTATTCGGCTTCAGTACTGCTGAGAGCCACCGTTTTCTGCTTTCGACTTTCCCATGAGACTAAGTTATTACCAATTTTGAATACATACCCTGTGTATGACTTCCTATCCACTGCACTAGCTGCCCAATCAGCGTCCACGTAGGCAGTGAGACTTAGTCCATTCTTCTCGAACGTCAAACAATGATTAATTGTACCTTTCAAATAGCGTAGGACACGCTTTGCAGCTTTCCAGTGAACTTCAGCATAGCTTTGATTGAACTGGCTCAATGAACTCACGGCATATGCAATGTCCGGCCTGGTACATACTGCAACATACATAAGGCAACCAATTAAATTTCTATAGTTAAAGTTACCTAATTTCTCAGCTTTATGAATTTTCAGTCCAGCTTCCATGGGAGTACTAGCTGGCTTGCAATCCGACATCTGGAATTTATTCAGAACCGTCTGAATATAGTTCGACTGGTCCAGAGTAATCCTGCCATCCTTGTTTGTAATCTTCATACCTAGTATGTGGTGCGCTGCACCCAAGTCTCTCATGGCGAACTCCTTCATAAGCTTGTCTTTCAGCTTCTTCTTTTCTTCAGCAGAACATGACGTAAACAGTAATATGTCATCAACGTAAATACTGATTATCATCGGCTTTCCCTGATGCGATTTGAAATAAACACATGGTTCTGTACTTACTCTCTTAAAACCGAAGTTTTGAGTCAAAGCAGTATCTAACTTATCATACCATGACTTCGCAGCTTGCTTGAGTCCATAAATGGCCTTATTAAGTTTGTATACCTTTCCATTTCCTCCTTTTGTTTCAAATCCTTCAGGTTGCTCCATATAAACCTGCTCCTTTAAATCTCCATTCAGGAAAGCAGTAATTACATCCATATGGTCAATCTCCATATTATATTCTGCAGCGATAGCTAGCAACATTCGTATCGTTGAATATCTTACGACCGGAGCAAACGTTTCTTCATAATCGACGCCATAGGTTTGCGTATAGCCCTTCGCAACTAGTCTGGCTTTGTATCGAAGAATTTCTCCATCAAGCCCCCTTTTCCTTTTGAACACCCATTTACATTTCACTGCTTTGTGATTAGCCGGCCTATCAACTAGAGTCCAACAGTTATTCTTCTTAAAAGAATCATACTCATCTGACATAGCAGCTCTCCATTGCTCAGCCTCGCTTCCACTCATTGCCTCTCGAACGGTGGTCGGCTCGTCAGTGGCAGAACTCTGCATGTCGCAGTTGAAGGCGGCAAACTCAGCACTCTCTTCATAGTCCGTGTCTTCTTCCAGTGAAGAACTTCCTGGAACGTACGTCGAATCCAACGGATCATCTATTTCACCAGATGTTTCAGCATCCTCAGAGTCATCTTTTGAATTATTATCAATCACTGAATCGGAATTTATGTCATCAGATTGATTTAATCCCTCAACAGATGGCTCTGTAGATTGCTCATTACACTCAGACAAACTACTATTAGAGTCATTCATGTTAGGTGGCGGGCTTTGCATGAATACCATATTCATGTCAACTTTATCATCATGTGACAATTCCTTAATTTTGAATTTATCCTCTAGGAATACCACATCCCTCGCTATTGTGAATTTACGAGGATCAGTTGGGTCTATCAGTCTGTACCCCTTTGTTTCCGTACAGTACCCAACAAATCTCCATAGCTTGCTCTTTGAATCTAGTTTCTTTCGATTCTTTACTAAAGCATACGCTATACATCCAAAAACTCTAAGATTTTTGAGGTCTACCTTCTTATTTGTCCACGCTTCCTCAGGAGTAGCACCCATAACAGCTCTGGTTGGGCTTCGATTCTTCAGGTAAACAGCGGTGTTCACTGCTTCAGCCCAAAACTCCATGCCCAAGCCAGCTTGCTGCATCATGCAGCGGGCTGCCTCCATCACAGTTCGGTTTGCTCGTTCAACCACTCCGTTCTGAGCAGGCGAATGCGGTACTGTCGTCTGGTGCCGTATTCCAGCCTCTTTGAGAAACTTCTGAAACTGAGAATTGACAAATTCACCACCTCCATCACTTCTTAGGATTTTTATTTTTCGCTCGGTTTGGTTCTCTACCAACGCCTTGAAATGTCGAAAACTTTCTAATGTTTCATTTTTAGTTTTTAAAAAATAAACATAAGTTTTCCTTGTAAAATCATCTATAAACAGCAAGAAGTATCTTGCTCCACTGAACGACGGCTTCTGCATAGGCCCACACAGATCCGTGTGCACTAAGCCAAGTACCGCATCAGCCCTACTAGATGACTTCGATGGGAAAGGAAGTCTAGATTGCTTTCCCTCAATGCAAGCCACACATGACTTATAATCAGCACTATCATACTTAATTCCAGTAGCCATACCTCTATTCAGGAGACCCATGCTCCTAGAGTTTAGGTGACCCAGCCGCTGATGCCACACCTCTTGAGATACCTTGGAACTCGATGAAGCCAAGGACGCAGACTGCTGCACTTCCTCCTTCACATTGCCATTCCCTTGAGATGCCTTGCGGCTAGTCGAAGTCGAGGAAACACACTTCTTAGATTCCTCCTTCATCGCACCATCCTGTGAACATACTAAAGTATTACCTAACCCCAAGCTAGATAACGGTGGCTCTCTAGCTACTTTCGATGCTATCTTACACTGCTCTCTGACACCTACAATGTCGAGCCGGTAAACACCATTGATCTGAGTAGCGCTACCTAGAAACTCACCGTCAGCATTAGTTATTTTACAATGCTCTTTAGTAAATACAACTTTATGGCCTTTTCTTGTCATTGCACTCACCGACAATAAATTTGTGGTTAGTTGTGGTACAAAATAGACGTCATTTATCGTCCTTAAGCAACCACCCTTAAGTTGCACCTTGACCTGACCCATTCCCGCGGTATTGATACAGTCTCCGTTTGCGATCTTCACAGTAGCCGGTTTATCCGATACAAAGTTGTACATAACTGACCGATCATTGCACATGTGATTCGTCGCGCCTGAATCAATATACCACTGTTTTTCACTCACAACACTAACACTTAGCGCCGTTAACAGAGCTGAATGGTCTGTGCTTCCTTCCTTGTCCTCGCCTTGCCCCGACTTCCCTCCAGACGTCACCAGTGGACAGTTCCGCATCAGGTGACCAGCCTCCTGGCACGTGAAGCACTTTTTCACCAGTGCCGAAGCTGATGTAGTATCCTGATTGTCCTCCCGTCTGTGGTCATCCTGCAGCAACTTTGCCTCCACAGTCTCGCTGGCTAGTTTTATATTGCCATGCAACTGCTCTCTAAAGGCTAAATTCGAAATCGACATTGTTTAGTTTTTTAACAATTTCGTTTTCACAATAACAACTGCGCCGGCCGGCCTCGGCTCCCGGACAAATTTTCAATCTGTGATACTTCGTGTGATATTTCAAAAATCTTACTACCAAATGGTCCTGGGCCCATAACCTGTTGGGTTTTATAAGTAAAACCAGTGGATTAAAAGGATTGTAAAGATATATTGAAGAATAGTTTTCACACGACACAGGAGGGTATTGGTGGAAGTACTAAGTGACAAGTCTATTGACAAAATAATCTACAATAGACAATAGAAAAAACTAAACTGTTGGTTGCGTTTACAAACTCTTTTCAACAGACATAGCTTAAAATGAATAGCAGTCTGTTTCAAAATGAAAGAACACAACTAATAGAAGTAACTAACAGTTACACTGTTAAATTGTTTGTAAATGATTCAAGTCAAGAATTTAATTAGCCGATCTAGTTTTTGTTCTCACAGGAAAAATGGTTGGTATTTCCACTTTCATAGTTTTATTTCCGCTGTTTGCGTGATTTTATTAAGTCAATTTATAGTAACACATCGGACTAAGCCTAAACCCTTCCTTCATTGGAAGGAGACCCGTGCCCCAGCATTGGGGACGTAATGGGTCGTGATGATGTAGTAACACATGCGTGTTTTTGGAATTTAAAGCTTTATTTTAAAAATACACAACGTATGGTCTTTTAGGAAATCACCATTCAACAGTTTTTTTTTTTAATTATTAATTAGCCTTAGCTGAAAGTTCTACCTTTAGCTAAGTTTTGAACGACTTTCTACGCCGAAGTTAGCTTTAACTACTTACTATACGCGGATTATACTTGTAAAAGCAGAGCTATTAATTCTCTGAATTTCTAATTACTTACTTCATAGAACTAAGAGAACTGCATTTGGGATTCAGCTGGAGAAATACTTTAACAATTTGAATGACATAATTATTATACCGTATCTGTTTTTGGCTATCATATTTTATTCTGTTTGTCTTTGTAATTGAAATTAACATCGTTGTTCCATATACGAGTATATTTACATAAATAATATACACTATGCACTATGTAAATTGAGCAAGTTACGTATATAATTCTTCAGCAGTCATCTCCCTAGGGCTTGCCACAGCCCCTAATGTAAACTCTCTAGATGTGTTTACTTACTAATGTGTAAAGTTATACAACTTCAAACTTACCTCTACGTAAGTTTCTCGGGTTGTATTTGCACAAAGCTTAGGTTATTAGGGATCCACCTTTCCCAAGGTCTTAGCACAGGGGTCTATTTTTGTAACGCTACCAAGCATACAATTTCATACAAGTTGTTTAATTACACTAGTTGTTCTTTGAAATAAATACCAGGAATAATATACATTATTATTATATCTTGTAGGTAATATACTATCATTTTACAAAATATACTAATTGGAACAACCTAATTCATTAAATACGAACACAAATATCATTCCATCATTTTTATTTAACCTTCATTTGGCGCACCAATAATACGCTTTGAAAATAAAAAAACAAAAGATTACGCTAAAATGGCTTTCAATGAAGATTTCAACTGAGCACTACTAGCTTTAGAAGCAATAAATAGTAATCATCTAGTAACAGCCACAGCCTTGATGTTCAGTAGTCGGTCGTGACTACTCGTGACTACGAATTGAAGCTAAATAAATAACGATTCCTTCAACACAACACGAGGCAAGAAGGCTTTATCACAATCTCTCAGGGTACGACTTCCTATAAATCATGGTAAAACTAATTAAAGCCAACAGATAAGCCTATTATACTACTATACGTTACTTAAAATAACGCCAAGTTAAGAAGTTTTCTAAATTATACAGTGTAAAATAATTCTCTCGAGTTTAAAATGTACAAAGCAGATGTGAAAGTTTTATACTTAGTTTACAGTTTCAGATGAGTCATTTGCAAAAAAATAAGAAAATAAGACCTAACGGAGTTTTTTAATTGCAGATTTTTGCATCAAACCCACTATGTACGTACGTATAGTCTGAATTGAGCTGACTGTAGATATATTATGTACCTACAATTGCTATGTGCGCGCGCAGACATATTGGCACGCGTGGAAATGACGATTATAATAAATTTATTGATTCCGCCGGTTTCTCCGTCGCTAATTATTTAAAAATGGCCTTCCGACGTATTTTAGCTCCTTAACCGGCCGCAAGCTTTGTCGCTCAAGGGAAAGTGTTACGAACAAAACCTTTAGGTAACGTGAAAAAGGCGTGAAAGTGTTAATTTATGCAATTGAAAGAAAAATATATTTTTGAACACAAACATTACGGGCGGCCATTGCGCAAGCGGCGAAAGTGGCCGCGAGTTTCGTGGTTGCCACGTGGTTGAGATCTCCGTAGAATAATGTCCGTATCGCTTTGTTCGGAGTGAATAGTAGGCATAATGATGCGTCGCCGTCGCCTCAAGTCGCACTCGCCGACCCACTGTAGACCGTGTGGCATTAACCCACTTTCCGCTGCCCGTGGGAGGAGTTCTAAATTGAAAAAAAGTTTATTTGCATTGTGAGTACGCAACTTGGTTGCCACACCGGCGCGAGAATACGCGCTGACATTGAGACCTTCCCAGAGATATCGCTCGGACGCAGCTGCATATGAGTTATCACAACATAAAAATGGAACGTGATTCTCAGCCACTCGCAATTAAAGTTCCAATACTTATCTGATGGTGGTCAGGTGTCGCGACATACATGTGCAAAACTAACGGACAAAGACATTCCACTTATATTAGATATACGAGCAACAATAGACACAAAAGCTGGAAACGTATGAGAGTGTGACATATGAAAAATACAATGGAACCCTCCGTGTGCCTGGCAAAAATTATAACATACGCGTCGACATATTTCAAAGTACACGAGCTTGCATGCTTAGAAAGAAAGGGTAAGCTCAGGCGATTCTAGGATCGTCAGCCCACAACTTACTCTATTCGAATACACACGACATAGTAAAAACGACTCGACAACAATTCCATTACGGCTTCGAATCGGCGATGCGGTCGATGGTAGAATACTTCGCGGGTTTCGCCGCTATTGTTTTGAAGGAAAATCGTTTCATTGTTGGATTGGAAACAATAATTCTTTCGTGCGATTCTCGGTTTCCTCGCTGCGCTTGGCAACGCTCCAAGGTTGGGGATGGAGTGCTCGTCGGTCTCCGGTGGATCTTCAGCGGAGGAGGCGGAATGTTGAGAAGCACTCTGGCTGGATTGGTCGCGGCATTGAATAAATTATTTGGAGACTCTTTAGCCTTTAAATGGTTACCGCGGGTGTAGAATTCAAAGGTGATTGTTACTTAATTTTAAGTTTTTGCTGAGTTGGAATCATTGGATGAGTTTCATACGGATAGGGTGTTCCTGGGCACTCGAGATTTACTGATTTTTATTATAATCAATTAGTAGTATATTATTTGTACACACGTACTTTTCTATTAGTAGGTAGGTACTAATATAAAAGTACGTGTGTGTATAATACTATATTCAATAACCCTTCAGATTTAAATCAACCTGTGAAGTCAACGGTTTATAAAATTATTTATTTGCATGTTTTAGCAGTCGTGTTTTTAAACAAGTAAAGAGGTAGTTAACCGGCTAGATGCAATTCAGATCAAGTATTTGGGTTACACGGCTATAATTAAACTCAAGAGGACTGTTGCAATAGACTTCTGAACTGCATGTCAGAAGTTCTTTTATATTACATAAAAAGTTTCATTCGCCGGCTGTATGTTTCTTTGCCAAACGACGCAATAAATAACTACGGAACTAACTGAGCTTTGTCATAAACTGTGCCGAAAATAGACCGAGTTGCCGTTTTCTTCTTCGTAGCATTTATTTTGCATCGACGAGTTAGAAAACATTCTGTTTGATCATGGAAAGTTTCCACCCCATGTCATCATTAGCTTCTAAGCACTGCCCAAGCGAAACAATCCACTTTGACTTTGTCAAATCAATACTTGACGCTCACAGATTCAATCAAAACTACCAGGCGAGCATAAAACAGACTATACCTGTTAACAGGCCCACTTACACCGTACCCAAAACAAACACTGGCGGGGGGTAATAACCTCCCGCTTGCGACACAGTGTGCGTTGTACGCAATCGATCGCCTCCCATGTTCTCCTGGGTACCAGGATGACCTACTTAACTTGGTCGGGTATACGCACTTATAGTCTGGAGTCAAGTGGAAACAGCCACACACGTTGTCTATGTCCACGTGCTATCTTCGTCATTCGGACTTCATTTTTTAAATGTATAACGTATTCTTATTTAAACTTAGATCATTATCGGTGAGTAGTTACATAAATCCATGCTTACCTACCTATTTATGTTTGTTTTTTTGGCGGTAAATGATATAAATGCAAAATTATTTTAGGTCAAGTTCCGCAAAGATTGCAAGGAAAGTGGGGAAACCCTTAAGAGCTTTGGAAGGCGAGCGAGGTTGTGGGCGCTACCCGTTTTATTTACAAACGGCTCGGCTCCGCGGTTACTCGTTTTAAACGTGAAAACACGGAGCACTGTTTGATGAAGCCTTTAAAAGTCATCGGAAAAAGGTTTTATTTCATTAAAGTCGCGTGTAAACCCTGTTAGCTACTGACCACGGTCCCGACACTCGCTCTGGACCGATAGTGGTTTTTCAAGCGGAAAAGTTTTTACATCGAGGCACTTTGAGGCTAAAAATCTATTGTATTTGTGTAGATATATCAGCTGTCCGACACCCATAACACAGGTTCTGCCTAGCTTGGGGTCGGATGGCCGTGTGTGAGATGTCCCCACATACATACATACATACATATTACGGTGATTGATTTATATGGCCATCGTAACGTGGACACATTTCTAGGGCTACAACAACCGATTATTCCTTGTAAAAACCAAGGAAAGAGAAAGAATGCAGCATAGTCAAGCGTAACCTGGGCAGTCAGAAACTGACAACGTTCATAGGGATCTGGCATACCTTTTAGCTCGAAGGCAAACCCTAGTCCAGCTCTTGCGCATGTCACCGACACACTGCAAAGATTATTGCTACAGGGACAATTATAAATTTAGCATTAGACACAGTACAATGCACGTTTATTTCCAAATCGCGGTGGCCTTGCGTCTACCCGCCGGTTGCATGTCGCGAGTGGGTGGTGACTTGTGGTCTGGTGCAACGTTTGTCTTCATGAATCAGCCTGGACTGGATAGACTCCGGTTCAGAATGAACGGACCTATTGAACATGACGATTACTTCAAATCTGTCTGCTGTCTGGTAAGTCTGATTAATCTACAACCGTTCTTAATAGACCTTTTTTATACATACTAGGTTACAATTGTACTGATACATACATAATCAAATAAAAATGGAGTATTATATTGAATGGCAATAGGATGGATATGTTTACAAAGAACATTGCATTAGGAAGCGTGCACACGTTACCGTGGCCGTGTCGGCATATTGTCGCAGTCGATGGCTATTGCCACATGCTTTGAAAAATATTTTAGTTAATGTACATTGTACACCAGACATCACATTACAATCGAGGGTACCTCGACATTTCATTAAGTCAGCTCTTTGGTTAACAGCATGGCTCGGAACCTAGGTCATAACAATTGGCACGATGCCCTACATTCTAGTCTTTAAAGCTTAAACGCATTTCCTTGTTATTAGCTCGAATCTCGATTTAAATCAGCTGTAAGAATTTCATGATGCGGAGAGAATATTGGTAAAATATCTTGATCCCCATGGGCATCGGCCAAAAGGGAGAGCTTATTGTCTTTTTATGTAACGAGTGACATATTTGTGTATTTTTTTTATTTTTCTTATTATTATTTTTTATTATGTTTATATGAGGTAAAAATCTAACATAAGAAAAGATAAGTCGAGTAAAGCGAAAAAATAAGATTAGTATAATTTAAATTTGTCTCATTAACAATATGCACATAATAATATATATTTTATCATGTAAGTAGCAGTACTTTTACGTGACTTCCATATAAAGCCTATCTTAGGGATAGCTGACCTATCTCCCTCTGGGAGGTTTTAATGTGTTAAGATCTAAAGGCAATTGACCCAATTGCCATCCGCAGAAACACTTCGCTTTTCGTAAGACTTGGCCCATATTAGCTGGATTCGGCAATTTATTTGGGTATTTGTTAAATTCAACAATGTCCATAAATCCTAAGCTAAATACGTAATTATTGTACCATATAAAAAATAAAATACATATACCTCTGACAGTGTGACTACTATCCAGAAGTATCTTATCAGAAAACTTACTACAGACAATCAACAATTCAAGTAGGTCAAATCTCCGGTAAATATTTCATTAAAATTGCATTAGAGATAATTAAGATACTTAGGTCGGGGTTACTGTACGTTTGATGATTTGTCTTCGAATTAAGTAATTCTTTTTAATATAATTAATTGAAATACTTAACTAAAATTAGTAATTTCAGAATGAATAGCGACAAGTTATGGAAGTGGAATGGTGTAGCTACGTAGAAGAGTTCTGCAAAAAAACATAAGGCGGTCCGGCGGTCCTTGCCGAGGCCTATGATGATGATGAATGTCTTCGACTAACATGTCCTCTATGGCCACATTGCAAACGATTGGAAAATATTTAATCGATAAACTATTATAGCTAGCAGTCCGACTGGAGACAATTGCGACCTCATTTCAGTCTCAACATCTCAATTTATTTTCTTCAGCTATTATTCTACGATATGGCAACAGTAAGGAAGATCATAGACCAAGTAGTTAGGAATTTTAGAAATAGATAGATAAAGCGTTAATTTGTTCCGCTTACATACACAACAAATCACTAATACAAAAAAAATGCATTATTTATAAATTATTTTATTTATTAAAATTTTCTGGGGCATACTAATATACTAACCACCACATATTTAAAACTTATTTTCTTTTAATAATATGGTAAACCGGTAAACCTTGCCTGAAGTCTAGCAGTAGAAGTAGAGCTAGTGGGCCGTATAAGAGCCCATCGAGACGAGTACTTACTTCAGAATGGGGTATATAACATTTAGGTGGATCGATATTGAATATTGGTTCGAGCTGTATAGTTATCGAGCAGCTGCCGCAGCACGGGTTTGTTATCAAAGTAGACAAACGTCACTTTATACCGCGATCAGCCATAAATACGGCGCTGCGATTGGTGTTACGCGTATTAAACGATTTTATCGACGTCGAATATTATGAAACGTGCTTATATCGAGCTAAAATTCAATGTCAGTCGCCAGCTTTAGATACAATACCTAATTTAAGAAGAATATATGTCAGGGTTTTTATTTACCTAACGATCCACACAACACAAGGTGAAGTGGTTTAATGAAACACATCCATTATTCTGCTCTATTGTCAATATTATCAGTCATTTTGCTTAGTTCAAATATTTTCACCGGCCTATATTCTCTAATCTGTAGGTACTGTATAATATGATACATACATATACATGCATTTTTACGCGTGACTTTTTATTGAGTACATTTTTATTATAGTGCAACTGTAAACGAATGTTTTTTTAATGCAGTCATATAAATGCCGTGTTCATGTTGCTAACATATTTATTTAAGTGGAGCTTGCATTATTCATAGCTCGGTAACCTTTCGCGCTTAAAATTATAAACGTTCTATATTCACAGTAATTCACACACGTACCTATTCCCATCCCATACGCTATAATACGTTTTGTGTTAACAAAAAATTGCACATAATAAATACTGGAAAAAATAAAAAAAATACAAAGGAGTAGCACCAACGTTTGCGGGGCTCACTAGCAACTGCAATCAATATAAGTCGTCACGTCATATGTTAAAATTATAATATAATAACCCGACCTACTTCCTCATAAAAAGAACATTGACGTACACACAGTTATTTATAAATGAATTTGAATAAGAAAATGCAGTTAAGACATCACTGGCCAGTATGCGTAAACCTCCACCTTAGTGAGTAAAGACCACTTAATTAATAAACAAATGACTGGCCAAGTGCATAATGAATAATGATTGCAGGAAATCAAGGGAAAACATGACCAGTATTGTTTTACAATAACATTTGTATTGTAGAGTTTAGTCACCTAGCGAAGTATAGGGGGGCTACTGTTGCTTCACGACATACGAAGTTTCGGAGACTTGTCATGCAAATGCAATCGATATTTTTAATGTAACGAGACGTCTGTTGCAGCCTGACTGCTAACTGTATGCTGTATCGAAAATAGTTCGCCATAATAGGGTAGGTAGAGGTGTATACATTAAAGCCATATGTATTAAAGACAGAATAAAATAAAAATTTATACATACAGTCGCTAGACTCGAAGCCGGAACTTCAACATGTACTTTGCTGAGCGATCCAAATTAACTTTATTTAAATGTATCTTAAAACAAATATATCACACGGTTTGTAGGTAGGTACTTAGCTGGTCCATAAAAAGCTAAGCCATAGCTGCCATTTTGACTCATTCGACAGATAACTAATCCCATCATCACACATACCATGACTTTGACGAAGCACCTGGCCAAATAATACTGGACCAAAAAAACTAATTTGAATTGTATGCTCAGAGAAATATAATCTTAACATAAACTCAATTTTATCCATCCGCCTAATATGGATCGATTCGGAATAGAGCCGAGTCCAAATGCGGACAAGTTAAAGACCGCTTATAATTTGCATGATTTATGTGTGAAAAACGGTGCATGGAAAACATTTATTTCTATTATAATGTGTTAGATTAATTTATTTAGAATTTCTTTTCAATATTTTAACAAATAACAAAATATGGGCAGAGGAGAACATGACGTAGATGGAAAGGAAAGGACATTCCTAGTTCTTGTTAGGGTCCTTACCTAAATATAAATTTAAACATTTTCAGTAGCTTGCATAATTCGCGCATCATTTTAAATTTGCCTGAGCACATTTAATTCACAACACGTTAACACCCCTTACCTTATTGCATCAAGATAAGAAAACGTTATAAATGGTGTACACATTTACATGCAAAATTGTACGTTTACACTTCAGACCAAACCACATGCAAAAGCTATAGTCACAAGGTTAAGCACTCTGACCTTAGTGTTAAGTAGCTTCCGTATTCAATTAACGCAATTATATATAATAATATATATACGTGTATATATACCTATATGCCTATAATGTAGGATATATTTATAAATATATACGCAATAATAATGATTGAATGTCCCTCTATGTATAGAATGTCTACTTGATATCGTTATAAATAAATTATAATGTTCATAAAACACGTGTGGCTTAGAAAACGTGTTGACAAAGCTTGTCTTGTCTGGCTGTCAGTTGGTTAATTTACTAAAGATATACATATATTTTTAAAAACTTTACTAAATCTTTTATTTATTATGATGATGATGATTGGTCCGACCGATTTCGGCCATGGCGACCACTTCGACCCCTAGTTCTGTTGGCGCGAGTGCGCCCTAAGATGACTTATATAGCCGATCTTTGCGGAAACAGAAAATTCTTAGTTTATGACTTTTGGCTATAACAGGTACGATAACTAACTCTATTATAAATTTCTAGAACTGTACAGAAATATACAAGCCTAATAGATTATAAATTATATTATCAAACGTAACACGAAACACCACTCGTGCAGTGCTCGTGCGCAGAAACAGGAGGGTTACTCTATACTGGCGAAAAACTAACGAACGTAAGGTCTTGTGCAATCGGCACGTTTAATACAACGAGATAGAGTCGTGGCTCGCGTAGCAGCGCTCCGACACTTAGTTTTTTCGTTATAAAGAGTGACCTCCCAGCTCATTTCAATAAGATCTCGTTGTTAGTAAGACAACATCATCATACATATTACTTGATAAATATTGAAGGCACGCTTTTAATATAAATTATTTATGTTGTTGATAGATAACTACAAGACTAAGTCGGGACTAGAATTTATACATATTTACATGTATTGTTCGATAGTTACTACGCTGTAGTGTTTCTAGACTAAAGTTGTTCACGACGTTTGGGATACTATAGTGTATGGATATTTAAAATATTTTTACCAATAGAAAACCACGTTATTTGTGAGTGTCACAGAGGCTACTTTTAGTCTAAAGATATACAGTACGAAATACAGTATCTAAAAATATGTAACAACGCATAAATTTATTACATTCACAGACAGTTCATTTGTACCGGAAATTAGTAAGCAGTCTACGAAGTATGTACCTATTACAAAACGGCACCTGGATTTGCTAAGCGCTGAATTTCATTGAAACTTTTGTTTCGTGCTAATCCAGTTGGAAGTGGGCCTAGGTACCTGTTTATTAATTGTATTAAATTAATTAGGCGTTTGGGCTTATCCTCGCTGGGCACAATAGAACATTGGGTTACAACGTAATTTCGCAGACATTAAGTGGTATTAGCACTTCTGCCGGTAATTTTATTGTTTCAGGTAGTTAGGCTAGAGTCTATGTTTGTTCTAAAGAAGTAAAATATATCTAAGACATTTCTGGTCAAAATTTTACTCCCTAGGTGTAGTGTATCTACTCTATGCATAACATACTTTTATAATTCATATAATTAATCAAGCATAATGCAGGCAGCCATAGATAGCTATTATGACGTCGATATCAGCTACTGTATGGATTTTTGAATGATCAACGATGATGATGAAGCTAATGATGGCTTTACCGTTGAAAAAATGAAAGTAATTTATTATAAATAATTTAAAAGGAAGGAGCACAGCAAAGGAGGAACAATATAAGTTCTGTATGAAGTTGCAGTTTAAACACAGCTTTACAAACAAGACGCTCATATGCGTTTAATAATATAACGACGACAGACAAAAAAAAACTGCAATAGCAACCTTGAGAGCAACTTGCACCTGTTGGGACGCGACACAATTTAAAAACCAGTACGCAAAAGTACAGTTCTTTTGCAATATTTAATCCGTATAGTTACCGACATACGATACCTACCTATACTCATTATTATAAACAAAAAATAAGGTCAGTGTGACATCAAGAAAGCGTGGCGACGTATTCACGACCGCCCACTGATAGATTTAGGACTATTAAAATTATTAATAACCGTGCGTCATTAAAAATAAATTCATGTCATTTTTTACGCCACAAAATGGCGAGAAAGTTTAAAACTATAGACAACAGAGATCAGAGGTGGGATTAACTTTTTTTTTAAATCAGCTGTTGAAGAAAACGGCTATGAGAGTTGTTGGCAGTGTTCACTTCTCTAGTCTATGGTCCGGGCGATCCTGCCCTCCCGTTTTTGTTACCAAACCAGTCTCGGGCAGTCCTGTACCTGCGTTATTTATAAAGTTACCTGGTCGCCTTTGTTGCAGGTGGCTGAGGGAATACACGTATATTTATTTACTCTTATTTGTCAGGGGACGCTCTAACAGATGTTTTTTTGGGGCCCGAACTGAGTAGACAGAAATTCGTGGTCGTTTATTTTAAAAATGTATGTTTGTTTTTAACAAAATGGTGGACTTGGTCAGAATAAGTCACCAAAATAACTGAGATCTTCGAATAATTACGCCTCATGATGTCGCCCACTAAATATTGCAAGCTGACATCGCGTGACTCGGGACTACAGCCTTACCGACAGGCCGCCTCGTCAGAAATAACTGGCATTGGAACATAGACACGAAACCCGATATTCTCAAACAAATACACTCGTATTGATTCTACGGCCCGGATACCTACGATTGTAGTAAAAACGAGCATTTTGCATAACGTAAACCCTTTGGGTTGCTAGAAGTGAGCAGCCATTGCGTCATGCGATGTTTTCTGCTATTTAAAACTAAAATAACTATAAATAAACTGTAGGTATTATATAATATTTATTTCGACTGGGCTCTGGCTTTTAAAGTTATTAAGAACGTTTCAATTTCGTACTGCCATGTCCATAACCGGCGTATCTTAATTCTTAAAAACAATAAAAATATACCGTTAGAAATGACGAAAGAGCAACTTTAATGCCGTATTTGGCAGTAGCAACATCGTGCATTGTACAACGTGTAGGTACCTATTGTATTGCAGCGGTTTTCGCATTTTAGCCTCGTCTAGCCATACGTGACGAATGCGAGAAATGAAAATTCATTCTGCTTTGTGCAATGATGCGGCGTGTTTTTTCACCGTTATTTCAGGGAGTACAATTAGAAACCATCGTCGCCCACCAATGAGTGGGTAACTGGTAGCCAAGCGCTATCTTATCGGTCCTATATCTCGTTTTCCTACGCAATTACGCCCGTGGGCTCGGTATTTATATGAATATTACTGATTAAACAAAAAAAACAGCCCGGTTACGTTATAAAGTTATTTCCCTACTGATGCACTTGTGTTTCACAGCGTTGTAAAATTGGGTTACGAACGTGCTTTTGTTTGCAGCGTTAACCGCACTGTGATGAAAACTACCACAAAGCGCAGGTATGAATAACAACTTTTCGTAATTTGTTGTGCATTCACTTTGAGCCTACAGATTCGTGTTGTTTGAATCACGATTATGGTTATCATTTATCATGGATGATTGTGTCGTGTGAACTTGACTAAAAGTACCTACCTCTTTGGTAATGATTGTATAGTAATTATTCAAATGATCAGAACGAAACCAACTTAGATATTAATTCGATTCGGTATTCAAATTAAAGGTAAGTTCGAAACTCGACGTGTAGTGATGGACGAACGTTAATTAAAACAAAACACGTCTAGTTGATTGATGGCTGCAGGCAATTCGGAATTCTGTGTGAAAACATGGGTCTCATCCACTATTTAGGTTATGATTGGCTTCCTAGATAGATAGTTGCTATTTGTTTTAGGAAATCACCCTTCTCCTCGACCATGACTTTGGTGAAGGTTGAACTTTTTTGCGAATGCGAAGTGATTAGGCCTTTTTACTTTTTATAGCGTTTTTTTTTCAATGACATTGACTTCACAGCCATTCAGCCAACACATGTTTTTGGGGCAGTCCACGCGGATGTCTGTTGACGTAAATACTCGTTGCCCCGCCTGGGAGTATCTCGGGATGTTCGACTTGTTACTATTTTAAAAATAGATTCAGTAATCGTTTGAGTTCGATGGCTAGCGAAACCGGCCTGGGTTAACGAATGTTTTAGAGATACCGTATCTTATCAGCTGAATAATGCCGAAAATTGTAATCATAGGTAGAAATTGGGACAAAGATGGCATGGAACAGTTTAATCTTATCATGGGATTAGTACAAATAATACATTACATATTGGTAGAAGGTTTAGAATCGAGGTAGGTAACACTTATAAATCTCATCATAGGTAATTATACTTGTATGCTCTTTTGTTTTTTTATTATTATTTATTTTCTATTGTATTTCGTTGTCTTGTGTATTTGTGGTAGGTATGTGGTGCTGGACACCAAATGAACACCTTTTATCTTTATCCATATTTACTTGGTAATAGACAAAAGACGAACGCGAGAAAGTCGGGTGTGGTCAGCTGATCGACACTCGGTTTGTTTACCAAAACGCAGTTTATTGATTTTCTCCACCGAATGTAGGTGATTATGATAATGTTTTGATTAAGACTATCACAGTGATAACACTTTCTAATCAAGCTTAACAGTAGCTAACGGTTATTCAATCAATCTTGGCTTGTGTGGCTAAATGGTTAGTCTCCAAAAGACTTCAAAGATTTACCATGTATTAAATGATTTAGGACATATCTACCTAGCAGGGAAAGTATTATTATTAGGTCGCTGAATTAGCTTCAGGAGAAATGTACAATGAAGATTATGTGGTTTTTTTTTTTTCGTTTGAAAGCATGGGGCCATTTTCTCAGCCGTGGGACACAAATATGGCTACATTTTGTATGTATATTTTTGTTATTGCTGTCTATGTGTCAAATAAACGTTTCGTTATCTTTACATAAAACGTGAATGTATTGACTCACCTTGATCCCAGAGCGTCCCTGCTGCTTGAGCAGCACATTCTCGGGCTTCATGTCGCAGTGTATGATGCGGCTCTTGCTGAGCGCGTGCAGGCACTGCAGCAGCGAGTGCGAGAACTTGCGCACCAGCTGCAGCGAGAAGCCCTGGAACTTGTTCTTCTTTATCAACTCGTACAGGTTTATGGATAGCAGCTCGAAGGTGATACACGTGTGGTTTCGGAACGTGAATGAATCGAACATGTGGATCACGTTCATAGAGTTGTCCTTGTCTTGGTCGCGCAGGTGCTCCAGGATACGGATCTCCTCCTGCGCCTGCCGGTGGAACCGCTTCTCGTTACGCACCATCTTCAAAGCCACATTCTCCCGCTTCTTGTGGTCGTATGCCTTCACTACTTGGCCGAAACTGCCCTTCCCGATGACCTTGAGCACCTCGTAGCGGTACGCGATGTGGTCGTGCGGGATGTGGATATACGAGCCTTGTTCGTTGTCATAGTCGCAGTTGTTGGGGAAGCCCACCAGCCCCGGCCGCTTCTTGGCGTTCGCGCCGATGAAGTACACCTGCGGGTAGTCGAAGATCTCGCGGTGCTCGTAGGGCGTGAGCTTGTTCATGTAGAGCTTCATGACCTGGTCGGGGCTGGCGGCCGCGGCCGGCGGGCGCTTGTCGGGCGGCTGCGCGGCGGGCGCGGGCGGCGCGGGCGGGCCCGGCTCCAGCGGCGGCAGCGCACCGTCCCGCAGCAGCGCGCGCCCGAACGCGTGCGCGCTGCCCAGCGGCATGTCGCCGGTCATGGCCGCGCGCCCGGCGCCACCTCGCACCTCGCTCGCCGTCGCCGTGCCGACCCACGCTCGCTCGCACGCAACACCGCCACTGCACCTCACTGCACTTGCACTAGACGGAGCCACTCCGACATCTCACATCGACCGACGAGATTGAGAACCGCTGTTGCACTGTTGCGGGCACATTCCGTCACAGAAACCGATACGATGGAGCTGGCGCGAGGATACCGAACGACGCGAACGAAAAACGCAAACAAAGACCCCCCTTGCTGGGCTACTCGACGACAGGACCAGAGAGAAAATAGAAACCGGTCGCCAGAGTCATTGAACCGTTCGACCGCGTTGAGCTCGCGAGAGCGAGTGAGATAGCACAATGCACTACAACTCCGCATTTCGCCGCTAGTTGGCGCCTCGTTCACGATCCATAGACAATTTATGAGGTTATGTAGGAAGATCTAATCATGCTACCGCCACACGCTCGTCGTAGCAGCATGGCAAATAAGTTTAGAGAATAATACACCGGCCAAATACGAGTCTTGCTTGGCGCATTATTAAGATTTTCGGATTCTCATCCGAAAAGCTTTAGAGCAAAGCTTTGGTTTTTTTCAAACATAAGTAGGTATTTATAGTTTTATGTTTATATAAGAATCTAGCTGTTCCCGCGAGCTTCGCTTCGCCTTAAAAAGTTTTTCCGTGGGAATTCCGGGATAAAAAGTAGCGTATGTTCTTTGTCAGGGTCTAGACCATATAATTATTATAATATGTAAGTATATACCAAATTTAATTTAAATCCGTTCAGTACTTTTGGCGTGAAAGAGTAACAGACAGACAGACAGGACAGACACAGTTACTTTCGCATTTATAATATTATAGAAGGTCAGGTTGGGTAAAAGGGACGCTGGGGGAAGAGTAACAGTAACTAATAAAAAGAATATTATAATGCGCAAAGTAAGTAAGATAAATAAATACTTAGGGGCCGTCCATTAATCACGTGAGGTCATTTTTCTCATTTTTTGACCCCCCCCTCCCCCCTGGTGATATTTGGTGAGGTTTGGGACCAACCCCCCCCTGGATCACGTGTATTTTTTTGGAAGTCTATGTAAAGGCAATTTTTGACTAGAAAAAATATAGGTCATACTACAAATCGTTAAAATTTTTGCGCCGTGCAAAATATCTGTTCAGAAATACCTAATTTTTAACTAACGAGAACCCCCCCTCCCCCCTCGTGATGTTTCGTGAGGTTTTCAGTACCTCCTCCCCCCCCCTTTGAGCCTCACGTGATTAATGGACGGCCCCTTAAAGATATTTAGGACTAGTTAGGATTTAAGTATAATTTATTTATTTTATTATGAGACCAACGTAAATTTATCTTAAAAGCTATCTTTCGCTTATCGCTTTTACGGTGAAGGAAAATATCGTGAGGAAACCCTCATAATCTAGATTTAGCACATCTAGATAATTATGTGAACCCACCAACCCGCAGTGGACCAGCGTGCTGGAAAATGGTCCAAGCTTAGGAAGGCAGTTTAGACCTTGGGGATATGCACAAAAGGTTCCACTCGAGCATGGACTAATAGTAAAAATCAAAAAAAATATCAAAATAGTGTATTTAGTCTATGACTCGAGAGAGCCAGGTGCAGGTACTTACACCCCCACAGAGAATAGAATAGAATAGAATAGACTTAAACCTTTTATTATTTAGTGAAAAAGACAAAGTACCTACAGTGTTTATTTCATGGAAATAAATATTACTTGCACTACTAGTTTATTTCTCAGAAACGACCGTTTTTACGTTTTTTAAATAAACTTCTACAATTTGGATAAGTAATGGGTATTAGGGAGGTATCGTAGGTTCCTAAATTTTGAATTAACTAGTACAGGCGTGAAACGTGATACGCTTTCAAACGGAAGTTGTGATTTATTTTCTTTCGTACCTACTAACTTATAAGTGTGATATACAATACAACACTCTTTATTTCCACCAAAAGGAAATAATACAAAAAACAACTTATAAATTTAAAAAAAAAACAGTACAAAAATCTCTACCACCTACAACCACCTACTACAAACCAGACAACCTTTGGATGGAAGAAGCTGTGGTATAATCTAAAGCCCCATCCATACGCTTGCTGTTTGTCACAAACACGGCAAACAGCAAACAAAGTCACAAACACCAACCACAATCACCGAACACAAACAGCCATCCACATGCTCGGCGAACGCTCATAACATTCCGAACCGGCAAACACGGCGGACGACGAGCTACTACTTTCGGGTTGACATATTTTTATTATATAAATTAAAGCAAGAGAAAGAAAAAAGGAAAATAAGAAGAAAGCAAAGACGATGGTGTAATAATGGTGGCGATAATAATAATAATAAAAAAAATAAAAAAACTGACTTCTTTTTTTTTATTATTATTTTATTTTATAGTTTTTAGTTTATTTGCAATAATTTTTAATCAAAAGTAAGATGCAAATGATACCAAAAAAGTCCTACTAATCAATACGAATCATTCAAGCCTAAACACGAGGTAGTTGCTATATACTGTTGAGGAGTTCCCTTGACTGCCTTCCGTTTCCATCATCAGATCAGCTCAAGGTCACCATCATATTTTTTTGTTACAAGAACTATATTTATGTTTTTAATTTCATTAGAATCGGTTAATATGTGTCCAAAATGGAAATTCATACCATGTTTTTACCCCTTTACCCACCCTTAGGGGTGAGATAAAATTCTGAAAAAAATGGGACCACCTGGGAGCTCAACCCAATACAAAAAAAAAAGAATTTTCAAAATCGGTTCATAAACGGCGGAGTAATCGGTGAACATACATAAAAAAAATGCGCGTCAACGAAAAATTGCAGCAAGTTGATACGTCCGCCTCCTCCAAGCTCAGCGCGCATACTGATCGCTGCCAGACGTGTGGATACGTAGAAAACTGTTTGCCGAACATCCTTTGATCTGGCAAGAAAAACCGACACCGATGCCGAACACTGGCGAACACAAACACAAACAGGCAAACAACGACAAACACCCATCCACACGTCAGTGTTTGCTGTTTGCTGTTTGCTGTTTGCCATTGTTCGCCGAGCGTGTGGATGGGGTATTAGGATTACAGATAAGCGAGGCTAGATATAATATTGAATTTTTTTTTTGATGGAATATGTTCATAGAAAATAAATGTTTATTATATTTTATGCTTGGCACACTTTGTTTAGATCTTCCTTGATACCTCTCTATTGTCTATGGTTATAATGCGCCGTTACCGCCATCTAGTGACGAATAGAAGAACCGAAACGTTTCATTATCATCCGGTCATCCCACCGCACACGTCTTTTCTATTCCGTTGTTTTCTGTCATTCAAATTGTGATTGTGAAGTGATTATTAGTTCTTTTCGTGGAAAATATGAATACAGAGCCGCTAATATAGCGAACGGAGCCTATCTGAATATAGTTTCAGAGTGAAATTTACAGAAACACGTAAGTTCCTACCTTTTTACAAATGAAACATAGGTTTTTTTCTATTTTATTTCCTTACAATTTTGTCGGTTATTCCACTGACTATTTACAATTTTACTGCTTCTACTGTGTTATTACGATGTTATATGTTGTATTCCTTTGATATCACCTCGTTGCTACCCTCTAATCTACCGAAATCGTACCAATCTGACCAGATTAAGAATATTCCATTGTTTCCAATAGAAACCGCAGTGATGGACTTTCATTTACTAGCGGCATGATAAAAAAGTTTACAATAGCAGCAACGTCATTAACAAATGTTATTGAACCTGTTAGCATATGGTTTGGGGGACTTCACTTGATTCCCAATCATTATGATGACTTCCTCAGCCTAGGCATTCATAAAAGTTGTGATATTTGGCCCTTTGCCAGGCTATCAAATGCAGAAATGAGATCTTATTGCAATCTCTCCATCAATATGTTTGATAAATATTTACAGAATATTGTTGTATAATATAATTATGTGTGAGAAATGATTTATTTCAAACAATGGTCAAACTGGTTTGAGGTCTGACTCATTTCAGCCTTTAAACTACAAAAAAACATTTGTGGGAAGTGAACAAAGTGTATGGTATTTTGGTCTTGTTAATACACTCACGGGCAATGAAAAGGTTCCACTCAGAAAAGCACTAAATTACTTCTAAACCGAAAATGCTAGCTTAATGCCGTCTTCTGCAACATTAAAGTACATTTATCAGAGCATTAGGATATAACCAACTAAAATCGGTAATATTTTGTCCCAATTTTAAATTATATCTTAGAAAAAATTGCGGTCGTTTGTTGTCAGAATTTTTTGAGTGGAACTTTTTCATTGCCCGGCAGTGTAGTTCAAATCAAGTGTATTTATACTGAGAATATACAAAAAAATGTTGTACTTAGTACAATTTAAACTTTAATATCATACTTAATGAACATACAGATTCAGGCTTGGTGTCTTTAGTGTGTAAGTAAGTAGATAGATAAAGTTATTTATTTACTTATTTACACACTAAAGACACCGAGCCTGAATCTGTATGTTCATTAAGTATGATATTAAAGTTTAAATTGTAGTAGAACATTGAATGATCAGATATTTATGCATACAATAGTTCCCTATCAGTGCCATGGCTAATTAAAATTGTAATTTACATCTAACCCTGAGCAATAAACATTTGGATAGGTATAATATACATACATACGCATACATATACATAGAAAGGACCACTAAATGACATAATAATGAGATAAGCCCCTAAATTACAATCACATTTTAAATTCAATGTTTTGTAAGTACAAATTTTGATATTAGATATTATCTCTATGAGTTAGTATATGATGTCTTTGAAGATAAAGTTTATGTTGCTTACTGTGTTATTATGGTGCACGAAAGTGGGCCCACACAAGTTCAGAATTTAAGATATCTAATATTTGTTTCGCACACTCCATTCCAGTTTCTACAAAAGCTACTCAGGTCATCCCAACATCTCCTTCTGGGTCTGACCTAATATCTTAATTTGTGTGAATGTGATAAACTATATCCATCCAATGTTCACCACTTTGATTGCGCCTTCACTTGTTTATAGTTCTATATTGTGTAGTTCTCTTACAACTTTCACTCTGTTATGCACATTTGTAATTAATGTTACTTACAAAATTAATGTTTATTAAGATCCTGCTGAACTAAACTAAAAGCATTAAAAAACTAATAAATACTAACTACAGAATGCTATAAAAGAAATCACTATCTATAGACTAGTGTAAAATCAATAAATACCCTATAATTTGTTCATACCAGGCAAGGTAAATGGATAATCTAGTTTTATATAGTAACAATCAATAAGCCTGTCCAAGTTTATACTACATTCACATAGGAAATGCATATATGGCAATGTCCACTTGGCAGACTGGAGACTTTGGCCTTTGAACCAGTGCAGCCTATGTGTGCAAACAATGCTACATTTAGGTAGAATTTCACCAAACGCTAAACATATTTAGTAGCCTGTCAAATGTCTGTCAGTTAGTACAAAATGTATTTAAAATTTGATTTAAATACGGTTGTTAAAAGTGACCCCTACACTAGTTTAAACCAGTATTTAATCCATGCTTTATTTAAGCACAAACATGTAAAAAAGAGATTATGAATTGGTATTTTTTTTTAAGTGATAAATAACTGACAATGAAAGAAAGTATTTGCAAAATTGCACATTTTATTTTCATGACTTCATAGATAGATAGAATACGTAACTTTTTGTCTTAAATTTTAATAATTATTCCATTCAAATAATTTCTGTAGATAAATAAGGAATGTAGTCCTACTTTTATGCCAAGTTCAAGATCGGTGTGCGAATATTTAAACACTAAAGTAGGTAGGTGATGTCTTTGACATTGAAATTACTCAGTACTGACCTTTGACCTTGCTGAATCGTACTTTTTTGATTACGGTTATTATTATTTTACAGAATTTTATGAACCTACCTGAATAAATGATTCCTGTTAAAGGTACTTATTACCATAGAATAAAGATCTTATCTCATATAATTATGTTTTGTTCTTACATAATTTAATTACATAGTTAATCTATACTCTAAAAACCTATTAAAATGGCCACTTCCTGCTTAAAATTCAAAGTAAGTAAATGAATCAGTAACTGTTAGATTTTATAATAATAATATACAATAGCATAGTGTAACATACTCTATTGCAAACACTGTCTAGCCTTAGCCTTAGTTTTTTCAGTAATCAACAGTTATTTTCAACTGAAAATAACACACATAATATCTTCAAATAAGTACTTAATGAGTTTAATAAACAAATCACGCTGTCGGTCTGAATCACCATAGCATCGAAATGTAGAATCAGATTCAAATAAACATGAATGAGGACTTGGTGAGTTTTTCCTGTCAACTGACGAAATTTTATTTATTCCAAAGCTCTCAGTTTATTAAAATCGGTACAGCCGTTCATAAGTTTTATTAAGTTAGGATGCACCAGACTACCTGTCGTTGTGGGACACGCGGGTTATTTTAGCTTAAGAAAAACGTTTCGGAGCTCTGAATTCGAAGTGTGAGTTTTTCACCGTTTCGAGGAATGGTGGACAGTCGCCATCTAGCGTTACTAGATCTGCGCCAAAATTTTGCGACACTTTCACTGCTCGATCGGTTAAGATCGGCCCGCTGTTCTGCTAAACTATGAATACACCTTGTTTCACAGGGAAAGACATCTGACAGAACCCTTTCGAATAAGGGTAGCTTTGTTTGTATCAGATGTCTTTCCCCGTGAAATGAAATATAGCGACTCTGTTATAAATACCGATCGTATGACAGTTTTTTTCAAGCTACAGTAACCCTCCGCGGCCTCGCATGCCGCCGCCTGTAATTACATCCAACCGGTATTATCGGTAATAACACCCTTTGTGAAGTACTTCTCAGAATAACCTGATTTAATATCACTAAATCTATTTACAGATAACTTTAAGCTGTATTCATACCTAGGGTCCTCACTCCCACCCACCTTCCATTTTGGTTTAGGTATATTATTGGGACGAGATATATATATATTTTAGTGGAGGCCGCGACTAGGCAAACGTAGTGTGGGACGCCCCCCGGCTAGATGGGGTGACGACTTGCGAAAGGTGGCTGGTTATGATTGGACGCGGTAAGCTAAAGATCGCATCCAGTGGCGTGCTTTGGGAGAGGCCTTCTGGACGCAGTGGACTGCTATAGGCTGATGATGATGATGACGACCGAATGGTGTAGTGGATAGTGACCCTGACTACTGAGCCGAAGGTCCCGGGTTCGATTCCCGGCTGGGACAGATATTTGTACTCGGGTCTTGGGTGTTGATATTTATATTTATAGTATCTATCTATCTATGTATTTGTGTAGATATATCAGCTGTCCGACACCCATAACACAGGTTCTGCCTAGCTTGGGGTCGGATGGCCGTGTGTAAGATGTCCCCACATATTTATTTATTTATGATGATTGGGACGAAAACTAACCTGTAACGCTCTCCATTCAGTGGGCAACTTATTACAGTCCACTGCTGCTGTATAAAGGCCGGATATAGGAAACAAACCAGCCGTAAGTCGTTGCCACATCTAGCTAGACGACGCCCAATACGTTTGGTTAGCCTCGTAAAATGTTGCTGGAAGTATTGAACAAGTTCGATAGCAATTGAGTCACTTGATAAGAAGTGAAACACGGATTCCTTCAGTAAATAATACTTGTTTGCCATGTTATACCTGATTGGGTCGTTCCTAGTATTTTTTCCGAAGATAAGAAATAACCTTTTATTTGCCCTTCTAGTTTCTATTGAACCTTCAAGGATTTTGGCGAGGACGTGTGGAAACCGACAACAAAAAATTGATATTATTTTTTACGTTTTAACAACAAATATCACCATCACCACCTCATGCACATTGCGTATATCTGAGGTGATAGGGAGTTGGCAGACGTGCATAGCGCAAACACACAGGCCCATCTAGAGGAAGCCCATGTCTTGCAGTGACAGGAGGCTTGGAAAGAGACCCCAAAATTTATGTGAAATTTATATTTTTTTAATCTTCTATTTCTATATCGATCAATTTAAACTATTATTAGTCGTGCTTTAAAAACTCAATGATGTTGATTCTGAAGGCAGAAATTCTAATTTTAACGCTGTCAAACTAAAAAATTTGCTAGCATAAAATGACATTTACGAAAACAATCATAGAGTCGAATTTTAAACAAAGAAATTAAGGTTTTGACATCGCTAAATTTAAAATTTCCGCCTTCAGAATCGATATCATTATATACGGAACGCACCTCACCGACTCATACCTAATGACCATAACTACGCCCTATTTTTACCGCATGTCTGTTTATTTGCGCTTCGTGCGCGTGAATCATACGCGAACACTTGCACAATGCTCACGCGCCATGTCCGTACACGAGATCCTATCATTCCCTCATCATGCTCATGGAAGCTACCCACGTCCAGTGTCCACGGTTCCACATCTCCTGTCCTGCTCACTCCCTCATCATCCACATGAAGACAGTCTTCGGTTTCACATCTCTCGTCCCACTTCTTATCGTGTCGGTGAATAACGCTATAGCTAGACTAGGTTTGTTAGCGTGGTGCAGAGCTTTGCCAGTCGGATTAGCTTCTGTTGCTGACTGCCCAAGGTGCCACTAGTTATGTTGATGTGCATCCACCACGCTTGTGACACACTTGGCCTCTCCATATCTCGACTTTCAGGTAATCAGTCTATAGTCGTCGGTTTCAAACGGGCATTTTCGGGAAGAGTCATGTTCAACTAAGTGGATCACTCACTAGCAGAGATAGCAGCGGTTGCTTACCCTTACGCTGAATCGTAATTTTTCCGATGCTTATAGCCATATGTGATGTTATAGAGCATACATAGTGTAGCCCTAAATGTATCTACGTATACCAAGCTGTTCGTCATGCACAGCTATCTTTTATATGAAACTGTTGCAAACTTTGTTGGAAATGAATGCATTTCTACCTTGATAACTTCAGCTTCAGCTGTCATAGACTTGCTGCGCCATGCATTGCCTCACGTCTACAACCTATAGCGGAGTTTGAAAAGCATATTTGTATTTACATTATAAGGAGAGGATCGTTTCCTTGATTCTTACATAGGAAAATTCACATGTTTACTTATTACTTATAGGTTACCGTCATTTTCAGCTTTTTGCTGGCATGGCAGTGTTTAACTCATACTGTTCAGGCTTCAAGATACGAGAACAAGTATAATTATCTCATTCGCACATTGGAATTTAAAACATATTAAATCGGGCGTGCCACAATCGTATTATTCACAGACAGACAGGCGAACGGGTGAAATTATGAGTTTATGATTCATCAATCATTGGCACAGGTCACGTATGATTTCCGACAAAGATTACAATATGTTTATATTTGTAGATATTAACTAACAATAATAATGTTACAAAAGTTTAAATCGCTCGATCGTTGCAAGTTCAAAACTTAGATCAACAATTTTGATGAACAAAGAATATGCATCCCTTCCAGTTACGAGTAACCCTATTTTAGAAGTCAAACTTATCACACATATCTCTCTGGTCGGGGATAAAAATATCTGCCTTTAGGTAAGTCTAGACTCGAGTTTTTTTAACCTGTAAACTTAGGTCAAGTGGGTTGCAAAATATTAAATAGGTACAAACGAAAGGTCTCGGCCAGAACTGCCTTTACTAATGCAGAGATTTGCTAAACTAAGGTACACATTTGGTAGACCTAACTAATAACTAATGCATGGACATGCTAAATGCGGGTTTAGCCATGTGAAAGTTTTTTATTACGTTTCATATCACGTACCTTCACTTAAATATGATTATAGTCATGCAATTTGTATGATGTGTGCCTGGAGTGTAAGTTGCGATAATTTACGCATCGGGATGCGAGCGTTTTCAGTGTCTGTATACTGTATAGTATCTCCTAATACTATACATAAATACATTCCACGCACAAAAGGCAGCGATAGACGTTATGCTGATTAAAATTGCCAAATAACTGCAGTTTAAGCCTCTTCATAATAATAAAAAGAAGAAAGAAAATTATACAAAAACATATATATTTATGTATCATATATACAAAATGACGACAACATCAGTTTGCTCTGAATCTTACATTTCCGGAGCGAAGCAGCTGCTACACACAGGTCCACAATAAGCCACGGGTCATAGTGACAGGAAAGCAGCAATTAGATCATAATGATTGAGTCTGTATTGTTATCTGAGAGGTAGCTGGCGTGGGCTTGTGCAACGAAAATCTGCAAATACAGTTCATTAGAAGTGAAATTTAAATATTATTAATTCTACATTATTGTATATATTCATAGACAGATTAATATTTTTATACAACTACGACTGTTACTAATGTTCTCCTGGCAAATTTTCCAACATAGGTAAAACTGCCCATCTCATAGAGATCACCAAAATGAAATATTTAAAAAAAAACTGTGGAATATATTTTTATTCTTCGGACGTAAGTTCATAGTTTCCCAAGGTTTATGTTTAAGATTTTTCCAATAGTGAGTCGATATCATATTCATTTAGTATTTAAATGTGACCTTGGTGGATATTTACCGTTTCCGCGTCTTCTTCTTAATTTCGTTGGTTTTCTATCTCAACAGATATTATATATGTGTTTGTTTTATAAACATTGATAGTTATCAATTTATCATAACTTTGAGCAATAGGCTTCTGCTGAATATAGGCTGCTTCCATATAAAATACCCTTCCTTTGTCATGGTTTTCTCCAACCTATAAATAAAATCTAATCAGAGTTAGAGAATCTGCAACGTAGTCAAAAATATTCTTAAAAAAAGCTTAGGTATTCCAAGTAGTAATAACTTTCTTTATCGATCTCTCTCTGTCCATTTCCGTCCAAGTTTGATTCCCAGTGAGGCAAAGTTTTTTCTACTTACCGGTCCATTTCCTAGCCTTCTTGGAAGTTACCTATAACTTTTGAAATGATGATGTAGATTTTTTTTGTGTGAGGTTAAGGTTATATATATATATATATACCTATGTCTACTGAGCGAAAATATGGTGAAACTGCTTTGTGTGATTCATAAAAAAAACTTTGGATACTATTTTAAAAGTTGTAAATAAATTAAATGATCCATTCTTATAAGATGTTTCTCAGTGACATCTACTGATTGACTCCATCAAAGTATTTAAGTCCTGTATCAGTTTCGTTGTAAGTGGTATCATCCTGTTCAATAGATGCTATGTCTACTCCAGGCCTTGTTTGTACGTACGTCTATTGTCTACTTACGATCTAGATCTAGTATCACATGTCGAGCTATCGCTAAGAGCTATCGGCGCCGGCACTCGTAAACAATATATTTCTTTGGTTATTTTGACGTGAAAATCACAAAGCAGTACCACTACAGTTTTCTACTTTTTAGTTTCTTAATTATTATAATTATAAGTCTTTTATCTGTTGAAATTTTGTTAACTTATACAGTGAAAAGCTAAAAGCTACTTTAAGTAAGTGTATCTTATTGAGTCGTTATAAATAGGACTTCCAAACTAAAAATATCTCTTTATTAGTATACAAAGAATAGATAGGTGGTCTCCCTCGCTATCGCCGCGTATGATTCATTGGTTCCCCGCCATTGATTAGACAATCAGGGCCCGCATGCGACAGTATGGTTAGAGGGAGAACTATCACAGTTTAATGATTGCTGGACATCAAATACCCTACGATATATTTTATATTTCATATGCAGCTAGCATTGAAAATGTTGTAGCGAAAATTACATAGATAAAGTAATAATTTAAGAATGGCTTCGCTAACTAAAGCTTGATACGGTTTGAAGATAATGTAGAGTACGTAAAAAGAGAAGTGTCATAAGTTTAGTTTTTCTTCGGGGGGTAAAACAGATCGGTGCTACGTTGAGTCCTTAATATTCCTTAAATTTTAGGACATTCCTGTGTTTTCATAAAGAAACAAAACTACATAAGGATTCGTGATTGTGATTGGGTTAATAAAATCTACATATTTACCAAGCGACCCGAGAATTTTTAATCGAAGTTTTGGAACTTTTCTATTTATATCCTTCATTTGACATCATTTACCGAAATTGGTTAATTCTTACACTATCGTTACTTTCAAGTCAAGCTGCATTAGTTCATGCACAAACTGAAATATTAATCTGGCATTATCTAGCTTTTAGATCGTTACTTCACCGTCGGCGATTAGCAATTAACTCTGCGGGAGGCAAGTGTCCGGAACTTTCCAAGTTAATGTGAATGGCCCTTAATAATGGCGCAGACTGTAGGATAAATGTGGCTGCGAAATTTACATGCGTTTTTCTTGTAAGTACTTAATAAAGTGGCAGTCTTGTCCCACGGATCATTTAGTCATTGGAATCATTGTATTGTTAACAGGGTAACGGTTGTGATAATTTTTTTTTTCATAAAATTCCTTTACATATTTTGTGTGAATGCGATTAGACAAGTCGTCTTTTTTAGAGATATAGGTACCTACATATAAATCGCTGAAGATAAAAGATTTCACTAATACAGTTGCAATTAAATTTAACGTAAAACAGTGATAGGTTCTGTTAATTTTACTTCAGTAACTACTGGCTTGAGCTAAGCATGTCAATGCCCAGATGTGAGTTCCCTTGCTATTCCGCCCTAGTCTGATACGATTAATGTCTCCTGTGACTGGCTTATCTACCGAACGGGATCTAACTGTGAGAACTGTATTATTCATATCTATTTGTGTCTAATTCGTCTTTATTACACCGTAAGAGTTAAAAAAAGTATTTTATAAAAAGGCACAAAATGAACTAGGTATTCTAGAACGTCACAATAAGTCCAGACCTCAGTTTTTTCCATATACCTACAAGTGCCATACGGCTACAATATGAAATGATGATGGGCACTAATATATGGAAGCTGGGACCATCACCAATAGAAATGAGTGATATGTCGTTGAAAAGGTATTTTTTTGCAGAATTATTCATAATAACTGAAGCGCTAGTCCTGAATTACTGTCCAATTAGAATAATCGTACCTTGAAAGTTTTTATATTTTATTTCTGTAATTTTAATGGTTATGATATTTTTTCATTTTTATTTTTATTTTTTATAACAAAATGATCATCATTCATTATAATATTATATTTGTTTATTCTCTCAGTAAATAAAACCAGTTGAAAGTAATTTCTCCCATTTTGATAATACGTGTTTACGTGTATTATGTCATTATGTCCTAACTGTCATCAGGAGAGAGAGTGCAATGCCATAGAAAAATACTTCCTTCCGACAAATATATTTCAAAATGGACAACTTATACGGATTTGTCGTCATAATATTTTTTTGCCATCTTGAAAAGAGCTATCCAACGATGTACGACTCATCTTTATTGGACATAGGTCCCAAAACGCCCATTGTCATTTATAGGAGTTCCTTTTCAGTTTTGGTTTCGAATGATAAAAACGAATCTAGTGCTTAGAGTGAAGTCCATGTTCTACTGAGTATTGTACTGTCACATCGATGAATGGACATATTGGACATCATAAGCATAAGGTTTCTTTCTCACACAAAACTAGTTTATGCTGTCTGTTCTAACGTGAATTATTTATTGACTTATTGGGATCATGGAACTGGCAAAGTATACGACATATTTAGGGTGATTCGCATAACTATATGTAGATTGTGGGGTATGTGATACATTTAAAAGTTATTCTTATACCTAGGTATTTTTATTTATCTTATATATTTATTTCGCAATTAACGTTTTGTGAATAAGTCTCAATACGCAATCAATACTGATGGGGAAAGCCCATGTCGTTACACTTGCTAACTTTTTAAGAATTAGGTAGGTACTTACAGTCCGTAACATAGAATAAACGTCCATATTTAGTACCGCCTGTATCCGGAGCTTTTAGTTCAGATATTTCCAATTGTTCCAGTTAAAAAAAAAACAATTCAAATGTCAAACTAACTATGTAAATCGATTATTTAAATCTCTATTTCGTTTATGGAAACTTCTTCCCAAGTAACAAGCCCTTTACCCTCAGTTTTGTGCGCAAGTTTGAAAACACAAGACTATTTTAATCAACTTCAGTAACTTTGCAAGTAAGCAAGCTCTGGAAATTTCGACAAGCTATTTTGAGCTTCGAGCCTGTGGAATTTTCTACCCCCGAATTCATAGAACGAACTGTCGGTTTGCAAGAATAGAATAGAATAGAATAGAATAAATTTTTATTCAAAGAAAACAACTCATGATAATTACATATATACATCCCACAAAACCAAATGTTAATATGATTTGACTGTGGGTAAGGAGTCGCACTACATAAAAAGAGGCTTGCAAGCGTCATTTTGATACTCGAAGTTCGATTCTTTGTGTTATGCAGAAAAATATTATATATATGTACTATTGTAGGCCTGATAAAGTCTGATCAAAACATCGTTCTTATCTTTTGGATTGGTTAGCTCATGTATTTAGCTTACTCGAATGGAACATTTGCGCATATCATTAGTAGGTACTTGAGAATTCCAAAAGAAATACAATAGTACCCATAAACTTTAATAATACCATTGTATTGCATAAATCTGATAAAATATTTAAATAGGTAAAGAAACAGAAAAACTGGTTAAGCCGAGCTGTGGGTCGAACCCTACATACACCCGATATGCATTTTGGCAATTGTTTCATCCTCCCCCAATCAAATCAGTAGTGAAGATAGGTAAACTATTTGTGCTCATTCTGAAGTAATTCATATTAGCGATCTTGACGTCACAAAACTATTTTCATTTCGTGCACTAAAAATATTCAGCCAGAAAATTGTGTCGTGGAGGAAAGTAAAAATGCAGGTATGACAGTATGACTATATGAATGACAGTATGACTATAATGAATTTATGCCTATATCCCAGGAGAAGCGGGTTAGGCTATGACTATGAATTTCGTCCTATATGTAGTGTATAATATTAATTGTTTTTACGGTTCTTATTATATTATTTCTCTTTGGACACATATGTACGTGTTATTGGGTCCCTGAAGGATTGGTATGATAACTTAAAAGGTGGCCAATTCCACTAAACATTGTGTTAGCACGAGGCGTCATTTTAGATTTCGTTCTTTCTTTTTTGTCAAACTGTAGTAATCCTCTAGTATTTATTATTTGTAAATGTTATTATTACCTACTTATCGCGAATACTGAAGGACAATTTTAATGGGTAAAGTTGTATTATGATAATTTTATTTCGATGTGGGGCGAAATGGCGAAATAGCGTGCGTTGCTTCATTACCTTTCAGTGCTATTACTGTTGTAAAACATTTCTATTAGTGGACAAGAACCTAATACCTACATACCAAAGGGAGAACAAGAGCTCTAAATCAGGGATCCGTCTTAAAATAATGATTAAATATAATACTTAACAAGCATTTATTCAAGAAAACTTAAAAACTTCTAAATTTTACTACAAACTACGTCATAGCACAATGTATTTGATATAAAAGATAAGTCTTTATTTTCACACAAAAAGCTTTTTACCGAGTTTTCTACCGTAATTTGGATACTCAAATTTAATTATACACTGTGTGTTTCTTCGAAGGCATTAATGGCATAAAATGCGCATTTAATCCTCTTCAAAGTATTCTAGACCTTAGTCCATGTAGTCAAGGGCGATAATGTAACGAGACCGGCCGAGTGAGGTCAAGCTTAAAGCCCTAGCTGGTACTAATTTCGTAGAAGTCCTAAAAGTATTATTCAGTTTAGATTGCTAGTTTAGAGCTTATAAATAAATATCAAACGAAACGGGAGTTGAACGTTTGACCTTTACTTACTTCTGTTAAACTGATTTATTATGCTTATCTACCTAATTGTTTTTGTTGGCTCGATAGCTTTGAGCTTGTAGGAATACAAGTTCTTTTTTTCCTTTAATCAGCATTATTTTTTAATTCGCAATACTTCGCCATCGCGTTTTGCTGATCCATCGTTATATTTAATGAATTGGTGATCGAAAATTTAAGTTTTTTTTTCATACCTATCGCCAAGCCAAGGATAATGAAATAAAATATATATTATTACCGTAAATTATGAGTAAGATTATACAACATATAGAATAGGAAATATTACATAATTTAAATTATGTCAAGGAACATTAGATCAATATCTGTTGGTTGCTTAATAAGCATACAGCTTAATGAACACCCATAAGAAGTGCTTATGGGTGTATAAAATTATTGTTATCTTGGTAAAGTTAACCTATATTAAATTATTAACAGTTAATTAGTCCAATCATTTATCAATAAATGTAAAAGGTCAGACTATTGGACCTAGCTACAAATAACTCAATATATGTACCTACCAATATTATTGTGTCGGTTTGGATTTGTGCCCGCTAAAGGTAAAAGCAAAACAATGATGAGGCTAACAGTGGGACGCCCCCCGAACCGTCCGGCCAGCAATCTTAGGGCCTGTGCGCACTGCGATTTTTTCCACCGCATCTTTTTGGGACACGATTTTTAAGTCACGCTATTTATATAATTTCCCGCAATACCTTCGTATAAACTTTCCATATGTCACTTTTTTGCTACAAAAATATCGCGCTACTAAAAAATCGCAACAAGCTATACCTGTGTGTGCGGGAATATATTTTATATTTACCGTTGGGATGATGTGGAATTCTGGAGACAGTGTACTGTATATTTATAGAAAATTCATATAACACTTTATTCAAAGTACAATAAAGTTCTATAAATAGTCCTATAAAAGAACTAAGATAAATATTTTCCTTTTCAAATACTCCAAAGAAATGATTAAGAGACGTACCTGTTTGCGGATACCATCTCCGCTAATCTCTTCAGATCTTTCAACAGATAGGTATTGGGCATAGAACAACGCGGACTCGGGTGACCATTCATACTCAATGGTATTGGGAGTTTCACCCTTCTTACTACATTATAAACGCGAAAGTGTATTTGTCTGTAAGTAAGATATAATGTTTTTGTTTGTGTGTGAAGGCAAAAGATGTTAGGTTTAGGTAAAACCTCTTTAAGGCGAAGCAAAGTTTACGGACTATGATGGTACCATAGGCGAAGTTTCGGCATACCTATATGGATTAACTAACTGCAACTACTCTATAAATAGAATACACTCGTCAGTAGGGTTTACAAAAGAAGGTAGTACTTAGTTAGTTCCAGAGCGCACAGTTGGGTATCACCAGTCATCAAGAAGTTGAGTTATAACACTTATAACTCGATAATTAAATCTGTCAAAAAATGTAGGTCGCTATGATGAAACAAATGACAGAAGAAGTACACAGTTGGAAGGTGAAAATAAAACATCATCTTGGTATATCTGATGCAAATCAGGACACCTGACCAAAATGGTGTTGTTTCTGGCTCTGGAGGTGTATTTTTTCGCAATTTTTGTGTCCATTCTACAGCATCTAACTCCACGGTTGACTGTACCTACGTGCGTTTGCGTGGAGTAGAGTAGCGCACAACAGGATATTGGGGGCCGTAACCCGAAGCGATGACTCCTCCGATTTAATACTTATCTCCTTCTAACCAACGTTGGCACCAACGCTTTGCCAATAGAGCCCCATATGCGGTTTAAAATAAAAAATTTTTGCAACCTGTCTCATTTTGCTATTATTATAAAAGTGGTTGAATCTATTTTAAACATTTAGATCTTGGGCTGCAGTATATTTTTATTAGTGTATTATTTAATGTTGGCTCCTTAGTTACATTAAAGTATAATGTATTACGATTTATACGCGCGAGCATTTTAAACTTAAAGATATTTTATAAATACATTTCATTTTTAAAAGAGCAATTATTTGTTGTCGTATTGGCCTGGTTAACAGAGTCAGTTCTATATGTCAGAGGTCGCAGTAATGTGGGTCAAACAATGCTATCGGATCGACGTGTATTTTGTGCTGTCGTTTTTGACATACCTATTTCATTTCTTGTGCAGTTGACAGTGTTAATATTCTCTCTCTCTCTCTCTCTCAGCCTTCCGTAGTCCACTGTTGGACATAGGCCTCTCCTAACGATCGCCACCCCAAACGGTCACCCGCCATCTGCATCCAGCGGCTTCCCGCTACCTTCCGCAGATCATCAGACCAACGGGTTGGGGGGCGACCGACACGCCGTTTGCCGACACGGGGTCTCCACTCCAGAACCTTTCTACTCCAGCGGTCGTCGGCTCTGCGGGCTACGTGGCCAGCCCATTGCCATTTCAGCGTGCTAATCCTTTTGGCTATGTCGGTAACTTTAGTTCTCCTGCGGATTTCTTCATTACGAATCCTATCTCGCAGGGACACGCCTAACATAGCCCTTTCCATAGCACGCTGAGCAACTCTGAGCTTGTGGATAAGCCCTTTGGTGAAGCACCACGTCTCGGCTCCGTAAGTCATCACTGGCAACACGCACTGATTGAAAACTTTTGTTTTCAGACACTGAGGTATGTTTTCAGTGAAGATGTGTCGTAATTTCCCGAACGCTGCCCATCCGAGTTGGATTCTACGAGCTACCTCTTTATCGAAGTTGGATTTACCTAATCGGATCACTTGTCCTAGGTAGGGATACTGATCAACAACTTCGATGGTGACACCTCCTACAGTTACGGGCGATGATGAAACATGTTCGTTCGACATGACCTTTGTCTTGTCCATGTTCATTTTCAGCCCAACTTGTTTAGAGGCATCATTGAGGTCTGTGAGCATTTCGCCCAACTCCTCCAGCGTTTCCGCCATAATAACTATGTCATCAGCAAATCGTAGATGAGAGATATATTCGCCATTGACGTTAATGCCCAGTCTTTTCCACTCTACAAGCTTAAAAACATCTTCCAGTGCACAGGTGAACAGTTTCGGAGAAATAACATCTCCCTGTCTCACGCCCCTTTGCAACTGGATCGGTTTTGTGCTATGTTCGTGTAATCGAACTGACATTGTGGCAGCATTGTACATACATCTCAACACCTCGATATAGCGATAGTCTATATGGCACCGCTGAAGGGATTGAAGCATCGCCCAGAGCTCAATAGAATCAAAGGCTTTCTCATAGTCCACAAACGCTAGACATAAAGGTAGATTATACTCCTCGGTCTTCTGTATAACCTGCCGAAGCGTGTGTATGTGATCTATGGTACTATAGCCTTTTCGGAACCCGGCTTGTTCGGGTGGCTGGAAGTCGTCGAGTCTTTGCTCGAGACGATTCGTAATAACTCTCGAAAACAGCTTGTACACATGGCTCAGAAGTGCAATGGGTCTATAATTCTTCAATAGGGCTTTGTTGCCTTTCTTGAAGAACAAAGTCACTACACTTCTGCTCCATGCCTCCGGGCTTGTGCCTTCGAGTATGACGGAATTAAACAGCCTCCGAAGTGCTATTAAAATCGGTCTACCGCCGGCTTTCAGAAGTTCTGTCGTTATTCCATCATCTCCCGGAGCTTTGTTGTTTTTTAGCTGTTTGAGAGCTATACTAATCTCGTCTAGACTGACGTCCGGAATATCTTCGGTATAGTGTCGGGTGAGTGGCGCTCGGCTGTCGTGAGCACCGCTGGTAATAGGGTTTTGTGTTGTGGTGTATAACTGTCCGTAGAATCTCTCAATTTCTCCCAGAATTTCGGGCACTGATGAAACGGTGTTGCCAGTGTCGGTCTTCAGTTGGGTCAACAGAGTCTGCCGAACAGATCGATCTCTAGCAAAGACTTTGGAGCCCTTGTTTTGCTCTATTGCGTCTTGAATGCGCTTGCAATTGTAGCGTCTCATATCGCAACGTCTTGCTTTGGCGATCTGTCTGTTTAGACGTCTGTATTCGACCATATCAACTGAAGACTGCAACCTCATTTCTCTCCGTTCTCTTATGAGACTCAGAGTCCCATCTGAGAGTTTTTGAGGTCCTCGGTTGGTTCGGGACGAAAAATATTTCGATCCTACCTCTCGGACAGTTTCCACAAACCTATTGTTTAAATCGTCAACTGTAACGCAATTCTCTAAACATATCAGGCGGTCGCAAAGCTCAGACTGAAAGCTTTCGGGATCCTGGATTTGAGCAGGAGTAGGACGGAGCGTGGACTTCATTAGACGGGAGCGTTCTATTTTGCAGTTTATATTCAAAGTGCCTCTAACGAGTCGGTGATCGCTGCCGGTCTTAACCCTACTGATCACTGAGACATCATTGAATATGTGCTTCTTATCCGTCAATATGAAGTCGATCTCGTTTTTAGTCTTCCCATCGGGGCTAATCCACGTCCACTTCCTTTGTGGCTTCTTCTTGTAGAAGGAGTTCATCATATAGAGGCCCTCCTTCTCCAAGAAGTCAGCCAGCATTTGCCCACGATGGTTCCTGACTCCAAATCCATGTGACCCCACTTTCGTCTCGCCGCCTTCTTGTTTTCCGAGTTTCGCGTTAAAGTCTCCCATCACCACCGTGAAATGAGTAGTGAACTTACGCAGGGCAGACGATACGTCTTCATACGCAAGTTCGACCTCATCATCGGTGTGCTTAGATGTGGGTGCGTAAACCTGTATGACCTTCATTGAGTATCGTTTAGATATTCTCAGGATGAGGTACGCAACCCGTGTCGACACACTTCCGATTTCAACGATGTTGTTGACGAGGGACTTATTGACGATGAACCCGACACCCCCTTGGGACAGTTGGTCGCCCTCCCGGTGGTACAGCAAGTTTCCGGACTGGAGAATTTCCGTATCCTCTCCCTCTCGTCGGACTTCGGATAACCCTATAATGTCCCATTTTAACTTGCTGATTTCCTCTTCCAGCTCCTCTATCTTCACGTCTTCCCTCAGTGTCCGTGCGTTATATGTTGCCAGGTGCAAGGGTCGGTTGGGCTGGTAGCCGACTCTCTGCCGGAGATTCTTCGCACCCCCTGCCCCGCCGTTACCGTGACCGCTACCGGAGTCCGGGATAGCGGGGCTGCCGGGGACTGGGGGCCGGGGCTTTGTTTTTTCCATCATTAGGAGGTGTATTTGCCATAATCACCGCGCTTGGCAGGCGTGTTGGTGATTCTCCTTTTTTACGGCGGGAGATCGCCGCCTCTGCTAGGAGAGGAGGTCGGGTCGATTTACCGCCGCCCGACATTCGGCGTTGTCACTCGTTAGCACCACCCAGGGGGCACGTGTAGGGTAACTAGGGTTTGTACCTACGGACGTGAGCGACAAGCCCCCCGACAAGTGTTAATATTATGCTTTTGTAAATATTGTTATTTTACTTGGAAAGCTATATAGTTTGGGAGAGGCTTAAGTCCAGCACAGTGCACTGCTATAGGTATATTCTGCCTAGTTTAGGGTCGGATAGCTGTGTGTGAGATGTCCCCACATATTTATTTATATGATGGCGATTCAACTTTGAATCATATTCAACCTTTTGACATGGGTTAGTACTTTTTGCTAAAATTTACCTTTCGTACATCCCTAATGATATAACAAATACATCAGAACTAGCTATTTCTAGAATCTATCTTTACGTAACCTAATAATATGATAGTATGTCGAGTCATACACATACGCAACTGTCATATCAAGGCATCAGTTATGTGATACTCGGTCCTCATGTCCAGCCTTGTGGTAAATCGACGTCGACCTTCTGATAATTCTATTATGAAATTACGATTATCTTAACTATACAATACATTTAGATAATAGGTAATCCTATTTGCTTACGGTAATTTTTATATGGAATAGTGTTAATCGCTGCTAACCGTTGTTTCATATATGTTGGAAAAAAAATGTTGCTCTCTCTAGGTCTAGAAGATATAAAGTTTAAAACTCTAACCCCCTTATTCATAGAGAAGTTACAAAACGTTTTAACTAATACACTGTTTTGTCCCTCTCCAACAAAGAACAATTTGTTCTTTGACAGAGAGGGACAAAACAGTTTATTAGTTAAAACGTATTGTAACTTTTCTATGAATAAGGGGGTTAGTCTTGGAAACGATTGTATCTCAAATGAATTTACATAATCGTGCTATATGATTATTTTACGTTAAACTACACTGATATAGATACGAACGTCGTGTTTTAGACCACAGGTCAAATAAAAAGTAAGGTTAGTAGTGTCAAAAGTAGTGATAAAACATATCATATATCGGTGTCGAAACCCAATCGCCGTAAAAACCTATAATATACCCGACAGACAGAACATTTTTCCTCCCATATCACTACGACTACAGACAATACTAGAGGCCATAGGTCTCCACTATCAGACGCAGTGAGTCAGAACATAAGCACGCGATGACCGGGCCTGGGGGGGTCATTTTACATAACAAAAAACGAAGTTTCGGAGCGCTGCTGTGCGAGCCAAGACTCTATCTCCTTGTATAAAACGTGCCGGTTTCACGACAGCTCTCGTTTGTTCGTTTTTCGTTAGTATAAAGTAACCCTCTAGTCCGACAAATAGGTATAATAAATAACTGTTGTTATGAATGGAATAGGTTTTTAACTATTGCTCTTTATCGATCATTATGTGTGTTTTAGTGATTAGTAGGTAGTCGTAATGGGCTACTTTGTATGGTTGTTTGAATACGAAACTTAAATGACGATTTACTGAATGAGTAAGAATGGATTCTTGATATTATTTTGTATTTTATGTACCAATTACGAAATATAAACCGTAGCGATAGATAATTAGTATTTGTCTTTATCGCGGAATTCCTTTCTGAATGTGTTCTTGTTACTATTTCACGTAAAAAGAACCTACTAACAGATTTAGGTGAAACTTAACATCACATTTTCATCCCGGAATTCCCACGAGAAAACCTTTCAAACGAAGCTAATTTCTCGCGGGAAAGCTTCGTATAAATGTGTGCTTTCTATAACTACATACCTACTATTAGAACTATAAGCTGACCTACAGAGATTGTGCTATGTGAATATCTAATCTATTCGACTTTATGACGAAGATTTATTGTCTCTCGTAAATATTTTATTGACATCATTTGGGTTAATGGCGATTGACGACTAATATTTTTTTATTATTTCTTGATTGACATCATAATAAAAAAAAAAAAAAACACGCACTCACGCCTTGTACTAATGTACTCCCTTGCGGGGTAGGCAGAGGTGCATTGCTGCACCCACTTTTCGCCAGAGTGTTATGTTAGTCCCAATGTAATAGGGGGCGGGCCTATTGCCATTTTACGGGCACATCATAATATTATAGGAATTTAGTTTGCCAATTTAATGATACAGTTTCCTTTACATTTAGTTTCCGAAATGAAAGATGTGATGATTTGCCTATTTGAAGAATCTTCTGGTAATTATTTCGACAGACATTTTGTTGAACATTGAAGTCAAAGAAAGTTGGTGAAAGTTAGATTAAAGTCATTGTGCATTGCCAGCCAGTATGAATTTTAAAAAGTTTTTTGTGCTTATGTGGTTGTGCAATATGAACCTTAGGATCTAGGTCAGAGGGTTACCTTGTGCTTAACAATATGTTTTCAATATATATGACGAACATCTATGGTTTTCGAGATAATATATATTATATTTTTTATCTGTTGTACTATAAGTTTACAGTGTACTACATATTTAACATTGTGCACATTAGCTATATAAAATAAACAAGGTTAAGTAGAAAAAATACCACACATTAAGACAAAGACACGTTCCATTTATTTAACAATGTAAATACAATTACATGTACACAGAATCCTTAAAAAAACGTTTAAATACGTAAGCAAATAGTATTGAATAATAATAAGTATTAGGTTGATTGTATTTGTTAAAGTTATGAAAACAAGCTAGATTTCCCTTTATTTATTTATTTATTTATTTAACTCTTTATTGTACAAATATTACAAATAAAAGTACAAAGGGTGGACTTAACGCTAAAAGCAGTTTATTCGTTAATTTACACAGTCAAGTTTTAAGTGGAGGCCGCGACTAGGCAAACGTAGTGTGGGACGCCCTCCGGCTAGATAGGGTGACGACTTGCGAAAGGTGGCTGGTAATGATTGGATGCGGAAAGCTAAAGATCGCATCCAGTGGCGTGCTTTGGGAGAGGCCTACGTCCAGCAGTGGACTGCTATAGGCTAATGATGAAGTTTAAAGTCACTGTAGGCTCTGACACAAGTGGACATAAGTGCACCATAAACATTGGCTTAGCGCAGAATATTTTTTTTAATAGCTCGATATTTTTGTCGCAGAAATAGATATAGCGTCTGTGAGTTTGTATTATGTTTGTCGCTGTCGCATAATAAAAAGATAAATTATATAAATAGCGCTATTTTCGATCATGTTCGAAAGTGACATCTCAGTGCGCGCTTAGTTTTACTCTATGAAGCACATATTCTTCACCAAACAGCCTTCTTCTTCTTCTAGTGCCTCTCCACTACTGGAGGTTGGCGGTCAGCTCTGCATACTCCGTTCTATTCTGCCTACACATTTACAAACTGAACAGTATTTGTATCATGTCCTCAGTTTTCCGTACATGATCTAAACAGTCTTATGAACACTCGGCCAGCCCTAGGCTCGTTTAGTGCTAATTACCACAACCCTGGGTTGACTCACCGCTCCACTGCTATACACTACTACACATGACACATACAATACAGTAGTAAAGCTGCTCTTACCTAAAAGAACTATGATATAATTAAAGCTATCGATGTTAAATGTTATTTGTCACACCAGAGTAAACCACTGTGACCAATACAGGATTACCTATTGTAGGGAACAGAGGCGAAAAGGATATATTCACAGGCCACATTCAATGTAGCATGTAATATTTAGATTTTATATTCTTACTAGCTGTTCTCGCGCGCTTCGCTTCGCCTTAAAAAGTTTTCCCGTGGGAATTCCGGGATAAAAAGTAGCCTATGTTCTTTCCCAGGGTCTAGCTAGACCGTATGTATACCAAATTTCATTCAAATCCGTTCAGTAGTTTTGGCGTGAAAGAGTAACAGACAGACAGACAGACAGACTCAGTTACTTTCGCATTTATAATATTAGTTAGGATAGTACCTTTGTTAATGAAAATGAAATAAATTATGATTATGATAAAGCTTCTGGTAACGTTATAAGCACTAGGCATGGTATTCTTCTTAGAGTGTCGGTCAAACGCCAGTCCAGATCTAGTATTAAGTGGTCCAGTATAGAACATTAAATGAATATACGTCTTCTATACGTTTATCTAAAATGTGTTTTGTTGCAAAATTAATTAATACGTTGTGACCCAAATTTGACGAACCTATACCACAAAAGGATTGTTTTGAACATCCTTTTAGCCACGAATTCATCTAAATATTTTAACCTTGTCGAAAGTTGTAAGCTTGACTTCGGTCCTCTCTCCGTTTTGTAGCCACAACAGTACTTACACTATACCACTTCTCACTCAGAGATGACTCATTATATCCGCCAGATGTACAATGCACGGTTCACTATCACGTGCGCAGTGTAAACATTTATACTGAAGCCAGTACAGAGTAATAGTGGCTTAGAGCGTTTGCGAGTGTCAAAAAGTATACATTTACTGTTAGGGACAATATGTGGCTGTTATTAAAAAGAGATAAATATGTTATTGAAGTACAGTGTAACTGTACAGTAATAGATACAATAATTATGTATTTTAAGTCTGTAAATTATTCTGATTTTTTAATAGAATTACGAGTAGAATTTTAATACGCACCTGTATATATTTTTCTGAACTAAACTAAACTTTATGCATACAATACATGATTACCGGGTGTTTAACCTGTAGTGTATACTGGAGGTAGTGGATAAAAATAATTCCCTTAGGAATATCGTAACCCAACCCCTTTCCCTAATTAATGAGTTACAATTTTTATCACCCAGATAGGTACTCATAGTAGTTCTGTCCTAAACAAACTTTGCAAATGTTTAATTGAGGTAATGGCCATTGAACAATTTAATGAGAAAGTTTTCAGTTTGGGTAATGTTATCGCCGGATATGCTAGAAAGTTTAATTATGTTATCACTAAAGATGGTCTCATGAATTCATATTACCATAGTGAAAAATATGTCTTTATACTATATAAAATTGTTATTTTGTGTTCCGTGAAATCAAATAAGATTTGATCACGCACGCTGATTAGCGCGCCTTTTCCCCGCGTTCCGCGTGCATATTCCACGCATTACAATGAATACTTGTACGAAAAGAACACTTGCAGGTGTCACGCGTGCGGGGCAATCCCGCGTGCGTGATGGAATCTGAACGATATTAAAAACACCCTAAAGTAGTATTCTATTCTAACCAAAAGTATCCATTGTTGCAGCTTACCATGCCCCGTGACCATCCAATGCCGTGAGCCACCATGGACACTCTCCACGTGTCCGCCGCCAGCAAGGCATCCTCCCGCAGCCAGAGCCCCGCGGGGGAGGTGTCCGATGACGTCATCCGCTCCCGCGCCGCGCCGCCGGCCAACCACAATGCGGGCAGTGTGAGTGCATCCAATCAGAGTTGGGGATTGCGGTGATGGACCGTTCTGAGTTAGCCAATTGCAGTTGAGGATTGCTATGCTGCATAGGATTGTTTTGTTTAAAAGGAGGCTTGATACATGGCTAGGTGGGGATTCTCAGATGCAAAAAATTATAGTTGCTTGTGTGTGGCAAACGGTTCTACCTTTTTTGGCCTAAGATTTATTTGCCTAATCTCGTATTGCATAGTAACGTTTGGTCAAAATCTCGTTTCACCGAAAATCGTATGGCATAAATCTCTTTTAGTAAAAAGTTATTTCGCATAATCTTGTTTAGCCTAATAATGGTATAGCCTAATCTTGAATAGCCTAATAATGCTATGGCATAGGTTATATATAAAGTAATAATATTCGTTTGGCTTTAACTTTGTTGCAGCGTCTCCCTACATAGCGCAAACTGGTACCTTGTATTGTGGCCGCTAAGTGGGAAACGCTCCGCTCCGCTTCGCTGCGCTCCGCTTTGCTTTTGACGAAAATGTGCACCTAACACGCTCCTCCTCGCTTTGCTCGTCGTCGCACCTATCTTTAGGTTTCGATCCTATGGGGTTTAATGGCGTTTGTAATAATTATAATGGTCATTCACTTTCGATATTTTGATCATTTAATATCGTGATTTTCGGGATGTAGGAGAAAAATACCACAATTTGTACATTTAAAACATACTTAATATAGTATTTGTAAAGATAATATTAGGAGAAACAAGATTATACCAATACGAACAATTAGAGCAAACGAGACTTAGGTGTTTCAAGTTTGTGCCAAAAGAGTTTTAGACGAAACGAGTCTTATGCCACATAAGACTTGGCGAAGTAATGATTCTACCAAAAAAGTTTAGACCTTACGAGTTATGCGAAACGAGTTTAGGATAATAAAGATTAGGCCAGATGAGGGGAACCCGTGGCAAACGATAGTGGACCTCAAATTAAGCCTAATGACCGCTGGCGAGGGTCAGTAATAGTCAATATCGCAGACGGTAATTCTGGGAACTTTCATTCTTCCTGCTGTAGATACGATAAGATCAAAATCTGTTTAGTCGTTCAAAACTTATGCGGAGAATGTGAACACTCTCGTGTGGCTATCTCTATGAATCACAACTAAATAGTGTGACAGAGTAAGAAATATAAGCATGCAAATGTTCTACGTGATATTTTTACGTTTGTCTTTGCATTATATTGTTAAAGATGTTATGGCACTTTGCACAATAACATTTACATACGATTATGTGCTGTGTCCAACCATATATAGCCGCATACAAATAAAGCGGAACACAAACAAATGACCACTCAATACTACAATGTATAAATTTAAAATATGCACTGAGACTTGGATACTTTTAAATTAGCTCAAACATAGCTCTCTTACGTTTGGCTGCATTCCAAAACCGCTGTTCATTCTACGTTTACATTTTCGCCAACTCTGTACACCCTAAAACAGTCTCTATTGTTTACGTGATATGATTCAGAAAGGTTATTTGTGTATTGTCAGCTGGGGGTCAATATAAAGTGAACGGTAGCGCGGGGTAGTTCTGAGTAGTTTAATGGGTAATCGACCGAGAGTCGGCAGGGTTGCCAACAACACGTTGAGGTGTTATGTTTCCCTGTAGTGCAGTTTGGATCGGATTAATGTTTGATATTTTTATACTATAAATACTATGACAAAACTTTCCGCCGACATTTTTGAAAACAAATCGTTCACGTTCACGCTGTATTGCTTTGTACCTGTTAAGACTGTTAAAAGCGAGTTTTAAATTAGTGTCTGCTGCCTGAAAAGTAATACTCCTAAGGGGTTAAGAGGGTGAATCACAAATTTGGTCGATAGTATACCTACCATCCTCAGCCCTCCTTATTTTGTAACAACATTATCATCACCCAACAATCAATAACACAGCTGCACTTTCTGAAATAACGTAAAAAAAATATATGTCTTCTGGCAACATGTATGAGACCTTCGTACACAAGGCTGCTTTACCTATCCTGGCTGGGCCCAGCGTCATGGATTCGATATCGACGTTTAATGTGCCACCACTCTCCGTATGTATGGCAAATCGCGAAATAGTTACTTTTATCTGCGTCAATAACGAACCCGTGCCGCTGAGCCAGTGCGTCCCACATTAACCCCCCACCCCCCCTTACCCGCAGGAGCCGGGGTCGTCGTCGTCGTCACGCCACGGCGAGTTCGTGAAGCACCACGCCAAGTCGCACTCGCGCGACCTGGGGACCAGCCCGCTCAGCGCCAACAACTCCGGCAACTCTAGGGAGTGAGTATAGTTTGGACTGTTTCAGGCATAAATTGAGTGGTTAAAGTTCAAAAGAAGGGTGAGAAGTTCATGGAAAACGCTAACAAATAGGTTGTACATTTTGTACATTCACTAATCAATCTACCTTATACACAGATATAGATACTATAAATCACCAATTAATCTACCTTGTATGTACCTATAGGTACGTCCGGAGCACCCGGCGTTCAGCGAATCACAGCTAATTTGACTGGCTAATCTTTTCACCACAGTGACAAACTTTATCTAGCTCTAGCCCTGTAGCACGGGGCGCTGTTAAGACGTGACAAAAGTTCTCCGTCGCGCTGGCTCTTGAGGCTGCGCGATGTGAGTGAGCGCGATGCAAATATTTTGTCACGTCTTAAATGCGCCTCGTGCTAGCCCTCCTAGAACTCACCGACATGCTCAAAAGAAGATTTACCTCAGCTAACGCTGCATGTTTATGCTCCAACTCTCCACTGGAAACCTCATGTACCCCCGTATACCATTATTAACCCCCACCCTCTCTACTTTCAGTCTAGAAGATTCGCCCCAAAAGAAGATGCTCCCTGGTCTAATGGCTCCTGCTGACTACAGCGGCGTGTATAGTCCCAACGTGTCGTACGCCATGTCATCAGCTGACGAGTACGGGTCACCCGCTTATAGAGGTAAATGTCAGCGACTGATGTTATAAGAAAGGCGGGCAAGGTTTCGGCTATGGATGTCAAGTTACGATGAGTTGAAGTGTGGATATAGGATAGGCGGGTAAAATGGCGACGACATTTTATGGATGAAATTCTGGCTGTTAGTCGTTGTATATTTTTAATATTTATGTGTTGTAGATCTGTGTCTCTAATCCAGTGGTAGATGCCAGTATACCTATAGAGGTATACTATAACTATAGAGTTAGTTTTATAAAATTTGTGTAGTATTTTTTTTCATTAACTTTCTTTTATTCCCAATTCATATTAGATAGGAAATAGAATCTAGACTTAGTATTATATAGATTGTCTATTTTGATTCTAGGTCAAGATGGAGATTACGGCTCTCCAGGTAATAAAATAAATCTAGATCTCAAATAGTTTTCCCACATCATATCCATATATCGAATTGCATGGGCACAAATTAATAGAAATACATTTAACAAAGACTGTTATAAATAAATTATGTATTCTATAAGGAAAAACAAATGTAAATATTGATATCATTAACGCACAAATGTTTTATGCATGTTCCATCACACTATAATTTAATTAATATACATACGCATTACTCAATTAACATACGAATAGTTCTGTTATTTGTAAGTTATTAGTATGTTAGAAGATAAAATCATTTTCTTATCTGTACGATACACACATCGAGTACCATTGACCACCGGGTATTTCAGTATTTCTTCTAAAACAAAACTGCTTCAGAATAAGAAATATCATATTCTAATATTGTTTTCTTTTCGACAAATAATCACTATTCCCTAAATCCAAAAAAAATAAAAACGTGGTCTACATCTATTTATTATAACCATCAGTGCTCTATCGCCCACTGTTGGGTATATGCCACCTTTTGTATAAATATACTCCAAATTTTTCCCTCCTAACACCTCTTACTAATACTTCTCAAAATTTTGTATCAAACATCCCTATTTAAACCACCACAATTGTAAATTTCCAGACGAGAACGACTCCACCCCCAGCGGCACCTCGTCGAAGGCGCAGGCCGCCATCGCGCACCTCAACAGCAAGATCGTGAGGACCAAGGACCTCATTAGATTGGAGCAGACTATACGGGATGGTGAGGGAGAATAGAATAGATTAGAATATTCGTTTATTTGTCCACCAACCCGCACTAGGCTAGCATGCTGGACTAGGCCTTAGGGTGTTTTTAAAAACATGCGGGATTCATCACGCATGCGGGATGGCTGCCATTTTCCCGCGTCTCGCGTGCATATTCGTAATTCGTATTGTGTCATACGGTCAGAGTTCAGAATAATGCCGCATGCGTGATGTATCCCGCACGTTGTTAAAACAGCCTAAACCCTTCCTTCATTGGAAGGAGACCCGTGCCCCAGCAGTGAGGACGTGATGGGTTGTGATTATGAATGCAGGTGTAGTATATGTAGCTACAGTTCGAGTATACAACAGACGTAGGCGCAGCAACACATGGCGCACCTCATAGATAAATTGCTGATTTACAGTTGCAGGCTACGGGTTATAATGTCGCCCTATGTCTTTATAACGAGTCAATGTTATACCTACCATAATCTCCCATAAAAGAATTAATTCTACCATCTCTACCCCCCCAGACAACGTGAACGAATACCTCAAGCTAGCAGCCAACGCGGACAAGCAGCAACTCGGCCGCATCAAGGCGGTGTTCGAGAAGAAGAACCAGAAGAGCGCGCTCTGCATCGCTCAACTGCAGAAGAAGCTCGAGGGGTACAACAAACGCATCCGGAACTGGGAGGTACGGTTAGGGATGTAGACTCAAATCTAGCCCAGTCTAGACCCAATGAGGTTCAGTCACATAACGGAAAAATCCAATTTTTGACTAATACATTGCATGTGTTATGATATTCTTAGCACACTACTTTTTGAATTTTTGAAATCCGTCCATAAATTGCAAAGTTATTTAATATTTTATCGGGCTTGGTTTTAAAACGCGCGCCTCTTGCTTGTGTATAGCGATGACGTCATACGACTGAATCCGCGCGTGATCGCAGTAATCCATCATCAGCCAATAATCATCCACTGCTGGACAGGACATAGACCTCTCTCAAGGAGCGCCACAACACTCGGTCCTCGGGCTTCCTCATCCAACCACTACCGGCTACCCGCCTAAGTCAAGCTAATCGTTATACCAAATTATTTTATTTGTTATGACCATAGTGCTGCAATAATTTATATTAACTTATTTTAAACTAACTAATTGTGAAACGCTTTAAAGCAGCATAAACTAAAAACCCTCAAAGTATTTTAAATAATATTTTAAATAACACTCCAAAGTAGTATGGTTGCTTCTAGTTTAACTATGAATGTAGCTAAAGCTCTGTTGAGAAGTGAATTGTTAGCTAAATTCCAAAGTCCGCATATCTAATGCTCCTATCCTCTCAAAATCCTACACTGCATTCATTCGTACTGGGCACAAAAGGTAAAGACACACAAAGATTGTTTACCTTTTGTGCCAAGTAAGGACAAATGGATTATACCCACCCGCCTACCGCTATATTGCTCGACAATCTTAGTGCCCAGAAACAGTGTTATAAGTGTTGAGTTTAGTTCGTTCTGTCTCAGGTGGGCAGCGGCGGCCAGGCGCACCGGCAGCCCCGGGAGGTGCTGAGGGACATGGGGCAGGGGCTCAAGTGAGTAGACTGTAAACTCCAGCTTTTGTTAGTATTTGGTAAATAATCTGTGGAAGTAGTCAGGCGAATGGCGCACGGATGTTTGTCTGGAAGACAACTGAATAGCGCGGTTATTTGTGCTTTGTCAAGTGATCTACGTATATAAGTAAAATATTAGTAACTCAATTAGTAGCACTTTATTAGATATTCTGTAAAGTCAGTAAACTTACATAGTTATAAATATCCTCAGGAATACGCCTTTCCCAAGTAGCGCAACAACGCTTTACTTCACTTAAGGCTTCATTATGCAATTTGCCTGACTAATCCTGTCACCACGATGACAAACCCTCGTTCGTAGAGCTCGTGATGATTAGGAGTGCATCTATACAGTATACAAACAATGTTTAATAGAAATCGTTAGTGCTGGTGGTCGTAGCGTACATATATATCTCTTTTGCTAACCGTACCCACCCCCTTCCCCCAGGAACGTGGTGGGCAGCAACATCCGCGACGGCATCACCGGGCTCGGCGGCAATCATTAAGCTAGCCTTTTCCGTTTAGGAGTAATTTGGTCCTATTGTCACTGGAACTTTTAGATTGCTCGTGAGGGTACATGACATAAAGAGGCAAGAAGGTGGCAGAAAACAAACATGCACCTCACTAGTGTATGGACGAAATTTTGACGTATCTCTTTTGTTAACCGTACCCTGCCCCTTTCCCCAGGCACGTGGGCGGCAACATCCGCGACGGCATCACGGGGCTCGGCGGCAGTTATTAAACTAGTCCTTTCTGTTTAGGAGTATTTTTTGTGCTATTGTCACTGGAAATATTTAATTGCTCGTGTGTGTACAGTCAGCTGCATAAGTAGCTATGCATAAGTAGCAAGGCACTTTTGTGCCTTGTCAATCTAACAAACCGCCTATCCATTCATTGAAACTCAGGTTTGCTCAGTTTGGCAAGGTACATAAGTGTATAGCTACTTATGCAGCTGACCGTAATTGGCATCTCTCTTTTGCTAACCCTACCCTCCCCCCTCCCCCAGGAACGTGGGCGGCAACATCCGCGACGGCATCACCGGGCTCGGGGGCAGCGTGATGGCGGCGCCGCGCGAGTTTGCGCACCTCTTCTCACGGTCCAACCGCTTCGGCTCGGCGGATAATATCGCGCAGCTCGCCGGTCTGTACTGTATACTTATATGTTTGTTTTTTTAACTCTTTTGTTGCACAAACATAATACAGGGTGTAGTAAAAAGGGTCACCCCCTTTCGGCTTAGGATACCCTTTTTGCAACATTCTGTATACGATAGTCTTGTGGTTATTTGGCTTACACACGTATTTTTATATCCTACGTGTGCTTATGGGACGTTTATATTACATGGGTTTTGCCGTCGCTTCAGAAATCGCATTTCCACGGTTCTACGAATACTTGTACCGCGTTTACATGGGTTGGTTTTCGCAGTCGCTTGACAAATCACATTATAAAACTAGGCTTTAAGCTGTGTTCAGAGTATGAAACTGTGTACTAGGTATTCATACGCTGCAGTTTGCCTATTGGGACCTCTTTTATTAAAGCTTACTTTTTGATGATTTTAAACAATTATTTTCCCTTTATACTTACATTTTTAATCACAGAATTATTTAATTCTGTTCTTATAATATAAAAAATATTTATGCTGGATGCCTTAAATTAAGCATTGTAAGGTACAATACACATTTACTTTTACAATATTTCATGTAACACTCCACATCTCAATTACTACTTATATACCTATATTTATAGTTTAATATTAACATAGTTATAATATCTAACAGATAACACTGGGCCTTGTAAGTACAATACAAGTTAAACCCCTCTTATTTTCAATCAATCCCTATTCTTAAGTCACAAAATTTCATACATACACACGTACTAGTTACTCTCTCTTACTTTGTAAATAACTCTTTATCTATACTAACCTTTCATATCTCATGTATTAAACTTATTGCACCTTTCTTTCATTTAGAAGCTATTTCTCAACAACTGAACTTAGGGCTATAGTCATCCAAATTCAAACATTATTTTATTATTTAAGAACTCAATTTAAGTTACTAATACAAACTTTGTAGTAAAAATATCAAGTAAACGATTGTAGTAAAGATGCACTTTGAAATATGAAATCACAGTTTAAATAGCGCTATTGTTTATGTGTGACTAGCAGTTATGGCTCTCATACAAGCTCAGAAACAATTTGTTCATCAAATTGACTGTAACATTTCCTGCTAGCAACCATTATTTTGTTATTTACTTACACAAGTAAATATACAAACTCAGCGAAGTGTACAGTGTATAGACCCCTAACATACTGAATGACATATCCTTTAAAATACGTTCTAAATTGTGAATATCTGAGGGCACGGCAGTGCCCCAGCCAAGTCTCGAGCATAATATTAACATTATGTAACTTACCTTTAAAATAACCTTTATTTATTTACAAAACAATCTTACACTTCAGTAAAAAATGTTGTCTTCATATTTATGATTCTGATTGTACTTAACTTCTATTCTGAAATAACCTTCGCATGTTATATGACCTTAGCCACCATACACTACTTCATTCTGACGTATTTTGTAGTAACAATAATACAGAACTATGATAGTACCAGACTATTCTATTCCGTAGAGACCAGACTGTTGCTATTATTTTTATTACAAACTTTGCCTATCTATGATAAACAAATACGTAATCTGATTATTGACTCAACTTTAGATCACTCTAATCTTAAGATATGATAAAGTTACTAATTCAGTAAGATATTCATGGAAGGCTCATCGTTGGATATGTATGTGAGAAAACCTAGCCTAGTCAAAACACTCAAGTTTGAAACACTGTCACTTTCGAAAATCAAACAGAATCCAGCAATAACTTACACATTGTGATAATATCAGTGTAAGATAAAACATAAAGGCCTGTACACACTCATTTAACAGAAGGTTATCCATATTTCATTTGTTTTTGAAACAGAAAGAGCCCCCCTTATCCGAACGGGGAGTAGTTTGTAAAAAATTACGTTCATCAGAAAATTTTATATTTTTACGATGAATAAAAAATTTTGAGTTTGAGTTTGGCAATAAATGCTATTTTTACTTTACTTTTATATTATCATCATATTAGTCCACAAAATGCATTTTTTCAGGCTAGCTTGGTTAAAAACAAAAATACGTCTAAAATAATTAATCTTGGCAGCCTGACAAAAATAATTTTGTGGACTAATATGATGATAACAGGGATACGTTTGAAGCTATCACTGCCATAGCAATCTCGATTTAAGAAACGTCAATCCATATAATTTTTTGGCTTAAATAGAGATTTAACACTAAATCTAGATTTAGTATGTTTGTGCAAGTGGTCCTTACGGTGTAAACTTATTACCTTATTAGCCATCCATTATGTATGTTTGGAACTAGGGAAAAATATAAAAAGTGCTTACCTTGTTTCTGATGTGGCCATGCCCTTACACTTATAGATAAAATGCATAACTAATCTTTCAGTGTCAAGGCATTTCTTGACTTGGCGCTACGTTTTCTATGTAATCTACTCAGATGTTTGTGCAAACGAAACTTTATTTATGTAATGTCAAGGCTTGTTTTAGCTAAACCAAACTAAGGTTACACAAGCTATTATGAGTGTTATGAGAATTATATAGTTCGACTTGTTAAATTGTTTTGTTATTGTTAAAAGTGTGAAGTACAAATATGTAATGTGAAATGTTGTTTTTTAAGAATTGTAGAAGATGCCGGGACAAAAAACGTAAATTATTTTTGAATTACTAGTTTCTATGCTCCTATTCTATGGTGGTTGAATTTTTCTTAGCAAAAATATACGTAACTGCAAATTTAACGGCCCAATTAATTGATGATTTGTGTGATAAATTCCATTAAAATAAAGAAAACCACGCTTTGCTTATTCACGTAAACATTAATACAAAGTATAGCTATACAAAATAATGTCTAAGGACTAAGTACCAAGCATACCTTACCTATTGCTAGTAGCAAAGTTTGATTATGTAAGAGTACTCGACAGAATTATCTCATAATATTTTTCACACATATTTTAATCTCGATCCTAAGCTATGCATTATTTATTATTGTATTTGTATTATGTTAGTGAAAGACTTGCTTCATTTATTTTATAATCATCCCTTTCAAATCAAACCTATCCTTAATCAGGACTAATCATAAGATAGATTTCATATTTCTTTCCATCACAAACAGCACACTTGTATAATGTCCCTACACAAATCACTGAAACTAACGTAACAATTTATACCTAATAAGGTTAATTTTCTCTTGGAGTGTCGCCTAAATTATGTTGCTTATATGTCTGTCTCGTTCTTGCACGCTAGCACCACAACACGCGGAGTTGAGAGGTAAATATATGCTGCTTTATATCTACCTAATATACCATACCATTGGAGGAAATGAGTCGCGAGTTACTGCTTCTTGCAATACGACTTACTGCTTATTCCAATAATATTATACATAATTTTACAAGCCAAAGACGTACAATTTATGAATTCATGCTTCTACTATGTTGCGCACATATTAAAATAGTGAAGAAGACATCTCTATAGGCGATGAAATTTACAAATTCTGTAATGATTATTTATCTTTAGCTATGATTGAAACACTATGATTGGAAAAGGGGATTTCCGTCCTTCATTCCCAACCACCCCACCAACAGCCAACCTACTCCAAAATCCACCGCCCCATCCAACATCCAACCACCGGTATTGAGTTGTCTACAACGTTGCAGCGAACGCGTCGTCCGAAGGTTCCCGAGCGTCAGAGGCCGGCGAAGCGGCAGCGCCGCGCGGGTCCACACTGCCCAGAGCGGCAACGTCGCCCGCGCCCAAGTTCTCACCCGATGCCAGCCCGAGCTCGTCCGTCACTAGTGAGGGGGGACCGTGAGTGTGATGTTTGATGTTATGGATTTTGGATACTGGTCGGCGCTAGGTTAGCGCTTATTACAGTCCGCCAGCTGGCAGCCTGACATGTGAACTAGGTATATTGTTTAGGAAGGAGTTTTATGTGTGATGAAACCTACACGGCAGGCTGACTATTTTATGGATTGCATTTCCTCGATTCATTGAGGAAATTCTACCCTCTGTGACAGTCTACGAATTACAAAAATGTAAGTGTACAATTGTGTGTATAATTTTATGCTGAACAGATATAAGGGTAATGTAGGAAAATATCGACATTTCCACGTTGGGTTGTTCTCAATAGGAATTTAAATACTCGATCGCTGGATACAAAACTCACAATGTTCTATTTCTTTTCCTCTCTATAACACAAACAGAGAGGGGCCTCCCACTACAACGTGAGTGAATGCATGGAGCCTCCATAGCTATAGAAAAAACGTTTGTCATTTTGATATCATGAACAGTTATTTTTTATCATATTATGTTTTTTCTGAATCTTGTCATCTAATGTCATTGTAACATCTTCTAAATAAATCGCAATTTTATCACATCTTATATTGCACTTACGCTTTGAATAGTTTTAATCCAGTGCCATTTCTTCAAAGCTTTATTTCCAATTTCCATACTTAATAAAAAAAACATACACTGTTTATTTTCATATCCATCTAATCATCAAGCTTTAACATTCTCATCCCTTTCTTGATGTAGTGGCTACAAATCGTTCCAAATATTTATGTATTCATCAAAATCCACCTCCTATACAAATTAAGCATCCATCATTTCCCTCTTGTCAAAAGTACCACTAATTATCCACACACATTTTAACCTAAAGCATGATCTAAAATTTCAGTTACCCGACGCAGGGGGGTTCAAACAACATGTCAGAGGCGACGTTCTCCATCAAGCCCATCCTCAACGAGTTGAGGGAGAGACGGGAGGAGTACGAGCGATTGGCTGAGAAGATGGATGCTTTGAAGGTTAATAATCATGCCTAAGAATTATTAGAGGCAGACCAAGAAAGAGATGGCGGGACGACTTGGACAATTTTAACACGGAATGGTGTGAGCAGGCCCAAGAAAGGGATACGTGGAATGTTCAGGGAGAGACCTTTGCCCAGCAGTGGGACACTAGAGGTTAAGAAAAAAAAAAAAAAAAGAATTATTAGCTTAAACATTCTTGCCTGAGTTTTTTCCCTTTATTTCTTTCTTATTTAATCTTCATTTATTTTTGGATTTTTGTCTCTAAAAGAGACTAGATGACAGTCCCATCGTTTCACAAATTTACTTCTTTATAGATACTTTGTTGGTCACGTGGCTTTTTTAGTATCTAAAGGAAACATCCACTTTATACGTTTTACGTGCGCCATACGACAAGATTATTTCCTTTATTTCTCGTCACATTCCGTTCGATTTCACATAGAGTACAGTTAGCTTGGTGTAGCATTTAATCAGTGCTCCTGTTACAGAACCTGTCGCAGGAGGTGTCGTTCTTCTCCATACAATCAGTCTACCTTTATTTCTCTACGTTGCCATTGTCCTTTGCATCTAACCATTCAGTACAATTTGCTTGGTGTAGCATTTAATAATTGCCCCTGTTGCTTACAGAACCTGTCGCAGGAGGTGTCGTTCCTGTCGGCGGCGCTGCAGGAGGAGCGCTTCAAGTCGGAGCGCCTCGAGGAGCAGGTCAACGACCTCACCGAGTTGCATCAGAATGAGGTCAGCAATGTCTAAGGCCGTATATTTTTATTTAATTCTTTGTTGCACAAATATAGGAAAATGCACAAAAGGTAAACTTAATGCTAAGAGCATTTTCTACTAAGCCAACCTACCTACAGAAGGCCGTAAACAAAAAGAAATCTGGAAACTTATAAGTGCTTATTTTTTATTATGCATATTTTGCTGATTTGAGCGCTGGTTCCGCAAAGTATGAAAAAGTAAGCGCTTATTTGCTGGTCCGCGTTCCCAGCAGGCCAATTTACAGCGTTACTAGGCGCGCGTAACACTGTAAATTCCAGCCGCCATTCCAAAGCGCAAAACTAGCAAACTAACAATTTTTCCTACCTTACCTACCTTTCCTACCATCCATTGAAATAGATATTTTTATCTTGCATAAAAAAATCCAATCATGGAATGGTTATTTAAAATATATTTTTTCAATTAGGAAATAACCTAACAACCGTCCTTGTTATTCCCAGGTGGAGAATCTGAAGCAGGCGCTAACGGACGTGGAGGAGAAGGTGCAGTACCAGAGCGAGGAGCGCATCCGGGACATCCACGAGGCGCTCGACTTGTGCCAGACGAAGGTGAGACTGTAGCAACTAGATGTTACGACCTTTTAAAAAAACTAGTTGTCATATTTTACACTCACGTTACTACGTACTGGCCGAGGGTCATTCTTCTAAAGTCGCGTTCACACCGGCCCAACGAACGCCAACGAACGGGTTTCGTTGACCTTCGTTGCTGCAATCTGCCCTGTATTATGTATGATAAATATCCATCGTTGGGATAACCGTTGGCGTTCGTTGAGCGTTCGTTGGCCCGGTCTGTACGCAGCTTTAGCGTGTCTGTATATTTTGTGCCACAACCAAGGATCTTACCCGCATAGCAGTTAACTAACCAATTTACCGTTTGGTCCTGATTTATACAGCCCGTGCGAGTTAACTTGGCACCTGGCCGAAAAGAACCAGTTGTCATGCCGGGTACCCCTGAGCTAGTTAGCATGACATCTGGTTCTTGTTGTCCAGGTCTCAAGTTAACTCGTGCTGGTGGTATGTAGGTATTCTATTCTATTCTATTCTCTGTGGGGGTGTAAGTAACTGCACCTGGCTCTCTCGAGTGGAACCGTTGTACATATGTACGGTGGCCTGCGCCTAAAAGTATACTGGCGGAGTTTTTAAAATAGCGATCCCTGATGATGAAGGGACCAGCTACATCTGTTATAAATCCGGGGACATGCTGTGTGTGATGTGTGTAGCAGTGGTATTTATGTGGATGTGCTTGAGCAGCATGTGAGCTTGAGATCGCTATTTTAAAAACTCCGCCTGTATACTTTTCGGCGCAGGCCACCGTACATATCCCCAAAATCTAAACTGCCTTCCTAAGCTTGGACCATTTCCCACCACGCTGGTCCACTGCGGGTTGGTGGGTTCACATACCTAATTGTGCTAAATCTAGATATGCAGGTTTCCTCACGATGTTTTCCTTCACCGTAAGAGCGATGGTATACATTGTACTTAAGTTAAAAGAACTCATTGATACATGTCAGCGCCGGGATTCGAACCCGCATCTCTGGCGTGAGAAGCGGGCGCTTACCCGACTGAGCTACCACCGCTCCCTATGTATGTATGCTTGTTATTAATCTCGCCTATCCTTTCCAGATAAGCAAGCTAGAGCAGTGGTGCGCGGGCGGCGCGGGCGGCGGCGGCGGCGGCGGGCTGCCGGACGCGGGCGCGGCGCACGCGCTGCCGCCGCGGCTGCTGCTGGTCAAGCTGCTCAATGTCGCGCTCACGCTGTTGCAGCTCGCGCTGTTGTTAGTGGCTACGGCTGCGGGCATTGCCATGCCGTTTTTGAGGACTAGGTATGTTGGTTTCGTTTGCTTATAACTGTTCAATTGTAAATACGCAGCCTTTTCATGGTCCTTCGAGCCTGATCCGGATGTATGTGGTCACCGATAGTAGTAGAGCCGTAGGTTTAATATAACATATCGATAGCAAAATGCCATTAAAATAGGTAAAATGGAGTGACATGACGCACAAAACCGACCCTTAATAAGGAAAAGCTAGGAAGAAGAAGAAAATGCCATTAAACCTAAACTAGGTTTGACTTGACATTTTTAAGTTGCATGTGTCTAAGTAGGTAGGTAAAATACCTACCAATACAATTAAGTTGGATCGATGTGTGACTTTGGTAAGTGATACGGTGCGAGTAGTGCGTGACAAGATAAAAGCAATTTTTTAAAGTAATGTTAAGAGTTTTCTGAAACACGAGTGAAATGGCAGCTGTGTAGTTTCAGGTAAAAATACACGATTTCAGTTTGTTACTTCGCGCTCTAGTGCCTCATGTTGGTCACCAACACGCAAAGAAGAGCTTGTCATTATTATTTAGTTTATTTATTTAGAATGGTTAATGGAGAGTCGAGAGAGAGGAGGGTAGAATTTTAAAATTTTACATACATATTTGTAAAGAATTAATTTTTAACCAACACATTTCCCACTCCAGAGTGCGAGTCCTGACAACAAGCCTCGCCGTCATGCTCGGGGTGATGGTGCTCAAACAGTGGCCGGAAGTCACCCAACTATCAGAGCACCTCGTGAGGAGATTGAAGGAGTATCTGCTGGACAAGCACCACGACAGGTAATGTCCAGACAACGCCACCGCGACGCCGCGCCGCGCTCAGTTGTGATAGGTGGTTTGTGGAGGTCTTTTGGAGGTTTTCAAGACGGGTAGACTGTTGGGGAAGGGTGGATGGTGGGTGTAGATAGTGTAGATGCCGCAAGTGTATGTATTTGAGTGGGATGATGATGGATGGTGTGAGAGAGGTGTGAAAAGTGGGTACGGTTGGTTTCAGTAAAAATTGTGATACTTGCGATATCTACGTCAATCTATAACAGTGGTGGATGGTACAGTTTAGTGATAGAATAGTCTTGAAGATGTAATGGAAATGCACAAATGGCATGTATAAAGATGATTATAACAACGTCGATGATCGTGTGTTCGTCTTGAAAACTTACTAAAACCTTTATAAAACCATGCGTATAGTCAATGAAGGTTATTGTAATAGTATGTATTATTTAATTGATTTGTAAATATGTGCGGGAAAGGTTAACATGTTTAATTTTTTACTTATAAAAACTAATGCTTGTTATTTATTATATGTATAGCTAAATAAATCATATCAGTATGTTATATATTGAAGAATGCAATCACAATATTATTATGGACTTAATTGCAATAATTCACATCATAAATTTATCATTTTCATGCTTTTTATATATTGATTTCCGGTAATTTTATGCTTTTATACGTCTTATGGCCATAAAATTTTATGTTAATTTGGTTACTTGATTTTGATTTTGTTTTTTTGTTTTCACTTCAGGTATGAGTGCAGATCGTTATGTGGTTGATTTATTTTCAATCGGAGAATCGTTGGAACATTGCAATTTTGTCCTGAGAAGTATATTTGAATAACTCTCAAATAGATCTCTACTAAAAAGCTTCAGAGCTCATATTTTGAAATACCTACACAATTTTACCAGCTTTAATTGTAAACGATAATTGTAGCTAATATTTCGTGTAGATTTCGCAATATAAGCACTGTTGGAGTCCCAAGGACCGCTGAATATGTACAAAATGGACATACTTACAAAATGTTGAAAATGGAATAGCAATTATTGAAAGTTGTGATGTATTCATTCAACCCCTTGGGGGGCTCAATATGCTGCAGCGCTTGCCACGAATATAAGTTTCACTATATCGATTTACCTACCTGAGTACACATTACACACATATTTTACATTGATTTTAATGTTGCTTATCAATACACGGAACATACCCTACTGTATTCGTATACGCCCCTTCTGTCCAGCAGCAAGCTATGGCTAACATAACTATAACTTATATTTGCGGTGAGCCTGTGACATCCTAGAAAATGCTCATTACCGCTTTATCTACTACTTTAACTACAAGATGTAATTACTTATAGATTATTTTTATGTGATGATGACGTTATGTATAAGGTTATACATTTTTGTCTCCGGTCTCTTTGATACATTTAGGTTAATTTTTTCGGATAGCCTTTTAAATGATGCTAGAATATTTATTTATTTTTTATAAATAATGGTGTACCTGGGTTTTACGGCTGATCTTAAAACTCTTATTGATAGGGTCAAGGTCTTCGGCATTATCAGTCAAATTTGTAACAACTAAAAGTAATATTCCTTATGAATTTTACAAGATGGACTAAATTTCTATTGGGAAGCAGGTTTTAAGAAATTTAATTCTAATGGGTTATGTGATGGTAGAAAAGTCCTTCGTAATTTTAATAAATGTTAGGTACTTAGATTCAGCCTATTGTACATACAGTCCTGCCTTGAATACCTAGGACTTGGATATAGTTCAATATAAAGCAATAAAATGTTATTTAGTAACCAATACTAAAACTATTTTTGTGACATCACAAATACATTAAAAAAATATGAGATTATCAACTGATTGGTTTGGACAGTTGTGAACAAATTAGACATAATTTAGTCAATTTATATTTTAATTAAAAAAAAAATGTAAAATGTTATTATAACTTATTAAACTAATTCGAATGACTGTTCTATAACGCATTAGATCAATTAGTTGAATGAACTATTAACATATTTAAGATCAAGTAAAACTTCAGTCTATTACAAAGTTTATACATAGGAGTAAGCTTACTTACAACTAACTATAACATATTTGAGACATTCCAAATTTTGTTACGGCAGGTTAAAATAGATTATATAACAAGTAATTCTGGATTATTTCAGTTTTTTTTAAGACATTGTGATGCCCTTTAGATGACGGCATTCATGATCTGTATTAACGCCATCTAGCTAAATAGTAGTGGCGTTTACTAGAAAAAATAATTGTGTACAAATTGTAAAAGTTTAAACTCTGTTCTGTATATTCTGTAAATATTATTTATGTTATGTGGTTCATGTATAAGTTTGCCCATTTTATTTGAAAATCACAAATGTAACCGTTGTTGTTTTAAATAAAAATAATTGTCATTTATCGATTGTATAGATTGTTTTTAAAATTATTTTTAAACAAACCTGTGATTATATTCTGTTTTAATATAAATTTAGGAACACAATAAGTATGTTCATTTCAATCTTCAAATTGTAGTTTAGTTTTTATAAAGCATATCTCATCGTCATATTTATAATTTTTAGTTTTTAAGTCAGACAGTTGTAAGCAACTATCTTATTTTTTTATCGAATGCTCTCCCATAAAATTTTGATGTAAAATGACGTTTCATTATGAATTTTATGTTTTGGTGCTGGCTATGGAATGAATAATAAAGTCATCACAGATTAAAGAACTTACTATCTTTTATTACCTACCCATTTTGTCTCAAGTCGCTTGTGGTTTTGGTCAATATGTTTCATGCAATAATCCATTCTACGAATTTATAACGAGTAGGTAGGGCAAAACACCCAGTAACTGACCAGCTTAAGGGAGTTGTTCCAGTAATTTGTTTGTAGCGGGCTCAATTCTTATCTTATTAAATACGATTTTTGTTTTAAAAACTAAAATAACAGAGCTAGGCATTCATCCACTGTTCGGCCTTTATGGCTTTTACGGCCTTACATTAGTTAGGTTCTGCTCTAAATTAGTTAGGTTGTGCTCTACATAAGTTAGACTCTTCTCGACATTAATTGGATGCTGCTCTACATCAATTAGATTCTGATCTACATCAATTAGATTCTGCTCTACATCAATTATATTATGCTCTACATCAATTAGATTATGCTCTACATAAGGCTTTACTGCTCTAGACTAAAAAAATTAGACATTAGTTTAATTCCGGCCTACACAAGTTGGTTTATTAATTGGATTCTGCTGACATACGGTTCTTCTGCTTTATATTAATTGGATTCTGCTCTACATAAGGTTTTTCTGCTCTACATTACTTTGTTACTGCTCTACATAAGTATGTTTCTGTTTTACATTATCTGAGTTCTGCTCTACATTAGTTGGATTCTGCTCAATATTAGTTAGGTTCTGCTCTACATTAGATTGTTGCTGCTCTACATAACTTTGTTCCTGCTCTATATTATTTATTTATTTAGATTCTTTTACATGGGCAAAAGTTTTAAACAGTTTTTGGAAGCTGACATATTCTTAAATAATGGCTGGGTAAGTAGGTATTATGTGAATTTAATATATTTAAATAATATCATGAAATAAATATTATGTCAAGGCGTCGACCACACTGCACGCGGTCTAGCAGTCTCCGAATTCTGCTTTCGCTTTTTAAATCATCGGAACTCTCGCATGCAGTGTGACCGACCCCTTATCAAATCCTTGTGAAAAATATATAAAAACTTTATTGAATAAAAAAAACATGATATTAAAATAGAAATTCTGTTACTGTATTAATTAACTAATTTAGATTTAACTTTTCCAATACAGTAAATAAAAAATACATTATAAATTAAAAATTACAAAGCATACGACAGTATAAAAATAAATTAAACGTAAGTAGATACTTAGATAAAAGATTATTCTTCGTTGGTAGAGTTTTGTCTTGACGAAAGTGTCAAATTGCTTGGTTTTGGAGGTAACGCTGGTTTATCTACTATCTGTGGACCGAGACCCGAATCGTCCAAGTCTTCGAAGGTGTCTTCAGAGGCATCTTCTACCGCCGTGGTGACCTCAACTGCCTCCCGAGACGATACGCTGTATTGACAAGAGATATTCAGTTGAAGCAAATCACATTCATGCAAAAGAAAAGAAAAACTAGCAAACAGCTGGAACTGTAGAAATAAATGAAATCATGTTAAAGTTTTAAAACTGAGTTTGTACATATTTATAAAAAATAAGTATGTACTTAAGTCAGTAGGTATAAAAAAAAATTACATGCGTAAACGTTATAAATACCTAGCAACACTTACCCCAAAATCTTCATCAATATTATGTACGATCACAAACAGAACAATATAATAGTAGCAAAGAAACCCACAGACCAACCAAAACACAGTATATAATTAAGAACATTATAAATATAGTGTTATTAATAAACCCAATTCTACTCGTAAAGACACGAATTAAAGTTAAGTCCTGGTCCAGAAGGGGCGAATTCGCCGCGAATCGTTTCGCGCGAATTCATACGCGCGTAGTTGAGATACTAGATATCAATACATCGCGTCCACAAGCATCGCGCGAATCCAAATTCGCCCTTTCTGAACCAGGTCTAAGCACTGTCAAAACATAAATTAGAAACTACTGGAAAAAAATATTTATACAGGCAATGGTAAACTTTTTGACGTTGATTTAGATATAGTGCGTAGACTCGTAGAGCATGGGCTAAACTGGCTTTACAGGTGTTGCAAAAGTGGTAAGTATACGAAGTCAAAAGGGAGTGACCCAGGGGGTTATTCTGAAAAACTTTTGATATATGACTTTTGGAGATTCGCAAAAAAACATGTTGCTGTGTTTCACCAATTCCTTTTTTATTAATCACTTACATTATACATAATGCTACATAGCATCAAGGTAGTATAGGGAGAAAATAATACAATTTATAAAGAACATAGGTAAACTACGAAAAATAGTAAAAGATTTCTGATTAGCGATCAACATTTGATTCACACTGCGAAAAATATCTAAAAAACTTCAATAAAAAAGAATCTTATAAGTCTAACAAAATAAAATTTACAATTATCATAATATTGGTGTAAAATAAATCGTTGTCTCCCAAGGGAATGTCATCATAATTAAAAACGGCTCTACAAAAATATTTCACAAATTAAATAACTTATTTATACACTTTTGTAAACCTAAAGTGAACTTTAATTGCTGATTATGGTCTAAACGCCGATGGAGTGTTTGATTTCTATGGGAATGTACGAAATTGGTCCTTTTTTGGGCATGCTTAGAATGATGTCTAATAGTTTATCGATCTATCTTTTTATATCTTTATTGCTCCACCCCACAAAAATTTTAAAATTAAACATTCTTTACAAGAAAGTAATAATTTGCACTGAATTGGAAGCCAAAATTAATGATAAACTTAGATAAGTAATAATCTAATAATGATCCCTGTTAGCTTATGAACTGTTTAAACCTATTGGTGTAGTTATAGCACTTATACGTTTTTTATAAGCTACACTTATATTTTTATAGCTTAAGCATCATTATAATGCAATATTTCGTTGTAGAAATACAATATAAAAACATTGACACGACATAATACTAGCATGACTTGATACTAACCATTATAATATGCTACACGTAGAAATGGATGCTAAAGTGTATTTATTATTAGATTTTAGCCTTACTTGTGGTTTAGTAAGGTATGATTTTAATCGAGACTAATCCATATGGATAATGGATTTAGATGTTTGATCCCGGGTACCACTTTACCATATCTCTACGTTTAATGAATAAGTTACCTTATACTTAATATAATATTATAGTGTTACGTACATACACAAGTGGTTATTATTACATAGGTATATTTATACTTTGCCCACCTAAATGTCTAAATTATCCACATAAAAGGACATCACAAAACATATAAATAACCTTCACCATTTACTGACGGCACAAAAAATATAACATAAAAGGTTATACATAATGTCTTTGTATTTTCTAATACTGTAAAATTTGGAATGTTTTACGAAATGACACCAATGTGGTATTTTTTTTACTTTAGGTGGGGTTAAAAACGTTAGGCCGATACAACTACGATGCAAGTGAGGCCTACATTCTTAGTAATACTAAGAGGCCAAATTTTGCGTTACGAATACAAAATACTACAAATGACATATACAAATTACACATAAATTGCTGACATCTAATTAATTCCCTATACAGGATGGAAAAGAAAGATGACAAATTGAGTTTTCTAACCATCCAAAGAACACCCTTGCTTCCGCCTTATCCATCCTGTATCAATATCATTCGTAAGTTTAATATCATATAAGTTGTGTTTCATAATGCACTATAGAATTTTCAGATTCTAGCTAGACTATTCACAAGGTAAGTAAATTGACATACTTATGAGGTATTCTTTTATTTCTTTCTATATTGTAATTAAAAACAATATAAAACACATCTTACATAATTAAATTATGTACGAAGCTATATACGAAAAAATATTACCCTTAGATTCAGGTAGGATAATGTTTTTTCGACACTAGCTAGTTGTTAAATTACGGTACAGAAGTTACCAAACTATATTCCCAGAAGATTGTTCCCCCTAGTCCCTTTAATACTTTCAAAGGAACTAATGGGACGCATTTTTATCGGAATATCCACGCTAAAAACCAGTAACAGCATCTCAGCGACCATAATTTTCGCACCACATTAAAAAAAGAGCCTGGAACGTGAGCTATTAGAATAAATTCACTAAAACGAGCCTGTACTTCACTTCAGTTATAAGTACCTACAGAGATCTAAAAATATGAAAACTTCAGTCGCTGAGACGCCACAACCGTTCCACCGTTCCCTGCGGCCCTAGCACGGCACTTACGCGTTGGCGACGACGGGCGCGTCCATGCTAGGGATGTAGTCGAGCGCCATGAGGCACGCGAACACCGTCATGATCATCTTGGGCTTGCGCTCCGTGATGTCCTCGGGCAGGGCGTACACGCGCGCGCCGCACCGACGCGCTATCGAGATCGCGTATTTCGCGTTCGCGTGCTTTTCCTGTGAACAAAGTTATGTCTGGGCTAGATAGCGAAAAAAAAAGAAAAGATTTTGGCATCAGAATAAGGATTTCAAATAAAAAAAACAATGAAGTCATTATTTTGATGCCAAAAGTGTTGCCAGCCTAAAATATACTTTTTAGTACCGCTATTGCCTACTAGATGGCGTGTTTCACATTTTTGATATATGTATATCAAAAATGTTCCTACATCATTATTCCGCTACTGGCCATTAGATCGCGCTGTTGACACATTTTGTCTTATAACTAAAAACCTTCGTTCAAAGCTTGAAAATCAGATTATTCAATATACTCAAAATAGAATAATGTAGCTTACCTCATCTGTGGCTCCGCTGAGCACCAGGTCGTAGTTGATGGCGCCGGGCTTGATGGCGTCGATCAGGTCGATCACTACCTTGCCGTCAGCCAACACCTCATCCTGAAAGATAAATGTTTACATTTAAAATATCGTGTTTTATCAATTTATCACCCATTTTTTCCGGCATATTATAAGTAAGTAGGTGTACAGACGGATCCTTTCAAGATATTCCATATGAGCATTGGCAGACTACAGAGCAGCTTTGTACATTTAGGTAAATACTAGCTATTCCCGCGATATTCGCTTCGCCGTAAAAAGGTTTTCCCGTGGGAATTCCGGGATAAAAAGTAGCCTATGTGTTAATCCAGAGTGTCAGCTAACTCCATACTAAATTTCGTTAAAATCGGTTCAACCATTTTTACGTGAAGAAGTAACAAATATACACACATACATACATTCTCACAAACTTTTGCATTTGATTTGCAAAGGAGAATGGCCATTTATCTATGGCGCCATGACCCAGAGCGGCCATTGATGAAACATACACTGATGTGTAGTCCGTGACTACAGCATATACTGGTATTAATTTTATTATTATGAGACATGGGAGAACGAAGATATAAGTGCTGAAAGATCAAGTCTTTCTACTGTACTAGATGTTACCCTCGAGCTAAAAATTGATTTTAAAAGTGTTTCCGTGGGAATTCCTGGCTAAAAAGTATTTTATGTTACTTCGGGATAACGGGAACTTGAATAGAATGAAATAATTTTTGAAATTGGTCTCTTTATAAAAATAGGTTTCTGAGTGTGAAATGTGCAAAAATAATTATGATATTATTTGCATAAATAAAATCATGTAATACATTTTGTGATGCGCTATGAATTGGGAATCCCATGATTTAGATTATAAAACTTATTTGTGCGTGTACCATTCAGCAAAATCTTATTTAACGAAAAAAATATATTTAATTAATTTACTTTTGAACCCTAATATCTCAAGAACCCCATGGTTTAGATTTTTTTAAATATTTTTCCCTGATAATAGACATTTTTATCAATAACTTAAAATAGGTTTGGTGAGTGGCTGCTAACTTATGCAAAGCGGGTCAGGTTTCGCCATTCTTCTTTCTCAAGTAAAAGCTAAAAAGTAGATGACACCTGAAAGCTATATTCTTGCTGCTCTGCAGGTTGGCAGCAGATTCTGAGCTTCACGTATTTATTTCTGCTAACATACCTGGAAACTCCTTATACTGGAGGTCTTCCCAGCCTGCTGCAGCTTGTTGTTGACCCACGACACGATCTCCTTCTCGATGATGGGGTTCCCGGTGTTGGCCAGCCGCGTCAGCACGGACAGAGTGTACGCGCGCATCAGCTGCCAGATTAGAGCTGGAATTTGAAGGGAAATAAATTAGTAATCGGATTTCGGGATTAGGGTTTCCAGATACAAATTTATATTGTAGGTATCTTAACCTGTGAGGTAATTTACGCAAAAAGTGTTTGAAGTACGCTATGTCTGCTGTAATTACCATGAAATTGGTCATTTTTAATAAACCACATTAGTGGTCAACACCAAGTCCATCAAGTCACGGGTTAATTAAAATGGGTAGATGGCACGCAGTGTGCCAGGGAGGGTGATGTGAAAGTTGCACATTTTGATAAGCACAAAACTATAGGTGCACTATTGTGACGTCCACGCCGATTCAACCAGTTTCCACCCCTCTACAGTCTAAAGCAAAAACTAAATGTTTCTTTCTTTCTAAAGCAGTCCTTGTGTACCTAGAGTCAAGGTGGCGTTGCCCTCGTTGATGTCTGCCCCAGCTATTCCCACGAGGGAGAAGCCCAGCTGCCGGCCCTCTCGCTCTAAACTGGTCGTTCTGTACAGTATAAGGGAGAGAAATCTGACCCCTCTCAGAAGCATTGTTACTATGAGAGGGGGTCAGGTTTCTCTGCATATGTCCGTACCTAGAGTCAAGGTGGCGTTGCCCTCGTTGATGTCGGCGCCGGCGATGCCCACGAGCGAGAAGCCGAGCTGGCGGCCCAGCTCCACGGCGTAGTTGCAGTTCTCGAGGCGCTCCATGAACTTGCGCAGTTTGGAGAACTGGCGGTGCACCTGAGGATTCATAAAATATGGATATTGTTTAGATACATAGATAGATAGGTTTAATGTTAAGTAATTTAATTACAGAGAAATTAGGGGAAGCTAGATCGCGTCCAGTGGCGTGCTTTGGGAGAGGGATATAGGGAGGAAATGAAAACACGCCATCACTTGCAATGTCTCTATTAAGATCATGGAAGTAATAATACAACAGGAATGCGCACTGACCAAAATGATGCAAACAAAAATAGACCTAACGAATTCACCTTAAGATTTATATTTGAAGTGAAAGAGGCCGCGAGCCGATAGAGAGGGTTACCACAGAGCCCTTCCTCTCTTTCTAACAATTGCCAGGATTTAGTTGTGTAAACTTTAGTAGATTTTGTACGAAGAGAGCTATGCAAAAAAAATATTAAATTAACTCATAGACTACTGTATATCATATCATTTTCAAAAACAAATTTATAATAAATCATTATAAACATGTCATTGTAATGAAATATTTGGTATTTGTATGAATAATAATTTCATAAAAAATATTGGTAGTTTTTCTAAATACTTTACGACAAGACCGAAGTTGTCAAGATGACGGATGAGGTTTATACTGTTGTGAGAGACGTTATGGTTAGGGTGACCATTTATTCGTACTTTTGAATCACTTTCAATTTAATTAGGACCTGTTTCATTCAACTTTTTGTTTTATTTTATACCTAAGTATCATTAGGTATTATTGTGGCTGTTATCTTATAAGGCTGGTAAAGAGTTATGAGCTGTTGATATTTTTGGTGATAGATATGAGTATTATAAGATAGAATAGAATAGTAACGTGTAAATAAAGAAGATCCAATAAATACATTGTATTATACTTATTATAAAAATGTGTGTTGTTTGATTTCGCTCATCTAATTATTTACGTCAATCCTAACTCTCTAATTAAAACCAGTCCATCTCAGTAGAATTTGGTAAAAAGACAGATTGTTGTTGCTAGTTCAAACCTTGGGAATATCTAATTGATATGGAAAAAAACATATCAATATTACATTGCAGTTTGCGCTGCAACAACATATCTATACAAATTTTACCTTCTCCCCATTTGTTTACTCAATTGTCATATCACCAAAATACATTCGTACCTACATTGAAATCGAATTATTCGAATAATAGGTGACTTTGAGACAATCGACACCTATTCGCGACATGATAGATTAGAAGTGATGTCTCATGAATTACCTAAAATTATGGTCACCAAAAATAGAAAGAGATGGAGGGCTCCATGCTGACTATCTCTGTCGGCTCGTTTTTTTGGTGCAGTGCGCATTCCTGTTGTATTATTACTTCCATGATTAAGATAGACTAACCTATGAATTAAAGAGTAGCCTATACTACGAGTGAAGATATAACAAAGCACTAACATTGAACACCCAAAATCAGAATACAAATATTATTTATATTAAAACAAATATTTGCCCGGTCGGGACTCGAACCCTAGACCTTCGGCATAGCAGTCAGAGTTGCTATGGTTACACCATCCGTTCATCATAGATCTGCTAATGACGCTCAAACATAGATACATCGTTAGTGTTGTTATTGTTATCTTTTTCCAGTTAACATATTGTTACCTTCTAGCAGTTAACCACATCGTCACATACCTTCTTCCAGTTAACAATCCCCGGCTTGATGATGTCGTAGAGCTGGAAGATGACTAGCGCGTCCGTCAGGTCCGAGTACAGCCAGTTCACGTGCGGCGCCACGCCCATCGAGTTCATCCAGTTGCGGTACGCTGGAAGGGTTAAGGGGGTTTATTAGTGGTGGGCAATTGGCAGCGGAAGGGTTAAATTTATTTGCAGACATCGTCCACTACGTTTATACTCGTAGATTGCCATACAGGGTGTTGCAAAATGGGTATACTAAGCCAAAAGGGGATGGGTTGGACTTCATAAACAACTTGTAACCCAAGTGGTTATCATAAACAACTTATAACAATAAAACATTTGCACAAACATTTTGCAACACCTGTATACTAACTAGCCGGTAGTGCTTGCTGAGGGACGGTACCACCGTGAGAGTGTTACGTCGGAGCGCAGTAATAAATAAACATTGACAAAATCGAATCCATAATAATATGTTACTACTAATACTCTCGATTTTTTACCTGATTTAGAACGATTCATTGGTAATCGTTGATAATCTGCACCACTGAAGCTACACAATACACGGTAGAATATTATAACTTCAAACACAAGCTTAATATTCAAAACTAGCAAACGTGTGCTATGAAGAAATGCTAACAATAGACTGCTTGATATAGAGGTAATATGAGTGCACATCGAGGTTTAGAAAGTTTGCGGTCGAAAACAAATACCGCTCGTAATGCACATGTTAATTTAATATAACTTTACTGTATGTTTAATTATCTGGCACCTATTATTATCATAGCAGTAATTCGCATAATAATATGGAAAAATACAAACTTATAACCTACCCTCAATAAAACAAGACCTTTTCATCCCCTTAGTATTTTTTATATACATAATTATGTTAATAGGGCTTAGTGGCCCTTTCAATTCCACCCTTTATTTCCTAGATGAATATTCAAACGAATTCTACCTCTCTATAGCTAAAAAAACAACACTCATTCCTCTCCTCCCTAGTCTATTCAACTGGCTGAATCAGCTCATCAGGATTCAGGAGGTTGCTCTATCAAAAGGCTATGCACGAAAAAACTCCGTTTCCACCTACTGTCTCCTCATACCACTTCAACCAAAATTTACTTCTAAACCAACAAAACAAGACTCACTCTTCTCCTCCCTAGTCTCTTCAACCTGCTGGAACGGCTGGGCATCAGGGGGCTCTCTCTAGGCCGGGGTGTTGGTTGAACAGGTTGGCCACGAAGGCCAGGTTGAGCTTGTACACTCTACCTTATAAGTCTCAAGTTTCTACCTACTGTCTTCTGACACCGGGCCTATCACGCCTCAACCCTATCTACCTACTGTCTTCTTGCAACTATACAACGGAAATCAAGCTCTAAGGCCCGTTCACACTAGGTCCGTCAGTGACGATTCGTCCAAAAACACGATACGTGATGACGGATATACGTTCGGAATCGTGTTATTTCACGATTGGTTAAAATATAGGAATCGTCGTGGTGTGAATGGGTTCTAAAGCTAACAAAACAAGACTCACTCTTCTCCTCCCGAGTCTCTTCAACCTGCTGGAACGGCTGGGCATCAGGCGCCCGCTCTAGCCCGGGGTGCTGGTTGAACAGGTTGGCCACGAAGGCCAGGTTGAGCTTGTAGACCCCACCGACCACGTCCGCGGGGCTCACGAACGCGCGACACCGAAGCTTGGCCGCTTGTTGCAGCATTATCTCGGCTCGCTTGAGCAGGTCCGTTTCCTGGGGAGGGGGAAATAAATAGATGTTATTAGTTTTCTTTCTTGCTGAGTTCGTACCCAAATTGATGTGATAATTTAAATCTTCGAAATAAGTTAGGGTATAAGTTATACCCTTATTTATAAATATAAATATTTCTTTGATATGCCGTATAAAAAAGAAATATTTACTCGTAGTTACAGATAAATAGGCGTGCTTAACTCGACTTAGGATATTTTAATTTAATAAAACGTTTGGTTTGTTTTGCCTCACTTCGCTCAGCTTGGAGTATAGCAACATTTTAGGAAATGCGGGGTTAGTTTGTATGGCCTCGCTTCGCTTGGCTGTTTGGAGTTTAGAAAGTTCCTCTTATTGTTGTTTGTCAGCTTTCTGCATACTTAATACTGCTAGCTTTATTCTGCGATTCGTGTAACTAAATACGATGACTTACGGTATAAAAAGTTCTCCTTATTCCTGATTGTCAGCTTCTTGCATACTTAATTCCATCACAATCCGTCTAGTACCTTTATCATGAAAGAGCAACCAACTCTCACCCCTACAATGTAACACGACTTACCCTAAGAGCGTCCAGGTTGACCCCAGCATCGGCGGGCGCGATCTGCTTCAACAAGTATGAATACAGCTCTGAATCCGCCACGTCTTGTTGCAGGTTGGTGCAGCGCCGCGCGACGCCCGCCAGCGCCAGCTGGTGGTTCACCCAGCGGAGGAGGATGGCTTCCGGGGAGAGGGCTAGCAGGTCTTCTATGCGCTCCTGGTAACGGAAATAAAAAAGTTTATAAGTTAGTAAGTAACATAGGGATAGCAGGATCGCCTCAGGGTATAGGACCAGTAGGTCTTCTTTGGGCTTCTGGAATGAAGGATCGTTTAATGACTTGCAAATTAGGCGAATTGACGGGCGTATTGGTATGCCCAGATGTCTATGCTAAGATGCTGTCTTAGGCGATGCAGCTAGCAACAAGGAAGTTTGAAAACAATTACTTTCAACCATCAATGCCTATCCTGCCGATGATGACGTACATATGTTGCATAAATATAGAAGAAGAAGGTATGGTTCACTTAATATGAGGTAGACTCGGGAGTATTGCTAGCTTCAAAAGTGCCCCTCGGGAGAGGCCTATGTCTGGTAGAGGAAGATTATTGGCTAACCGTGGGTGTGTATATTATTTACCTCATCATTGAGCAGCTCAGTGAGTCCCGGGCAGTGCTCCAGCGTGATCTGGTTGAAGAGACCGATGCGGATGATCTGCCACAACAGACCCAGCACTAGATGAGGCTTGCCTGGAATTGAGACATAGCAGGTTAGAATGTTTGTAGGGTGTGGCGGTGAAGTGAAATAATAGTGGTTTTCTTTATACGCATATCAGTCAGGGGCGTAGCTAACATAATTTTTCCGGACCATAAATAAACAAATTTGTTACTGATTGGTCTGACTGAAGTAAACCTTTCAGAGTACAGGTGGAAGAGCACAGGGGATGGCGAATAAAATACCCGTAGACATGCCAATGTCGCATTGTTGATATTTTTAACATCATCCATGTTACAGAACATGGATGATATCATGATACCATGAGAGAATAACAAAGTGGTAATTATTCATTCGTCTGACTAATGGCGTGGTTCCAAAAGGCCCTAAAAACTATCTTCTCCCATGGTCATGAAACGTGGTTCGTAGTGTACCTTTGGCCAGGTCGTGTGCGTCGATGTTGACGATGTTGCAGCCGATGGCCTGCGAGGAGACCAGCGCCAGCGTCAGGTTCTCGTGCTTCGTGTACAGAGTCAGGTTCTTCTTGTTGATGGCGCGCTCGTCTATTGTGTCGGGGCACGAGTGGTTTATCACTTTGCTGTGGAGGGGAGAATTGGAGGGTTTTAGTTGAAGATACAATAGAAGAGACAGAATAGACATGTGCTGACAGAATAGACGAGATCATTGAGAGACATAGTCATACGTAGATCGTGACCTTAGTAGTGACTACATGAGGAAGGTCGAGGATAACGTTGTGGCAATCCTTGTAAGAGAACTTTGGGCAATGCAGAACATTATTCGCTGTTGATGTTGAATAACAAGGAGATATCGTCGGAAATACTTTACGATGATTAAATATACACAAAAAACACTGCATGCTGTAGCTGGTGTTCACCCATCCTCCACCCGACCTTGGCTAGTGTCGCTGCACTCACCACAATATAAGCCCATCCTTCAGCTTCTCATACAGCTGTTTGCCCTCGGGGTCGATGGGCAGCAGGTGCCTCAGGTCGGGGTCCAGCTCCAGGTTGCTGTTGATCCAGCCCGAGAACGCCATCTGCTCCTCCATGCGGACCGAGTGCGTTGTACCTGATGGGTGGACGAACGCAGTTATAGTATTTGTGATGTACATGAAAGGATTAAAGTAGAGCGGTGGTAGCTCAGACGGGTAAGCTACCGCTTTTCACGCCAGAGATGCAGGTTCGAATCCCGACGCTGACATTTACCAATGAGTTTTTTGCATTTAAGAACAATGTATACCATCCCTCTTACGGCTAAGGAGGACATCGTGAGGAAACCTGCACATCTAGATTCTAGATGTGTAACCTAAGTGCATTGTACTCGTTCAAATATAGCGATACGGCTCGCGACCTATCAAATGTACAGCGAAAAGTGGGCGACTCGCTTGCGTCTCCACTCAGTCACCTCTGACTACCCCTTCGGTTATAGCAGTCGTGATTTAAAGGCTTTTTCCGTGAAGCAGGTTATGCCAATTCGATGTAATGAAAACTACAGATATTATGTATTCTGTGAGGTGTTAGTTGGCCGCTCTTTTGTACTGTTTAGTACGTATACTTTTTTGTATTTCTAATAAATAGTACTGTATTGTTTGATCCTGCCCCTGGCTCACTCGAATGAAACCTTTGAATGTCTACATGTTTTGGACTTCCCATACTTAAGAAAGTTTAACTCATACAAGTGGTCAAGTACATAATAAATCTTTTAATTTTCTTACCATCACTGGAAGCTTCGCTCATGCCGCCCAAATGTTCCAGATTTTCCTTTTTACTAACAGCCTGTTTGAATGTGCTGGCCACCTGAAATATTCACACAAAAACAATTAATATACAGAGTAGGTACTATATTTCGAAAATCCAAGTTTACTTAGCTGTTGTAAAAACCAGACTGTTAACAAAGACAACAAAACGAGGACAATACCCAGAATGTTATTATCCTATAAACTACAATGGCCAACATAAGCAGTAACAATTTAAAAAAATTAACGCAATACACGACTGCCATTTTATTAAATGAAATAGTTTTATCATGTCATAAGGCGATGCTGTAATAAATTGATTGAATCGGGTCAAATGGAATTTAAATTATGACTGTTACATGTTCACATTCACTATTGTAATAACAATAATTGTTTGGTTTTAGCTCAATAACATAATAGTTATAACAATTTGATAGTCGATTGTATTGATGGAATAGCTAGATATTTGTGATGTCATTATTCATCTGTTCTGTGATAAAGGAAGATTGCATTTTTTAATACATGCCTAATGTGTTTCTACCCAAAATTATGTTTTTATTTGATAAAATACCTCTTGTAAATATTAGTTGTTCTAAAGTTCAATTTGGAAACTTAGTTTATCGCAATTATAATATACTAAAAATACACATAAAATATTGTTTACCTTCTTAAAACATGCAGTTTAATATACAACTACATGTATGTAGATCGTTCCTCAGATTAGGTACTTACTACTTTTATATTACATACTTTAAATTTTTCTAAATTACACTACGCTACGCTTCAAGTTCCTAACTACCTACTCTACCTAGTTCTTGAGTCGTTTACTTAAAATTTCATTCTATATTACATTGACCTGTAGCCTCTATATAAACTTTTCTAAAAACATGGTAATAAAAAATATGTTGCAGGTAGTCGTTAATGTTGTTATACATTATTAACAATGTGGATTGTGGACTCGTGGTGGTTGTGTGTTGTTGTTTCTTTTCTATTCTATTCTACAGTGGAGAGAATTTGTCAGTGGGAGCCATACTTTTTGTAAACCAACATAAGATAAAATAAATCTTTATTTGCCAGTTTTAACTCAAACTCTTTTACTGTCCAAGCCATCCATCTTTGGAACGCTCTCCCCTTGAACATAAGGCAAGCCCCATCACCTGCATCTTTCAAACGCATGGTAAAAAACCATTATCTTCAAGAATAAATATATTATTTTATTAATCTATGTTAAATTCTATTTATCTAATATATTTTTTGTTGTATTAAGCGTACTTTGAGCTGATATAGGTATATTGTATATTTATCCATACTATATATGTATATAATATATATATTACATATTTATTTATTTATGTATTTATTGTATGTATTTATATGAGTATTTAATTAATAATAGTTAGTAAGTATCAATGTTATTTGGATATGTATTTTTCTTTTTAAAATATTATTTGTAAATACACCTTGTAAATGCCCTTTTCTATGTTTAGTTCTTTTCTTACAACGGTTGTCTGGAAGAGATCGCTTTTAGCGATAAGACCGCCATTTGTGCATCTCTGTTATTTAAGTTAGATTTAAGTTTTTTATGGTGTGCAAATAAAGATTATTGTATTGTATTGTATTGTATTTGCAAAAAATAAAAATTTGTTGTGTATTTATTTTGTGTTAACGAAATCAAATTTTGTACAAAATCCCTGTATACCTACCTAAGCTGACTGCCCAAGTTCCTGAAATACAAATCCTTCAACCCACTTTCAGCATCCCACACCCTTTTCCAACACCCAGTATACATCCTCACCTGCTGCTGCTTCAAGTTAGCGCACAGCTCCTCGAACTCGTGCAGCGAGATGCCGTTGTTGCTGGTCGCGTCGCCGTTGACGTTGCCGTTGACGGCGTTGCGCGCGCGCCGCGAGCCGCTGTCGTTGTACTCCTCGATCATGCAGCGCACCTGCGGGGTGGAGCGAGAGGGACGTATTATGTAGGGTAGTTGCTATTGGCGGAAGTCGTGGCTCCGTAATAAAAGAGAATGGACGGGTATGGACGGGAGTGGTCAGCTTAGAACAGCTGATACGCTTGGATAAGAATAATTATAATATAATATAGGATACACAGAAGAAATGGCAGTAACAAAAGATATTGATAACTATAAAATCTAGTCTCCAATTAATGGTTGTTAGGTTTCGGGAAGTTTTATAAACATTATCTATGACACAAAAAAACATAAGGCCTTAAAGTACCACAAAAACTTAGACGGTATTTAACAGACTTAATTCAAACGCTCTGCCTGAATCTGCCTAATTTCATTTTAAACACTTGTTAAACAATGTTTTAAGTAATTTTATAGTAATACAGTTAATGTTTATACCTTCCATTGTGGTATTTTGTAGCCGACGCTGTCGAGCGCCTCCTTCAGCTCCTTCAGGTCTATGTAGCCATTTCCACTTGTGTCGATCTGAAACAACAATTTAACATATTATATAACAAACTGTCCATTGTAAGTGCCAAGGGTATCGATTATGCGACTTATACTACATACGCGAAGTGAATACAGGGTATGTACGACGGATGACTCTGCTCAAGGGATAATAATGAAAATTTTTGCTCTAAGACGTTTGAAGTTTCGCGAATAATAATGTTTTCTCCATAAACTTTTTATGGAAATTTACAAAAGTTGGTCAGAATTACAACCTGATTTTACTCTTCTCAGCTTGCTATTACTTACATATTTTGAAACCCTTTGTATATTAATCCTGATTAATATTAAATTCTTAAATATACAGCGATTCTCAACCAGAAGAATACCTACTGGTCACGATACTCACGATCACATAAATCCACAAGTTGATCGATCATTAATCAATGTCTTTGCAATCAATGATTCTCTGTACTTACAATCACTACTAACCATAAATAAACATATTGTTAACCTCTCTGTTATTCAAAAACCTCCAGGGGTGGTCCACCAGTTCTAAAATTCAATTTTGCTACTACAGAATCCGTTACGTTATAATATTATGTTTTTCTTAACACCACGAGGTATAACTTAAACACAAAAAAAACTAAAGCAATTACTTAATGAAAAGTGAAAACACAACTGAAAACTTCATTCGGACCTGACTTACGAGCATGCCCGTCGACCGTAAAATTCAGCAAGTAAATACATAAATAAAGTAAATAAACAAAATTTTACTTCTTGTTCACCGAAGCAGACACGTACATAAGATGTCTAATATAAAATAAAGTATGACATAATAATTGTGTCGGCCTTGGACATGCCTTTTGCGTTTAACCAAGTTATTTTACTTGTAAGAAATTTACGGAACTTTTGATCATGAGTCAACGTATGTAGAAATCTACAGATAATTATAGATTCGGTGTATTTTTAAGTCAATTATTCATTTTATCATTCATTTTATTTTCATTTATTTCCTTAGGCCTACGGATACAAGCTAAGTATATATATATATATATATATATATATATATATATATATAAACATTAACAACTCATAAAAAGGGACATTTTATATTGACTATTATACATCTTCATACACGAAATACATAAATATTAAGCACTTACCAAGCAGTTTAGCAACGTATGATTCGTTATTTATAAATGTATTTTTTGCAACAGTCTAACAACACCTATCTTTGCATTTCATATTCGACGGATGACGAAAACAAAATCAATAATTCTAATGATATTATGCGCAATTAAGAAATTAATAACAAATTTGATAACCTCGCGACTCGCCTCCTAATGAAATATGGACATAATTGAAACATTACTAACCGATGACCTAATATAATAGTAGAATAACGAAGCACTGTTTATATACTGCGACATACATTTATAATTGAAATGGCTATGAAACTGAAACGTTCATAAATTAGGACGACAAAACAGCTCACTGTGCTCATTTTAACCACTAAAGAATAGAGAGAGGTGTTATAATTGTAGTATAATCTGGTACTAGTTATTATTCTGTGGTATAACACAGATAGACATGTGTAATATGTGTATCCGTTTATTCCAACTGATTTTACAGACTTTTATAGTAACTTTGATATTATGAAATCATATACGTGTACATACATATATTATATACCTAGTGTTGATATAAAGCAGACCTATTCTAAGCTATGAAGCAGATATCCTTTTAATGACGCCCGCTCGATATTCAAAACAGATGTTTTGAATATCGTTTTTAGTTCAGACATTATACCACTGAATTACTGAATATGAACATTGTTGCTTGATTTTATCAGACATTCAGTGCCTATGTAACATAATGTGTCTTATGTAAGCATGACATATAATATACAATAGTTGTACATCATAAATTTTAAAAATATATGTAGTAGGTATCTTCATAATAATAAATGTGAATAGTTCGTTTATTTGTTTAGGTGTCTGTATAATGTCAAACTCATGTTAGTAAAATATATTTAAATACATGAATTAATGCAAATACGGACAGTTATAACAAATAGGTAGGTACTATAGTTTAATACTGAAAACGTGCTGAAACTTTCAGAAATAATATAATATTTGACTGTTACAGCATGATTATCACCACTTTTATTCAGCCCTCGTTATACATTAATTTACTTAATGTACCCTATACTTGTTACATGTAAAATAGCTGAAATAAATATCTTATTGTAGTAAGTTCTATTAGTCACACAAGTAGGAGCTCAAAAAATATTATACCTATTCAGAACTCCGTAGCGACATTGTATTAAAAAAACCGGCCAAGTGCGAGTCGGGCTCGCGCACAAAGGGTTCCGTAGCTTAAATCAACCTATCTCAAAAACTATAAGAGATACTTTGATCAAACCAAAAATCGTTGAAAGAGTTAATTAGCATGCATCACCTCTATTTTTTTTAGAATTTTATACCCCGTAGTTATAAAAATAGAGGGGGGGGGACATACTTTTTACGACTTTGAGAGCTGATATCTCAAAAACCGTTCACTTTAAGAAAAATGTTTTTTAGAAAACTTTATATCATTTTAAAAGACCTTTCCATTGATACCCCACACGGGTATGTACATCGAAAAAAAAAATTTCATCCCTCAGTTACATGTATGGGGGGCCCCACCCCCAATTCTTTTTTTTACTATTTAGTGTCATATTTTTGTAGCGGTTCATACAACACATATTCCCATCAAATTTCATCACTGTAGTACTTATAGTTTCCGAGTAAATCGGCTGTGACAGACGGACAGACGGACAGACGGACATGACGAAACTATAAGGGTTCCGTTTTTGCCATTTTGGCTACGGAACCCTAATAGTGCTGGCTACTTCATTCTAGACTTTATTACATCAATGTCAGGGTATATTTTTGCTTTTATCCAAGAAAAAATATGAACCTCAGCACACATACCGTAGGGAAGGTAAAATATTTGGTCTATGCTGGAGAATGGTAGTACCAGGCGAGAGTTTGTCAATAACCTTACGTATTGGAAAAGCTATGACTGAATGCATTATTTAGTATGGAGGCTAGATTACCCTTTACAATACATACATAATACTAAGTAGACAGTAGATGTCAGTTTTTTTTTATATAAACGCCGTTTACTAAATATACGGAATAATCTGTCGGAAATAGAAGCCGTTACATCTGGCGCATTCGTAACAGCTACACAACATTAACTGCCAGTTTCAATAGCTGGTAGGTACTTTCATACCATTATGACACATTAAGGGTCTGTTCCACAATGTCTGGTTAGTGGCTACCTGACGGATAAAATACATGCTGTCACTTTCTGTTATTATTTTTTAGACAGTGACAGCATGTATTTTATCCGACAGGTAGCGACTAACCAGACATTGTGGAACAGGGGCTAAAAGTTACAACCTGTCATAATCGTATTACCTCGTTTACATTCAGCCGAAGTGAGCAGGGAAGTCGGCAGGGAAGGGGGCAGGGAAGTGGGCAGGACAGTATGTAAACGCGATACTTCTCATGCCGCTGCCATTGCCACTCGCGCTGCCCGGCACTCCCCTAAATGGCGGTTTTTTGTGCGGAAGTCAAAGGACCGGCAGCGCGAGCGGCAGTGCGTGTTTACATTCAGCTCCGACGCTCAGTACTCGCTGAGCGCCTGGAGGAGGTTCACTTGTACTTAAGTTGATTGTCTAATAAATTTCGGGGTTTTAACATTTTTTATCAAGAGCTAATTTCTTACGTACTAATATCATGTTTACTAACCACCATATGGACTATTGATTGTAATTAATTTAATAAGTCTGAAATAAAATTATTTTATTTTATTTATTTATTTATTTATGGGTACATTCGAGTAACGCATGTGTCTTTTGTTTCTACTACGGATAGTGATAGTTTAGGTAATTGCAACGACTGAACCGATTTTAATGCATCAGATAATGTAGTGTCGCTCCTTAGTGGTTGTTTCTTTTTTCTGCCTATACATTTTTTCTCCCTATATAAAATGAGGCCGCGGCCGATGTAATTATTTCGACGTCTGTCATTGCCGACACTTGAAAGCGAAGTGAGTGATACGGCAGTATGTAAACACACACTCCTCTCGATCCTGCTGCAGCAATATTTAGGGAATTATTGCCGGCAGCGCGAGGGGCAGCGGCAGGGGCTGAATGTAAATGGGGTATATGAAATAACTACCAGTCATCGGTAGAGATAGGGTTATTGAAACTGGCAGTAAGAGCATAAATTAGTTATAAATCGGAACACAGCATAACTTAAAAAAACCCTGGCTTAAAATCCGAGTCAAGGCACACTCGCATACAAACCGTATTATTAAAAAAAATACTAAAACAATTAAGTAAGAGTGGTGTTAAAAAAATATAGATACACGGTCTGTTGCCCACAAAAGTACACACAAGGTCGGCGAGTGACGTCACTCCCTACATATGGCCCGTATACGCATATTTGCTCTGTTGAACAATTATAACCTATGTATAGTGTGGGTAAAAAAAAAGTTAATAATACCTATTACAGATTTCTGATACATAAAAAAAAACAAAGTGTCAGAGGTAGGCTACTCATTATCACAGCAACCTATACTCAAAAGTTTTCAATCACAAGGAAGACAACTACACTCACAACCTCACAAGCAATGAAAATGTTGTAGTGACAATAGCACCAAATTACTTCTGAATTGAATATTCTAGCTTAAGGACGCCGCCCGTCTGCAATATTGAAGTACATCAGAACATATTATATAGAACAGCGCGTATTATACAGAATATTACCAACTGAAAACGAAAATATTTTGATCAAATTCTGAATTAAATGTTTATAAAATTGGGGACATTTGATGTCGACATTTTATAAGTGACGTGAGTGTATTTAGCTAGCACCTAAGTAGATATACTTAACGCTGCCAAAAGTTTCTACAAACATAACGTGATTATAACTGGTCATGTAAATGGAGACCACGGTGTTTTTCTAACAAATCTGATGACGAGAATGTTGTGTAAACACTGAATCATCATTTCTGAGTCACATGTGGACGTCATCATCATCAGGTAAACGTCAACAGGAAGTCAGGTTTCGCAGTAGGCCGTGTAAACTAGTGACAGTTATGTTGTGAGGCTTGGGACGAAAGACGAGTGGCGTATCAACTGTTTGAATACGCCCGGCTCACCCTGGGTACCGATTATTGATCTACGGGGATGAATCTGTCGAGATTATGCCGAGATGATAGATACATAGATAATTCTTTATTGCACACACAAACATAAATTACACAAGGAAATGTACAACATAGACGGTACAAATGGCGGCCTTATTACTAAGACTCTAAGAGTAATTTCATCCAGACTACCTCGGAGGAGAGAAACTATACTCGTACAAGAAAAGGGGAAAGTGCAAAAAATTACAAACAGAACATAATATACAAGGAGAAAAATTGTATGTTTATGAATGAAAATTAAATGATGATGTTTATCTTAGGTGAAAATGCTATTTTGAGTATTTCGCGTAAAAAGTCAACCATCAACATTTCTATGCGTTTGACGATAAAGTTGGAGATGTGAAGCATACATTGTAACTCATTTAACGAGGTTCGGAGATAAATCTCTAAACTCGATATCTCTCTGTTTCCGTTTAAAATCTCCTTATCTCTCTCTCCCTCCCTAAATCCTCCTAGATATACCTACCTCCGGAATTGAGGTCCAGCACCATTTTATAATATTCAAGAACTACTCAGATATCTATATTTTGCATTTAAGTGTTGGCAACATAAAACATAATTTATCGGAAAACGATAAATTGCACAATTTGTCCAAACGGTAATAAAATTAGTTACAACATTCGTAATCTAATCACTTATCTATAGAGATTATAAAAAAAACAGTATTGGTTCTTGGTGACGTCAGAGATTGTCATCAAATCATTCAAGCAGTATTTACCTATATGTTTTGTATATTTTATTATATTAAAACGCTTTGAATTACAAAACGTACAAGTCAACCGAAATAAATATAAAGAGAAGATGTTAGATGAAAAATATACTTAAATAAGTACATAAGTGCCCATTTGTTAATTTGTCACGGCAACACAATTCAAGAAAGCATTTGATAACTGATGGATTTTAAAATGATGAATGAACAAAAAGTGTTTCATAAGTGTAAAAAAGAATATAATAGTATGCTTGTACCAGCTACTGTTAATGGTCTTAATTTATTTTAAATATATTATTTTATTATAAATGTTAATTTAGATCTATATTCTTAATAATGTTTTTATAACGCACTTTCGTACAACGTGACGGTGGGTGTAAAAAATATTTTTTTCAGCATTTGAATTAGAGCATACAATATCGGAATTCTTTTCAATCTAGTTAAACCGTTAAACGTGAAATAATATCTCGGTTTAAATACACACATGTACGAGTAAATAATATTATAACCTAACATAAATCAGTGTCTTTGACCGCTCAACGCGCAAGCGCGACACACATATTATAAAATCTTCATACAAAATAGGTATTGCTAATTCCTACAGCATAGTACGTATGAATATTTACGAGAATGGTTTCAAACATCGTTATTAAACTAACTTATTATGTTATTGACAGTTACGTTAAAACAATACGTCAATCAGTTTTCTGTTAACATTTAGACAATTTATCAATACACACACCGAGTAACCACCAAAGAATTACCGTTACTTTTTATGATATTAATACCGAGTTATTCATATTAATATCAACTGGATGATCAATACGTATGCTGTACGAATCGCACAGTGCCCATGTATGGACACGCAATCAGCCATGTGTATGATGTATGGACATTGTACTGGCCTCAACTGTGCACTAGTGATGTGTGTAAATAAAATGTATGAATTAATTTATGACAAATCAAAATTGTTTGCGTGTCTTATGCCTGAAATATGGAGACAGATCCGACCTGCGACCTCTATAAAATTTATATAGGAACTAACATTAACCTAGGCACTTGGCAAGGGAGTAAATTAGTACTCCGCGAGGGATTACTAGTATACCCATATTACCTACAACGTGACATCCTATAAGTAACATAGGTAGAATATTATTATATTCCAGAGTTCGGAATCTAGATTCGTGACTTAACTTCGACTAAATCAGTAACAATCGTTCTTTCTAACTTCCCAACACTAGTCGCTACAAGGTGTTTGACCTCCAAAACCGATGCGATTAGAGGACCAATGACCGCGCCTGGCATTTGATTGACTTATGGTTCTGTTCGATGCAGAGATAGTGCAGGAAAGGAGAGGATATCCAAGGACACAATATTAGACCCATCCTCGGATGATGCAGGACTTATGTAATAACCATAATCATCACGACCCATCACGTCCCCACTGCTGGGGTACGGGTCTCCTTCCAATGAAGGAAGGGTTGAGGCCTAGTCCACCACGGGTTGGTGGACTTATGTATGTAAAAGGATCTATATTTTTTCATCTCAGCCAGAAAAAACGGGCGTTATAAGTTTGAAAAATTAATTGATGTTTGTGTGTAGCACGTAAGTCAAAATGGTAGTGGATTATTTAAGTGTTATTTCCAAATATTGTTTCATTATACACTTAGGGTCTGTTTCACAATGTCTGGTTAGTGGCTACCTGACGGATAAAATACATGGTGTCACTCTCTGTTATTATTTTTTAGACAGTGACAGCATGTATTTTATCCGACAGGTAGCGACTAACCAGACATTGTGAAACAGGGGCTTAATCGAGTATTCCTTTCCAAAGACAGTTGAACTGTGAAAATGCTTAATGATAATTTGTCTCATTTACTTTGTCAAAGGCTAAACTACTACACTAACATCCTTCCGCTGTATTCCTAGAATGTAGTTATTAGTAACAAAGTAACAACACACAATTATCATATATATATAGTGTATCAATATCAAGAATTTATAGTCTAGTTTTCTTGGAAATTGGGAGTTTGTCATGAGCGATACGTTACACAAAATATCGATCTAGTTGATCGATATTTTGTTAAAAGTGAGTCACTCAAGTGCAGTAAACGTATCCGATATTATAATATCAGTGGGGGCTTGGGGAAACCCGTCAAAGCGTATTACTTATAATGTGAGGTAACCCAAGATTGTATAAATAGGATTACTGAGTGATGAACTCGTAGAACCGAGAAGATATTGTTCATTTAAGTAGACTTATAATTCTGATCATAATAATATGCTCTGTCTGAATAAAAGCTACTAAGCGATAAAAAAATCTGTCTATGTCTAAAGTGCCAGATAGACGTGCGAGTAATTTTGCGTACTTTTTCGCCCATTTGTCACCTTAAATTCACGTACAGTTCGACCTTCCTTTAAAACATTATTTAGGATAGTGACAGTATAACTTTAACTCCCCAAATAACCTTAATCATGACTGTCACAATTACCTACACAGATTATAAATATAAAGTCTCCTATCTTTATTAAAACAAATATAATAAATACCGGGCGACCGCAAAAATGCAACTAAGCATCTGAATAAAATTCACAATTGCAACCCGACCGCTGCGGTTACACAGCATAACCTTTATATGAAGAAAGTGAATATTTTCATCCCACTTAAGCTAATGACTACCAGAGTCGCGAGTGAGGGTTCTCTGAGAAGCGAATATGAGGAGAATGCGGCGTGACCCTGATATATAGCACTACTATGCATGCATGAATTTCCCCGATGGTACGGTCAGGTGCAGATAAACCTGACCCCCCTCTCATAGTTACAATGCAGGGGGGTCAGGTTTTTCTGCCCCTTACTGTACCTACACCATCGGGGAAATCTATGCTTAACCGATTAAAAAACAATATCCCGTGAGCTTTAAGACTTCGGGCTTTAAGTTGACATGTTATGTGTTTAGTCGCGTACCTATTTTTGAGACCGGATGAAGATAAGTGCGATATATCTATACCCAATTTTATCTAATACTAAAATTACAAACGAATGAATGTTAAAACCAGAATTGAAACGCTGAAGCTTCGTTAAATTCCAATACAGTGTACGTCTCTTGACTTTCATGCTAATAATGACTATTATAACAATAGAATGTTCTAATTATCAGTTTCAAATATTAATGTATTTAATCCTAACCAGAATCTTATCTTAGTTAAGACTATCATGTTTTTAACGTTTTCTCAGAATTAATTGTAATTACGGGATAGCCTCTACATCGATTAGTTACATAGTATTCGAACATAAAATTCTAATGATATAGATAGATAGAATATTCTTTATTTGTACACACACATAAAATTAACTTTTATGTAAGTTAATTTTATGTGTACTTAAATAAGTACTAACACATATGTACAAAAATGGCGGTCTTATCGCTTTAAGCGATTTTTTCAAGATAACCTTAATATAATATAATGGTCGCATCTTTGTACGGTAGCGTTACATAAAATAGCGACGAGTAGTCACGTTAATAGAATATGAAACGAGGGAGCTATTAAATGCAATTTGAGCTGTAATGAAATGTAGGAATGAGCTAATTTTGTTCGTGACACAAATACTTTGTGCAGTTATTTATTTATTGCTCACTTGCTAGCCTACATATATGAATTCATAGGTACCTACTGAGGTTATAATATTTAGCATTTACCTACACATAAGTAGATTGGATAAGTATGAAATGATAAGATTCTGTGATTAGCGAAAGTAAAAAAACCGTACAGACTGGGGCTATAGTCTATGATATCAAATTCCTTTGATATAATAAGATATTAGGTAGTTTACCAGCTGAGAAATAAATACGGAACTTTAAAGTTGAACGTGTGTTTGTTCATAATTATATTTAATTAGCTAACAACACCGTAAACACGTAAATTAAATAAGCAATAGCCAATAAAAACTAATTTGAGTTTTAAAAAAATGGATCTAGAATACCGATAGTTAACTATATTCGGAGGTTTTAACTTTAACTGGGTTCACTAAATCAAAGTGTGTCCATCTCACCCACTTCACACGTCAGCAAACAGTACAGTACCTACATAATTAAATAATTATATAGAGATACTCTTCACCAAACGCGCGTAAATTCGTGTCATAAGTTCTCAAGTTCACTCCGCTAGTGTGAACGGGCACATGGGAGCGGTCTGTTAGACAGAGACAGGTATACAGGACGCGGCTAGGAAACCAGCGGCAGCGGACACTTGGATGTAAATGATTTATTATTTTAGTCATCATAATTGCACTCATCAAAAAAATGGCAATATACCTTAGTGATCATTACATTATCATCAAAGTATCCGGTAGAAATTAAAGTTTACTAGGCCTTCCTTTAATAATTATTGGATGATAAGATGAAAAAAAAAATACATAGGTAATATAGATAGATAGAATATTCTTTATTTGTACACAAGAATAGATTATACAAAGCTTAAATAAAAAACACATAGGTACAAAAAAGGCGGTCTTATCACTAAAAGCGATTTTTTGAAGACAACTTTTAGGTGGAAGAATATTTATGTTCAGATAGGGTCAAGTGTACTAAAGAATTTATTAATGAACTATAAATACCTACAAACTAAACAATATACTTACGTAAAATTATACTTATATACCCATAACAATCATATATATCATATAATAAACTACATATACCTACATAAATATAATTATCAGATTTTATAGGATATATATATTAATTCTTGTCTGAGCTCCGATAATAAGACAACGGAAAAAATATTAAAAAATAAAAATAACTACCTAAGGGGCCGTCCATTAATCACGTGAGGTCGTTTTTCTCATTTTTTGAGAAAACCCCCCCCCCCCCCTCCCCCTGGTGATGTTTCGTGAGGTTTTCCGTACCCCCTCCCCCCCTTTGAGCCTCACGTGATTAATGGACGGCCCCTAAACAAGAAAATGATCCTTTACCATTCTTTTACACACACAGGCACTCACGCCTTGTACTAATGTAGGTACTCCCTTGCGGGGTAGGCAGAGGTGCATTGCTGCACCCACTTTTCGCCAGAGTGTTATGTTAGTCCCAATGTAATAGGGGGCGGGCCTATTGCCATTTTACGGGCACATCCAAGACCCGAGAACAAATATCTGTGTTTGAACAAATATCTGCCCCAGCCGGGAATCGAACCCGGGACCATCGGCTCAGTAGTCAGGTCACTAACCACTACGCCATTCGGTCGTCATTATCGCCTTTACCATTCTTTTAAAATATATATAATATATTTATACATATAATATATTATGCACTGATGATTAAATCATAATTTAATTTTATTTACAACTATGTTAACTATTTATCATGTTACGGTTTAAGCTACCGTAAACAAATAAGTAAGTCATAGTCAATGTAAACTCATTAGTTTTTACAAATATGCACCCAATTATAAATTAATATTTAACCAATTTATTCATCATCACGACCCATTACGTCCCCACTGCTGGGGCACGGGTCTCCTTCCAATGAAGGAAGGGTTTAGGCCTAGTCCACCACGCTGGCCTAGTGCGGGTTGGTGGACCCCAACACAAGCAAGCTTGTGCTGAGAGAGTTGTCGGGTAAGTGGGCAACCCGACTGTCAGATGTTTTTCAAGCCGCCCGAAGGCCTCTGACTAGGCTTAACGACTGCTGCCGAAGCAGCAAATGGGACCAGAAAAGCACCACTTCAAATTGGTCACCCATCCAATGGCTGACCGTGTCAGTTGTTGCTTAACCTCAGCGATCAGTTACGATCACTGAGACCCGCTCGACTACGGACGCTTCAATTTCTTAATTAATGTATTTTAGTATACCATGCCAAAAGCATATTTTAAGAATTAAATCTTTGCTTAGCTTTCGGCCTCTCCTTCACCAATTCACCATAATAGAACCCGCCCGTTGCGTGGCCACAACTTCGCTTGAACTGCTAAGTTCACACGGGGTGTTTTTTGTTGAGATTCACCTGTCATTATCATTACCTATGCACAGAGGCCGCATACCTTTCCTGTCGAGCGGTTCGGATGAAGACCACGTTGTATGTAAAACCGGTGGTTTTGTGCTATTGTGGACCTATTGTGGAGGATCCCCTCTTCGGGAGTTGAATCTTGGCACTGACGTTGATGAATGTTATGATTCGATGTCTACATTGACATACATAGACTCGGATATATTATATCCACAAAGATTCGAAAGAGCCAGATACGGGCATGGATAACACGAATGAAATGATAATTTACTGCCTAAAATGTGAACGATCTTTACTGTGATGTAAGAGGCTCTCCAATGAAGTGTAGATAACAATACACAAAGTCAAACAGATTGTCAACATCTATATCCAGTAATAGTCCATTACTTGACATTAAGCCACAATCTCCATTTTGATTGGCTGGTTGCTAAGCACAATATTGCACAATACTGTGAAAAGCGCCTATAGTATTCTAACGGATGCCTACTCTGCTCAATGAAATGACATAAAAATGAAATAGTGTAGAGATACAGTACAGATTATACTAGAATATGGTATAAGATCAGCTATAGTGCCCGAATTAGGATGAGATAGCAACTAATGTTATTGCAGCTAGACATGCGAACTAGGGAGAAGCCGCTTCTACATAACAACCAGGTTAATATGGAGGTTGCGATAAAAACTGACGTGTTTCCAATAATAAACAACATTCCAATGTTAATTATCCTTGAAGTCGCTATAGGACTAGATAACGTTTAATGTTATGTTGTTGTAAAGTGTGAACCCGACTCCAATACTACATGCTGTTAAGAGCCGATTAGGGTAATAGAATTTGACACAAATGCTGAAGATAACGATTTTAAAGGACATGGAAACAGCTCATAAAATGTTCAGGATTCAAAATACATATTTCAATGTCGCTACATAAAACTATGTATAAAAGCAAACACTGTGACACTGATCGTAATCGCAAAAATTCCTCTGCAAGGATGTCCTCAACTGCCCGACATATTTCATGAGCACGGCTGCAGCGTCATATGTTACAAAACGAAGCAACTTGCAAGTCTTTCGCCGCGTTCGTTTTCAAACTCAACTCTTGTTGAATTTTGATCGATCAAACCCAGTCGTTTGCCAATTACGAGTCTTTACGTAACTGCGGTGCAACAGTTTTATCGTCCAATGCATTAACTAGTCACGAATGTAAGACATTTTTGAAACCAGTTTTCGCTAATGTTGACGATACGCTTTTTTTGTGTCAATGAAATGCGGAGTCGTTTTAAAATTCGCCGAGTGAACGCCCTCGGTGTTAAGCTTACATTAAAATACAATAAATCTTTTTGCTTGAGCACAAATTTGCATGGCTGTTAAAATTATTTTGTTACCTTTTCTTGTTTTTCTAACTTGGTTAACATTGTTATTAGTGATTCAGCTTATGTTGGTTTAATGTGTGGTACAGTTAGACATCTCAGTGTACTCAGTGAGAATAATAAGAGCTACATGATTGGTGGGAGGAAACGGGATGCACCACGGTGATAACACTCGCTAACTGTGCGTATTCTACGAAACACATTATTATTAGTAACACAAGATATTACTAACTTAATGACACATGCTTTTGTAGAGCACCCACTTAGTTAATCGGCTACTGGCATGTAGTAAATATTAAATAAAGTATTTAGACTATCGCATAACCTACTGTATGAATACGAGTGGCCCAAATACACAACCTTGAGGAACCCCCCGTAAAACGTACGTGTAACCTGAATAACCGAATCAAACGAAAGACACAACGTGTCGAAAACAGTAGTCGTTCTCCTTAAACAAGGTAGGTAAGTCGATAGAAACAAATTAGGTGAAGAAAGTACATTTTACCGCGATGTGTACATGATCCAAAGCATTAGTATCGGCGATTCATCTTATTTGCCGTCAATTAGTGTGGCGTGAGCGCGATGAATCGACGAGAGCGCGACGGCCGAGCGACCAGCCTGATGCGCAGAGGATAGGAAAGTTATTTACGAGATTTGCATACTGATGATAACAAATTGTGAGAAGCATGGAGAAAAGAACGTCTTCGAGTTAAGTTATTAGTATCTGAGTAAGTTGGTGTTTTATAATGATAGTGGTGTGTACAGTAAATTTATTATTTTATAAAACTATTTATCCCAATTCTATAAATTTAATGTTTTTGATTGTTATATTATTGGGGTAGAAAAAGCTCACATAGGTGTAAAACTTGTACAATAATTATATACCTATATTATTTCATTATCATAATAAGTAACTGTATTTTTTTTTTAAATTACATTCAATAAAACCAGTGGCGTAGTCGGATTTGAATTAAACATAAAATGCCGTAACAATAAACTATTCAACCAATTTCTCATAATCAAAATATTTTTTCACATCACATCAAATAATATTAGCGTCTTTACGAGTGATTGTGATATAGACGTTCTACATTAAGGTCTAATGTTTTTATAAGAGCCAGAACCACAACATGGTCAATTAAATTTATATCAATTATGTCGTTTATCATAATCTCTTGACAAATCACTGACTGAAATGATTGACGCACGAATGTACGTTTGTTTCGCATTTCTCATCGTTTCGAGTCGAGCTAAATTATAACTGTCAAACTAATTAAGAAAAATATAAAAGTGAGAGTGATCAAGATTAATTCGGATACGAAACGCAACACGATTTACGGCCATACCAAACTAATTTGGTGTAAAACGTTCCAATTATTTATAAAAATGAGTCATTGTTCCTAGTATTATTAGGTTCACGTCGAATTGAATACAATGTTGCGTCACAACCGGTTTGGCCGACGAACACGTGGCCGCCTCTTGGGGGGGATCTAATTCAGTACACCATTGGGGGCGAATAGTCCGAAGGGGTTGAATAATCAATAAAACATGCAAAAAGGGGGTCAGTCCGAAGTAATAGACGCGAGCTTTTGCGAAATTCAAATCCTTGCATCTATTTCTAATCCTTTAATCGCAGCTTAAAAGTGTTAGAAGTACCAGGGCAGCATAGGATTCGAAGACATTATCTCGAGTTCACACACACAGGCGTGCGACGGACACAGTCACTCACACAAGGGCGCGCCGCGTGCCACAGTCTTGTTCGTTTTGCTTAGGTCAACACACGGTGACTCACAGTTCCAACAAAGACGCAAGGAGGTTTACGAAAGGTGGCCAGGTATTAAACCTTCGCAGACAATATTGGCACCGTATTGCCAGCCAGTTGGTATAGCGGGTCTGTTAGTTGATACGTGGGGTATCGAAGCAGATACATTCCCGGCTAATGAATGTCGGCATTGCGGAAGTTTTTGGCCCTTAGTATAGAAGCCATGCGTGATGGTATGGCTACTATGGACTGGGTGCTTATTCTAATGCTGTTCTAGCTGGCTCGCTTGATTTCATGAAATAATAAGATGTTTATATGTATCAGGTAGATTCATTAGCTCCCCTTTATTTAATTAATTGATTTACTAATTCAATTTAGAAAGGTTTCATTCAGTTTTTCCCAATGTCTATAAAAGTTATGTGTGTACAACTTTACATGGCACACACACACAAAATTGAGTTTATTGTTTAATAAATAATTTTACATTTGGGACGTAGGTATATACCATATACGATCAAATGGTAATTAAAATATTATTATCGATTGACTGACAATGAAAACCGAAGCGGTCGATATCGAGTCTCATTAAATGTTCAACGACCTTAGTTTTTGTAAAATACATTAAAATATTCACATCTTACTTATTGAATTTGTAACTGTAAAGAATTTAATACTACTCATACTTACAGCAAAAATATGTAGTTTTCAAGGTACTTGATTTTTCCGTTTCAATACGTGTCCTTTTGTTTCCTACGACTATTAATTTTATCTTAGGGGGTAGGCAAATGAGTTGTTTGTTAGTGACCAATGAATTTATAGGGTGGTTGAAGGGAGGGCATCATACCATATTTCGGGAAAGAAGCATCCAATGTTTTTTAATTTATAAAATGCACCCCATAGATTGGATTAAAGTCTAGATGTTACTAGTTAATTTAGTATGCGTAGTAAGGCAAGCACTATTATACAGGATGCTTATTATTCAAGTCGATGATGCACATGACACGATGACTAATAGGTCACTAGTGGCATGCAGATTTAATTGTGGTCTATGAATAACTCAGTTTAAATCAAATCATTTCTGTTAAATGAAATGCGTCGATTACTCATTCATTGCAAATAATAGTTCTACGAGCTAAAATTACGGTTCCAAAATAACCTTAACCAACCTAAACTCCCTGAGATTCAACACTAAAAGTCTTTAAACTTTTCCCGAATTCTGCAATCCCAAACCTTTACAAGTGAAGTGAATTCGCCGAGAGATAGTGTTATAAAAAGACAAAGATTTTTAAATGATTAATTTTAGTATCATTAACCTATCAAGTGCGTCTGTTGAGGTCAGCCGAGTGAGAAATGAGAAGGTCAAAATAAGCAGACTAATCTATTCTATCGGTTTAAGTTTCTATTTTTTTTATCTTATATAATACAATATAATAAAGCAGCCTCATGGATACATACCTAGATTTTTCACACAAGAAATTCTAGCATTTACTTCCTGAATTCTTACAAAGTCCTTGTTCATTGATTTCTTTCCTTATTCAACTTCAAGGTCTATGTGCCTGGGATGGTTCAGGATAAACGCAACTCTTATCTCCAATGCCACAGTGTATTTTTATATAAACCAGACCACGCGGCACGGACCCGTTATCGACGTCGATAAATTCGTTTAATGCACTTTCCACCAATCGCATTGCCGTATGTATGGCGATTCACGACAATAGTGACGTTTATCTTTGTCGATAACGACCCCGTGCAGCTGGGACGGGCATTAAAATCTGATTCTTTCTTGCAATCAGACGTTAAATGCAACGAGATGAGTCGTGGTTGGCGTAGTCTTGCTCAGAAATTCAGTTTTTCGTAAATATAAATCACGAATATTTGTTATTTGTAGTCTTGGCTTCTGTGCCGAAAAGTCTCGAGTTCAAATCGAAGTCAGATGTTTCTAGTTTCCTATATGACATAGTTTACTCTGCGCTATATATCTTCAATAAGAAGTCAATTGTGAAGATTACAGGAAGGCGTAAACTTGGCTGGCATTTATTATTCATTGCTTTAAGGTTATCACGTCGGCAATGGCACAGAATGGGAGCCGACTTGCAATCAACAAGGCTATGAGATGCATCGCTTTTGACCTCCGCTCACTGCAGGCATTTTTAAATTTAAAAACTTTTGCCGCTTTCAAGAAATTGTCTGTCACCGAGTTGCAAAAGTAACATTAAGCTAATGTAGATTACCTCAATGTTAGTTACCAGCTAAATCATTTTCTTCAGCCAACACCTTAAAATCACTAATATTTAGTAGTAGGTCTGTAAGTAGCTACCTACTTATTTTTATGTAGAAACACTTATAAAGTTAAACTTTAAAATAGATTATGGTGAAAGCAAAGTAAACAGAGTTGTATCTTGTACCCACCAGTGTGTTTACACTACAGATAAACAACACTTGGGCTTGTTCAACCAGGATTGGTTGATCAGTTACTTAGTCAGTTGTGTTAAAGACCTTAAAGCTATTGAAAGGTCTTTGCAACTGGATGTAGTTCAGTAGTTGACTGATAATTTAAGCATGTATCTAGCCTTAAATAGACTTTGGCCAGGATTATCTATACACAGGTATTAAGTATGCCTGAGAAATGAGTACCTCATGCTAATGTAAAATGTGTTATATATTAGAAATTAATGTATTGAGCATAAGTGTACTACCCTATATAGCAATGTAAATATTATTTAGTTGAATGGTAATGTTATGACTATGGCCATAGATTACTATGGTACTAATAAAATATAAGTACTTTTATGTAACAAACATACTATGGTAAGTTCCTACCATTTATGTTACAGGCGAAGCACCTTAATTTAACATAGTTTTTATTTCAACACACTGTACTCATATAGGTAGATAACAAAGCAATAATATGACTAAACTGATTTCCAATTGGATATTCTGTGTAAGTACCTACCAACATGTCAAGGAGACCTATATGTTGCCTGATGAATGCTAAGTATGTGACACATACATTAGTGTTACGAAACAAGGATCTTTTTACGTAATATTCTATAATAATAATTTGATGGCTCACCCACCACAGTGATTTGTGTCCTCTTAATTTGCTACATAAAAACAATAGTTTAGGATTATAAATAACATGTCACATTCAGATGATACTGGAGTGAAGCATAATATTCTTGGACAGGTTGGTATCAGTTAAGTTCTAGTCAGACATACAAAAGATATAAGTTTTTTACCCCTTAGAAATAGCTACTGTGGCCTGTGCCTAAAAGTATACAGACAGAGTTTTTAAAATAGTGATCTCAAGCTCACATGCTGCTCAAGCACATCCATATAAACACCACTGCTACACACATCACGTCCCCGGATTTATAACAGATGTAGCTGGTCCCTTCATCATCAGGGATCACTATTTTAAAAACTCCGCCTGTATACTTTTAGGCGCAGGCCACCGTACATGCTAAGTATTGAAAGAGAGAGAGAGACTGTGAGGGCATCGGCTTGGCCATCTGAGTGTATCTGATCTCTTTCAGACAGTTCAGTTTACATGAAATAGTTAATTAGCAGAACCACTCTGGACTAGTGTTTAAAGTGGTCATGTTGATAGTTTTTTCATATTCCCTATTACAAGCATAGACTAGCCAGTCTATTGCCGGATTCGGATTCTAAAGATATTAAATTTTATTTTGGTTTGTTGGTAGGTAATATAAAGTGAAAAGTGTAAGGATCATTTGGCATGAGTCATCATCAAGTTTTATGAAATGATAAAGTAGAGTGCTGTGATAATCCTTACAAATTTACAAGGTAACAACAGTCGAAATTAAAGTGTAGTACCTAATTAAATTTATAGGTAGGCACCAACTCATCCTACGTAGATTATATTCCCGGTATGGTAAAAAAGTAAGATTACATACTTACACCATAAAATTCTGTTGAAAAATGTAGGAGTTTTAAAAACATAAACGCCAGCACTTTCCTTATAAGGGCAAATGCCTCGAACTGGAAACATGCAAGTACTGCAAAATACAGGGCCATGCCGAAGCTACGCCAATGGGCAAAAACACGGGTGGTAGGTACTGTGCGAATTCGATAAAAACAAAAAGTAAAGTTCAAAATACCTGCGCGAACTGTTCCCTGATCTCGGCACGCTCCTCCTCGGTCAATTTCGCATTATCAGACATCGTGTAATACGTAGAATTCACAAAAACAACGTACACAATATTCACAACATGAACTTCGGAAGCGGTAGCAAGACAAACTATCGCTTTGTTTCGTCACTTCTCACTTAAATCACTAGGAAATGTAGAGTATAAATAAAAATACTATAAAATCACAACGTATCTCGGTTACAAAATCGTTTTGCAGTGTGTATTACCAATGAGAAAATGTATAAAAATTCACGATGCACTGCGCCACACACGATGGTGTGAAAAAACTCCGACGAATGAATGAAATCCAAAGAAAAGGAACGAATGAAATGAAGCATTGACGTAAACAATGACATCGCATTGACAGCAAAACGACCAATCACCAGTGATGTCGCGGCATCAGCAAAATTAAAAATGTTGCCAGGTCTAAAAAAGCATTTTCATCGGAAAGGAATCATTTTCGTTCATTCATTCGAAATCTATGGTTTCAATCAAAATAAATACCTATGTTAGCTACTCGTCCATAGATGGCGTTAAACAATAAATAATATTAAAAGTAGGTTAAAACACGGTTAGAGTTAAACCTTCATGGAGTTGATATAATATTTTATAAATTAAAAAAAACTTCAATTTGTCATTCGACAATTGAAAATTATAAAAGTGAAAACAAAATATTTGCAATCTGCAGCAGAAACAAGCGGACCTGTGTTGAGTTTACAAAAAACCATAGCAAAAAACACCAAATATAAAACCAATTGCGCTACAGTTTTCAACATGTCTCTTCTGCCGCTGCTATTGGACTACGAGCTGGAGCGTCCGAGGCGTCTCCTGGACCAGCACTTCGGGCTGGCGCTGACTCCCGAAGACTTCCTCAGCATGGCCGGCCCAGCCGCCTCGAGGGAGTACTACCGACCTTGGCGTCACCTGGCGGCTGCGGCCAGGGACCTCGGTTCCAACATAAAGGCCGACAAAGACCAGTTCCAAGTAAACTTGGACGTTCAGCATTTCTCTCCCGAAGAGATATCGGTGAAGACGGCAGACGGGTTCATAGTGATTGAAGGGAAACATGAAGAGAAGAAGGACCAGCACGGGTTTGTGTCGCGCCAGTTCACGCGGCGCTACTCGCTGCCCGAGGGTTGCGACCCTGACGCGGTGGAGTCCAAGCTGTCTTCAGACGGGGTGCTGACGGTGGTGGCTCCGAGGAAGACCCAGGCGGTGCAGGGCGAGCGTAGCGTGCCTATAGCTCACACCGGGCCAGTTCGTAAGGAAGTCAACGCTAATGGGGATAAATGAGCGGGATTTTGTTTTTTTTTTCAGTGCGGTATTTGGGATTTTAAGTTGTGGTTGTCATTGTTGTTGAAATAAAGATTCTTTATTTATGCTGAAATTATGTTTTTTTCTTGTTACTTATTTTTTATGTTAAAAGTAGTAGGTATTAATAGTACCTTCATTATAACAACTGAACTCAATGGGTAGGTGATTAATGTACAGGGTGAAGTAGACCTCTAGGGAAGACGTTCAGGGATGTACTTACATGGTGAAGGGTACCTAACTAGAACTGTTCTGAACAATCGGAAAACAACTGGAAGAGTTGGAACTGACAAGTTCCAACTCTTCCAGTAGTTTTTCAATATGCTATTAGCTGAAGTTGCAGTAGGCTGGTCAAGAACCGATAACCGTGGGGTAGACGATTTCTGGAGAGTACCACCAACAGGCAAACGCAGCGTGGGACGCCCTCCTGTCCGCTGGATAAGGCCGTGGACCGAGTGTTGTGGCGCTCTTTAGGAGAGGCTTATGTCCAGCAGTGGATGATTATTGGCTGATGATGATAATGCTTTTAGCCTGTTGGTTATTACAGCTCTACCTACCCTCAGCTGAGAGGAACAGGTAGTCCCAGGAATTCCACTAGTCCAGCTTGTTTATTTGAATCCGCTATGCCACTTTTGAAAACCCTGTGTTATACTACTGAGTACAGTCAACTGCAAAAGTTATTAAGATTCAGATGCAAATAAGCCCGTAATCTGTACTGCTGGACTTTGGTAAATTATTAAATTCGAACTAATCTGATGACATCAAATATTAAGTAAGAAGGTAGGTACTAATCAAAGGCATAGGATTCATTGACTTCATTAGATTACATAATTTATAATTAAGTTAGTAGGTTCCGTTATTATACCTATTAGGGTGCTTTTCCACCAGAGATGTGCTATGCAGCTATGCTGCGAAGATGTGATATCTACGCTACGAAAATATGTGACCGTTTCCACCAATACTACGCTAGGTAGCTGTGCGAGGAAGATGCGCTACGAAGATGCGCCGCCGCAAAGTAGCTGTGCGAGAAAGATGCGCATCTCGAGCTATGCTATGTATCGATAGTAGGGAAACGACGGGGGCGGCGGCAAACTGTAGGTCTGCTCTGCACATACATAGCTACACCACTCGCGATGGTCCATAGCACATATCCATAGCACGCATCCATAGCACACATCCATAGCACGCATCATTCCATACAAAAAACATATCTTAGTTGAATCCGTTTCCACCAGTGCTAAGCTATGTGCACCAATAATATGATTGGTGGATATCAAACGCATCCATAGCATCGTAGCATAGCACATCTCTGGTGGAAAAGCACCCTTAGGTTCGGGATTTATTAAAATAGTTAGGTAAGAGAAACAAGATTACCTATGCGAGAATCAATTTGAGCAAACTATACAAAGAGCTCTGCAAATAAAAAAAAACGTTAATATTTCAAGTTCAGGTACACCGCTCCGTAAGTTGGATTTTGTATAAGTAGTTAACATAACTTCCTGCCAGTAACAGTACTAAGTATGTAGGTACTGCTTCCAGTCTTAATCCTAAATCAAGGATTAATAGGATACCAGGATTATGCATATGCACTCGTAGATTCTAAACGCACGTAGCTCATTCCTCATCCCTGACCTTACACAAGCTAATCTTGATCCATGTTACAGTTACACCAGCATTTATTTAACAACACATGCTCACGGTAACTCACAAAAGAAACATAACTGCAGATACAAATTATTATGAAACTCGCCGACACTAGCGCCTCAGAATACTCCAGACGATTCCCGCATTCATATCAAGTCCGTACATTGAACTTGCATCGTAAATAAACAGCAAAATACGCGACGATCGAACATTCCCGACTGCACTGAACATTCTATATTTATTCCTTCACGGCTGCGCCAGCACTCTATATAAACACGATATCTCAAACTTCAGCTCACAAGTAATCTGAACTCTCACCTGAACACATCTAACTAACAATGTCTTTGCTTCCGTATTTCTACGACTACGATTTCCAATTCCCGCGAAGGGCTTTCGACCAGAGTTTCGGGCATGGTCTGGCCCCTGAGCTCCTAATGGCGGCCAGTCCCCTCCGCCACCGCCTGCCCTACTGGCCGCGTCTGCCAGCTGACGTCGGTTCTTCAATCAAGACTGACAAAGACAGCTTCCAAGTCAACATTGACGTGCAGCATTTCGCCCCAGAAGAGATCACAGTGAAGACGGCAGACGGCTTCATAGTGGTCGAAGGAAAGCATGAAGAGAGGAAGGACGAGCACGGGTTTATATCGAGACAGTTCGTGAGGAAATTCAAGTTGCCGGAAGGTTGCGACTTGGAGGCCGTGCAGTCTAAGCTGTCTTCAGATGGGGTGCTGTCGGTGGTGGCTCCGAAGAAGGTTGAGGCGGTGAAGGGAGAGCGCAGTGTGCCCATCTCCCATACGGGACCTGTGCGCAAGGAGGTCAAAGATGACCTGACGGTCGAACCCAAGGATGAAGGGAAGAAATGAGTTGAGTGTCGTTCGCTTGGTAATGTTGAGACTGATTAAGGTTATTTGTATGATTGCATTTGATATGGTAAATAAATATTTGTTCTATTACATGGCTGTTATTTTTTTTTATTACCTTCCTAACTCAGTTGCAATGTATTAATGAATATTTTGTGACTCCCAAAAGCCAATCCGTTTCGCAGTATCATAGTACCTAAGTACTTAAATGGTAGATACAGAACGACATCTATATGTATAACATATAGAATTAAATACATTATGATAAGAAACGAATTAAATAGTAGAGAAAATACCAATTTCTTCGCTGTATATTGGATAAATAGGTAACGAATTAGGTAGGTAGGTACAGAAATACCAATATTTCATCACTCATTTCAATCATTTTATTGCACAAATCAAGATCAACACTTTTTATCATCGGGTGGCTTCAAACATTTCTGCTCATCTGGCTCTACAGCTTTAGGCTCTTCCACTTTCGGACTTGTTTCATCACAGGGTCCTATTAAAGGCACATCCTCATCTTCAGAACTAGGGCCTTCTTTCACAGGTATTAGGAGCTCACATGGATCGTTGACGTCACATACTTTTCTTGGAGCGGTTATTGTCAACACACCTTCTGGAGACAGCTTGGACTCAATCGCTTTTATATCACAGTCAATAGGCAGTTTAAAACGTCGTACAAACTTACGGATCAAAACCCCTTGGCTGTTCTTTCTTTCCTGCTTACCTTCTATAACGACGGACTCTGGTCTTGCCTTCACACGAATTTCGTCCTTACAGAAGTTGTGCACATCGAAGCTTAGTTGGAATTTTTCCTTGCTGATTTTCACCGTGGGTCGGGAGTGTCGTGTCTGATGAAGAAGCGGCAGAAATGACGATCGCAGCAAGCGGGAACTCAGCATGATACTTTTGGGTTTCCTTTGGAAGATATTTTTATATAACAATATTATAAATCATTGGTTGTTTAGCCCAAGGACTTTGTTTAGCCAAAGTGAACATCCTTCATGTTTTGTAAATAAATAAGTACTTTGTTGACGTTTGGTGGTTCAATATGCCGCTGTGGCCCTGTTATTATTCTAAGATGTGCCTGAAGATTCCTTTGATTTCCTCATCAGAGATAAAAATATGGATTAGTTAATTTAGCGTTGTGAAAGGATCATGAGATATCATGATACAGTCATTGATCAGATTTATTTTATTTTAGCTTCAGTTGACAGCCAACAAATGGTGCTATAAGATGGGGCGGTTTTTATATTATCAAGTCACCACTAGTGAATGGTACGGTCACTAATTTGGAGGTGAGATGGTCCTATGGCGATACTCTACTACTCTATAAATAAAAATCCAACTTTTTTTACACTTTTTTTATTAATCTCTTTAGTAGCTACAACAAAACATTTACTTATGCCCACCTCTCGGCAATACCTACTAATATGAATATTTAAATAATAATATTCATTTTAAGATAAGGTGACTCATACAAAATTATTATGCATTTAAATAAAGGTAATCTTACTTATTGTATTTTATACTAAAGTGATATGTTGCACATTGATCTCATAATATTTTTCCACTACAGTAAAATGCTTCATAATATTTGAAATAAAAAGGATAAAGTACCTACTGGTTAGCAACGATTTCGCTACACGAAAAAAAATTACAACAAGGTACATTAGGTAGGTACATAATGACTAATTAACTCAATAAAAGTATAAAAATATGTACTGAATATAAATATTTGAGGAGTACTTATACGATTTTATAGCTGTATGGATGACGAATCAGCGTAGGTTATTTTATTTTCATAATATAAATAAGTGTTTCGTCATACTTAGTTTGTTGTGGATCATTTTGTGTCCTTCATAGTTAAAGGTATTTTTTTTATCGAAGCATTATTGAAAACAAATCTTAAGTAGTAGTATGTATAAGTAAGTAATACTTAGATACAATATTTAGATTCCTAATTTTTTAGTGTATAAAACAATGTAAGTACTAATATAAAAAGCTCCGTTACGCATATATCACTACGGTGTATTCACAGGTTTTAGCTAATTATTAAACTACCTAAGTATTGGTTTTTGTATGAAAATCTTGGCTTAATATATCAATAACACCTCTCAAATACAAATAAACCCCCTGTTTTCAGGTAGAAGAAATTAATTATTATTTATTTATTTATTTATTATTATTATTATTTAATTCTTTATTGCACAAATATTAAAAATACATGTACAAAAGGTGGGCTTAATGCTATGAGCATTTCCTACCTGCCAACCTACAGGAGGTGCAGGAAAACTGGTACAACTAGTAGGTAGGTAATCTAAGTAGATTACAATAACAAAAAAGTATTTCAATTTGCCATTTTCACTACTAAAATTAAATGATCGCAATGTTAAATCTACGAATATGTTTTGCTCAAAATTTTCATACAAAACTGTTCTAAGTGCTTTTGTTTTTACAAACTATTGCTATTTGCTATACATTTAGTTCTACCTCGTGTGACTCGTGTCTGCCTACACATATTGGGACAAAAAGCAAATAGCCAATCAAATTAACTGTAGATCCACATATTATATGTACAAGTACATCACATTATTACCTAAATTATATAAATTTGTGTGTGGTGGTCGTGTTGTAAGGCAGCGTCCACATTTGTATGATATCGGAATTATTCGGCATATCATATCTGATCTCCGTATCACAGTTTCGAGGCGACTCATAGGTATAGGTCGGTATAGGTTGGTAAAATGTGTATGTCCAAACTCCCTCGATCAAGATCGTGATACGCGCCGAGGCTATGATATGGTGAAATGATACGCATAAAATGTGGACGCTGCCTACGAAAACTACAGTTGGTACCTAATACCTATAGTTAGTGGGGTAATAATTGAGGAAAAATTAGTAAAATGGGAGGATTTAAAATTAGAAACAAACATACACAGTGGCCCAACAAAATAAAAGAAATGAAATATTATGATAAGTATAAAGGGTGTTACAATGATTACGCTTGATCATCGGATGGTTGATAGAGCTAATGATACTGAACATGTTAAGACATTCAAAAACTGTTTTTTTTTCTTTTAGCTGACCAATATAAGTGAGTGAAGAAACTGAGGAGGTGATGAATAAGTGAGACGAGTAAATTTAGGTACAGCATACATAAGAGAAGAAGCAAACTCATATTTCGGTTTTTATGAACATCCCAGGCAGAATTTAGAGGTAGCTCCGAAATCTAGAGAGATTTTATTGGATTGAATTTATTTTTTTCTAGGTCCAGTTGCTAATTCTCTTAAAGTTGTCTGTAGATACAGTTAGGTACATAATTATATCTGGATCTACATTTTCAAATTCAGGAGTAATCAGGAGCAATGTCAAATCTAAAATTTGTCAAAACTAATTTTAGGTTTTGACATTGCTAGATTTTATTAAACTAAGGTGTCTTCAGGTTTAGCTAAAAAGTAATGTAACGTCTGAGATAACATAGATTTAAAAAAAAACTTCTATATCATCGCCTTTCGCAATCTTTACTTTTAGATTCAAGTATTAGGTATCTTTATTGGCTAATGTAAAAGTCAATCATCCTGATGATGATATTGAAGATACGTAGGTAATAAGGTCTATGAGTTAATCATGTCATAAATGTCTATGTAGGTCTCTTTGAAATAAATAGGTAGGTTTGGTTTTGGGGTTTAGGTAGGGTACTATTGGACTTTTTGTATTAAATGTTACAAATAATCTTTAACCAGTAAGTAATGAGTCTCGTAAAATATTAAATAGTTCTCTATAATATTTATTTACATACATGGAAGGCATGTAGCATGTGCTAGTTCGATAAATATATGGAAATATAGGACGTAATTTTCAATTCAATTTAATATAATTTACTATATTTTTTTATAAACAATCCTAAACATGTTTTTACCCTACATGGTAAAATTTCTGGCAAAATGACAGCTTTCTAAACAACATTTGACTGCCTGAAGTAAAAAGATAAAAATATGAACTTAAAACAGGATGTAGTAAAATTTAGCAAACGTCAAAAACACGAACATTTTCACCTAATATTTTAAAATAATGAAGTGTATAAACCTTAACACAAAATTATTACATTTAGAAAATATAATTTTCTAATCTTTCATTAATTTTAATCTATATAAATTATTCTTTGTCATAATAATTTTCTAAAATCTAAAGTACATAAGATAGTACAACACCTTGCTTTGCAACCACTAATTCTAAAAATACAATAGGTACAAAATTGAGCTTTATTGATATGTATCGTTAGATCATTTTAGCATTTTTTGTTGGTGACAGTGATATGTTTATGATATTCAAATAGCCCTTTGAGGATTTAAATACAAAATATACATAGATCGTGCGTCATGTGAGAATGTAAATTTATATAAATTAATTATATCGTTAAATACATTAAATTTTAATTTCAACATCATGAAATACTTTTTTATCCAAGTAATTACATAATTTTCTTAAGTTTTTAACATAATTTGCAACATAAACGGTTGTTTTATATTTAAACAAAGATATAAAAGTTGTTGTGTTATCGTTCCAAAATGTAATGACAAAAATACACAAAGATACTGGTTAGACAGTGTGCGCAAGGGCAGAACTTTTGAATGTAATATTTGCATGTATTATTTTTGCAAAGACGTGTATGTGAAATACATTTTAAGAAATCCCTCGTATAAGAAACTAAACATCTTGGATTCCATCGATCATCAATACTGACCATTTTCGGTACTCAACCAACACCTACCAGTCATATTATTATCATACCAATTACATATTCATTTAAAACTCTTTAGAACACAGAAGACTAATGCTACTACAAATTAAAGCTTCGTTAATTACCACATTTATAACACCTACATTACACCACCATTTCACATGTAACGCCCGGTTCAACACACTCCCATCTAAGTGTGAATTAGCTAGAATTATCTATAAAATTACAACCGCGGACCAAACACAGCGAGATTATTCATAAGCTTTGGTTAGAATAGAATATTTATTATTTTGTCAAGTACTTAGGTATTATACAAATAAAAATTACAAGTCACAATGAATTTTATTTTTAAATGTTTTCGGCCAAACTGATTTTTTACGTCGGTTCATGTCACTTTTTTACCTTATGTCGTCGTTGGTTACTTCTGATTGTTACTTCGCGAGGTACTTCACTCATGGAAGCTACGTAGAAAAACGACCTCTTTGTCCCACATTTATAATTTGTGTGTGTGTTTTTATGTGATCCTTATCGATGTTTGTAGTGATTAGAAATGTGATACTAGAATTTGAGAATATATAATGAGTTTTATTAAAATCTTTGAATAAAGAGTATTTGTCTCTGATTTAACAATTCGTTATATTTTACCTTTGTAATTTTAGGTAGGTATTGCTTATAATTTTGTATGCCTATCGTGTTTAATTTTAAATATTTCGATAGCATTGTTAATTTTAGTCCAGCTGAGCTGTGATTTTAAATATTGCCATAAGTACTAGTGCATTGACATAGATTTCCTACTTCTATGATCTTAAAACAGGGTATTGCAAAAATGATACTGTAAAACATACTTAGATTCGTAATTTTGTTAGGAAATCTACTTCTGGAAATTTGCAAAAAATGCTTTCCTCGCTGTTTTATAATAATAACGAAAGCAATATGATTTCGTGTCTAGTTGTATTTTTAAATCTGAATTATTGTAATGCCAATAAAATCATCTAAGTACACTTTTTGCAACCCCCCGATAAGACAACATTTAAAAGACCTACTTTCACAGTCATCTAACATAAAGGCGCATTAGTTAAATATTAATACAAAACGTTTGCTAACACTACCAATTTAAAACACATTGACCATTGTCGAAGAACTAAAGGAAACTAGAGTAAGTGGCGCTCGTCATTACACACAACAGCCTTAAAGATCGACCTACAAGCACCAATCCTAAGTTGAAACAAACGAAATACATTTAACTATGATATGTTTAGTTAATCATCTCAGTCTTCATACTACAGCTAGAGTCAGTCCTAAGCTAACGGATTTTATAATCCCATAAGAAGAGGACGCATCATTAACACAAAACACACTAGAAAGCATCTCTGAATCGATAGCTCCAATTTCGTAATACACATCTCTAGAAAAATATTTAGGTATAAATACATCAGCAACAAGTTCATTAAAATTATCAAATATTGTAATACTCACAGCTTTTATGATATGTTTGATTTCCTTACAGTTAAATACATCTAAATCTTCTTTCCCTACGATAGTGTTAGTGATATGTCTGTGTTGTGATTCGATATCTAAAGCGAGTGCTCGGTGCAAAGTTTCACTATAATTTACAACGTCTACAACATTAAATCTATAATTTTCTTCAATAAATTCTCTATATATCTTCAAAATAGTTATAAAACCTCTCATATTATCATCATTTACAAAATAGCTCTCTTTGAAAACAGGGACAGTAGTCAAAGAAACGTCAGTAAAATTAGAATTTTTAAGCTTGCTATTATTTTTGTTGAGTAAATTCGTTATAAAATTGACAATAGTGCTCGAAAGTGTTAGTAGAAGAAAAACGACGAACGAAATTATTTGTTTATAGTTTAAGAGTAGATTGGTAGATACGATGAAGAGTATCATGTTTCTGCTTGGAGCGTTGTTACCGGCCAGGCTGAGTGGGGTGGGATAGACCACGTCCACTTCTGCGATCTTGAAGATGGAGAGCAGCAAATGCGAGGAGATGTCTTCATGTTGGGAGTTGATGCGGGACTTGACTACCTTCAGGATGTCAATGCACTCCTCCTGAAAATATAAGGTTATCATTCAATCTATACCGATTATAACAATGAAGTTTCGTATCAATCACCATTAGAAGTTTAAATAACTTCAATGAATGTCACCTGATAGAACCATTTTAAGTTGCAAATGCCTGATACAGAAAAACAGGGTGAAGAGACCTTTTCACTAGAAAGATTTAGAACATAAAGATGAGTGAACCCACCAACCCGCAATGGACCAGCTCGCACCGTCATCGCAGCTTAGACCTTTGGAGATTATATCAAAAGCTTCCACATTCAAGAGAGTCAGTTGCAGGCAATAAAACCCTCAAATAGAGAATAGAATATGGGTGACAGTTACCTTCTCCCGGTCCAGCAATGGCTCCCCGGCTTCCCGCAAGGCCTCCTGCTCGCGCGGCGTCACGCTTGCGGAGATGATCACGTTCTCATTGCTCATGTTGTACAGCGTCAGGGTGCAGTTCGTCTGAAAATTTATTAAGGTTATAGGTATTGGAAACAGTTAATAATATGATTAAGCTATGCAGTCTTGCAATTTTCAGGACCAAATCCACTTTGGACAAATATAATAGAATGTCTCTATAATTCTTCCACAACTAAAAATAAAATTCTGTTGAATTAAAAAAAGTTCACCTTTCGACGTTTTTTGCAACTGTCAGGTTAGACGAGTTCTCTATACAATAGTGGTGACCCAGGCAAAACGTGGATCCTATTGAACTGCCTACCTTATTTCTCAACGAGAAAATTTTGCAGAGTTTTTCGTGAATTTCCTACGACGTAAACAAAAGTGGTGCACAAGTTCAGAATAACCTGAGCCACACCTTTACAGCTGGTCCGACCGCAATGTCACGGACCGTAAAATACTGCTTTTCTGCGTGCGTTGCCATCCATCATCAGCTATGTATCGTATAATCGTCGCGCTTTACATATGGAGGACAATGATAACTCACCCCCTGGTCATGCAGGCCGTACATGTACTGCTGCAGCAGGCGCACCGCGTCCTCGGCGCCGAGCCCCGTGTGCGGCCGCAGCAGCGCCTCGTCCACCGAGCTGAACCCCAGCAGCAGGTACACGCCTTCCGGCAGCTTGTACTCGCCTGGAATGGAGAGTTGTGGGGATATTCAGGACCAGTTGCTATGAAAATCAGTGACGTGTAGCTGTCATGTACCGCGGGCCCGGTATACAGCAGATTAAGCTGCTGGCCACTAAAGGTTTTATGCTTCAGTAGTTACTTAAGGTGTGTGGTTTCGCGGATGTCACCTTCCTTGATGGTTTACAACGGCATGATCACTTTCTGTGCCACACGGCCAAGTGGACCCAGGGAAGCCTTCTTGCACGCAGTGGTCTACTTAGGTAAGTGAATTGAAATATATCTAAAGGCCTCTACACACCAAAGCCGCTGACCCGGCGGCATAGCCCGGCGGCCTAGTGCCGGCGGGTTAACATAGTACAAAATGAGGCATGATTGTACAAAATGAGGCCGGCGGGTTGAGCCGGCGGCCTGAGCCGCCGGGTCAGCGGCTTTGGTGTGTAGAGGCCTTTAGTACTACCATCCCGATTCGACTGCATTTCAAAATGACTTATCTTGTATGGAAGACTCAGGACACAGTGTTGAGAAAGAGAGGTCTATGTACAACAGTCAAATTTGGGCTGGTGATGATGATGATATTTTATGTTAATTTTGCGAACTTGAATGCTTGACAACGTTTTATGCAAATGGACGCCAAAGGGTAATGTCGGAATGTAGAAACAATACACATACCTGGATTAGGCCTCATGCAGATAAACGACCCGGAGTAGCAGTAACACCGGCCCCGGTACGCCTGATACGCCGGCGCGGCATGCGAGTAGTGGGCCAGGCGCGACGAGCAAGGCGCGCGGGGCACGCACGCCACCTTGCACGACACCTGCAGGGATACCTCGCAGACGCACAGGTCCGTGCACTCGGCTAGCTCCGCTGAGCGGTACAACTGGAAGGGTTGATAGAGTTTAATGATTAGCGGCCGCTTCACGGGTTCGTTATCGACGTCGATAAACTAGTTTAATGCACGTTCCACCAATCAGAGCGCCGTATTTATGGTGAATCGCGATATAGTGACGTTTATCTACAACGATAACAAACCCGTATTTGATGATTCAAGTCTGTGCAGAAAGAAATTATAAAAAGATGCATGGTCAGTCTGTATTGGGGCTGCAATGTAAGAAGGTGATGATTTTCATCATGGAGCAGTCCTGTAACTTCTGACTTTGAAAGTTCTCATTTTCATTTTAGGGTATCCACACAAAATTTCTACAGAGGTATATTTTATATTCTTACCCTCCTAGTCTCCCCCATCTTGATATACTGCGCTTCATCATCGCTCTCTGGCTTTTTAACGATGCAGTACTTCGCCGGCTCCAGCGTTGTCGTCGGTCGCTGCGTGGTCGTCGTCGTTGTCGTCGGCCGTTGCGTTGTCGTGGTCGTCGTCGTCGTCGTGGTCGGCAGCAGCGTCGTCGCCACTGTAGTCACAATCGTAGTCTCGACGGGTTCAGAGATTTGAGCGATTTCGTTAGGCCCGACGGTTTGTTCCGACATGGTGGTTATGGGGCTGAGTTGTTCTATCTCGGGGATGGCGACCTGCGCGGTGCCGTGGGTGGTGTGGCGGTGGTGGTGCGTGGTGGTCCGGTGGAAGATGGCAGGCGGCGGCGCGATGGTGATGTAGCGGATGCCGTTGTCCACAGCGGGGGTAGTCAGGATCGAGCCGTAGGTCTTCACGTGGTAGTCGCTTTGGGATTCCACTGTGGAAAGAAAGTTTACTTTAATCAGGTGTGTTTTGTTTTTCTGACAGTAATTGTGAGCCTATCATAGGTTTTAGTGAAGGACATCAGTAACAGGGACACGAAGCATCCTTCAGACCGGATATACAAACAAACCGATACACCCGTAGTGCTTTGATGATGAAGGAAGGTAGAGATGCCCTATTTGGCCACAATAGGGCGTCTCTACTGAGACAATGATAACTGATCTGACTGGCTAATCCTTTCAAAGAGACCGCTAAAAAGATTACAGACTAACCCCCTTAGGGTGAATTCGTCCAAACATCACGTTACACGAGAATAACTATACCGGAATTAAAATTATACGCGAGTAAATATCTAGGATAAGTACATTTGCATTCTACCAAGTTATACCATGATTAAATTGAATGAACGAGGAACGAAACTGTAATGCAACTAAAATAAAAATAGCTGCGTTTCAAAGCATGCAATAGAAATGACATGCCAACTTAGTTTGAATGGATTATAAAAGTATGAAATTGTTTATGTTTTAATAATTTATTCGCTGTTGTTATTCTGAGACTTTGCCTTTTAACGTACTTTTGTTTATGTTTTGACAGATGTGTTTATATGTCATTATGACGGTTTTCTAATCAGCTGATGTGCTGCCGCCATTACAAAATTACTCTCGGATAAGCTCGTTACACGGTCAATTTTGGCGGTATAACATTTTATTCTTGGGATAAGCTAGTTATCTTGGTTTCAGGTTTGGTAGAATGCAAAATCTGCTTACTCGCGAGTAACTGGTACTTTACTCGTGAGTAAAAAGTTACTCGACGTTGGTCGAATCCGCCCTTATTCATAAAAAAGTTATAGGACGCTTAAGGTATTGAACAGTTTTGCCCTCTCTGTCAAAGAACAAATTGTCTGTCAGAGAGTGCAAAACAGCTCAATAGCTAAGCACCATATAACTTTTATATAAATAAGGGGGTATGTTTATGGATGATGCAGCACTCACCAACACAAGGATTAAGCCACAGCAGCCGCTGCCAGCCCAGACAATCATACAGCTGCGCGAAGTCGGTGCCTCTGCACGCACAGGCCGCCCTCAGCTGGGTGCCCAGCACGGCCACCACGGCGGCGCGGCACGCGGCCGGGGAGCCAGCACAGCCCTGCGTGACTGCGTCCACTGCGCACCATTGCTCGTAGTTCTCCAGGCGGATCCTACGGGAAGATTGGGAGTGTTATAACTGATGTGAGGGGATAAAAGAAACAACCGATAACGTTTAGCTCGTGTTCGACTGAGGTTCCGCTGCCAGAGGGACACAGCCGCTCCGTAATTACTTATTATCACACTACCTACTTATAGATACAACAGATTACAAATGGTGTAAGACGATTGGTGAATAAATATGCAAGCTGATTCATAAAGATATCTCAAAGTTCCACCGAGATTAATACACAGCAGGTTTATTTTTTCACAATTTCAGAGTTGGTTATTTGATGAAAGTTTGTTAGTAACTTTATTTAAAGCCTGTAAACAATCATGATTATACAGAGAAAACAAATGTTAAATCCTATATAATTATTCCGTTATAATACTAAAATGTTACATAGATCCGAGACTTTGGGTAGAATAATACGTATATCGTGAAATCCATTGTCGAACTGGGTCAAACTGAGAGAATCGGCAGAAGTTTACCAGTATGTGCTCAATGAAGATCTAGCTTTAGGGAAAAGTTCCAACTTTGGAGGTAATGCATTACTGTAACTGTTCGTACGAGTAGATTATTAATTAGGGCTAAAGTTTGGACGTGAATTTGTGGAAATCTTATACGTTGACTAAGCATTTTATGTTTTGAAACGAATAATCTCAAAAAGACAAAACGAATTTCGCTTAATTAAGGAGTTCAGACCATGAAATTCACTTTTGGGTGAGAAACCATTTTATGGGAAAAATCTAATAGGTTGGTAAGAAGTTGTAATAAAATAAAATAACATAAGATTTCTCTCCTACCAATACCTACATTATCCAGAACAACACCAGCATACATAATCTTACCAAGATCCAGTGGGGTAACTTCAAAGCTTCGAAGTCGCTTATTTTTTACATGAAGTGACACATTTATCCTCGCATCTGCCTGTCCGTCGGCTAGCCGGTCCATTGGGCTACGTATTCTATAGCATCACAAGCTGTTGTATAGTAGGCTGTTGACGCAGCCTGCATGGACACAGGGCCGGATTTAGGCACTAGCCACGGTGGTGTCTTTTTTAGCAATGCAAAGTCGGTTTATTTGCTGCACCGCTAATCTGGCAAATGCCAAAAGCATACAAACCTGTCACTTTGTTAGAAAGCCACATGGAAGTGATGCATCGAATATATCAACCATATGACTTATTTTCTAAGTAATAAATAAATCCGAAATGATCACGAATAACCCTGTGTAGCGTTGTACTTTCTTGAACAGAGTGATTTGGCGCTCCTTGAGAGAGGCGTATGTCCATCAGTAGACGTATTACGGGCTAGAGAAGTAAAAATGTAGATTTGCCCAATCACAAACCATACCACCACCGACAAATTAGCAAATAACAATCCATAAGCAGCGTCGCTCGCCTGTCAAAAATATGTCAGATCCATACAAGTTGCGAGCGACGTTGCTTAACCCTTACCACACTAACCACTTGTATTTTTTCATTGGTTTTAGCTCGTAACTCAATGTACTAATGTAAACTTCAAAATATATCTGGTATAGTACACTGTCTAGTTAAGGGTTATTAATTAGTAATGTTCGGTGGTGGTAACCCCTCAGGTCTAGGTCCAAGTGCGGCCCCGCGCGGTGTCTGCGCCAGTAATAGAGAGCTATTAGCGCGGAAGGCCGGCCACTGGCCGCTGTGGAACTAACTCCGCTGAATACGTTTATATTTATTTGTTTCTTTATTATTTGCTTTGCGCGTTTTTAGCTCTATTAAAAAAATAGAATACGAAATATGACCGTTATACACAGGGGTATAATCGTGACAGTTCTGACATTGCGAAAAAGAGACGCTTAGCCACATTAAGCGTAAGAAAGAAACGTTAAGCTGTAAATGTTTTTTGTCCTTTTTGCTGTGGCGCCTGTTTACGTCAGTTCTCTGTGCCAAACAATGAAACAAATGAAAAATCTGTGCCAAACAAAGGCTGACAGTTACAACAAAATTTTCTAAATGCTATTTATTTTTGATTTGCTAGTGATTTGTGGGTGTTTATTAAGTTTATTAGACTATTATCATCACTTAACGAGTGTGTGACATGGGTGGGTGGATTTTGTTCGGTTGTATAGAGCAAATTGAACGAAAACACGATGGAATGATGGATGAGATATATTTTCACATGTAAGTAGATACTATCAAGTTTAACAAGCTTACATTCATCATATTACTATCTATTGGCTCGATTTTAATATAAAACGATACTAATTTTAATACTGTAAGGTCTTTTAGTATCAGTTTTAAGTAAAAATTACGAGGTACCATATCATAACAAATCACATGGTGTTGCAAGTTATTGAAAATTTATTTTACCCACAAATATTATAGTATGCAAAGAAAATACTAGAAATTGTAACGGACTCGGGTTGGGTTTACAAATGGGGCGCACGAATTCGGTTTTTGTGAAGATTGTATTTTGTAGAAGTCATTCTCCTCTTTCAAATGAGGTGCCTCTCATTGTGAGGAAACGTTCGTTTCTTTTTTTTTCTTCCATGTGTGATTTCTTCTGTATAATATAAAGTTTATTGTATTGATACGAAATACGTGTTTCCTTTAAAAAAAACCCCATCACATATTTGGCCCACGATTATAATGCTCATGCTCATCCATTTATCTCTTTCATAGGTTTCCGACAGAAAAAAAAATATCAAGAAAATGGATAGACATTACCGGTCGCACAAATTGGGAACCAAGGAAACATACAAAAATTGTGTTCGGCACATTTTGAAGAGGATTGTTTCGATTGGACGAAGACAATGAATTATACAATCCACTCAGTTTGTGTATATTAAATAATTATATTGAAATCAAATAAGTATGAGTAAAGTTTTTTTTCTTATATCGTCGGTTGACAGGAAAAACTCACTAAGGCTGATTTTTCAATATTCAGATAAATGTTATCTGGGTAATACAAACATTGAGAAACATTGAGACGCAACAGCATCAAAATTATTTCCCAGCAAAACTTTTGTCTGGCTATTGAAAAATTAGCCTTTAGTGTCTTTTTCCTATCAACCGACGATATACTCAAGTTTTGTTTTTGTTATTATGATAAGTTAAATTTCCCCATATTTAGGTTTTATTTTTTTGTCGGCAACATCTATGGTTTGAGTGAGAAAGAGAATAGTGCACACGGCGATTGCGAATCTATTTGTAGTTGATCTGAGCCGTTATACTGTGAATTTGACACATTTTTCTTTACAGCCAACTATCCAATGATTGAATTGAATTTTATTGTAGTTGGTCTGAGGTGGATATACTTACTGTAATTATTTTGGTAGCCACATCCATCATGGATGTGTTGTTGATAAAAAAACAATAAAGCTAAGTTTTATTTTAATGGCCTCCAAAAGACACAAACAAACACACACAGGCACATAGCCCAGGAAAATTCTTAATCAATTGCATAACATAGGCCACTTTCAAGACTTTCTACAAACGCCTGGAAGGCATATTGGTGATAATTATGGTGATATCACACAAACACAACATGCACTCATTTATTAATGTGCAAGCTCTAAAACAGATCTAGATTATCGGAATCCATCCTAACGGCTGAAATACCGTCTCTTTGTACCAACACACTCATAAAGGCAATGCAATGTACCATGAAATGATTGTTCAGAGCTTCAGCTTTAATCGATACGTTTCAATACTGAACTGAAATGCTGGACGTAGAGTTAAATGTAGCTGGATAGTTTGGAAATTTAATCGTTTAGGATGTGTATCGAAGTCGAACTTTTGTGAAGTTTGTGTATGCTGAAAATTGCAATCCCTGAAGGATTGGTCAGTCAAAGTGCTGTATTTCGAAGAGTCGTGAGTGTGGTCATGATTTAAAATTATGATCTATCATAGGTTGATTCCATAGATTGATTTTCAACTTACATTAAGTAGTTAATGAAACTGTTTTTACAAACGTTTCGACCAAACTCTATTACTGTTGTACACTTACAAAGCCTCTCGTCGTTTTATTCTGACAATCGATTGCGCAAAATATTGTACACTTATTTGGGTTTGTTTATATTCCATGTTATTTATTGAGTCGCGATTTTTGGTTATTCCGCTCGGTTTATTTGCAATCGTTTTGTGTACACTATTGCCTTTCGCGTTACGTCCCGATCCGATTCGAATATTCGGAATTCGCGATAAACTTGGTGAGAATCGATTAAATTGCTTTATTTTCGGATGGGAATTAGATTTTCGTGAGTTGCTATGGAGCTGCCCGTGTTTTGCATTTTCATGAGTGTTTCCGATAAAGTAAATAATTAAATGTAACGTTTCAACTTTGAATTTTTTACAGTCAACGCAAAAACTATAACATGTTTTAGGTACAATTTTATAAATTTTTAATTTGGTTGTGTTTTTGTTAAGCTTCTGTTTCAGTTATAAGAAAGTGACAACCGTAGTGTTTAGACGTAGCGTCGGTCACCTTCTAACTGCTGGACATAGTAATTTGGGCCTACTTATAAAAAAACCGCTGTGGCCAGATGTGCAAGTTGGAGCATGCTAGTGAAAACCCTCTGCACCACCAGGGTACCATGGGACAGCAACAACTAGCTCGGTAGTTTCCCAACCTAGCACTTCCAGGAGTGACAGAGATAGCAGCAGTTCGTCATCTGCACTCGGGTTCCTCTCGGCACGCATGCGCGAGCGTGTGGAACTCTAGTGAAGACCAAGGTATCATGGGTCCGCAACAACTAGCTCCAGCTTCCAGGAGCGAAAGAGATAACTATTACCAGTTCGTCTGCCTCTAACCTCCAGGAGTGACAGAGATCAGAAAAAGAGAGACCCAACCTAACTCTCCCAGGAGTGACAGAGACAGCACCACTTCCTCACCTGCACTCGGGCTCCTCTCGGCACGGATGCGCAAGCGTGTGGCACTCTTGTGAAGACCAGGGTACCATGGGACCGCAGCAACTAGCTCCGTGTCCTCTACAATTACTCAACCTCTCCCTTCCAGAAGTGACAGAGATCAGAGGGAGAGAGAGACCCTACCTAACCCTCCCAGGACTGAAAGAGACAGCACCAGTTCCTCACCTGCACTCGGGCTCCTCTCGGCACGCATGCGCGAGCGTGTGGCACGCGGGGAGGGGGGCGCCGGGCGCGGGGCGCTGCGCACACGACGGGTGCAGGCGTTCTTGCGCGTTCATGCAGGAGTCCTCTTTGTTGTCGGTTTTCCTGTGGGGGTTATAGATGGCGTTAAGTTAAGGTTATTTGCTACGTTTCAAACGCGAAGCTCAAGACCTGGATGTCATCTGCCCCATCTAGGGGATGTAGGACACCAACCCTCAGTTGCAAGATCAACATTAGCTGAAAGTCCCTTTCTGAAACGCAGCGTTAGCCGTAGGTCAAGTAAAGTAAAGATACATTGACTGGTTAGATATTAGGGGGGTACCGCATACCCTTTATGAGTAGGAGCTCGAGGGAAAATTATCAGCATCCATATATACCACCCACTAAACATCAAGCCAAACTTATCTATTAGCTGATATCCAACTGCTTCTTTGGGCTTCGTATTACAGTGCAAAACGCTCGCTTGTGTTGGGGTCCACCAACCCGCACTATAGTAGCGTGGTGGACTAGGCCTTAAACCCATCCTTTATTAGAAGGAGACCCGTGCCCCAGCAGTAAGGACGGGATGGGATGTGAGGATGATGAAAGAAATCTGTCAGTAAATAAAAAATATTTTGGGAGGTGATAATAAAACTCACTTGCAAAGGCAGAAAGCGATCTCGGTATTCCAGTGGACGCCAGGTTTCCTGTAGAACCCTCGGAGCGCCGTCATACAGCCCTCCCGGTCGCAGTCAGTGGCGTGACACTTCTGCAGCACGGGGGTCAGTGACGTCACACACTCGGAGTCCTTGATGCAAGAGTCCAGGGCCACGTGGCACGTCGACTGCAGCGCCACCTTGTCGTCACCTGATTTACCGTTTTCCTTGCCAATGCGCTCTGTTGGCATAGGTTTAGTTGTTAGCGTTTTGAGGTTATGTTTGCGTGCTGCTTTTGTTTTTGTGTGTTCGATTGGATTGTAATTTTAGCCGTTTTTGGTTGGATTGTAAACGTAAACGCATTGTTTAAGTTTATAAATACGAGAATTGGAGAACTGTACCAGTTAAAATGCAATAAAAAGCCAGAGTTGTAATACATAGATACACTTGGTTGTGGATTTTATTTGTACGTCCGCCAGTGAATATCGGAAAACCCGGATGATAAAATAAAAGCTCAACTATCGAGTAGCTTTCAGTATCACATGTAAAGTTTATACGGAATTTGAGTTTTGTGAAAAACGTCCGGTTTTTATCTTTGTTGCTACAACTGGTTTACCGTCTATTACCGTTTGTTTGTTATTATGAAGAAAAACTAGGTACTAAGTAATATCAAAGTTAAGATTAATTAGGTACCTAAAATATTGGGTATTTTGAAAACTAAATCTTTTTTCTAATTAACTATAATGCTAACGTATCGAACGCATTTTCCAAGCCTGCAATCGAAACACTTATTTTAATTTCACTTAGAAAAACCTACCGACTTATTAAATAAATATGTATAAGGCCTTAGGAAATACAAACCAAAATGTATAAATAAAGTACCTACAATTAAATAAACATTAAATATATTCAGTAGTAATGATAATATCAGGTCCAGATTAAATAAAACAAAAATACAAATAAAATATACATAAAATGACAGTGGAATTTTGATTACAAAGTAGTGATTTACGAATAGAACATTATGCTCGCATGCCAAGACAGTAAAATTGCAATTATTGTGATATATCGAATTTCAATAATGATGTTAAAATACAAAATAATGCTTATTTAATACATGGATGAAATTCAAAACAAAATGTTGAATGTTATGATTTAATTTATAATGAGGATGTATAGTTAAATTAGAAACATATAAAAACTGAAACTAATGTTTATTTTTTTTTATTATAATGAATGATCCCGATTTTAAGTTCTTAAATAGTTCAGATTTATGAGACGAACAATTTAAAGGAACAGAGTTCCATTGTATTTATTGAAGTGTGAGGCAAAAACGGCAAAGCTTCAAGTAGAATCGTGTAAAGCAGTTTTTACTAAATCACTTCGTTTTAAAACTAGATTCTTCTACATTTTACTGTGGGTCGAGAGGAAGCCGGGATATCGGGGTTATTCTAAAGCGTTTACTAACAGAATCCTTTCTAAGTCGACGTTATCTCTACGCAAAGCTTTACTTTATCGACTTGTGTCGGTTCTGTTCCGATATTTTCAGTTAAGAACTTTCTGGTTGTTTATTTTCTAAATAATAACCTAAAAAAATGTTTCTTGATTTAAGTTAAGCATGCAGGATAATAGGGGTTTTATGTGTGTAAAACTTATAATGCTTCTTATTATTGACCGTTGGGGTAACATTTTGCGATGATCATCATTCATTCGCTTTGGTCGCAGATAAAACTTTGATATCAGTTTAATTAATCGTCACAGTTATTTATTGGCGTGATTGTACATTGCACAAAATATTATTGGCGTTTTCAGCATAGACCAAAGTGAATGATTTTATACTTTAGTAAATTGATTCATTTGAGTTTGTTTATCTATGTATTATATTATAACGGCAACCAGAAAGTACTTCATATAACGACCGGGGATCAAAATGAAATATGAGGAGCATAACATGATCGTTGATTGTAGGATGCAGTCGAAGTGCTAGAGATAGTAAAAACAACTCAGTGTCAGTATGGTCTCGTACATGATCCAATCTAGAACTGTACAGATTGAAGCCGAAATCAGTGTAACTTACGATGTCTATGGTTAGTTGGTAATGTAATCTTGTGTATATCTTTATGGTAACCTATAGTTTGATGTGACGTGAACCAGTCTCTTTCATCTAGAGGGTAGTTTAGAGAGTGGTTGACGTCATAGTTAGACCAATTATACATACGGTTGTCATCAATGTATCCGGCTCCGTAGACGGTCTTGGTGGCGTAGAGCGGGTCGGCGCTTCCCCCGGGCTCATGGCTCCACCGGTGGTAGTGGTGTCCGTGAGGGTTGTAATGGGGACTCGAGTAGCGATGGACGTGGCTTACTATTTTGTCCGGCGCGATCAGATTCCCGTCTTGGGTTATGGACATGCCGCCGATCCACGAGGCCCCGGTGGAGTTCCGGATCGCGATCCGTCCGTCCGACATCAGCTTTACTGGAATGGCATCCATCGAATCGCTTAGCTGTTGCAAGATGCGCGATCGGCGAGCTCAGAGAGCCGCCGGTCGGTGGGCACCACAACGACAAACTATCACCCTACTCACGGTAAAGATGATAGGTAATAAAAACGACAATTCAAACAATTATTCTTAATCAAACCACGACATTGAAACGAGCAAAACCAAAGTAAATCCTTTGCTAAATTTTGTAAATGATAATCCCGATCGGCTCAATTAATCAGCTGAAGCTAGTTGTCGGATGGCAGTTTCATTTGAACTATTCATCATCAAAGCCAAGCCTATGCCGCGCAGTAACCATAGAGATCGTAGAACAATAGTAGATGCAGAAAGAAATCATGCACCATGCACATAACACGACACTGCCACTTTAGATTTTTAAAGCTATTTTTTTCATAATATTAAATTACGTGAGAGTTAGTAATTAAAAAATCTAATGTGACAAATAAGGGAAAAGGACAAGCAAGTTGTAAGTCTAGAGCATGCGAGATGTAAAGTAGGAGCGTAAGTGGAAGTGCCTCAGTTAATAAAACTTGACATTGTAAGTACTCAAACGAAACAACTCTTCTTCACGGGTAAGATTATTTAATGTGCTGATGTAAATAATTATACATTCGAAAGAAAATATAAATTAAAGTACACTTTTTAATTTCAAAACATAGGATTATGTACACAGGTATGCTATAAGTAACTCATTAATTCTGACGTTAATTTACTATTACAAGGATTTGAATATGGCACCGTTCACCACGAAATCGATACGTCAGTGGACAACTAAAAAGCCACGCTCCTACTTTGCGGTGCGAAGCGTGCGAGCGAGAGGCGTCGACAGACCGCGACGGACATAGAGAGACACACAGAGAGAGAGAGAAGAGAAGAGAGGGTGGTGCGGGCGGCTCACCGTGGCGAGGCCGCGGGGGCCGGGGGGAGAGCAGGTGGGCGCGGAGGAGGTTGGCGGCCGCCGCGCGCGTCATCAGCCGCGTGCCGTTCTCGGTCAGCAGCAGGATGGTACCGTCAGGCGCGGCGTAGCGGGTCAGCGCCGGCGCCCGCGCCGTGGGCCGCCTCGGCGCCTCGAACAGGGCCCTCACCGCCGGCGGACACGCGCCCCACGCCGCCGCTGCCCGCCCGCACATACCAACAGTTAACAGCCGCTGCCCACCACCCGAGCTCACCCGAACTATCCTCAACTGTGACGCCACAGTTGAGGGTAGCTCAGATAGACACGACAACCATAGGACCTAGAGTCGTCGTCGTACACTATGTTCTATTAGCAGTCCAGAAACCATCATCGAAGGCCGAAGGTGAGTTGGAAGCTGAGAGTCAGGTAACTGCGGGCATCTGTACGGTGTGTGAGGTCAGGAGTACCACTAAAAACAAGCTTGGTGTCCAGTGAAACATAAAGGTATAACAGCCTGTGTAAAGAGTGATCTAAGTCAATCCTAATGCCTATGCGTTCTAATCAGTGTGAATCAAAGAAAATAGGCACGTATAAGAAAGGAACATAAAATAAAATAAATGTAACAAAAACTATTAACACGTTGACGGCTATTGAATAGTGAGTCTAGTACTCCTTAAAGCGTTTGATTGTGTAGTGTTACTGATATTTGAAGAAGTTGCGTTTATTTTATTGGTTACACATTTAAGACACTAATTATTTTATATTGTAAGATTGTAAGTTACCTATAGTGAATATCTTATCTAAGGGTATAGACAGTAATATCTTTATATAACTAATGGGTGTTCCCCAAGGTCACTTCTTATGACCCAAATTATTCCCAACATGAAAACTGTTGTGTTAGTAACATATTGGCGTGTACCTAAAAACATTATAGTAAACACTTAAAGCTATAGCTACATTTCAATATTAGCTCGTCGAAGGTTCCGAGTGAGAAATGGCCCGCGATCTAGAAAAGTCTGGGAAAGTAAACAAGAACTTCTCAAGAATAAATGTTTGTTCTCCACCTGTAAAGCTGTATTTTTCAAGAGGGATATTTTTCGCCCAGAGATTGGGAAGTTGAGGCGAGTAATTTGAACAGCTGTGCTAGTTCCCAGGCTGGTGAAAGCGAACCGTTTTGCCTGAATGAGAATTTGGAGAAAGACTCTATTGTATTCATCGATGTTTTCCACACCTTTGTGCAGCCGATGATCGATTTAAAGTGATGTAGCACCTCGGTGCCGCTTTTTATGCAGATCTCCAGTTATTATATAAAAATATAGCTTTAGTAGGTAGGTTATAAGAACTTTTACTTCACACAAATCACATAGAGAGGGAGGTAATAAAATATCCGCGGAATATTTTCTTGAACTAAAACAACATTACCGGTATCTGCCCAGCGTCAGCATTTTCCAGATCAAAGACAAAAGAAATGCGTGAACAGGCGCGGTTGCCACAAAATATACGAAATGCTTTCAAAAGAAAAAGTGAAAAAAAAACTTCAAAAGCTCCGGTAAACCTGGCTATCCTCGAAGTAGGGCTCTCAATATAAAGGGGTCGGTAGGTCAATGGATTTCCGTGCTATTGTTCGACATTGTATTGCTGCTTGACTTTCAATTAATAATTGATAGGTTTTGTAGGTTACCCTCTAAATTCTTCTGATTGGGAATGGGTATTATAAGTGATTTTTCGATGTAAACGGACGTAGATGTCTCAAAACGATATACGGTATAATAAGCTCCTCAGCTCGTCATTCTGTATTGTAAATACGACTGTTGGACAGTAAAAAAATATACATATAAATTTATGAGAATTTTCAAAAGTCATAGAGCAAAAGTTATTTAGAATGGTTTTCTAATGGTATACCATACCATTCTTTTGAAACCTTGTATAGTCCGGATTGTAGGGTGAGAGTGACTGTAGTTTATCTGTGGGACTTGGGAACTCCACTGACTTTGATCACATATACAGGGTGTTCGGCACATGAAACGACACAATTTTTTTGGAGATAGAGGTCATTTATTATTCTATTATTTTTTAAAATTAACTGCAATGAAAATTATAACTTTGAAATGTGGAAGAGTGTCGTACAACAGGGCAGTGACTAGTGTAGAGACTACTAATTCAGACACGAAGCCAAATGCAAATCTAAGTTTAACTAAAACACAGCCATCTTTAAATATTAATAAGAACCCACAAACCAAAGGATGTTCCACCGTGTAAGCACTAGTGACTGACAATTTACATTTTGCCTCCCCCTCGCACTTACCACTGATTGAATCTTCTATCCCCTTCATTAGCATGCTTTTAGCATTTTCATGAAGGAAAAATGTATTTGAGAGAGCTTTAATTGAGTCGGAATTGTTTTTGAATATTTACGGAAAAAATAATGCAGTGATTTTATTTAGTAGGTTGAGCTTTTGACCGCCGCTTCGCTAGCGTTCATTTCCATACTTTGTCACCCCATATCCATAAAGGGGTAAATTTTTTGAAAAGATTTGTTTTTTTCATAAACACTTGTTAGCCAGCCTCAGTTATTAGAGAAAATATACTCCGAAATATTTAAAGTAAGTAAGCAGAAAAATAGTATATATATGTATATGTATTTTTATATTATACCTATATATTTTTGTCGGAATGGCGTACAATCGGAACACCTCCCGAGATGTCTGCAGTGCCAATACTGCTGGTACAACATTTACATACAACAAATTCTATCCGAAAATTATTTGTCATTCGCCCAGTGAAGAGGAAATTTCGCTTCGAATGTGCCACGAACGGAAAAGAGCAGCGAGACAGTTCTTTTATTTTATTTAGATACTCAAAAACCGGTTTTCATTTCATAAAAAAACGGTTTTTGTTGTTTTTAATTAATAAAGAAGGTGTCCCATTAGTCATCGTCATGCCGGTACGAGGTTATACATAAGATCATTAACTAATATCACTAAGCAAATTTTGTACTTGACAAATTCGCGAATATAAATAAATCGATAGGCATAATACGAGTTGTATAAAGGTGCGTAACAAATTTATATCCTGGACATGTCGCATTATGTTGCCGCGATTTTATGGACGCACCATAAAAATGACCACCTGTGACATTAAATCCGCTTACTACATTTTCCCAAACACCCTGTAGAAGCTGTCTCACCGCCGAGTCCGTGGCTCCCCGCCGCGCCCTCTGCAATTACTTGAAGACTCAAATATTTGGCCAGCTCACTCAGAAAACAAACGACGAGCGATCGAAACAAGGAAAACCCTCCCCACTGATAAATAACTTGATAGGTTTCTGCTTTTCCGAGATATAGATTGAGTGGTTTTTTTTATTGGCTGTGTTTCAGGTTTGTGAAATGCCTAGTCGGAAGGATCTCGGTAGTTGACAGTTATTTGTAGATGTCTTTTAATTATAACTTAGCATAAGTAAATGATACCTAATTTACAATGTTGGTAACACCTACGTAAATTAAGGTGAGATTGTTACTTTTAAATATTTTATTTTAATTAAAATGTCACCGTTTACCTACAGTCAAAACAAAAATATTGGTTTTGATGAAATTCTTTTGTACCTTATGTATCACTGCAATGATTAATAAATAAAGAATAATAATAATAAGATTTTATTAACGTTTTTGACTTTTCTACCAACGAAACAAAATAACGAGCTTTGGTCTAAAATTGTTTCAGTTATATTATTTAGAGTCTAAATAATATAACTGAAACAATGAAGTAAAATTACACTGGATGTTGTAATCCGTAACGACAACAAAATAACCTGATTTGCCTGCAAATGCACTAAAGACATACACCTATACCTATATTATAATGGAAGGAACGGAACGTGCCGCCAAAGTGTAAACATTAGTACAAATCTCTATCCGTGTTTTTATTATTTTCAATCGCAAATCCACAGTGTAAAGTAGTTACAACCTATTAAAAAGGAAGTGTATTCATAAAGCTCCACTTCTCTGTAAAGATAAGTACATAAATAACTAGTAAACAGTGAAAAATCAACAAGTTTTAAGTCAGTGTTGAATGCAGTGAGCGAAAGAGACCTATGTAACGGCTGTGATAAGAGCGAGAGGGCAATATCAAACGTCAAAGTCAGATGCCAACTTGACAGCGACTGTCACCTCATCAGCCAATAACAACGCGCTTAGAACTGACACTTATCTTGCGTTCCTTTAAACGCAATATTTTTGCAACGCCATCTATCGTCGAAAAGGGGAAGCTTGTTACTTTAGTTCAGCTACTCACCACCATAAGTAAATAGCGCTGCATTTAGTTCTACTTTTCACCACCAAAAGTAAACAGCGCTACTTGTGACTCAATATAAGATGTCTACTAACACAACTTGTAAGGCATGTAGCAAAAAAATAATGTCCCTCGACTATTTAGAGTGTGCGAGATGTAATGGAATGTATGATATAGACTGCTTAGCGATACCACATAGCGACTTTAACACCTTTTCGCAAGAGTACTTAAAAACATGGATCTGTCCCGAATGTGTATGTACAAAACGCAAAGGTGGTAATACCAACACGCCAGTGCGAAGCATGCTTAACTCGACGTATTCGGCTAATTTGAGTACAAATGACAGCATTACTCTGGAAAATGATAACTTCAATAACTATATAAATATGAATCGCGGAAGCGGGACACTCCAGGAAAGCAGCTTACCGACCCACACGACCAGGGATGTAAGTTCACTGAAGGACATGTTCAGGATTATGAAGGAAATGAGTGAAGAAATACAACAGCTACGTCAGCAAAGTACTCAATTCGAACCAATTATGAACATGATTCCAACTATGAATCTGACAATTACTACTATGTCAGATACTATAAATAAATTAAATACTACACTTGAAAGTAAAGAAACAGTCATAACCGAATTGCGTACCAGTGTTAAAAAATTAGAAGACACGGTTACGAAACTTTCGCCGGGAAAACTAGCCATTAAGAACGCAGATCCACCTAGCCGAAAAACAACTCAGATACCTATCCCAGAAACATCACCTGAACTGCCAGCAATGGATAATGCGACACAACAATCTAGCGTCCATCAATCTTTTTCTCAAATCTTGGCCAAATCTACGAGCCACAGCAAAGTGCCCAAACCGTCTGTACTTTCCATTGAAAAACATGAAGAACCACAGGAGGGTACAAATGACTCGGGATGGACCATAGTAGAGAAAAAGAAACAGAAATCTAAATTGCGCAATGATCGTACCGTGGTAGTAGGCACTGGAAGCAATGACAGTCAAATAAAAGCGGTAGAACGGACAATTCATATCCAGGCGTGGCGCTTTGCACCTGACACTACTGAGGAAGCACTGAAAGATTACTTGAGGAAAATTCACCCATCAGATCAATACTACGTATCAAAACGTGAAATCAAAACGGACCGACATGCGTCGTTTATCATTGGTATACCAGAGTCAATATATCCTAGGTTCAACTCTCCCTCAGCGTGGCCCACCGGAGTAATGTTTGCAGAGTGGTTTCTCCGACGCCCCCGCGCCGATCTCCAGCCGCGGGGGAGGGACACTAAGAGAGTATCAGGTGAGAAACAGACATAATAACTATGACCAAAATGAGATCACGATATACTACCAAAACGTGCGCGGTCTCAGAACGAAATTGGACGTCTTTCAGCAAGGCATTGCAGCTTCGGAAAGTGATCTCTTTGCCATAACGGAAACAGGGTGTAACGAGACTATAAACGATGCTGAAATGTTTACCAAGGGTTTTTCAGTGTACAGATGTGATAGGACAGACGGGCGCAAGCAGGGGGGGGGTAATGGTTGCAGCATGTCCTATTTATGAACTTAAACAAGTGCCAATAAGTGTAGACATAAATAATTCATTATTCGAAATTGTATGTGCCTCTGTATACCTGAAACATAGGCATTTGTTTGTTTGTTGTGTATTATATATCCCGCCAGGTGCGCCAGATATTGAATATTTAAAATTATTTAGAATTATTGAAGAACTATGTATAAAGTATAAAAAGATTTTAGTTATTGGCGATTTCAACTTGCACTCAGCTTCAGTAGATGTTCAGAATTATTTTGAATTTTTCGTAGCATATGGAGAGTTCAGCCAAATAAACAATGTACCAAACTGTAATAATAGACAACTAGATCTCGTATTGACAAATTTTTCGCTTTGCGATGGGAAACCATCAAATACCGTGGTGTCGGCCTCTAATATGCCATTGGTGCCAATTGACAAATATCACCCCCCCTTAATAGTAACTATTCCAAAGGGTAGGCACAGTCTAAGAAATTTAGCGGCGGTTTCTCATACAGCTTCAATGGCCAAGCGGTCGGCCGATCATAAATTACAAGCACTTGAAATACCACGATGGAACTTCCGGAAATGTAATTTCCAACAACTTTACGCCGATTTAGCGGAATTTGATTGGAGTACTCTATACACCATAACCCGGGTGGAGGAAGCCCTGGAGTATTTTTACAGTGAGGTAAATAACATAATAGACCGTAATACTCCCAGGAAAAGCAAAGATGCAAAGGGAAATCAGATGTATCCAGAGTGGTTTAATGCAGATATTATACATGACTTAAAAGAGAAAGCTAAGCTACATAAGAAGTACAAGAAAAGCAAATCAGAAGATGATTATACAATTTTTTCCAATTACCGTAGATCGCTGAAATGTAAAATATCTGCTGCTTATGATCAATATCATAGACGCATTGAAACTAACCTTAGTAGAGACCCAAAAACCTTCTGGAAAGTGATGAAATCTAAAAAGACCCATATTAACAAAATGCGGCTACAAAAGGAAGGTGTAGAGGTACCAGAAGACGAGGTCGCGCAAGCATTTGCCGACTACTTTCAGTCAGTGTACGACCCAGCGAGGCCTGATCTAAACGTAGAGCGCGCTAGTTCCTCTTACAGCGCAGCGGACGGCGGCGGCGGCGCCCGCGTACACATACCAAATCTTGATAAACACCAGATATTACAGGCGCTTAATCGTCTACCCGCCAAACACTCGATGGGTCCGGACGGTATCCCACCATTTCTCGTAAAGGATTGTAGTAAGGCATTTGTCTCTCCCTTACACTACTTATTTAACAGGTGCTTGGAGACAGGGCACTACCCTGACAGTTGGAAAATATCCAAAGTGTCTCCAATTCCAAAAGGCAAAATAAGCGATGAAGTGCATAAATATAGACCAGTAGCAGTACTCTCTACATTCCCTAAAGTCTTTGAATCCGCTCTACAAGCGTGTATTTTGAAAAAGGTAACACCCCAACTAGTAGATGCGCAGCACGGATTCAGGCCGGGACGCAGTACCAATTCTAATCTACTGGATTTTATGTCAGTGGTGGCCCCAGCGGTGGACTCTGGAGTGCAGGTCGACGTCGCTTACTTCGATTACCGGAAAGCGTTTGATTTAGTCGATAATGACGTCCTACTGTCGAAATTGGCAGCAGTCGGCTGTACTCCGCTTGTACTGAGATTCTTCTCTAGCTATCTGAAGGACCGACGTCAAGTAGTCGATGTAAACGGACGTCTATCAGCACCGTACTATACGCACTCGGGAGTGAGCCAGGGTAGCAACCTAGGGCCCCTAGAATTCCTAATACTGATCAATGATCTTCCGAAATCAGTAGTTAACGCCGAATGCTTACTGTTCGCAGACGATCTGAAATTGTTACGGATCATAACCAATGTCGAAGATTGCAAACTCCTTCAAACTGAAATAAACAACGTTATTGATTGGAGTGGATTAAATAAGTTGCAGTTTAACGTCGACAAATGTGAGGTTATGAGCTATGGCCGAGGCAAAAATCTACTACTCCACGAGTACAGAGCGGGGGTTGTGCCACTGGCGCGAGTTTCTGCCGTGAGAGACCTCGGGGTGCAGTTCAGAAGTGACTTGAACTTCCGAGAGCATATTACTAGTATCTGCAAGCAAGCATTCCAAAGACTGGGTTTCATCCTTAGACGATGTCAGAGCTTCTCTAATACGGTGGCCGTCAGAACATTATACAATGCCCTGGTAAGAAGCAAACTGGAATGCAATGCAATTGTTTGGAGTCCTCACCAGGACAAGTATATTACGATGTTGGAACGCATGCAGAACAAGTTCACAAGGTTCTTGTATCTAAAAATGTACGGTGTTTACCCCTTCTACCCACTCATGTATCCAACGTTGTTTGTGATGGGAATGGTGGGGTACAACAAACTCGAAGTCAGAAGAAACTTAGCCCTGGTGATGTTCCTTACCAAAGTAGTGCGGGGACTGGAATGCAACCCTAATGTGCTAAAATTGTTAAAATTTGTCGTACCAAGCAGTTCACTCCGCCGCCGCAAGAACAGAATGTTCGAGGTGCCGCTGGGAAAGACGGCTCTGGTCAATGAAGCACCCCTCACTAGAGGCATTCGCCTATTAAACATACTGGCAGATGAGATCGACATCCTGGTATGCAAGATGAGCGAGCTAGAGAAAGCAGTCATTTATCTCATGTGCTACGGAAATACAAAATAATATTGTTATTTATTTGTTTTTTAAATATTTTTTTGTGTAAATATTATAAATGTATATAAAATCTATAAGATAGAAAATTATTTAATAGTAAAATCAAGTAGGTATAAAATTATTTGATTGTAAAATTTGTTATTGTTGTAAATTTGTAATTATTGTTATTTTATGTGCATAAAGTTTCTATATTTAAAAAATGTCGCATTGGTATCTACTGTAATGGCATTTATTTTGTAAATGTAAATGTAAATAAATAAAAAATAAATAATACCTAATACCTACTATCTATTCAACAAATACACATAAATAATGGTTGAGTACACATTTTATCTAACTCAGTACTCATTGCCCTTTAACTAACCAGGCTAAAGTTTAAAAGTAAGCAACTCTACTATTGTGGGTTGTTTCGCGGGCAAAGAGTAAAATAAGTTGGATACGAAGGTAGATGTGACACCTATTCAAATGTTTATTGCGTCCGTTCAAATGTCTTTTATTTCTTGCAAAATGAGAATTTAGATATTTAATTATTTGTTGGTAGATTACAAATCAAATCAAATGATTTTAATAACAACATTATTTACAACAACCGCACGACCTATCTTGTGAGTACAAAATGTACAGCGAAAAGCGGGTGACTCACCTTTGACTACCCCTTTGGGGATTACAGTCGTGAGCATATGGTATGGTTATTTACAACAATAAAAAATCATAGATTTCTTTAATAAGTGTATTAAAATTAATTTTTTCAAAAAAAAAAAATTACCTTTAGTCTATGTTTTAGAATAAGGAGGTATGTGAATGATAGGTATAAGTAAAATGTACGTATATGTAGGTATCTATGAGCAAATAATGTAATGATGGATGAGGCTATATTCGGAAAGCCATGTCACATATTCTCAAATCATTATACCTATAACTTTTGGGTTTTTGCCATACCTAGGTCTCAAAGAAGAAAATAATACACACATATACGCCAAATATTGTCGGTCCATGTGCCTAAAGCTGCGTACACACCGGGCCAACGAACGCCCAACGAACGCCAACGGTTATCCCAACGATGGATATTAACATACATAATACAGGGCAGATTGCAGAAACGAAGGCCAACGAAAAACGTTCGTTGGCGTTCGTTGGCCCGGTGTGTACGCGGCTTTACATCCTGCATTGTGTATCAGTGTGAAGAGTCACATCTGCGGCCCGCATACTCTGTGTTGCGTCCACGCCAGAACAGAATTGTAAGTTTTCATTATTCCACAAAGTTAACATAAACAACGGAACTGTATGTTTCCGCTACAGTAATTACTTTGCTGTTAAAATAATAACATTTTGAGAATTATTCTCTCCGAGTGCTCTATTTGATGTGGAACGTGTTTTTAACCCGACTGAAAATATGCTCTATAAAATGAAGACAAACTACAGAGAGTAACTACCTGCAGTTGTGATAAAATTTACGGTAAGTCGCGTCGTAGCGTAGAACGCCCCGTGCTTCAGAGGCAGCTAGCTTATAGAGGAAGGATGAGGATAGCCGAGGACCTATGGTTATGACGAAATATACGTCTTATCAAACAATCCATAAAGTTATTTAATCTCATCACCTATCGTCACATAAGTATATGATTATCAAAAAAAAACTCAATACAGTTTGGGGCATAGAAACCTGGGTCTTAGGTATCACTATCACACTGAAAGGCATAATGATTCTTTGCTCCAGACTGGTCTCAACATAAGTTGGAAATAAATAAATAAATATGTGGGGACATCTCACACACGGCCATCCGACCCCAAGCTAGGCAGAACCTGTGTTATGGGTGTCGGACAGCTGATATATCTACACAAATACATAGATAGATAGATACTAAATATAAATATCAACAGCCAAGACCCGAGTACAAATGTGTTTCTTTAAACAAATATCTGCCCCAGCCGGGAATCGAACCCGGGACCTTCGGCTCAGTAGTCAGGGTCACTAACCACTACGCCATTCGGTCGTCGGAAATAAGGTTACATTGGCCAAAATTCCTCACGGTCACAGATAAAACGCCACCCTGTACACCCCCAGTTGAGATTAATTCCTTTTCCTATTCAACTGTTTACTGTAAACCTCTTGAGCTATGCTTCAGATTTCCCCCATCTTTCCGTTGTGTAAAAAATAAGGATTTTCAAAATAGCTTTCCGTTTGCCCTTCGCTCAACAAAGCCGTTTAGCTAAGCTTTTAAACATGGCTGAAAGGGCCTTGGTGATTTGATTAAACAGTTTAGTTTGAAGGGAAATCAAATGAAATACACAGTAGAAATAAAAAATTGGTAGGTAGAAGAAATGTAAAAAGTTTTGGCAATGTGTAATAGGTAAGCTATCGGTATAATACTTATCGGAAAAGCTATAGATCGCATCCAGTGGCGTGCTTTGGAAGAGGCCTTCGTCGAGCAGTGGCCTGCTACAGGCTGCTGCTGATGATGATGATGATGATAGTACTTATCGGACCATACAGAGATAAGTAAATAAATGTACGGAGAAACGGCGTGGGCACTGCTGATGAAGTGGACGCACTTGTGTGAATTTCTATACAAATAATACTGAATGTGATGCGTCCGTTGCGTACAAACACTTTTTATGGTTGCGTACGATTCCAAAAGGTGGACGCTTACCTTATAAAGTTAAACTTCATCAATTAACACTTCTAATAAAAGCCTATACATCCCGCTTGATTAATTTCACCTAATCCCCAAACAGTTCTTATTGGCAAGGCGGGGCTAATCCCGCGATCGCGCCTTAATCCCGTAATCCCGGGATGGCGGGATGATCTTGCGTCTGCCACGCGTCAACTTTCAATCTTCCTTAAATCGGAACATTCGTAAATCGAACCGAAGTTTCTGTTTGTTTATGGATTTGAATTATTACGCGTGGATTCGAATTCCTAAAGAAATGGCACTTTGTTTTTATGCTAAGGTTACATTCGTGATAAATGTCTGTAGGTAAGTGTAAATATAACCTTATTAAATTTGAAACACAGACCAATGAAGTACCTTAGTACTGAAAGTGGAATGCATGATCTAATTTTAAAGCAGTTATTTTTTAGCAGTGATTCAGACAATTTTGAAATTCAGACAGGGTTCGAGCCTGGGACCTTAGGGTCAGTAGCCAGCATTCCTAATGTTCCTATTCTATACCATTCTCCATAAAGCTACAATCGTTCTTATAGTATTTAACAGACTACTGTATATATTATCTGTATTTATTAACAAGACTCAAAGAAAACAATAAAGATATGAAGGGCCCTTGAAAGTTCCATTTAATAAAATACTTTCCCAAGAAAGATTGCTTTCTTACTAATAGTTTGTTATGATGAGACTACAGTCTGGAGTCCTTGGAGTTCTCCAGTTATTTCATTTCTATTGTTATTGTTACTCAAGTCTAGTGTAAATTTACCGAAGAAGTCTTTAACTATACCATAAAAACTCTTGCCTTAAAGTAATCCCTTTCAGGATAGGCAATTGTATACGAATATAGAGAACCGAATTACATCAAATGATCGTCATTAACTACTTAACATTATTAAGCACCTAAATATTGAGTACCGGAAAGCCATAATTTTTAATATAGATCGGTCCATTTAAAATTAGTCACCTAACCAAAGCCAGCGCATTTCTCACTCGAAACCTAAGGCGGTGTCCACACGGCCATGTTCTAAAGGTGCGTACTCACCGACGCACGGGTTGTGGTTGACGACGGCAAAGATCCGATCGCAGCGCTTCTTCATGTGCGTGTTGGGGCAGATGCAGCCGAAGAGAGGCGACAGACGCAGCCCGGCCCACGCCTCGCGACACGCCTCCCTGACAACCGGTTTTGTTTGGTGTTAGTGTGCATTGCACTTTAGATGTGAGATTAGATAGGATAAGCCCCATTCATTATACTCGGTTAGATTATAACCAGTGATTTTTTGTTGACTTTTGACACATCTGTCAAGAATTTAATAAGAAGATGACGTATATTTGATGAACTAATCCCTTGTTATGATCTAACCGAGTATGATGACACTGGGGCTTAATACATAATTATATCATTAGTTTCATTACTTTCTTTTTCGATTTATTTATTTATTTTTATTTATTTATTCTTCATTGCACAATATACATCGATTGAATGTAGGTACCTAAGCATTGAAATAAGTCCTGTATGTCATATTTAAGTTATTTTTAACTTGACGGTCTCGTCGATGAAACCGGTATAAGTATAACCGGGATACCATTTCATACTTAAGTTCGGCTCAGATTGACCTTCACAGATGAGAAACAGAGGGTTAATCAAGTCAATCTGCGGTGATCAAATGTTTAATTAAGTTAAGTTACGGTCCAATTATTTGAATCAATTGCTTTTGAAATGAAATGATCTTTGGTTAACTACATTGTTTGAATTTTGGTTCTAAAAAGCAAGTAGGTATGTAAGTATTAGATAAATAGATGATGGCGTTAACATTAAATATAGCATTTGCATAAACTAGTCCCTAGTATCCTAGAATTCGAATAAGAATAAAAAAGGCAATTAGAATTCGCGAGTTTTCGAAACTAACACTTCTTTCAGATTTTAAACTTTTCAGCAAACTTAAAGGAGGATGTTCTTATAAGTCTCTGAAGAAAGTTGTTAAGGAGGTTCGTTTCGCTATCTGCTTTGCATACTCGGAGCATCTTCATTAAGCCATTTAAATTCCAATATCAAAACTTGTATAAAAAGAGATCAAGTAGTTTTATGTGTGTGTCATAGGTAGCTGAAAGATAAACCAGTTGAAGAATATTTTTATACACTAAGCTCCATTATATAAAGTGCTCTTCTATCGTCTATCATTCGTCAGTAGATAATTTAAATTTGAAAGGGGGTGGATGGCTGTCTCTTTTGCTGACTGTAGCTATATTTATCATGGTTGTGTTATGTAGCAGTATAATATCACTGTAATACAACTGCTGCCTCTAGTGCATTGCGTAAAAAAAACTAATCTGACTAGCCAATAATGTCACGGTGACAAGCTCCTAGCCAAATGATAAACCGAAGAATAAGAAAATCGTTTGCACCGTAGCGGTTGTTAAGTGCATATGCACCGAACAGCGAACCGCAAAAGTGGCAAAACCAAAACTATAGCCGTCCTTGTCACCTGTCTTCCATGCGGCACTCTCCCTCTCGCGCCTTGCACGCGTTCTTGAAGCGTTCGAAGAGGACAGAGCATGCTTTCTCGTTGTGGCACACACTCAGAGCGTAGGTGCACGTCGGCAGGGTCTCCACAGGGTACGGGTCTTTCTCTGAAACAAATGACAGTAAATTATTTGAAAGAAGATGAGATCTGATATTCTTTATTTGTGTACAAAAATCCCGGACGCAATTACTAAAAACTTAATCCAACACAATATAAAAATGGCGGCCTCATCGCTTAAAGCGATTTCTTTCAGACAACCTTTGACAAGAAATTTCAGGATTAAGTATTATAGATATTTTGGAATTAGGAGAAAGGTTTGCTGATATACTTAAAACACAAATAATTGGATTTGGATACGCATTTACTATCATAACAAAGAAAAAAGAGTATATTGCATAAACTGATTATATAAATGCAGATTAAAATATTATGTAATTAAAACCGAACACGTTATGACCTGGATAATAGAGCTTTAACAACGTTTGTAAAACCTTCATATAACACACCGCATATTATCGTGATTTCAAAAATATTTGCAAACATTTTACTGGAATATTTTTGTCAATTTGAAAGCTTCAGAAACGGGAAACATTTGCATGTAGCCTCGACGGCTAGCTGAGATTTAAGATACATCCGAGCGCAGCCGAATTCTGAACAAGAAGTAGAAGTTCCAGCGATTCTAATACGATTGAAATGTTTGTTTACAGTTTTTAAGACAATGTAGCGTATATGACCTATGGCTAGCCTTATTTAGGATCAGCTTTGTGCGTCATGTAACACAATTATCTATAGGTAATTTACTTTTAAAATAAGTAATTTAGTCAAGTAAATTACATTACTTGCACTTACGGCGAAGGAAAATAATGTGGATTAAGGAGTGTAGCTTAATAAGGCAGTTGAGACCTTAAAGAGATATGCACACATTTTAATGTTCCATTCGATAGAGCCAGATGAAGTGTACTTGAGCCTTTACAAACAGATTAACAATATACGAATTGCCCGCATATTGGTCACCTCACATATAACCGTTACGTGCTCGCGTTTTACTGGTTGACAGAAGAAAACGATTACTTACAGTTATATCTGCGGTGACCTTTTAGTTTACTGACAAACCATAATTTACCATTGTATCAATGAATAAAGTCACAAATCTACTAACTGTACTAATTCGAAGTAAGAGCTCAGTGGTAGAAGTGGAGTGTTATTTAATTTTGCCGAGACGTTTGTTTTGCACTGAGACTCCATCTTATATTGTTAATCAAAGGTTCGCACGTTTCTAATTGCTGAAGTATAACATTAACACCCCCGCAGATAATAGAGTAGAATAGAAGGTCCAGAATAGTCCGTGTTCTCAAGTCGAGAATGTTCCGTCTTGCATGCGGGATTACGACGCGGGCCGGGCGTGCAGCGTTACGTAACTGGAGGATATGGGCACGAGCTGGGTATAGGGGTGGAATTTATCAGTGAGCCTTCGTCATACTGAGCTAATTCTGCTTCTTCCTAGCCTTATTGTCCAATAGGCCCTCCCCCTATTACATTGGGACTAACCTAACACTCTGGCGAAAAGTGGGTGCAGCAATGCACCTCTGCCTACCCCGCAAGGGAGTGTGTGTGTGTGTGTGTGTGTGTGTGTGTGTGTGTGTGTGTGTGTGTGTGTGTGTGTGTGTGTGTGTGTGTGTGTGTGTGTGTGTGTGTGTGTGTGTGTGTGTGTGTGTAAAGCAGAGCGTCCACTGCGAGCTAAACTAACTTAGTTTAGCTCGCATACTTTGTTTATTTTACCCTATCCTCTGTCATATTCTCAATCACTCAACACTATCTCATATTTTCTTTCACGCAATCAAGACACATCTTTTTTGGTCTTCCTCTCTTACGCCTTCCTTCGGGTCTTATTAACAACTAAGAAATTTTAATATGGAGCCATCTCTGAACTAGCGATGTAAACTTTGCTGTAAACTATATTAAGGTTGACTTGATTGAACTTTAGTGTGCAGCAGTAGTTTTTTTCGTGATTTCGGATATGCTCCTTATTAATGTACTCTACACGATTTGTACACAAAGATAGTGTTACTTGTATGTCAGACATACATTCAGCTGACTTCGGAAAGTTCAATAATAAAATTCCCCCCTATATTTACTGCTTATGCATGTACGACCAACTGTCACTTAGATAGACGGGGAAATGTATTTTATTTGTTGCTGTCCCACTGAGCTACACTGAAGGGCCGAGGGTCTCGGGTTTGATTGCCGGCTGTGGCGTATGTATGGATAATTGTGGAAATCGGTGATGGAAAAGATCACCGTGAGGAAACGTGCACATCTGGATTCTAGATTGTGTACCCTAAGTGCATTGTACTCATTCTAAAACGGCGACACGCATTGCGACCTATCACGTGAGTACAAATCTACTGCGAAAAGTTTTAGTAGGTACCTAGTCCGACGCTAACTTTGCAACAGAAAGATAATTTGTACATCAAGAAATAATTAACAAATTTACATTAAAACTTAATTAGGATATAAAAGGCAAAAAGATACGATGTAGAACTTACAACAAAAAAACTGTAATTTTTTACCTTTTGCAAAGTTAGCGCAGTCGTTCTATATATCCAATAAATAGCCAAAAAACCCACCCTTCTTCATGACAAACACGCAGGGATGGTCGAACAGGAAGTCTCGGAACGAGTTGCACTCGGGGTCGACGTTCGGTTCCCGACAGAGACATGTCGGCTTGAAGAACGGGAACGCTTGCAGGGTGCGCAGGGCGGCCTGGCACTTCGTCACGGTGACGGTGGAACACGCCACTGGAAGAAAGAGAGGTGATGTAAGGTCTGCGCTGTCTGTCGGTAAGAAGTAGGGAGACAAAAGGTAACGCCTATTTGGTGTAAGCGGTTAATTCATCTAAAAAAATGCCTTATCTTTTTGTTTGGCATCGCCTTGGGATACCCTGTATGTACAATTAACCAATTAATTACAAGCCACTGGAAGAAAGAGAGGTGTTGTAAGGTCTACTGTTTGTCGGTAAGAAGGGAGTCGAAAGGTAACACCTGGGCCTCTTTGGTTTAAGCGATTAATTCTTCTAAAAAAATGCCTTATCTTTTTGTTTTTTGTTTAAATGTGGCATCGCCGTGCGATATCCTATATGTACAATTTACCAATTAATTACAATTATTAATCTAACTTTATAAGTCTCCACTTAAACTTCATGTTGTACTCATAAGAAAAACTTTCCTCAAATTCGATTAAAAACCAAACCTCCAACTATATTGATGGTAAAAACGCGTACATTTTCCTATATGTCAGGGTAGGTAGGGTAACGGTTTCAGGTTTTCCGGTTTCAACAAGGATAGAAAAAATGTCACAGGAACTTGGTTCTTCTTTAATTTAGGGATTCTGTATAAATAGAGAATATTTATGATATTGTTCCTAACAGTTTGAATACCGTCTGGGGGAATATTTTGTGTACCTACCTTATTTTGTAACATTATTATGATTAATCCCATGTAAAGTGTTGTTAACTTAAATTGTTATTGGTAATTTAAAGATACCTTGGTAGGTATATTCGTTTAATAAATTGGTGAAATAAAGCTAGGCAAAGTTTTGTTTGAAGTAACATCGAGTTTGAGATTTTATTATTTGCCTGAAACTTTCAGATTTACTTTATGTACAAAATACATTGGCCTTTCATCTAAAAGGTACACTTTCTTTTAGTTTAAGTTTCATTTGTAAGTCAAAGGCTCTCAAAAAGGGTACCCTTTAAGAACTATCGATTGACATAACTTATAGAAGTTAAAGGTCATCTGTAAAAGTACGTCAATCTGTTTATTATTTATTTATATCATTAGTATCAAAATACTTAATATCCTAAAATAGTATTACATTAAAATAGAGTGTTCAACACCCACATAAATCCACTATTTAGAAGTTTAAGTGTCATTGAACAGAGTGTTACAAATTGTGTAGGTACTTGACTTAAAAATAACTTACATACTTTCTATTTAAACAACTTTTTGCAGATGACAATAATGAAGTAGGTACCTAACCATTATATTACCTATTGGACGATACAAAAGTTTTTCAGTTAGACCAGTAGATGGCGTGGTTAAAATGGGGAAACAAACTTATTTTTTGGATCTTTCAAAGAAAATTCTACTTATTGTTATAATGAGTACCTGGACACTTGCTATAAGGCTAAGTTCTCAGCAACATAACTTTTACACCTAGTACTTATTAAGGAGAATTCCATGCCACTAAACATTAAGGAGAATTTGAATTTGAGTGAAATCTTTGAGTAATATTGCTGTGTAACCTGTGTATGTGTTGTGTTAAGTAAACAAATAACTAATCTATCTATCTAAATCATTTTACTGCGGACTCCTAAAAGCATGTGATTATCGGCAGAATGGGACAGATTTTTTCTGCCGCCCGGGGCGTGTCTGCTAACTGAATTAGACAGTTTTTTTCAGCATTTCTTGTAATCCCCGGCAAATGTGAGGGATCAATTGAGTTTCTTGATCTCTTAGTGAGTAGGGTAGGCAAGGTAGGTATGTAGGTTGTGCGTTTTTTTCCTAGCACTTTGAACTTGCGGTATAAGAAATGTCATCATCAGCCGACAATCATGTAGGTACTGCTGGACATGTTCTAATTTGAAGGATTTTGTCACTGTTTCCCAAATTTAAAATCCTCAATAATGTGCAAAGACTTACTACGCATTACTCCTAATCATCATCATCAGGTCCTGGGATCCCTAATCAGGGAAATAGGGCTCGAAGTGTAGCTTTCCACTCTAACTCCTAATGTTAATGTAAAATTTCAGACAATCTTGGTAGGTAAATTAACCTTATTTTCCGAGCTACGGTCACTTTATTACCTAAATAAATGAACAAACACCTTAAATTTTCGTTTTTAAAACCTCAACAATAGTTGCGATTTTCAGTGATGCAATGTGGGTCGGAGAATCTGGTGCATACTGTATAATGTATATCGAGATTGCAAACTTGTGCTGAAAACTCCACCAAATATATTTATGCAAACTCGCTACGAACTGTGTTGCCAGCATGTCTACAAATAGGTGTAATATTTTTAACTTTATGCAGTAAACAATTGATCATAATAATAACAAAACAAAACGAAAATCGGATCACCCGTTTGGTAGCTACCATAGAACAACGCGGACTCGGGTCAAAATGGGTATGTACGGTGGCCTGCGCCTAAACGTATACAGGCGGAGTTTTTAAAATAGCGATCCCTGATGATGAAGGGACCAGCTACATTTGTTATAAATCCGGGGACGTGTTGTGTGTGATGTGTGTAGCAGTGGTGTTTATGTGGATGTGCTTGAGCAGCATGTGAGCTTGAGATCGCTATTTTTAAAACTCCGCCTGTATACTTTTAGGCGCAGGCCACCGTACACTACCACTGACAGATAGATGCACAGACACGTTAAACTTATAACAACCCTCTATCTTCCCTACACATACAACATTGTACTAACTATAGGTCGCGCCCTCATTAAATATCAACTTTGTAAACGACGAATAAGTTTTAAAATCTAATTTGTTCTACCACAAAATAGTTTAAAGACAGTTTGACACCATATTTGATTACTAAACATTTGTTTTATAAAATAATGTTAGTAAGTTTTTGTCGTAATACCTTATGGTACACTAAAGCCGCCTGGTTTGACTTGTTACTTACAACAGACATATTTTGCATTATTTATTAAATCCAAAATCACATGGCAACATTAAAACAGATTATTCTGGCCGCGTAGTCGTTGCAGAGACGGTAAGCCCGGTGACCTATGCCGAGATGAAATGACTTCAAACGGAATATATACAGTGTGGGCTAGAGGCACTCAGGGCATAAGGGTTTGCGGTAGGGCAGTATTAAGTATGATAAGTATATTAAATTAGCCCAACACCCCAAAGATAGCCCGAAAATCCATAGTAGGTCAAGCACCCCTTTCATACCTGAAGGGTTATTGACATAAACTCCACTCTTGGCAGGCGCAACAAAAACATTTAACCTCCATGATTTGGGGACAAAATATCTGTTTGGCTGTGGATCGAACCTAGGATTCCCGGCGCAACAGCCAGAGCTAACCAATGCGCCATCCGGTATTCGACCCAGCGAAAATGAAGCTATAAATACATTAAGGTACAAACACACTTCATATAACACGTAAATATGTGGAATATCGTTAACAAAAGCGCAGGCTACAATGGCTGACCGATATTCGGCGCGCCTCGGCCCTCGATGACCGAGCGATGAAGTTGTAGGGAAACTTGTAGTGTTGTTAAAAAAGTATGGTTAAGTAAGGTTTTATTTGAATATTTATTTTGATGCAAAATATACCTAAGAAAGATTTTCAGTAGCTCAAAAAAAGTTTAGTCAGTCGCTCAGTTTGTAGGAAAGTACATATCCTATAATCGTGCAATAAATTAAATCACATCACGGCCCATTGCGTCCCCACTGCTGGGGCACGGGTCTCCTACCAATGAAGGAAGGGTTTTAGGCCTAGTCCACCACGCTGGACAGGTGCGGGTTGGTGGACCTCAACACAAGCACGCTTTTGCTGACAGAGTTGTCGGGTAAGTGGGCAACCCGACTGTCAGATGTTTTCAAGCCGCCCGAAGGCCTCTGACTAGGCTTAACGACTGCTCTGCCAAAGCAGCAACCGGGACCCACGGCTTAACGTGCCGTCCGAAGCACAGAAGCGTCCAGAAAAGAACCACTTGAAATCGGTCACCCATCCAATGGCTGACCGTGTCAGCTGTTGCTTATTCTCAGTGATCAGTTACGATCACTGAAGCCCGCTCGACTACGGACGCTTCGTTATGAATACCATGTATATTAAATAACTAAGGGAAAATAAAATAAAATTAATACCATGTATATGTCGCAGGCATCTGGTTTAATCTCCTTTTTGATTGAACCACTAGCCCGTTCATTGGATGGCCTGCGACATATACATATAGATTTATATACTTAAACTGATTTGTGTAACTTTATACATTATACTAAATTATGATTTTAAGAATTTCTTCAGTCTGCTCGTATGACAAGGTAAGTAAACTCTTAAAAGTATGTTTTTAATTTTACATCACTGCAAAAGCGTTTTCACGGAAGTCGTAAGCGAAGTTTAATATAAACAAACAAACGGGTGCACAAATATAGAGAAGTACAGTCATTTAAAGTTTGTGAAAAGTACCTACAAGGTAAAAAAGACAACCGAAACTACCATATTATACTTACCAAAATAATAGTTTTTATTCATTTATAATCAAGATGCCCTTGTATTCTTATTAAGATTTATGAGTTACGAACATGATGTAAGAACTTTATCAAAAGTTTCAAATCGTAATCGCTTAAGCTTTTTTAAACAAATCAAAATGTCGTCCAAATAAGCTAACTAGGTCAAGGGTGTACTGACGCCGAAGGGTCGAGAAAGGGATGAAAGATGGCGTTCACGGGGCTGTAAAAAGGGATAGGAAATGGGGAACAAAATTAGTGGAAACGACCGGACACGCGATGGGCTCCAGTGAATTTTGATACAAGGATAAGATAAAGGATAATGTCGTTTGTTTTCCACTGTGTAAGGTATGTAATGTGATGTTTACTAGACAGTGAATCAGGGTAACTGGAAATTGTTTGGAAAGTGAGCTGAAGTGGTAATGGGAAATCTTTTTAAGTCACGTATAAAACTTGCTTCTTGAGTTATTAAAATCATGAAACTATCCCACGTAGCTTGGGACGCCTCCTGACCGTTGAACCGACAACCAAAGTCAGCCACTAAGCAGATAAAAGGTCTTAAAAAAACTTTGGTATACATAGCCAAAGCAGAAGCAGAAAGAGGCAATAGATTATGAAATCGCTAGATGGTCCATAAAGGGATGAAACTGCCTCGCTCGCGCTCACAATTGCTGTTTTATCGCTCACTCGCGAGTGAAAATCTATCTCTTACAATGGCGTAGCTTAGAGGTACGCTTCGTACGCTTGATGAATTTACAGATTATTTACAGTCCAACTATTAAGTCATGAGAATTATTTATTTATTTATCGTATGGCTTTACTGGTCAGGTATATAAAATAATAAGAATAAGGATATCCCTTACTAAAACCCTGCAAACTCGTTCAATAACCCTAATTTAGATTTTTCCAAACTTTAACAATCACATATTAAATAAACTACCTTCACACAAAACACATCAAACAATAGAGTGAAAACGTACTTGGTAACATGAAGCAAACACCCGACCTTGAGTCAGGGGTTCTCAACAAAAGGCCCGTAACAAAAGCAGCCTCTTTTATACGCATTTCGTAGAAGAAACTAGATGTGAAAACTATCGGAGCGCCAAGATTTACTTTTGCCATTGTGCTTTTCGGGTTGCGAGAAGTCAAACGTATAAATCTATGGACACGTAAATTCGTTTGGTACAATGAATAAATTGTGTTTCAGGATTATTTTTGTTTTCAAACACTCGAGTTTTTCACGCCTCTTTGTGTTGCGAAAGTAAAACGTAATAATAATGTATTCCATTTAGACGCTTTTATTCAAACTTCAGAGACTTTGTGGTTCAAACTTTTGTTTTTGCCATCGGTACACAATTTCTTTTCACATAGGTACAATGTTTAGATATTGATTTAAGTATAACCCAAATCTTTTCTTAATCTTGCTTAATGAGTTGGTTTAGAAAAGGCACCGGAGAATAAACATGTCCTTGTAGTGGCGTCTAGTAGAGCGAACATGAACGGTCGGTTCGCTGTAAACTCTCTCCCCACAGCGGTAGCCAGGCCGGTCGCAGCCCCCTCCACTGACGTCAGGATCGATGAAGACGAACCTGGAGCTGGAGACAAACCTTCAGACTTGATGTCCAGAGAGACCCGCTGAAAGAACTCCACCGGATTTGGAGACCACCCCTTATTTTCTTTCCACATCTTTCTTATCTCCAAATTCTCTAACGCAGACCGCAACCTCAGATCTGAAGTCATTGAGAATATCGGAATGGATATCTCCAACGGTATTATGCTTTGTAGAAGACGGTCAAAGATGTCCACTATCAGTGTGCTTTGGAAGACGTCTATTGTGTCCCTGATTGATTTCTTCCCGAGGTTTGTTAGAAGAAGCATCCTGTAGCGGCCATTGTTTCCGACGGGCAGTTCCAAGACTTTTGCGTTTAGGATCGGAATGTAAGCCAGTTTCACACGGCTTTTTGTTGTCATCATATCAACAGTGCCAATTTTGTTTCCATAATCATCGTAGAATGACACGTTTGGGGTTATCGATGTAAATGATGAAGTCCATAATCCGGAGTAGTCCAGACTGTCAGAGAGCACAGCCTGGATAGAGTGGGAAGACGAATCATTAACTTGAAGCAATTCACGCAACTTGTCCTGTGGTGTGAACACTGTGTCCAGGAGTCCCACTTCCCGAACATCGCGCATCCACGTCTCATTCACTTTCAAATCTCCATCGACCAGCAAAGATCTCGTTCTTTCTAGCCGCACATCCTCAGCCGAAGACTCCAGTTCCGTCGCCAGTTCGTAGTATTCAAGTCTCAAACATATCGGGTCAGGTATCTTGAGTGTTGCCAATATTTCGGCTCTAACATCTCCCGATGCCCCTTCAGCCATCCCAGCCAAGGCGAGCCATATGGAGTATTGGGACACTGCGAAGTGGTCATCCGTCTGTGACGCCACTTGCTTGTACAACTTGCACGCTAAGTCGTAGAGGGATCGGCGAAACTTGGTGGTGACGTCACCGCGACGACAGGTTTCCCCGACCACCAGGGTGACTCCTGCCACCGTTATCAAACAAGACGCCAGCACTACTCGTAATAGTCTCATCTCGTCACGAGACAACTTACGAATGATGTGGTTTCTAAACGTCTTTAATGATCTATTTCAAACTGGTTAAACTGCATGGACGCCATCCATTTACGTAAAGCGGTGATACAGGTTTGAGTCAACTAGGTTTTAATGTTTAACTGCATATTTTTGATGTTAAAATGGAATTTTAGGAGTGAAGGTATGTGTGTGGCTATCGCAAGTTTTCGTGATTGAATGATTGGCAGTGATAGTGAGAGTGGAAACCTAGTTGAGCGGAGTACGATGGCTGCTGAATATATAATAAAATTTTAAAACGCTTTGCACGTATTCTGTCTGGGTTGTAGCGCAGAATATTTTATACATTTGAGTATCACATTGCAGGTTCAGAATGTACACAGAACGGTCGTTCACATCAGATCCAGCTAAGCAAGGAAAAGTGAGCTGTGAGCTAAAAAAGTGTGAGTAAGTAGGTAATATAAAATCTTTATTTTCGACGTTATTTATATATTTAAACAGTAAAATGATTTTCCCAGAACTATAAACTCGTACTAACTAACTAACTTTGTATCGACAAAGCCTAGTGTAACTTGGAGTATAATGAGTGCATCTCTGTATTTTAATCTAATAAACTAAACTTCATACCTACACTTCAATGAATAGAGTCTCACATACACACAAACACACACACTCATAGGCTCCATCATCATAATATTTTGTTTATGGTCGTCGTAATGTCCATACATCAGTGCACAATAATACTGGGTTCGCTCCCTGGAGGCGGGACGACCGATATGACGGTGTAGTCGCATTAAATTAATTACTTTGTACGAAATACCTATTGTAGTGAGTAAGCAGACAGTTGTACAACTTGACAGAATAAAGGTTTGTTTGTTAATTTAACAAAAGTGACTGTTTCATTATGTCTGCATAAGTGACAAGTAAACGAACTAACCGTAGCAGATAGAATATGCTAGAAGTTTAAAATTCAAGGTATGTCTATCGCTATAATGGTTATGTCATAGAAAGCCTTATAAAATGTACTTTTGTCCACCAGAACACCTAGTACGCATATAACAGAAAATATTATTCTCCCTAATCAGTATTCTACGAAGGCGTAGGTACATGTACAAATTTGAAATAAATTTAGGAAGCTAAATAAATAGTTGCCAATTTCACGAATCGCTTTAACATGAATAGGCTATTGAAAGTCCCAACAAGCAAGTTGAATGACTGATTCAGGCTGTGTGTATGACTGATGATTTTCATCAGTATTAAGTTTCAAAACGAATCAACTTTTTTGTACTGAAGAAATACCAAAATGCTCTTCAAAATAATAAAGACGCAGTGCATTTTTTTCTACTATCTAACAAATTATTAAACATACTCCTCCGCTTAAATATCAGTGATTAGATAATAAATAAAATGTAAGTAGTGTATAAGTTTTATAACAACCAAGCATGGCATTATTTTACCTTATTTAATCTTTATGAGCTTCCTATCGTATTCATTAACCGACTTCGAAAAAAGGTTCTCAACTCATCTTAATGTGTTACTTTTTATTAATTTTCCATCCCATAACAACTACTCCATAAGTAAACACTTTACAAAACGCATATTATGTGCAACAAAAACAACGTCGACATGAAATACGTTATCGAGTCACCTCGAATCAGTAACGGGTGCTCGGTCCAATCCAATCTTGCTCCTATTGAGTTTCAAGGATATGACTGTAGGTATCTAATTGACATCGGCCGGGGCTGATGAAACGACCAGTGGAGCCTCTTGGTTGACGTAATCGGCCCCTGTAAGTGTGTTTGCCAGTGATCAAAGGATATGCCAGCATATGCCTGGCTCTGGATGCCGAAAGTCAAATGGGTATAGAGTATTGATATGGTTTATGCAATCGATGTTGAATTTCGGTAATGTATGGATATTGAGTGATTGTGGCCCTCCTGTGTAAAGTTGGCGATAACGGGCTGATAAATAGTTATGAGAAATGTTTTTTTGGCACTATAGAGCTTTACATTTTTGTATTATGATCTATTTCATATTGTTATTAGGTATATTTTAAAACAGAACTTACTTAAAAACTCACTTGTATGTCATTTAAAAACAATAGCTAATATTCTATAGGTATGGCAATATGAAGGATTATGAGGACCATATTCTTCGGTATTGAGTCAGTCCTTTCCACCTCTCAGAAGTAACTATCAAGTACACTGACGGGCAATGAAAAGGTTCCACTGAGAAAAACACCAAATTACTTCTAAACGGAAAAAGCTAGCTTAATGACGCCTTTTGCAATATTGGAGTATATTTAACAAAGCATCAGGATATTACCAAATAAAAATGGTGATATTTTGTTCACATTTTAAATTAAATGTTAGAAAAAATTGGGATCGTTTGGTGTCGGCATTTTGTGAGTGGAACTTTTTCATTGCCCGTGAGTGTATATTGTTTAATTTGTCTAATACTGAAGATTACCTACATCAGTACTTACATAAATATACTCACACTCATTGATTTCAAATTCCGATTTTCGATTACTCTTCTCCGAATGGCGGAATCCTTACCTATCGTTTCAGAGAGCGAGCTAGATTTATCAGACGAAGTATCCGAATCCTTCATTTGTCCTAATTATTGGATACTTATATACTAGTCTTACTACAGTAGAGCGGGAAAATACCTGCAGTCTTAAAAACAACAGATAATAATATGGTATATAACTATATTACTAGGGGCCTGTTTCAAAATGTCCGAATAATGGCTACCTTGTGATGACAAAGAGTGACATAATGTATTTTATCCCACAGGTAGCCATTATCCAGACATTGTGAAACAGGCCCTAGCTATGACGTTCGGTATCTCTTCGTGTTGTAGTTCTTTATTGTCAACGGCAGCCCATAATCAAACAACAGATAGAGTCGTGGCTCGCGCAGCAGCCCTCCAAAACTACATTTTTCTTCATATAGAGTGACCCCCCCAGGTTCGTCGGGAGTTAGGCCCATTAGCCCGCGTCGCCCGCACTGAGCGCGGCGGTCAATTTTGCGGATTGTAAATGCGAGAGGATTAACTTGGCAACGGGGCGTTTTTGTATCGCTTTTTATTCCCGATGACAAAGAGAGGAGTGTTTGTGTATGTATGTATGTCTGTGATACTGTAGCTTTGACTGAGATATGTGCCCTTCACTGCTGCTGTATTTAAACTAACATGAATTTTGATGTCAGAGGTATGTTTTTTTATGGTTTTTTCCGTTCGGGTTTGCGACGGCTAGTAGCGTGAATTCGTTAAAGGCTGTTGCGTATACATACATGGTAGGTGCAGCAATGTACCTCTAAATTCAATAACAGCCATAACTGATATCTATTTAGATAGGTACTTAGTTGATTTTGGTTTTTTCAGACAGATAAACCCATATGAAGTTTAGCAATAATACCGATACGACCGCCTATTGTAAATTGTTCCTAGTACTTACGAGTATATAGGGGAAAGACATCTGATACAAACAAAAATTACCCTTATTCGAATGTAATAAGGGTCCTGTCAGATGTCTTTCCCCGTGAGACAAGGTATAGTTACCTATGTACCTACATCAATATTTTTCGGTAATTTATTGTTATCATCTTAATTTTTTTGATCTTTTAATTAATTATGGTGTTTAAATATATAAGACATATTCTTCTCTAAGTATTCTACATTCCTACAAGAAGCAACACGCAAAGACCGATCAAGTCAGAAAATAATCAAACTGAACAGTAAACAGAAGTAGAAACTTGAGGTAATTACTACTTCAACTTCCCAAAACTTGTTCAAGGGCGAATATTCTAGAAGATTATAATAAAACTTGCCGACATTTTAATAATGTATTTGAAAGTATAATCATGTGGAAGAAGCAAGTTAGTTGTGGAAACTTCCGGAGCACGGGGAAATGTATTATTCTATTTCGTAGTTACGTAGTAATTGTGTATAATTATAAGATTTTTAGAAAGACCGGTGGTAGGTCAGTATGGTAAGCGCCCGCTTCTCACGCCAGAGATGCGGGTTGAAATCTCGGCGCTGACATAATGTACCAATGAGTTCTTTGGAATTTAAGTACAATGTATACTTACCATCGCACTTACGGTGTAGTAAAACACATCGTGAAGAAACCTGCATATGTACCTATAGATTCTAGCTACGGTCTTATTCATTAAAAAACCTTAAAGTAGGTTTACTGAGCTCAATAGCTACGGAACACTTTAAGCCTATTTGAGGTTTCATAAAAATCTCTATTCATAATCGTTCCGTAAACCTTCAATAACTATAGTGATGCTAATAGATTTCACAGACCAAACATTTTGACATTTACCCTATTAAGTTGCCGGTCTGACGAAACCATAAACAAAAATTTTCATTCATTTATCAATCTCTATTATCTATGTTAGCCACGGCGCGGCACTTAAAAAAGTTTACGTTGGCTTAAAGGCGCAGTGGCCAAGCCAAAACCCACAAAAAAAATAATTAAATTTTTACGTTACCATGGCAACTTATTTTCAGCAAATATTAACTCACAACAAATGTCAAATCGTCAATAAAGCAGAACAGCTGTTGACCGGCCGCCATGTTTTTGTACAATAGGAGGTTTACGGAAGGTGCATAGTAGGGTCCAGCCAACTTTAGCATATCAAGGTTTTACGAATCAGTTGGAGAGTTCTTTAGCGCTATTGATCGTTTATGAATAAAGTTTTTTTGACATTTGCTTATAGCAGGCCTATAGGTCTCCCGTAACTTTTTATGAATAAGACCGTAATGTGTATCATAAGTGCATTCTTATTAAGGGTCAGCAATAGGGAATCGAGGGTTGGCATTGTCATAGAATTATGTAGTAAATGATGCTCTACAGCCTTGAAAAAAATCACACAGGTAGCCGAAGAGTCTAGCTAGGTGCTGAATGATTCGAATTCAAGTAAATGATTATGGATAACTGTAAATAAAATGCAGAATATGACGAAAAACCAGAAAATCACACTCCCGTATTGTAACAACTGTGTCCCAATTATTAAGAATTTTCATATGATTTTTATCATATTATAAAGTTAAAGGCTTGGACTAGGCGCTAAATACCTTGTTTTTTAATAAACACACACTTATTTTGTGTAAATTAATCCCAAACTTGAGCAATTTTTTTCCCTCAAATCTTCATACAAATATCTATGGCGGCTTTCTGTGTTATAAAATCATAAACACAAGTGACGTTTGACTCAGTTGGCCGCTGGCCTCCAAAGAAGGGTCACGTCGGTTTAGGCAGCACTGACAGCTCGCGATCTTATCGTGTACAGATACAAAATCACTGCACATTGGTTGCCATTGCACTTTTTCAACTTTTATGACACCAACATAATTTGATTTGAAATTGAGGAAGCATAATTCTTCCAGTATATTCAATACATTAAATTAAATTAGATAGTGTGCAATATTCTCGTGACATTACAGTCTCGTAAAGGTCTGATGAGGAGCAGGAATATAGCGAATGGATCTAAGTGATGACAATACGCACGAACATTAGGTTAGGGATCAAAAATACAGTCTCTTGGTGCTGGTTGAGGTATGGTCTCGTGAGGATCTGATGAGGGCAGTAACACGGTGGTGGCTCAATTTTATTTCAAAGATGTTAATAGCTAAAAAGCATCGAGTTTGGGCTATTAAGTATGTTTTTCAGAGAGAGAGAAAGAGATTTTATTTTTCCTCTGGATGTGTTAGGTTTACTGGGTTTACTAAGTTCATTCTGTTAATGGCATCAAGTTGTTATGTGTTCATAAGTAATAATTATTTATTAACAAAATGCTGTTGGTTCTCCACGAAAATGTAAAAATAAAAATAAAATAAATAAAAATAAATTCGTAACGTAAAATTGTCAATGGCGGAATTTCTTCTATAGACAGTAGCCACAAAAAAAAACAAACGATAGATGGCGTGATTTGAAGATAAAGATACATTTATTCGACACATAGACAGCAACAACAAAAATACAGATTTATAGAAAAGAAACACATACTTATACAAAACAACAAAGAAAAAAAAGGATACACATCAAAATAACTGGAAAAAATATAAGCCCCAATTTACTTGTGTGGGACAGGGAGTACCATAATATTTTTTTTGGGGTAGGACTCCCCATCTATGCGAAATATCAGCTTGATATCTTTACCCGTTTCTGAGAAAAAGGGCGGTGACAGACAGTCAGTCAGACAGACGGACAACAAAGAGATCCTATAACGGTTGCTTTTTTTCTTTTGACGTTCGAAACCCTAAAATTAAGTAAAAATATTATGCTGCTACCAAAAAATGTACTTACAGGTATTGAAAAAGCGGTATATATGTAGTACTAAATAAATTATAAACAAACAAAAAACCCGACTGCACGCTAAAAAGATGAAAACAAGTCCCAATGTTAATGGAAAGTATCGTAGGCGGGGACCAGCAGAGGGTTCACCATTTAGCTGAATGTTACTTAGAAAACGGCCTTGAGTGGCGGTCAAGTTGGTCCCCGCCTGCGATACTTTTCATTAACATTGGGACTTGTTTTCATGTTTTTAGCGTACAGTCGGATTTTTCGTTTGTTTATAATTGTATTTTTTTATTTGTAACTTCTTAGTTGTTTTTATTTTAAGAAATTTTACGTCAGTAGTTCATGATCATTTTTTATTTCAATAATGTTGGTGTTGTTATTTAAATACCTTCAATATGCATATTTTTGTAATGTGAAAATCAAGCCCTTTCATTTGATACCTTACACGGCAAAGTTGAATTATTATTTTTTCGATCATCACGTTATGTCCTCTAGAGGGCGCTATGTACATTTTAATGGAACGTCGCATAGCCTATAACCATCGCGCCATCAATACGCTTCTAACAATACCTCATACATCAAAATCTATCAAGCCGTTTAGGCTACAGGAGGGAACAAAGAAACAGACAAACATACATACATATAATCAAAAAACATTACCCTCCTCCTTTGGCAGTCGGGTAAAAAGGAGTAAGACAGGGGGTCATTCTGAACTTTTGCTCTACGAGTTTTGGAAATTAACAAAAAAAAACCTTTTTCATAGAAACTTTGTTGGACATGTTTTTTACCATGGAAAACGAATATTTTTTTTCGCGAATTTGCAAATCGCGTAGAACAAAAGTTGTTCAGAATGACCCCTTTTGGCTTAGTATAGCCCTTTTGCGACACTATGTATTTACTTTGCTTTGTCGTCGGGGTTCAGTTGGCTGGAGGATGCCCGAAACTTATTATCTACACTTTAATACTTGTAGTTACCTTTCTACAAGTAAATACCACATTTGTTAGAGTATAGAGTAAAGTGGCACCCCTATTAATTTCTACTCTTTCCTGGTGCCTACCAGTGTAAGTAAGAATTATACTTACTTACCCTAAAATCACCCAAAATGTACTTGAACATAATTGTCAATAAAGTTGGTGAGTAAAAGTTTATCGACCCACTGTGCAAACTTACATGTGTGCGTGTCACTGCGTGTGCTGTGTGAAGAGCATTGAAAACCCAAAATTGGCGCGGCACGTCACCCTGTACGGGCCCTTAAAAACGACGATACGGCTCGCGAACTGTCACGTGACAACCAATATACATTGAAAAGCGGGTGGCTCGCTTGTGCCCTTTGACTGCCCCTTCGGGGCCTATCCTATCATTTCATCCAATGATTTTTTACTTATCATTAGTCGCCGCGCCGCCCTAAATAGGTACATGCGGAAAATAAATATGTAAGTAGTATGAAATAGGGAATGCTATCATAATAATATTCCTATATCAAGAAAATTCCCAATATCCTATTATGATTGGAGATGCCACCTCAATAATACTTTCCTTTATACGAAAGATTCTTTGTTAAAGGAAGATTAAGAAAGTCCTTCAACTGTGTACTCCACCAACATACTCAATATAAAAGGATTTATCTTGGGAAAGCTAAAGTTCATTTCTAGTGTTGGGATTTCACTGTAGTGCCATAACATAGGTTCATTAAATACCATCGTATTTCGTCCACTTATCTATCTTTCTATCTCTAAACTTTAATTAGATATCTCATCAAATAAATAATTAGTAGTCATATAGTGTTAGTCTTTCGTAGGTTCAGTAGGTCGCAGTATAATTTTATATTGCAACTCATAGGTTTAATATATTAAGTTAAGTTCATGTAAAAATATGCCTACTGTATATAATTTATAATGCAAATTGATTAAATACTAAAATAATGTTTGATGTTTTCACCTATAATTAAAGATGCATTTATTATTAGACAATTGTAATTTAATTGATCATGTAATGAATGTTTGGTCACTCAAATAACACATCAAAATTAACAAAACAGGGCCATTAGCGACATTGTTGAAATCGGGTCAAATGTGGCGGGTTATATCAGGAACTACTCAAACACGGATGGATCCAGCAGAGCCCTTTGTGGAATATGGTGGCAGTAGGAGATTGACAGCGATCTTATCAGCCTGTGATTGGCTGATTGATAGATTGCGTCGAGCTCTATTGGTCGACTTCTGTCCCGCGTTAAGAACCTTTAGGGATGAAACATCTACGCTTACCCTAGTGATGGGTAGCTCTTAATGTAGACAATGTTTGAATTGTGAATAATCAAATATGTTTGAGTGTGATTATCACTCATTTCTATTGGTGCTAGTCCCAGCTTCCATAGATTTGTGCCCATCATCATTTGATTATGTTTATAATATATGTAAGTACTTTAAAAAGAAGATAGGCTGAGAATATAGTGCTTTGGTGCTCCTTTGGTGAGGTCCATTTGGACCTACTTTTACATGTGGACGATAGAGAGCTGATGATGATCATAATAATTGATTATCTTCTTCTTATCCTGTCGGCGACAACTACAAGAGCTAGACTAGGGTTTGTCTCATTGGTGAAAGAATTGGCTAGTTATCAATAGCGCCAGGTAGGCATAGGTGGATTTTTCAATATGAAAAATAAATAATACACTTTTCAAATGTCATATTTAAGATCAACAACAAGCACCCGTAACCTATTATACAATTGTCACATTTCAGATCCACAACAAACACCCGTAAACCATTTTACGGGTAAGTATCAGAAAAAAATATTTTCCTTTTACTACAACGTAAAGTACCCAGTACACCTGGTAGAGGCGGGAAAGCCAAATTACTCGAATGGAGGGCAGAATTTTTAAGCATTAACATTGACAAAGTGGCTTTGGGTCGACGAGGCTTGTCTACCCTCGTCACAGCCTGATTCGGACTTAGACCCGTTCGACGTAATTGTTGAACATCCAGGTGGGATCAATGCAATAAATTTTAAACTTAGTCATGTCAATATTTTTTTTTTGTCGGTAACATACTAACTTTTCTATATGTTGAGTTGGTGGAATAGCAGCAGTTTGCTCGTAGAGCAAAGAAGGGCAGAGCAGATTTTTAGTCATGAATGTCAAAGTCAAAACGTTTTTTTTTTATATAGCGTTTTATCAACAACCCCACGATACGATGAATTTCTTACCATATCAGGTATTTGCAGGACGCTAAGTCATCTGCTTCCTATCATAATTATGCTAGCTATTTGTACGGAACCATTTAATATATCATCTGGGTCCAATCCTAAATGACCAGTGCGCCCAGCCGTCACCACATTCAAGGGATAATGCTCTGAACACAGGAGTAACAGAGTTGGGTCCCCTTTATAATTGATGGATAATTATCTACCTATTTGTATGTAATTGTAGAAATCGTTTCAGCTTAATAGTTTCCCATTGTTCTTTTGTTCAGAGGTCCTTTTGTCTGTTGTGAATTGTGAAAGAATCGAGTAACAGATTTCGATTTTTCCGGTCCCTTTTAGGTAAGTACTTGTCTTCTGAGTGATGTGTGAGTCCCATTAGGCTCTTAGGGTAACAGGCAGTTTACTGAAACCTTTACTGAATACGATAAATTGAGGCCCATTCGTATTAGCTGCTAGAGTAATACGAGTGCTGCGAGTATCTGACTATACATATTTTCTGTATAGTTAATAAAATTATGCAAAATGAACAAAAAACAAAATATTTAATTATATGAATGAATTTTATTAGGTACTAGCTGTTCCCGCGCGCTTCGCTTCGCCTTAAAAAGTTTTTCCGTGGGAATTCCGGGATAAAAAGTAGCCTATGTTCTTTCCCAGGGTCTAGACCGTATGTATACCAAATTTCATTCAAATCCGTTCAGTAGTTTTTGCGTGAAAGAGTAACAGACAGACAGACAGACAGACAGACACAGTGACTTTCGCATTTATAATATTAGTTAGGATAATGTCCTCGACATGCTAAGATAAAGAACAAAAAGAGTCTTTATACCTTCTTAGTTATCCCAGAAATTTCACGTTTAAAATATAACTTATGCTGGGTTACACGAAGAAACTTTAAACTAAGTTCGACACAATTTAATGCATTTCGATTTATATTTATAACATAATCGAATCCATCTATCAATGACCCATCGGGCGGTTGACGTGTTATTCCAGATATCCAGAGTATCTAGATGCCCTGAGAGGGCCACGTCGAAATAGAAATTAACCTAAATTTTCTGTACACACACGGTAATTATGCCTATTCGATAAATAGTGAATTATTCCATTATACTAGCTAGAGTGAAGCATACGGCTGATATCCGATATTGCCATTGTTCCATTTCAGATTCCATTGTCACAATATTCCGAGGTGAAACGGATGGACAATCGTGGGTATAATTGTTATCACTGCCTAACTATAAGCTGTAAGGACACGACTGCATTAAGCTCTTCATAATACATGATATATTTTTTATTTACTGTGCGTTAATTCTTTTACTTACGTTGCTATCTTAGATAAGTAGGTATATCCCTGCAAGCCTAGCACGGGGCGCAAGACGCATTCTCCGACGCCATAAGAGACCGCGCAACCCAAACCTTTTGTCACGATCTTGACGAGCGTGTCACGCGCTCCGTGCTAGCCCTTCTAGGTGTGGTGTCTAATGTAGTTCTAAACTAATAAATAATACTAAGGGTGACCTGCACCAAAGTGTTAATCTAGATTTAGTGTAATCTCGTTTTAAGAAACGTCAGTCCATATTATGTATAAATATATGGCATAAATCGAGATTTAACACTAAATCTAGATTTAATATTTTGGTGAAAGTGGCCCTAAAACGATGTAACAAACTGGGTCTACTAACAGTGCGGCTTACCGAGTTCGGAGCCGCAGACGCGCGGTATGATTTCCAAGATGGCGGCGCAGGAGGCGTCCTCGAAGCACAGCTGGCGCGCCAGCAGGCAGTTCAGGATCGCCATCGTGCCCTTTATGCCGGGACCTGGGGGCAAGAGAAGAGTGAGTTGTGTGGTGATGCTGAAATAAATATGTAGGAATACCTATATGTCGTTGCTTTCCGTGCATCGTGGGATGTTGGATCAAAAATTATGGATTACTAACATTCAGTATTAACACAGCAAGATTTAAAGGTTAAGTAGTTTTGAAACAGGTTTACGAAGCTTATTAAGTAGGTATATGGTTTATGATTACTCTTTCTTATAATATTAGTGTAGAAGTGTTAGATATATGCTCCTGTATGCTTCCGTTCATACATGGAAGATTTTTGTCGACGTCAACCGCGCCGGTTGTTACTGCAGTGCGTGCACGAACTTAAAGGTAGAATAAATGGCAGGTTGATAATTTTCTATCTATTAATATAAACATAAACGTATTTTATTAAAAAAAAAACTATCATGGTATTTTGTTCCCCAACTCCAGTGTACCATAGATAATCTACAAAATACTTACTTCGGTGAAAACGCAAACAAATGTGGAAACCATTACTATAGGTAGGTAGATCCCTGTGGGATCTTTATAATGTATTTATTGAGCGTGAAACTGTAAGCCTTCTGTACGTATTGTGCGCAAAAAGTGTAGATTTATGTGTGCAAATATATTATAAATAAATAATTTAACAAGTGTGTGTTTTTATGTTACTGTAGGTAAGTAATTGAACCGGGTTCCCCTCATCTCGCATAATCTTTATTAACCAAAACTCATTTCGCATAACTCGTATGGTCTAAACTTTTTTGGCCAAACCATCACTTTGCCAAGACTTATGTGGCATAAGGCTCGTTTCGTCTAAAACTCCCTAGGCACAATCTTTAAACACCTAAGTTTCGTTTGCTCAAATTTATGTTCGTCTATACCTATGTATAATCTTGTTTCTCCTAATGTTATCTTAATAAATAATATATTAAGTATATAGTAAATGTACAAATTGTGGTATTTTGCTCCTACATCCCCAAAAATCACGATATTGAATGATTAAAAAATCGACAGTTAACGAGCAATATAATTATTACAAACCCCATGAGATCGAAACCTAAAGATAGGTGCGACGACGAGCAAAGCGAGGAGGAGCGTGTTAGGTGCACATGTTCATCAAAACCAAAGCGGAGCGCAGCGAAGCGGAGCGGAGCGTTTTCCAAACAGCGGAAACAATACAAGGCACCAGTTTGCGCTATAGAGAGACGCTCCGTCAAAGTTAAAGCCAAACAAATATTATTACTTTGTATAAACCTATTATTAGGCTATTCAAGATTTGGCCATACCATTATTAGGCTAAACAAGATAATGCGAATAAACTTTTTACTAATCGAGATTTATGCCATACGATTTTCGGCGAAACGAGACTTTGACCAAACGTTACTATGCAATACGAGATTAGGCAAATAAATCTTAGGCCAAAAAAGGTAGAACCAATTGAACCTAATACTTACAGTGCAGCGAGCATAGGATTCGATACTATTTTCGAATCTACACGAAGGGTCACTTTTACCAAACGCTAAACGTATTTAAATCAAATGTTAAATACATTTTGTACTAACTGACAGACGTATGACATGCTTCTAAATTCGTTTAGCGTTTGGTGAAATTCCACCTAACATATTATGGAAAAAACAAATGTCACTTTTGGAACTAACTTTGCCTAACATTTTGACAGTGACAGTTGACGATACGCAACGTTAACGGAGGATCGAAACTTATGCTAGCGACTCTGATTAGTTAGGTACTTTTTTTCGATTAGAAGATGTCAACGTTAGTTTATCACTTCTATTTTTATTTATACTTATTGTTTACTAAAGGCACAGTTACAAAAATAGGAAGGCGGGCTTATTTCCAAGAAGCAATTTATTTCAACCGACCTTTCTATGCAAGATCTTTAGAAAAACATTTAGTCTAAAAAAAACTTTTTTCTTGAATCATGGTAACCCTTCTGGTGACTATGACGTCACGCTGGGAACATATCGGCAAACTGTCAGTCTCAGGGTGACCGCACTTTTATTAACGTGGCGCGGATAACATTGGGCTTTTTCTATTGGTCCCGTGGCGACGATTTCCGTATTGAGCTCTTTGTCATGTGATTGGTTAGATTGATGAGATGAGTGGGTTGAGTTTATTGGTGCTATAGTTTGTTGTAGGGAACACTGAGTTAGTTTAGTTTTATTTACACCGTATATCGGGACTCGGGACATCCCCTATTGCATATCGCTGCCATGCTACATTAGAATTCGACAGCGCTAACTTAGCAACCTGTAAAAGATGAGAAGAGGTCAGTGTCAATAATCTGAAAAATTGAACATGTTGTTTAAAATGATAATAAAATTGATGCCCTAATTTATAAACTTTATTCACTTTGTTTTTCTGATCAGCTTATGATTTATTTACTTTGCATTGCTTATGTTTCGAAAATACATTATAAAAATCAACTCTTACACTTTTGATTATATAATACTAGCTGTTCCCGCGCGCTTCGCTTCGCCTTAAAAAGTTTTCCCGTGGGAATTCCGGGATAAAAAGTAGCCTATGTTCTTTCCTAGGGTCTAGACCGTATGTATACCAAATTTCATTCAAATCCGTTCAGTAGTTTTTGCGTGAAAGAGTAACAGACAGACAGACAGACACAGTTACTTTCGCATTTATAATATTAGTTAGGATTAGGATTATCTTTATTATAGTGAGTGTTTAATGAATAATGATGCTCAAATAATCCGTTAATTCAGCACTATTATAAATCAATCACAACCAGTTGAAATGTATCATCGAATTGCGTCCTTTCACGGCTGTTCTAATTAAAGCCTAGCTTTGACATCCGGGGCAGCAATAACGTCATTACTGACCCCTGGGCTGGCCCATATTCACTGTAGCTATCATAGAGTAGCTATACATATAACGGTTAGTATAGATAGGTGTAGATTTTGAGAGTCGTGGTGGCGTAATGGATAAGGTCTCGGCTCTCATTCGTGAGGCAGTGGGTTCGAATCCTGCCATGCACCAATGCGACCTATATATCACGTGAGTACAAAATATGTACAGTGAAAAGTGGGTGGCTCGCCTTCGGTTAATCTGGCTACTTGTACTTGTACCCACGTAAGAACTCATGAGAATATTAATTTTAAAGGAACATATAAGTACTTTTTTAATCTTATACGATTTTTACTCTGATTATGACTGTGTAACTACTAGAACTAACACCAAAGTTCTTATATTAAATTGTAATAAAATGGATAAATTAGGTTCTCTCCGCGTGACATGGCAGATTGTGGTGGGTTGTTTCAGAATCATAAGATGGAACTGTTAATAATAAATCGTCCACACAACGTCCTCACACGCTCTAACATATGATAAAACCATAAGCCGTGAGCGAGACGGAATGCATCGCAACTAAGAACTTTGTATGGCGCGTCTGTTTCGGACAAGCACTGAATAATGTATTTGAGTCAAAGCTGTGTTTGGTGTTCCGAAAATGATGTAACTTTAATGGGAGATGTCAAAAAAATGCGGATTATTATGGTAAGCCCCTTTTTATTTCACCGGGTATAGGATGTTTGAGGACAAATATTATTATTCTTATATTCTCTGAGGTACTTAGTAGTGTTATCTTCTCTATGGTACTTACTACTTTAAGTTAATGTCGGCATTAAATGTAGTGTTGCCTTGCTTTGACAGTATACGGACAGAAAGAGACAGACATAAATTTAATGTCGACATTAGCTTAAAGTCCCTTTCTGCAACTCGGCATTAGTCTAGATAAGTCTAGAACAAGGAACATAAGTAGGTACTTCTCTAACGAGAAGGTCTGGAATTAATTACTCTCTAGCCTCTAGTAATAAGGTCGCCGTTTCTAACATAGTGTTTTGTGTGTTTGTGTTGAATTTGCCCCTTCTGGATAAGCTATTAATTATTTAAACTTTTTTATTCAGATTGACAATTAACTACGCAGCGATTTTTTTATTTCACTATTCATCTCGTGAGTAAAAAGTTACTCGAGCTTGGTCGAATCCACCCTAACATACACTAACAACACAAAATTTGTAAAATGTATGGAAAATTGGTCTGAGATGGAAAATAATAATTATATTACCTCCTCCTCAGTGTGATCAGTTTATAACTTGTGTAGAGAGAACGTGGTCCCACTATTTTTTTCAGAACTCAATTAATTTAGTCTATGGTTTTAGAGGTAGGTGTAGCTTTTATTATTCTGAGGTCTACATTCCATAACATCAGTGACGCTGGTTGAGACGTTTTCGTCAGAATGTATTTTGCTTTGTGCGAAATCTAAATAATACCATCAGCTCTATTTTACCTATGTATTCACTCTACTATAAATACTGAATAAATAAACAAACCAAATTCTCATTATCAGTTTTTATTAAAACAAAACCACTTACAAAAAACATAGAATACCTTGTAACAATACAAAATACTACGCCTAGTCTCCCTCGTCGCCCCCCTCCTCTTCCTCATCAAACTCGCCCTCCTCCTCCGCCGTGGCGTCCTGGTATTGCTGGTACTCGGAGACCAGGTCGTTCATGTTGCTCTCCGCCTCCGTGAACTCCATCTCATCCATACCCTCACCCGTGTACCAGTGGAGGAACGCCTTACGCCTGAACATGGCCGTGAACTGCTCAGAGATACGCTTGAACAACTCCTGAATTGCCGTGGAGTTGCCGATAAATGTGGCAGACATCTTCAACCCACGAGGAGGAATGTCGCACACGGCTGTCTTCACGTTGTTCGGGATCCACTCCACGAAGTAGGAGGAGTTCTTGTTCTGGATGTTCATCATCTGCTCGTCTACTTCCTTCATGGACATCCGGCCGCGGAAGACAGCAGCCACCGTCAGGTACCTCCCGTGCCTCGGGTCGCACGCCGCCATCATGTTCTTCGCGTCAAACATCTGCTGCGTCAACTCGGGGACCGTCAGAGCTCTGTACTGCTGGCTGCCTCTGGAAGTCAGCGGAGCAAACCCAGGAATGAAGAAGTGGAGCCGCGGGAACGGCACCATATTGACCGCCAGCTTCCTTAAATCGGCGTTCAACTGACCAGGGAACCGCAGGCAGGTGGTCACTCCAGACATGGTGGCAGAAACCAGATGGTTCAGGTCCCCGTAAGTGGGCGTCGTGAGCTTGAGCGTCCGGAAGCAGATGTCGTAGAGGGCCTCGTTGTCGATGCAGTAGGACTCGTCAGTGTTTTCCACCAGCTGATGCACCGACAGCGTCGCATTGTAGGGTTCGACCACCGTATCAGACACCTTGGGCGATGGCACCACACTGAACGTATTCATAATACGATCGGGGTATTCCTCTCGAATTTTCGAGATCAGTAGCGTCCCGAGTCCAGCGCCTGTGCCTCCTCCAAGGGAATGCGTCAGCTGGAACCCTTGCAGACAGTCGCATCCTTCCGCTTCTTTCCTGACCACATCCAGAACCGAATCCACCAGCTCAGCGCCTTCAGTGTAGTGTCCTTTCGCCCAGTTGTTGCCGGCGCCTGATTGGCCGAACACGAAGTTGTCTGGGCGGAAGATCTGTCCGAAGGGTCCTGAGCGGACGGAGTCCATGGTGCCTGGCTCCAGGTCCACGAGGATGGCTCGAGGCACGTACTTGCCGCCGGTGGCTTCGTTGTAGTACACATTGATGCGCTCCAACTGCAGGTCCGAGTCGCCGTGGTACGTGCCCGTCGGGTCGATGCCGTGCTCGTCAGATATCACTTCCCAGAACTGAAATATTACATGGAAATCATTAAGAAGAACTTGTGATCAGCGCAGCGAATGAAAGATTGCCTACTACTGTTCAGAAGCTTCTATCAAGGAGCGCCGCAACACTATACCTATCTCTATTGTTTCCTGTCTAGCCACAACAGACTGCAAGATGATGGATCCATAGGCTTACGCTATAAGATTACCATGATAATATTATGCACAAAGTGAGAGTCAATAAAAATGGATGATACAATGAAAATTACCTTAGCTCCAATCTGGTTCCCGCACTGGCCGGCTTGTATGTGAACAATTTCACGCATTTTTCAATTATAATAACACTAGAGTCTCCACTTATTAATACAGAACAAATTTTCCGAAATTTTCGGTACCTCCCTGATCAGCTCACTTCAACCTACTAGACAGGAAAACAAATGAGTGGACTTGAAAAACATTCCTCATTCAAATATTGTTGTTTTGAAAAAAATCGATGAAGGCCGAAAACCTCCGTGCTCCGGCTATGAAGTATTAAAAACTTTTTAATTCATTTTTTATTCGACCTCACTTGAAGAGTACAGTTGCCGAGAAAAGTAATTAAATTAGTGTTTAAAAAAAGAATAACGGCTTTATATGCTGAACAAGGTTACATGTACATTACTGTTACATGATTTTATATTTTTGGCGAGGTAAGGCTGATAACATGGTATTGCTCATGAGGTTCCAACTGCGGGTGCCCAATGACTCACTCCGGAAGCGCGAGGGCCGACTGTTCCTCGTTGACAGCGGAAGGACTAATCTCCAACAGAAGGCTCCATTGACGCGAGCGATGGGGTTGCTCAATAGGATCCACGATCACGTAGACCTCTTCCACTGCTCGCTGAGTGAATTCACACGAACGGCATTATATGTAATTTGTTATTTATAATTTATAGTCTGTTTTGTTTTAATTGTTATTAGGATATGTTCTAAGTTGTAACTTAAATTGTTAATATTATTTATCTACACTACTGTATTGGTTTAGCTGTAAGAGTAGCGTAGTTATGGTTTAAATAAATAAATAAAAAAATAAATAAATATTACCTTACTCAACGTATTAGGGTTAATATCCAAAAAGATTACGGCTAATAAAGATACCGTCACACTGAGTACTTATTATATTACCTACATAATCACTTATTAACTCTTACAATGACCTTTTATCCAGAAAATTTTACCCTTTGATTATAACTATGCTCATGCTCATATAAAGTAGCTATAGTACATAATAAACAAAGGCGTAGGAAAAGCACGACTACGAAATAACACAAAACGCTTTGAAATATAATATATTCTTTTGTATAGAACACAGAGCTGAAAACAGTTTCAAATATCAACCTGTACGAAACGTATGCCATGCTATTGTCGTTTGGAAATTGTGCCAAAACTCAGGTTCAATATACTCTTCGATGCAAGCGACAACTAACCTTATTTCATTGTGTTACAGGCTTCGACTTTTGACATGAGTATTCTCTCTCGAAAACTACCTTTCGTATCGTGTTTGTAAATAAATTCTGTCACGCCTACTCTAAAAAGACCACTGGAATCGCGTTTGTACAAGGATATCGACTACTGAGCCGATGGTCCCGGGTTCGATTCCCGGCCGGGGCAGATATTTGTTTAAACACAGATATTTGTTCTCGGGTCTTGGATGTACCCGTAAAATGGCAATAGGCCCGCCCCCTATTACATTGGGACTAACATACACTCTGGCGAAAAGTGGGTGCAGCAATGCACCTCTGCCTACCCCGCAAGGGAGTACATTAGTACAAGGCGTGAGTGCGTGTGTTTTTTTATCTTATATAGGAAAAAAAATGAGATAAAAGAAATGCCAACGGGCAGCTCACAGATAGAATCTTACTCTGTATATACAGGGTGTTGTAAAAAGAAAGCCGCAGCGGGATAACTCAGAGGGTCATTCTAAACAGAATGGTCCCCCATAGGCTTAATACGTATAACTACCATTTTTAACACCGTGTAATTAACCAGTATACGTTCAAAAATACAGGTACCTACTGACATATATATCTCAAACCTTAGACTTGGCTACCTGTGGGATAAAATATGTATAACATGCTGTCACTGTCTAAAACATAATTACAGAGAGTGACAGCATGTATTTTATCCGAGAGGTAGCCATTATCCACACATTGTAAAACAGGCCCTAAGTAAGTGAATTAACGTTATTCGTAAAACTAGTAACTACATTAGCGCGATGTTAAACTCTCCGGACATTTATCGATGACTCTGAATCGAGATAACCTATTTGCGCGCTAAATATACCGGAAGCGGAATAGGATGCAAAATGCAATATGGCCGACAGAGCTGTCACAGTATTTTATTTCTGCAGTTTTGTCCCGGCTCCGGTTAATTTCGGGTATTTCGGATATCCGTTAGCAGTATCAATTTGGGTCTAACTTTGAATGCTTGTTTGAAGTTTTTATGTGCGAATAGATTTTTCTTAAAATAGTCATATGTATGTTAAAATAGATTTGAGGAACAAAAAAAAGGAAGTTATTATTCGGAGTTTAAGGAATAGTCATGGATAAGTATAAAAATAATCTTTATTTAAACGGAGCGAATTTTTGTCATTTTTTATGTCATTTTTCATTGACGACGAGAAGCAACGCAACTCTACGACAAAAACAAATACATGGCTTCACATATATTAATTTTACTCAAACGTGCCTAAAACCCAACCTACATGGTACGTCCAAAAAGTCAACGGATCAAATAAAAAGCTCAAAACATAATAGTATATTCTGTTTGATCTAACCCCCCTACGTTATTAGAGGGGAATAAAATATCTTATTTAAACCTTAGTAGCTACCTACATGAACCCACAGCCACAAAGATCAAAAATTAATTAACAGAGTACCAACATTACGGGTAAAAAAGGTGTATAATGGTCGGTGAAAGTAGGCTGAAAGATGAGGATTTTAGATGCGGTTGCTGTATTTTTTTTTGTAACAAAAAATAATGACAATATTTATTTAATATTATCTGATGTTACAAAAAATACAATTATGAGCCCCGTAATATTATAAAATTCATGCGAATTGCTAAAAAGACCCGGAAATTTGTGTATTTTAAGTAATTTATTTCTTGTCTAGAAAAAATATGCATTTTAAAACAGCAAATATTTAGTTAATATCGGATAGAATTAAAATTCTAACATGTATGCAATGTGTTGGTTCTCCATCTCGCCCTTGTAACTTATTTTATGTAACTTTTTAGCAGTTGTGCATATTTTTATTGGATAGATATGACTTTTTGCGGATAAAATCATTTTATTTCATGTCCGTAAGGCGTTTAAATCTCGAGATATGATTTTTTATGAAAACTTAGTATCTAAAACTTTAAAATTATGGCTAATTAGGCTATTTCTAGAATATTGAGATTTGACCCCATATGGGGGTGTTTTCTCGATGAAATTACTCGTAGAATACACCCTTAAAGTTTGTCGGGTTCGAAAAACAACACATTGTATATTTAGGTATATCTCCGATTAGTAAAGTTTTCCATTGTCGACTCGTGTCGTTTAAAAATTCAAAGCGTTTTATAATGCGTACCTACACGTATGTTACAAAACATATAAAAATCGTAGGAAAGGCCTAAGGCATTGACGTTTAACGTAATTACAAGGGGGGGAAAGCCCTTTTCAGACTGAAAAACGTCAGACAAATAAGTGTAGATCAAAAGGTTGGTGAAACTCGACCGACGCTCGTCTGAGAACTCTCATACACTATTCAACACCTCTTCCAAGTACACTCGGCTAGAAAAGTGGTTATTATATGTTTTTAAATATTTGTATTGCTTGGATCCGCCAAAAGCATTTTATCGAAAGAATCTAGCGATAGTGAAACCTGCAACTAAAGCTTCACTGGCTTATCTGAAAAAAGCTTATCTGTCTGTTAGACGCGGTTGTATGAATTTGACAGATAAGCGATGATGCTTGTTGATTGCGTGTTCGATAAGTTATATTGAATATGACGGTGGTGGTAAGGCATCTGTAAGCTAACTGGTAAATTAAAGAAATAAGTTATTCCAACTAATAAATTTGCATTCCTGATGAAGAAGAGGCCTCACTCGTTGTGCAGCGAGTGCGGCGTGGAGGAGGACCTGCATGTGCTGCGAGACTGTGTCCGGAACGAGGCCGCCAGGGCATCACTGTATGATAATCACATATTTCGGGAGGTAGGGGGATGGCGTTAGCTATCCCTTGGTCTGATGAGGCTCGATCTCTTTATAAATTAGTTAAGATAGCACTTAAGAATAGATGATAAGCTTGATTTGTAAGTTTTGTCCCTACAAGGGCGACATGGTCACTCAAGTGTACCAAGCTCTCTATAAAAATAAAAGATTACAAAAAAAAAGAGCTTCCTAAGCTTCTTTGTTTTTTTATATTATAAAACGTTTATGTTAAAATATTTAGCCCTGTTTCACAATGTCTGGTTCGTGGCTACCTGCGAGATAAAATACATGTTGTCACTGTCAAAAAAATAATAACAGAGAGTGACAGTATGTATTATCTTACAGGTAGCCCCTAACCAGACATTGTGAAACAGGGCCTTAGTCCATTAATATTTAGACAACAATCAAATTTTAACAAAAACTTATACTATTTTGGACACGACAGTACCTAAGGGATTACGTGTACCCCATTAGTAGCGGTGACGCGAAGATCTTCAGTACAGTTGCGTACAGCGTGTTAATTTATTTGGAGGGTCCCGTTGCAGTGCGGCGAGCTTTATACAGGGTGTTTAATGTTGCGGCTGTCGTTAGTCTGAGCCGAACTGAAGATACTTTGAATCTCTTGTTTTCGGATACCTACCATTTTATAAATGATGTTTTACACACTGGGCCAACTGCACGCGTTGGCTATGTGTAAAGGTGGAATTAAATGGTGTGTAAACTCCCATCACGGGTTATATTTATAAATCCTGTGGGCGGATATTTTCGACACCCAGATATCATCGGTAGAACGCCTCGTAGAATATATGCATGAAACGACATTATTTTTGCATAATCGAAAGTCCATTAACTGACTCACTTCAATCTACAAAATCCATTAATGCGTACCACCAAAAAATATATCAGATAAGGAAGTATATCAATAAATCACGAAAATTCGGTACAAATATGATGAATTACTGAAATTGTGTGCTGTTTATGACGTTGATCCTTCTAGATCCTTCGATAAGGGGGTTTAATGTGCTTATGGCGTGACGGAATTTATAGATTCAGGGTTTTGTAAAAGCAACCATTTTGAAAGGTTAAAATAGATGCAGAAATTATAATCAGGCACGTGGTTTAGAAAAATAGAGGTAAAATATAATTGGGAAGCGATTTCTGATCAATAATTAACCTACTAAACAGCATCGCATATCTATCAAACGCATTGAGTATGAATGGTCTGGAGACGAAATCGACGGACGTTCCCCTCTGCCGGGGTAGTGGGCCAGAAAGGTCCACCGATTTATAAAAATTAGTTGCAGTCTAAACACACACCTGAGTCCGCGTTGTTCTATGATCAAACGGCTCTCAGATCCATACAAACTATGTCAGTTTGGACAGATAAGCAACCTCTTAAACTTTTAATGACCGTAAATCGTTTGAAAGAAACCACTACCCTGCCATTATTTATTTGTACAGTAGAGATATAAGTCTACGAACAAAGAGTCTCGTATCCTATCTCAATTTAAAACTCTACTATAATAGTAACAACATACAATAAGCGTACGGGGAAAATGGTTAAATTGTATCCACAAAAGAGCGTACCAGTCAAAAGCCGTGTTGTCAGGCCAATACGCGGCCCGCTCCTGAATTAAATATGGAATCGATAACAATACACAACCGGCACCATTGGCCATCCGAACCGTTTTCTACATGTATGTACATTTAAATAAAGTGGCAATAAATATGTTATTGGAACGAAAATACTTACCTACTGTTTTATATTTAACCTTACTTAAGAGAGTTAATATATACTGAGCACCTGCTATATATAGAATACAATAGAATGTATGGATATACTGAGAGAATTTTCTCCTAATGGTGAGAATGCTATAGTAACTAGGTGCAGTCTGTCCAAAGATACCCTATTAAGCATTGTCACTTTGAGAGTGGTAAGATTTCGTTGACCCAGACTGAACTATCATAAAACTAGCGAGCTCCATAAACCTAGTAAGTGGATGATAATGTTTTATTATATCTAGTGTAAAGTTTTGGGTGTTTAAAGTAACTTAATGTAGCTTGAAAGTTGCTTGTGGCGTACACAGATACCATTTAGGCTTTGTTATTTACCACTTAGTTGTACGGATGGCTGTTGTAAGTTTTACGTCGGGTATAGGCAAGCATGCTGCTAGGTCCTTGACATAGATCCAATGGGCATACGTTTATTTATTTATTTACTCTTCATTGTATACAAAAACAAACACAGAAAAAATATATATAGGAACACAGAAAAAGTAATTACACAAAGGCGGCGGCTTATTGCCAAAAAGCAATTTCTTCCAGCCAACCCTACGTTCTACTTGCTTATAGAGGATTGAACTAACTGACGTTTGAATACAGAAAAATTTACAATCATGCTCTTCATGGGAGTCAACAATGATAAATATCCATCCTCTCATAAAAAAATCATCACTCGAATAGTCAAGAACTATTTTTAGTTATTGAGATTAACTAACCTACGGCGTCGTTAGAATATAATTAGCTGTAAAGTTGTGACATGAAATAACCAATGGATTGTTCTTTAAATAGAGTATTTTATTTACAGTACTTATAGGGGAAATATCGGGGTATAATGAATTAGATAAGCCTGCAAGCTCCGCTTCGACTGAAAGTTATCCCGTGGAAATTCCGGTATAAAAAGTATTCCTAGCTCATACGTGAATCCAAGGTTTCAGCATAATTTTTCTGATACATTCCTATAGTATAAGTACAATTAGGTACACGTGTAGGTACATGTTATAGAGGTCCAAACTTAGACAAGCCAACACACGTCCTGTTTTTACCGAAAGGAATAAATATCGCCTCCACCACCTGATAAATTGCTAAATCTAGATTAGTACTTTAATCTAGCTCAGAAATTCAGTCTGCTCCAAAGATAGCTAGTCAGTCTTACGAGCGAGGCGGTGCTGGATTATATTGATCTTCCCTTATTTTAGCTGTAACGGTATCTGAAATTACCGGCAAATAGGTCAGAGCTTCTCTACTAGGGTAAAGTTAGACCGGGGCCAGATTCTATATCGGGAAGATATACCGTTGCAGTGTTAAACAAATATCATCTAAAGTTTAACTCTAGCGAGGTCAGCGTATGGGTTTATGTAAACTTGTAAGGTTTACCATAAGATTGGAGATTTCCAATGCTGAATGGAGTATTGGTGTGTGTTTCAGAATATCCTCTTTACATTATGTCTGTCTGTATTGCGAATTCTTTCACTGACGCTGAGTTGCAGAAAAGTTGAACGTATAACTGACTCGCTTTGACAGTATACGGAAAGAAAGAGACAGACATAGATTTAAACGTAAACGTAGGCTGTTAGCTTAAAGTTCCTTTCAGCAACTTTCCTTTTTCATTGCTCGCGAGTGTCTTATTCATGCTCTCATAATTATGTAGTTTAAGTTAGTATGTAAGTTTAAATAAGTCTTAGTGTTCGCTAAAATACTGTTCATAATACTAGAATACACTCCTTCCGTATAGATTGGGTTAACGATGCTGGTAACTTCTGATCGTTAGAGAAAAAGAAAAGTCAAGTATTTTCATTTTTGAACTCAGCTTAATTCCATAGTATTATTTTGTACAAAAAAGGAGCGGTGGTAGCTCAGTCGGGTAAGCAACCGCTTCTCACGCAAGAGATGCGGGTTCGAATCCCGGCGCTGACTTTCTTTTAACTTAAGTACAATGTATACTATCGCTCTTACACAGTGTACCAGCGTGGTGGGTAATGGTCCAAGCTTGACTTACTTGACTTAGTATCCTATGTCCCCTGGATGGGGCAGAGGGCGTCCACAGTGACTCTCCATCGCAACCTGTCTTGAGCTTCGCCTTTGATTTCACTCCAAGACTTCCCGATCTTTTTCGCTTCGTCCACTACCGTGCGTCGCCAGGTCTGCTTGGGACGGCCACGCTTGGTCCAAGCTTAGGAAGGCAGATTAGACCTTGGGGATATGTACAAAGGTTCCACTGGAGAGAGCCAGGTGCAGGTACTTACACCCCCATAGAGAGAGAATAGAATATAATTTGTACAAAAAATATTCATATATATAGAGGACACATTAAACTACGTTCTAAATACCATATAATACATACCTTTGTATATCTACACAGTTTTTTTTTTAAATATTGGTTCAATTATAATACCAAAAGGCTACAGAGTTTAGTGACAGGCTACAGAGTTTAGTGACAGGCTACAGAGTTTAGTGACAGGCAGGCAGGGTAGGGTAATTAGCTACATCTACATGCCATTCAGGATTAAGATTAGGTAAGATTGCGGGAAACCACGGGATAATAATAGTGGTGTGTGTGTGTGTGTGTGTGTCTGTGTGTATGGTAACCACGTAGTTATATGTAGTGCGGTAAAATAGATAGTGTACTCATGATTTTTCATTTATAACATATATTTGTAATATATAAAAGCTGATGATGATCATCCCTTGACATCTAGATATTCATACGTTTTACTAAAGAAAATATAGTGAGTTAGAAAATAAATACTACGTATTTGATATTCTGCAAATCTTGTAACTAACTCAAGGATAACTTACATGATATCTCGTTATAGTTCTCTGTTCACTGACTTCAAATAACCTTCGCGCATCTAATGTGTTCAGACGTGTTAGTGCTTATCTAGTTTAGCTCAGCTGCATATCTAGCTCAGACTTGTTAGTTAAGAAGACCATTTTCAGCATGTTGCTCAGTAATTATTCAGGATTTCTTCAGTAGAAAGCTAAATACGTTTAGCAATAAAAGTGTGTGAGCGTCGAGAAATACTGATATGGGTGGTGCTATCCGAGCAGAAACATTTAATGACTTAGATATTAAGTTGTTTGCTTATTTTATTATGGAAACAGCCGGAGAGCGCAGTGGGTACACACTGACTAACAATAATTATTTATTTCTTTTTCAATAAACATGGATCAAAGTATTAGTAATATATTAACTAGTACCTAATACAAGTACAAACTAAGGTGTTATTTTTTTATTTTTGCTCGAGTAAAATAAAGAATAAACCGGTATTATTTTGGTATCGTGACTAAGTTAGTTAGTCAGTTTATGTACCATTATATTTATTGACTTGATGTGGAAAATTGAGGATACAGTATTCAGGCGTTTTATCGTCAGTACACCTTTGTAAATTAATACACAGATACTAACAGAAATACAGGTTGTTGCAAAAAGGGTATCTTAGCCAAAACCTACATCATGGGCAGCATGGTATATATCTAAGCCCGAAACTTTCAAAATTCGCGAAAAACAATATCATTTTCCATAGATTTTTTCTTGGTCACGTGACTTTTTACTATGGAGAATGTTTTTTTTGTATATATGTCGCAGGCAATTTGTAAGATCTCGCCGTTTACATACGGCATCGTCAGTTTACAAACGCTCGCTGTTTTGTAATTTGCCGAAGGCATATTGATAACTCGTTTAATCGTTCTGATTTCGACGTAAATTGCAGTTTTAGGGTGACCATGATAAAACACAGTTTGAACTTTGAACAAATGGAAAAATCTGACTTTATTTCAGGATTTCAAGTTAGACTTTTTACTTTTGTTTTCTAAAGTAGGTACCTAGGCACTGCCTAGTAGGCAGGTACTTCATAAGTTTAAATTTTTAATAAAAAGATACATTTTAATAAAAAAACGTAGTCATTTATACAGAACAATAAAACTAGGCATTTCCAAATAAAAACAAACACTAGTGCCCGAATGCACTAAACTTAGGAAAACGCTAAATCCTGCATGTGTCCTCCGTACACCGAGATCTATGGATAACGTAGTAGTTTTTAGGTGCGGGATAACCTCAAAAACTTTGTCATTTGTCTACGGCCTTTTTACTGCTCCTGCACTATAATAAATGACTTTCAAGTCACAATTATTTGGTGAGAATGCTTCTACACTCGTAATATTTGCACTGTTTTGAGTATTTATTGAGTCACACAACCACTACCTGACGCTATTTTTGTTGTTGTGATCAACAGCGCCGCGCGTGGTAAAAACCAGAACTAAATTCTTCAATTTATCCGCGGCATTATGTAAACGGCGTATGGATTGTCAATGAAAATTTATTCATTTAAAATATTTACACTTACAAATTATTATACCATCAATAAACAATATTAACAGAAATTAAAAAAAAATATATACATTTTCAATCCGCAACAAGCTTCGTCATTCTGTGTAGAACATCGTCAACGTCAGCGTAACAAGCTTCGTCAAAGTAAAAAGTAAAATTAAATTAATCTAATAATCCGCCACGAGTCATACCTGGCCCAAAAGTACCCATAATGCTTGCAGCGTTACCTCTTTGAATAGCAAGAGAGAGCCTTTGAGCCAAGTACGACCCGGAGCGACGATCATGTCCTCGCGAGGCAATACGGCGGCCTAGATCCCTTATGCGGGCTTTAGCTTCACTACCCCAAACTCCGCTCGTCTCCACTGCTACAGGGACAAACAAGTAACGGTTTTTTAAATCCGTATACTTTTGGTGCTTTAATCTAGCGGCATTCTCAGCCGCCGAGCCCGCTACTCTTACCGTTCCTGCTAAATGTGAAGCTGCAAACGTGCTAACACATGTGGCATCCCACAACAAGCTTCTGCCACGCTCCCAGGGGACCAGCGTCAGTCCATCCGGACGCTTCCCATCAGTGCGACTCAAACCTGGTGGTTCCAGGACGCACGGGATATTCGCCATGACCATTGCCCTCTTAATCAAGTCATTTAGCGCATGATGTCTTGGAAATCTACCAGCGCACTTGGGACAACTTAGACCATGATGACCCCTTGAGTCTACCAGTGCACCGCAAATACAATGATGCTGCTCACATACGTCGCAGCCGAGCCTTAATGCTACTGCTATTCTCAACGAGTCATCGTCCAAGAGAGTGCCTATTTGAGGAGACGGCAACGCGTGAAGCCAAGAGCCCGATTCAGGTTTTGATGAAGCCCTCACTCTCGCCAAATCTACACCTATACTGCTCTCCATAATTTTGTCCAAAACAGATTTGCACAGAACATCATCCCAGGCTTTCTGGACATCAAGGTGATCAGGCAATTTTTTTCCAGGACATTGAGCTTCCCAGCCCTCTAAAGCCTCAGTAACAAAAGGTAAGCGGAATCCGTCACCATTAATCGATAAGATCCGAGTGACAAGATCCACTACGCCGTGCGCCGAGGATAGGAAAGCCGAGAGACCGGTCTCTTTGACTTGTCTTATGCCCAGACCACCGTGTCTGATCGGTAATGCTGCTTGTCGCCACTGATCCCCCTCCAATTTGATGTTAAGGACTTGCTCCAGGACATTTTTGATACAGTTATCAATATTAGCTATGTTTGCTGGGAACAACCAAACTGGAGAAGTCCTCAGAGCATATGTCAGCTTCGGCATAGACAAACAGCAGCGAAAGATTGTAAGCGCAACATGGGCCGGTAACTGCTTCAATCCACTCACTGTCTTGTTGATTCCCTCCCTTTTGCCATCAAGTAGTGGTGGAACACCTTCAGGAAAAATAGGGGCTCCCAAGACAGTAAAGTTTGACTTATCCAACAGTTTGATTCCTGGGACTAGATTTGTTATGGTGGACAAGTTGGGGATATTCGGGCTGCAACAGAAAAGTTCACATTTGTTACTATTTAATTCAAGACCCATTTCCTTAAACATGTCTATAATAGCTTTCATGTCTTTTTCCACCGTATCGATGTTTCCACCAATTGTCCCGTCATCCAAATACCACACATTCAATGGGGAAGCTAACGATTTAACGACATCATTAATGGCTAAGCTAAAGATTAGTGGTCCTAATGGGTCCCCTTGTTGCGCCCCCACCTGTGACGATATGGACTCAGAGTCATAGAACAGCTGGCTGGGCAACGAGTAACACTGGCTCAGAAATGGATAGAGAGTTGGAATGTGCTCCTGTATTTTTGATAGCATTCCATCTCGTTCAATGCTGTTGAATGCGTTTTTCAAGTCAACCTTAAGAATAATGTCATTAGATGCATTTTCACAACCTGTCATGGCGAAGCTACGAGTGGCGTGAATTGCTGCCTCACATCCCAAGGCAGTGCCATACCCAAGTTGATGAGGTTGTAGAAATACAGACATCTCCGATTTAACTGCTCGACCTCCAACCTTTCAATGAAATGTTGTGGCATACTATAAAATGACACGGCAATATACATTTTGCCTTCGGCATATTACAAAACAGCGAGTGTTTGTAAACTGACGACGCCGTATGTAAACGGCGAGATCTTAAAAAATGCCTGCGACATACATATCCGTGTATGATTCATTTCTTTTTCCCAGTTTAAACTAAAAGACAATTCAAGTGACGCAATAACACAATTCTTGAATGTGCCGAGTGGACTTGAGGTAAACACTAAACAGTCCTCGGATCCGTCCGGGATTCTGTTTGAGATGCAAACACGGGGCCGTCGCGAACGCAAGCTCGAGTAGATTGGGAATAGTTTTACTTACCTACTCAGATTGATTATTTTATTACTTGCTTTTCCGCATCACCTTTGTTTATAGATTTTATTACGTGGGAATTCCGGGGTTTAAAGCTTAGGCATATCCTCATCAGCTCTGGGATTATGTGTAATAAATCAAACACAACTTATTGGTTGACCGTTTAATGTTTACTTTCTAATGCGAGAGTGAATGCGCGGTACATAGGCACCTACCCTATACTATGAATACATATCATATATGTATAGATCTACCAACATTACATTATGTTGCTGTAGCTAAACTATTATAATTCCAGAACCATTGTCAACTAAAAAAGCTCATAGTTCAAAGGATTTAAGATCAATAAATAGGAGATAGCTTTTCCCCAATCTAAATAGGAACGACGTAAGACCTAATTTATCTAGGACCTTCAGCTAGAACCCAGGTCCGGATTGAGTTACCAAATTAGTTTCGTAACATGGACGGACGTTGGACTAATGTTGAATGAACCGAAACAGAATACTGATGAGGACGTAGAGTATTCTTGTAATACTGCAGTTTACACAGAATTTATAGAATACGTTTTTCGTAATAAATGCCATGATTAGGTTCACATCATCATCATCAGAATGTTATCTTCCAATGTTAGACTGACGCACTCCCAAGGAGCGACAATACACTCTGTCCTCGGCCTTCCTCATGCACCCACGATCATGAGAACCGAAGGCTTTCAGGCATTTTCCTCTGTGAATGAAATTATAATAGACTTTCAAATACCTACGGTATATACACTCACGTGCAAAGAAAAGGTTCCGCTTACAAAATGTCGTTTTTAATTTTGAGATTGATCAAAATATTTCGGATTCCCGGCTGGGGCAGATATTTGTTTAAACACAGATATTTGTTCTCGGGTCTTGGATGTGCCCGTAAAATGGCAATAGGCCCGCCCCCTATTACATTGGGACTAACATAACACTCTGGCGAAAAGTGGGTGCAGCAATGCACCTCTGCCTACCCCGCAAGGGAGTACACTAGTACAAGGCGTGAATGCGTGTTTTTTTTTTTCAAAATATTTAGTTTTTTAGTTGGTACGTTGGTAAGTAATAAATAATCTGAAACTCTGTGAAATGTACTTCAATATTGCAGGCGGCGTCATGAAGCTAGTATTTTTCGTTTAGCAGTAATTTGGTGCTATTGTCACTGGAACTTTTTCATTTCCTGCGAGTGTACACGAAAGTTAAACAACGGTAGGTTTACACCGAATGGCGTAGTGGTTAGTGACCTGAGTACTGAGCCGATGGTCCTGGGTTCGATTCCCGGCTGGGGCAGATATTTGTTTAAACACAGATATTTGTTCTCGGGTCTTGGATGTGCCCGTAAAATGGCAATAGGCCCGCCCCCTATTACGTTGGGACTAACATAACACTCTGGCGAAAAGTGGGTGCAGCAATGCACCTCTGCCTACCCCGCAAGGAGTACTGTAGTACAAGGCGTGAGAGCGTGTTTTTTTTTTTTTTAGGTTTACACCTTAAAAAACACGAGAACAAGCACAATATCCGTGTAATGTTTATCTCTACATCCATAGTTTCAGTTCTTTCAGCCGCTATGATATAAGGGGAATATAAAATGTATTGAGCACCTCGCAGCGTAGTATGACTCGATTGCTTTCCAATTCCACTTTCATACATATGTTAACAGTACGATTTAAGGCGAAGTTCGAGTCTGTCACTCTATCTTGCGAAAAACTAAGTTTATTCGTGGGGAGTGCGAGTTTTTTCACCTTTAAAGAAGTAAAGAGTACACGTAAGAGCAATGAAAAAGTTCCAATGAATAAAACACCTAATAACTACTACTACTACTATTCTGTCTACAATATTGAACTACATTTAACGGCACATTCATATATTACCAACTAAAAACGTAAATATTATCTTGAAATTTTAAATCAGATGTTTTTAAAAACGAGAGTAATTTAATATCGGCATTTTGTTAGTGGATTTTTTTTTCATTGCTCACGAGTTGCGAATGTTTTTCACTGCTCGATCGGTTTTAATAAACCTACAATAATAAGCCCTAGCACGACTCTATCTGGCCGTCGACTGCATGAAAGCTCTCGTTCGTTCCTTTTTGCTAAGCTAGAGAAACCCTTTAAGGCTGCCACGTAAAGTTTCACGCCTCTTCGCCGGCAATAGCTCGTGTGTGTAAGCAAGCTTATATATTGTCTTTCTCTTGTTGTTTTTTGTTTTACATGATGGGTATAGCTTGGGATTTTCATCCCACATTTGAGTGTTTAATTCACCGTAAATACGGAGTTGTGATTGCTGGAACGAGTTTATCGACGTCGATAACGAACCCGTGTAGCGCTGGCAGAGGCAGACATGGCTGGCTATACCTTCCACTTTAGTTTATTTGTCCTTTGAGTAAACGTATACTACTGAAATATGTGCACCCTGAAAACTTGTTTTGGATATTAATACAAGTAATACAAAACTAATTTTATTATTTCTTTCATAGTATTTTTTACTTTGGCCATTAAAACGCCGGACAAACTGGCTACTGCAATGCGTCACAAAGAAAACAGGAAAATATTAAGGTAAATTAGGCTTTAAGTTAAGAACAGAACGGTTGAAGTACAAATATTTTGGAGATCCGTACATTAGATTATGGTCAAACCATTCGTCAGGTAAAATTTAGCGTAAGGTTCTATTCTATTCTCTGTGGGGGTGTAAGTACCTGCACCTGGCTCTCTCGAGTGGAACCTTTGTGCATATCCCCAAGGTCTAAACTGCCTTCCTAAGCTTGGACCATTTCCCACCACGCTGGTTCACTGCGGGTTGGTGGGTTCACATATCTAGATGTGCTAATCGAGGTTTTCCTTCACCGTAAGAGCGATGGTATACATTGTACTTAAGTTAAAAGAACTCATTGGTACATGTCAGCGCCGGGATCGAACCCGCATCTCTTGCATGAGAAGCGGGCGCTTACCCGACTGAGCTACCACCGCTCATTTAGCGTAAGGTTAAACTGCAATACTAATTTTCATACATACATACATACATATGCTCACATTGCTCACGCCTGTCTCCCAGAGGGGTAGGTAGAGACTATGCATCTCCACTTGCCGCGATCCTGACATACTTCTTTCGCTTCCTCCACATTCATTAGTCTCTTCATACACGCACGTCGGTTTCGGAAACTCCTTATTCTACTTTCATAATAATATAGTTATTGTATTACTGTCTTTTTTTAAAGTCGAATCGAAGTTTGCAGTCATCAGCTTCATCGGATTATCAAACATTTAAGTAGTGCCCCTTTCCCACTACTTTTTATCCTGGAATTCCCACGGGGAAACTTTTTGAGGCGAAGTGAAGCTCGCGGGAACAGCAAGTTCTTGTTATATTTTTAGGAAAGGGGCACTACTAAAATGTTTGATAAGTATATTATATTTTTCAGCGGCTGCGGAACCCAAGCCTCCTTATTCAAATGCAACTTCACACTCTCTTGTTGTTAGCTGCTTACGTCACGCATAGTTTCGTGACTTCGTGACACAAAATATACAGTGTAACCATAATGTTTGAAGGTGTATATTCCTGAGTGTGTTAGCATGTCTTTACGTGATCAAACTGGGTAATTAAAAACCAAATAAAAACAAAAATAATTTAAATAATTTTAATGATTCATATTACATGACACTTAAAAAAAAATTTAAAATGGACAACTTTTCATTTTCTTTACCCTATATTTTTATTAGTTTTTCGGAAAGTTTATAGAAAATTAGTGGACCCGTATTTTTTTATTTTGTATATACATAAATTTTTGTATGTTATTTTTAACTTTAAAGTTAATTATTTTAAAACCGGAAGTGACGTCACATATTAGGCTCAATTTTTATTTTTGTCTATTGCCTGAGTTTCATTGAGACATTTAAACTTTGTTTACATGCCAACCAACAAATGGGTCATTTTCAAATGACCTTGATATTTCTAATGATGGAAAGTAGGTACTTATCATGTAAAAAAATAAGCAGAAGCATTTTTTCAGCTGTGTAGGCGGTGGCATGCTCTGGGACATATTATATAGAGGTCATCTCTTAATAATAAATAAAAAAAATAGTCAGAAACTGTCAGAACATAATTAATGAAAATGACCCAAATAAACAACAACGTCACGATAAAACGTCAACGTCAATCAAAAATGAAAGTGACAGTTACTTTGTTTTTAAATCTATAGGCTTTGATCATCAAAATGCATCGCACCTGATGCATGACGTCATCAGCACTTTTTTACTATTTTATGATTTTCTCGAAAATGATACATCCAAAAAATACAAAAACATTTTTTTTGTGGTCTTTAGAGCTAAATCTCGAAATGGTTTTCGATTTGTAGCAGCTTTAGTTTTTTGAAATGTTGTCCATTAAAACGAACGCAATTTATAACTGTAGTCAATAACAACAAAAAACTAGCTTTCTAGAGACTAAACCAATACAATACAAAAAAAAAATAGGTGAACAAATTAGTAATATGGAAAACATACCTGCGTCTTTACAGAATAAACCTTACAATATTGAAATCTTAAATCCTACAGGAGCTGTAATAAATCATCCAAGTTCGTAATGCACTGAAATCTATGAACTCTACACTAACACCAGTATACATTGACCTCTCAACTCAAACAGCACTCAAGCAGAACTAGACGCTGCATAACCGGTCTTAGCTCACTGGACTCGGGGTCACTCTGGCTTAGCAAAAACGAACACACGAGAGTTGCCATCATATCCTGAAGTTTTAATTATACCTATTATGGAGTGTCGGTGCAAAAAAGTGTAAAGAACCTCCCCCTTTTTTAAATCGGTTAAAAAATAACATCTGACTTTCCAAGTGTGCATTTGGAATAAGTTCGGTTAGAAGATTAGTGACTTTATTGGTTGTCATAAGGTTTAACTAAAAACATTACCCTCCTCCTTCGGCAGTCGGGTAAAAACGTTTATCTCGATTTGACGGCAAACAAAATACGGACACTATTTAGCTTAGTTTCTATGTGACACTTCATCTAGTTTGTATTGTTTATCACTACGAGATAGCTTAGGGTCGTGGTGAGAGTCAACTTCAAATTTCGTTAGCTAGAGTGACCCCGAGTACTTGCATGGAACATGTTATCCAAGTTATAACTTACGAAGTACTTTGATGAACTACCGTCTGGGTTTAGTGGTTAGTTGTTCTGGCCTAAATTACAGGAGTTTTCCTACAATCGTATTATGGTCGGGTTATACGGTGGCCTCTCTGACTCTTAGCAGTCATTATGCGTGCGGGACTAATGTTTTAGTTGTTATAATCGTGGAGGTTATTTCGTCTTTAGTTAAGAAAGCTAATACAGGATGTTGCAAAAAGGGTATACTAAGCCGAAACCTACATGTGCTGCATGGTATATCTAAGCCCGAAATTGAAATCAGAATTTCAAAATTCGCGAAAAAAATAATCATTCTCCATAGTAAAAAGTCACGTGACTAACAAAGTTTCTATGGAAAATGAATCTTTTTTTTGCGAATTTTCAAATTCTGATTTTAGTTTCGTGCTTAGATATACCATGCTGCACATGTAGGTTTCGGCTTAGTATACCCTTTTTGCAACACCCTGTATAAGATTGAACTTTAATAACTATTTTGAAATGTGTTTATAAATTACTAAACACAACTAAACTTTGTTTTTTTATATCAGATACTGTCAGATTCTGAACGGTTCATCAACAGTCGATTGTCCCGCGATTAAGTGACGTTCGTTCTATTGGCGGTACAATCGACTGTTGGTGAACCTTTAAGAATCTGTCAATTTAGTATGTATCTGATTTTAAAAAACAGACTTTAGGTCACGGCCACAATATGGAAAGGTTCAAGGTTCAAAGGTTAAAGGTATATTGGATATTGTAATAAAGTAATAAGAACTTGCAACTACCGATCTATACATGGCCCCTGATTTATAAATGTTGAAACGTACAGTCAGCTATATAAATATAATATATGGCAAACAGTTTGATCCTGAGACTCATGGGTGGAAGACAGATGGATCAAAATAATGTTTTATCGATACATATATACACTCACTAGCAATGAAAAAAATTCTCTTATCCAAGTCGACACCAAATGACCCCAATTTTTTTTACATTTAATTTAGAATTTTATCAAAAAAATTAGATTTTTAGTTCAAGTATTTTTCACGTCACGTATCATTGAATCATAAAGTTAAATGGTATACGCTGGGGTGGCCTACATAGCTCTTTTGTTCACTGTACGTTACACGACATAGCGAGACAAACGGCAGTAGTTTCTACACGAACATTACAGCAGTTTTCTTCAGGATTTCAGGAGTTGTAAGAAACATTGGCAGGGTTCCTGTCAGGATCGATTGAAGGCAGAAGTTACTATAGAGGGCTCTTCCGAACCGGGACTTGGATTATTTCATTAGAATAGATAGATAGATAGATAGATACTTAATATATTTTTTGGCATACAGACAAAGTTATTGTGTATTACCTACTAGTACTATTAATCAGCTAATCAGAAATTATGAAGACTAATTTCCTAGACGGTAAGCTATACAGGATGTCCCAAAAGTCAACGTCATCCCTTAAAGGGCTGATAGGTCAGCTCATGAGAGGCCACAATATCACAATATGACCTTAGTAAAAACTCGATAATTTTCGAGATATTGACACTTTTGTAAATTTGGTGAAAATCGACACCTTGGATCAGTTTTTTGCGTGCCACCGGTACAAAAATCCATATTGTTAGAATTTGTTTGGTGTTGCATCACCCTGTATAGCCCTGCTATTGATCGCAGTCAAAAAAATATCAAGTAATGCTGTATGTTTAAAAAAAACTAGGTTTTCAAAGTCATAAAAGGTAATCGTATTTTTTTATAAACAACTTTGACTCTACATACTGTAAAAAAAATATACCACGCAAACCTGGCACCTTATTTGAAAAGATTGCTCATTTAATGCAGTTTCCAAAATGGTATGAAACGTTGCTATTGTTTCAATTAACAAAAAAGTTATTGCTATTTTAGTACAAAACGTCCTCGATGTAAAATTGTTTGAAGGAAATTTATCTGACTGAATTTATTAAGGGTAAGTCATGTTCAAGGGTAAGTGATCGTAACTGATCACTGAGGTTAAGCAACAACTGACACGGTCAGCCATTGGATGGGTGACCAATTTCAAGTGGTGCTTTTCTGGACGCTTCCGTGCTTCGGACGGCACGTTAAGCCGTGGGTCCCGGTTGCTGCATCGGCAGCAGTCGTCAAGCCTAGTCAGAGGCCTTCGGGCGGCTTGAAAACATCTGACAGTCGGGTTGCCCACTTACCCGACAACTCTCTCAGCACAAGCTTGCTTGTGTTGGGGTCCACCAACCCGCACTTGGCCAGCGTGGTGGACTAGGCCTAAACCCTTCCGTCATTGGAAGGAGACCCGTGCCCCAGCAGTGGGGACGTAATGGGTCGTGATGATGAAGTCATGTTGTGATATTCTGGCCTCTCATGAGCTGACCTATCAGCCCTTTAAGGGATGACGTTGACTTTTGGGACACCCTGTATAAGTAATCTAATGAGCATGTAATGTAAGTGCTCTTGTCCTGTTATCTATTTATTCCATTTACTAAAACATGTTCATTTTTTTCATATTTCCCAAAGTTTGCAATTTTGTTTCAGCCAGGACCACACTTGTTTTAATGAAAGATTGTCGAATTTTATATGTTAGCTTAAATAATTTAGGTAGCTAATTCTTACCAAATCTTTACACGGACTGTAAATAATTTAGCCAACATCGAAAAAGGACTAGATCGAAAGCTCCCAAAGCTCGTTCCAATATCGAAGTAATTGCTAGTTTGCTCGAAAGTTCCCAGTTTGGCTTCGAGATAAAAGTAGGTACAGTCAGCGAAGAGATAAAGAAAGAAAGAAAGAAAGAATCATTTATTTGACACACTGAACAATAAAAAACAGAAACAAAAAGAAAAAGAATACTACAAAAAAATTATATGAAAAAAAAACAGAAAATAATACAAACAAACACGGTTGCTGTCCAGAGCGTATACGTTTACCGCCTTGGGGAAAGTATTAAAATTTAACATTTTAGCGTAAGCGTTTACACTAATAATACACTATCACTAACGATTGATACGGATAATACTTATATTAGTTATAGTATTTATTATAAAAATTGTGAATGTTTACTACTATATTTGTACACCTTCCCACCTTATTCTTTAAGTCATTCCTCCACCCAAAGGTTGCCTGGAAGAGATCGCTTTTAGCGATAAGGCCGCCTATTGCTTTAACTCCACTGTATAAATTGTTATTTGTGTTATTTTTAGTCAATAAAGTAGTATTCTATTCTATTCTATTCTAATACTTTATGACTAAGGCTTGTCTTTTTATTTATGTATATTTATTATAAAAATAAAAAATATTTGTATAATCAGTGAATTTTAAGTCTTTATAAAGTGCACATTCAAAAAGGGTCACATAACTCGTTAAAATTCTGTGAGCTTGGGAAATTCTCGAAATAATATAACTATCCATAGAAACTTTTCTTGGTCACATGACCTTTTACTATGGGGACATTTTAAATGGACTCACACTACATGGTTTAAAAGTGGCTGTTTACGCTGGGGGTGGATACTTGTATCTTTAGTTGACTGTATCTACAGATCCAAGTTCAAGCCAAGGTGGAGTTACCTGAAATCATTTTCATTTAGAGAAATAGCTTTTATTACCCACGTGATTTAGGGTGCAAGTTGTGTAACGGTTGTGCGGGTCTTTAGATTGTAATACATATTATGTACTGTTTTTAGGTTATATATTCCTGTTATAATAATATTGTAGTGATAATAGGTACGTAGGTACTACGTAGGTACCCATAATACCTAAGTGCAGAAATTTAACAAAATAATAATTATCATCAAATAGAAAAGTACTTACGTCTACATACTTACCTAATATGTGTTAGATTAAGTTTTTTGTAACTGTGTCTGTGTTTTTTGTCTACAAATAAAAATATATTATCTAATCTTACTGTTGAATTTCAGCTTTAAAATCAGGGATGCGAAAGTTCCACAAAGCATTATCATTATCATAACTCGGGGCCAGATTTAAGTAAGATGGATTGATGGGCGATGACTTGGATATATCTTTAATTTAGCTTTGATAAATTAATGGAAGACCTGATCTAACGTTTTACAATGGTGACAGGGATAAGTTGTTGTTCTCCTGTCAGATAAGGGTGCCCGCACACGACGTTTTTTAAGACGTGTGCGTTGCACTATTGCAATCAGCTGCCGCTTCACGGGTTCGTTATCGACGTCAATATATCGCGATTCGCCAAACGAGTTTATCGAGGTCGATAACAGACTCGTGCCGTGTCAGCAGTGCGTTCAATAAAAGTTGGTCTCCGATTGTCAGTCGTGCGGGAATTGGTTGCGACTTCATGCATAAGGGTGCTTACATAGAGAATCGGGTTCCCTGTATCTACCTGTACCGGTAACCTGATTATGCGAAAGCTCATGACATTTAAAAATTCGGGAAATGCTCCGTGAGTGAGCGCTTTCGCATAATCAGGTTACCGGTACAGGTAGATACAGGGAACCCGCTTCTTTATGTAAGCAATGCAAAAAAAACGACAATAACTTTCCCCGTGTGCAGTGAATGCGCCCTTAATTTTATGTAGGTATCGCACCTTTAGTCTAGACTGTAACAAATAAATCTAAAGTCATAACACCTGGTTATTATCACTTATTAAGGCAATAAATAACTTTGGGTCAGTATATTATGTTGTAGGCATAAAATGGCTTAGGGTATTTCAGAAACGCCCAGTTAATTTAATTTTGTCAAGTAAATTAAACTTTTATACATTATGTATAAGTATTAGAGCTAGCTCATCATTAGCCAATCATTGGTTACTGATGACTACTACTTATACTTGCTGAACATACTACAGGGTGTTGTAAAACTGGTATGTAAGAGAATCAACTACTGGCTCAAAGTATTGGCTTTCCATAGAAACTTTATTGATCACGTGATTTTTTATTCCGCGAATTATAAAAAGTTGTTCAGGATGCCCTCTCGGCTTATTATAATTACTTATATTTTTCAATATAACATATACACTATACGCGTAGTCTTAAATAATAGATAAGTACCTAACATTATTTTTTATTACTACCTTACAATCACAACCCATGGTTAGTATGGTTACTCTACTCTACTTAAGGGCCCGTACAGGGTGACGTGCCGCGCCAATTTTGGGTTTTCAATGCTCTTCACACAGCACACGCAGTGACACGCACACATGTAAGTTTGCACAGTGGGTCAATAAACTTTTACTCGCCAACTTTATTGACAATTATGTTCAAGTACATTTTGGGTGATTTTAGGGTAAGTAAGTATAATTCTTACTTACACTGGTAGGCACCAGGAAAGAGTAGAAATTAATAGGGGTGCCACTTTACTCTATACTCGGAACCCGATTAGCTTTCTCAAACAAATGTGGTATTTACTTGTAGAAAGGTAACTACAAGTATTAAAGTGTAGATAATAAGTTTCGGGCATCCTCCAGCCAACTGAACCCCGACGACAAAGCAAAGTAAATACATAGTGTCGCAAAAGGGCTATACTAAACCAAAAGGGGATGACTCAAGGGGTCATTCTGAACAAATTTTGTTCTACGAGATTTGCAAATTCGCGAAAAAAAATATTCGTTTTCCATGGTAACAAGTCACATGTCCAACAAAGTTTCTATGAAAAAGGTTTTTTTTTGTTAATTTTCAAAACTCGTAGAGCAAAAGTTCAGAATGACCCCCTATCTTACTCCTTTTTACCCGACTGCCGAAGGAGGAGGGTAATGTTTTTTGATTGTATGTATGTATGTTTGTTTGTTCCCTCCTGTAGCCTAAACGGCTTGATATATTTTGATGTATGAGGTATTGTTAGAAGCGTATTGATGGCGCGATGGTTATAGGCTATGTGACGTTCCATTAAAATGTACATAGCGCCCTCTAGAGGGCATAACGTGATGATCGAAAAAATAATAATTCAACTTTGCCGCGTAAGGTATCAAATGAAAGGGCTTGATTTTCACATTACAAAAATATGCATATTGAAGGTATTTAAATAACAACACCAAAATTATTGAAATAAAAAATGATCATGAACTACTGACGTAAAATTTCATAAAATAAAAACAACTAAAAAGTTACAAATAAAAAAATACAATTATAAACAAACGAAAAACCCGACTGTACGCTAAAAACATGAAAACAAGTCCCAATGTTAATGGAAAGTATCGCAGGCGGGGACCAACTTGACCGCCACTCAAGGCCGTTTTCTAAGTAACATTCAGCTAAATGGTGAACCCTCTGCTGGTCCCCGCCTACGATACTTTCCATTAACATTGGGACTTGTTTTCATCTTTTTAGCGTGCAGTCGAGTTTTTTGTTTGTTTATAATTTGTTTAGTACTATATACCGCTTTTTCAATACCTGTAAGTACATTTTTTGGTAGCTGCATAATATTTTTACTTAATTTTAGGGTTTCGAACGTCAAAAGAAAAAAAGCAACCGTTATAGGATCTCTTTGTTGTCCGTCTGTCTGACTGACTGTCTGTCACCGCCCTTTTTCTCAGAAACGGGTAAAGATATCAAGCTGATATTTCGCATAGATGGGGAGTACCTACCCTAAAAAAAATATTATGGTACTCCCTGTCCCACACAAGTAAATTGGGGCTTATATTTTTTCCAGTTATTTTGATGTGTATCCTTTTTTTTCTTTGTTGTTTTGTATAAGTATGTGTTTCTTTTCTTTAAATCTGTATTTTTTTTGTTGTTGCTGTCTATGTGTCGAATAAATGTATCTTTATCTTCAAATCACGCCATCTATCGTTTGTTTTTTTTGTGGCTACTGTCTATAGAAGAAATTCCGTCATTGACAATTTTACGTTACGAATTTATTTTTATTTATTTTATTTTTATTTTTACATTTTCGCGGAGAACCAACAGCATTTCGTTAATAAATAATTATTACTAATGAACACATAACAACTTGATGCCATTAACAGAATGAACTTAGTAAACCCAGTAAACCTAACACATCCAGAGGAAAAATAAAATCTCTTTCTCTCTCTCTGAAAAACATACTTAATAGCCTAAACTCGATGCTTTTAGCTATTAACATCTTTGAAATAAAATTGAGCCACCACCGTGTTATGCCCTCATCAGATCCTCACGAGACCATACCTCAACCAGCACCAACAGACTGTATTTTTGATCCCTAACCTAATGTTCGTGCGTATTGTCATCACTTAGATCCATTCGCTATATTCCTGCTCCTCATCAGACCTTTACGAGACGGTAATGTCACGAGAATATTGCACACTATCTAATTTAATTTAATGTATTGAATATACTGGAAGAATTATGCTTCCTCAATTTCAAATCAAATTATGTTGGTGTCATAAAAGTTGAAAAAGTGCAATGACAACCAATGTGCAGTGATTTTGTATCTGTACACGATAAGATCGCGAGCTGTCAGTGCTGCCTAAACCGACGTGACCCTTCTTTGGAGGCCAGCGGCCAACTGAGTCAAACGTCACTTGTGTTTATGATTTTATAACACAGAAAGCCGCCATAGATATTTGTATGAAGATTTGAGGGAAAAAAATTGCTCAAGTTTGGGATTAATTTACACAAAATAAGTGTGTGTTTATTAAAAAACAAGGTATTTAGCGCCTAGTCCAAGCCTTTAACTTTATAATATGATAAAAATCATATGAAATTTCTTAATAATTACGACACAGTTGTTACAATACGGGAGTGTGATTTTCTGGTTATTCGTCATATTCTGAATTTTTTTTACAGTTATCCATAATCATTTACTTGAATTCGAATCATTCAGCACCTAGCTAGACTCTTCGACTACCTGTGTGATTTTTTTCAAGGTTGTAGAGCATCGTTTACTACATAATTCTATGACAATGCCAACCCTCGATTCCCCCCTGCAGACCCTTAACAGAAGTTTAACTTATAAACTGCTATAATTATAACGACTCCACTGGCTTCTAACTAGAAAACTAAGATTGTTTTAATTACCATTAAAAGTTATTACTTTCCCCACTATCGCCATACTTAAATTTTTGCTCAATATTTATGCAGTAATTTACCGATTTTTGATTAAGTAAGTACTTATATTATTATTATGATCCCGAGTGTTCTTAGCCATATTTTATCAAAATAGGCTAAGCCGCTCAAAAGTAATGCGACTTTTAGTGTTGAATGTCGAGGGTTTTTATCGTTGGTTAGGTTAAGTTATCTCCGTGATCAGTCAAAGAAACGTTTCTAGCTAACACTGTAGGTACGTAATGCTAATAAAACCACAGGATCCATTTTAGTCCTTCTAAAACCCACTCAAAATAGTAGGCCCTTAACTAAACATCAACCACTTCACTTTGACCCCTGGTCGCACTGAATTAGCCTCTACCACTACTAAAGTCAAGTGTCACAGTAAGTTGGATGTGTACGTGCATAAGTGTTCGCGTTTTGGCGGTGCATTAGTCCAATGACATGGCATTTCAACGTTTATGACATTCCGGACTCTAACTAACTAGGTTTAAAGTTGCATTTGGCTGAAGTGCGTTTGAGTACGTAGTGATCGTAATCATAGTTTGTTAGAGCTTAGTTGAGTTTGATAACTTTATATGACCAGTTTAATTTTGGTCCTACCTCGTGGTTTACATAAGTTGTACTTATATTGTATACTGTATTTTGTAATCTGTCGCTTTCAATTTAAGGCTATATTATATTCGATACTCGTATCTGGATTCAAGTTATGTGGAATCATAATGTATAAATTATAGTCAGTGTGGTTCATCATTACTTTCAGATAACCTTTAGATACTTAGGAAACAGGTGGAAAACAGGGTTAAGAAATTTGTACAACTTTACCGTCCAATTTTATATTTATCTATGTATTCGTGCAGTTCTCAAATTCGTATTGATTAAGTAGGTTTCAATATCACAATATAAACGTGATATAATGTGGTATTAATGTCGCAGGCATCTGGTTTAATCTCCTGTTTGATTGAACCGCTAGCCCGTTCATTGGATGACGCTATTCAGTTGTATGACTAGGCCGAACGTTGATTGTACAAGCGTCACAAATCGTCCAACTAGTTAGCGGACTTAAAATCAGTCAGGTGGTGAATAAAACAAATATGGCGTCTAACAGCGAACAGCTGACACAAAAAGCACTTGTTTTGTTATTTTTTGCAAATAAATTAGCTTTAAAGTGCGTTATTTATGTTAAAATAGTGTGACAACATGGATTTACCCATTATTTCACCGCTGGCGGATAGTTTCAAAGAAAAAAATGTGCTGAAACTGGATAATTATAAACAACAATATCAAAGTACGTTTATTGTTATTTTTTAGTTAATTTGTGAGATAAGAGCTTTGTAACATAGCCTTTTTGTTGACTCTTGTCTGGTCATGTTCATCCTAACCAGACATTACAAAGTTGCTATACTATATCCCATTTAACGACTTCGCTGAATAACGTTCAGTCAAGACGTTGGACGTTACAGTCAACCACTTGACGAGTTGTTCTTTAGTCATTCAACTGAGTAGCGTCATCCAATGAACGGGCTAGCGGTTCAATCAAACAGGAGATTAAACCAGATGCCTGCGACATAAACACCACGTCAAAATAGTTTTAGGGCAGCGCAACATAAAATCACTTTAAGTAATGAATAAATCACATAGTGAGCACCGTCCCCATTATAGAACCTTTATAGAACATCTAAATATAATTATGGTCGGTATAGAACCGATTTGAGGCTACTAATAATTGTAAATTCGTTGGACTATTTATTCAGTTTTGTTTTAAATATCTGTGGGAAAAAGCATTAGTTTTTCAATTAAGTAGCTAAATTTGTCTTGAAAAGGAACGTTTTTAAAATATCTTTATTTATTGTTTTGTATAGTTACCAAACCAACCGATAAGTTACCATCCAGGCCTCGAGTAAATTTGTGAACATACCTGAAACAAATAAAGGATATTAAAATTAGCATGTGTATTTATTTGGCTTTTTTACTAGTATTACATACTTATGAAGACATTAGTTCCCTTAGTAGAACCGTATCATAGATAGGGTAGGACACATGCAACTTGGAGAGCATCCAAAAACCGTTAGGAACCATTCCGTTCCATATTTGAAAGTTTGACCCCACAGTGACGTCACAAACCCTAACAACCAACAGCTGAAGAGATGCCAAAAGCTGTTACTTTCATTGGCCAATCACAGTCCGGGGTTTGAAAATGAAACGTGTTTTTCGGTTTTGAATTTAGAACTTGCATTTCGCATGCGGTGAAGATTAGATACTGCCAAATTGCTATCCTACGGTATACCTCAGTGTTTGTTTCTATATTAAAATAACGAAATCTTTCCTTTAAGTAAAAGCAAAGATTTAAGGTAGTTTCACTTTTCATCCAGAGCCCATTTTGTATTTTATGTAGGAATGCAAGTAATATACCCAGCGCTAATAGTTTAAGGGCTGGTTTTTCAATAGTCAGATAAGTGTTATCTGAGGAATAAAATTGTTGCTGTCACATCTGAATGTTTGTATAAACTATAAAACAATGACAGCAACAAATTTATTCTTCATATAACACTTATCTGACTATTGAAAAACCAGCCCTAAGTCTATAGGTCACAGCCTTACAAATGAAAAGACAAGTGAGTTTTTCAGGTATTTCAGAATAGACACCAAAGTACATTCTCGAGCAATGAAAAAGTTCCAGTGTCATTTATGGAATGTTAATGTATATTCTGTCTTATAACATAGAAATAATGTATATTATGTGTATTCTGTCTACTAACATAGAAATAAGGGCTATTGTTACTAACAACAACTATGGGCTATTTTTGTAATAATGAAAAATTACCTGAAATAAATGAATTTATATTTATATTATATACTAGCTGTTCCCGCGCGCTTCGCTTCGCCTTAAAATGTTTTCCCGTGGGAATTGCGGGATAAAAAGTAGCCTATGTTCTTTCCCAGGGTCTAGACCGTATGTATACCAAATTTCATTCAAATCCATTCAGTACTTTTGGCGTGAAAGAGTAACAGACAGACAGACAGACAGACAGACAGACAGACAGACACAGTTACTTTCGCATTTATAATATTAGTTAGGATAATGGCAGGTTAAATTTATTCATTGCTCGTGAGCATACTTATCAATATCTCCATATCATGTATATATATTGAACTGTATACAGGAAGCTCACTTATGAAATTCCCCTTGTATTAAGTAAGCTTTTAACTTTAATCAAAAGTTGCGACTTTCTATTACGAAACCATGACCTAGGTCATAGATAGTAGGCCTAGTCGATGTAGTTTGTAGGTAACCTAAAGTTGGGTCTGAGCCAAACCGCATTGGATCTAGACAATGAACTGAAATAGACCGCCTCTGTAACAATATGCTATCAAAATTACTTTGTAAATTATATACTTTTCGTAATATAAGTTTTTCATCACGGTTATTTGACAATTTGTTGTATTTTGTTCAAAAGTAACAATTCATAAGAACACGGTAACTCTTAGGATTGAAATTGAACTTACACTTTGTACTAGTTCACAGTTTTAGAACTTATTATTTGTTTTCTATCAAATAGCCATGTTGTGCTGTACAGTTCTGTTCATAATTTTATGTTAATTTCTCAGATATAATATTTAGTGGCAATTTCTCTATAGTCATTTAGAGCATAACCAGGTATTAGTGGTTGACTTTAGACACATCTGTCAAGAATTTTATATGGAGATGACGTACCTATAATTGATTACCAATCCCTGTCGGTTAGGTAACCGACTATGGAGAAATTGGTACATAAATTGTCAAGGAAGACGATACATACTCCACATGTATGTGAAAAAGTGGCTGTCAATTTTCCACCTTAAAAGACAGTCCTACACAAATTGCAAACTTTCATTTTTCATTAAGACCTCAAACATGTTACAATGACGTTTTTGAGAAGCGTAAACAAAACTTATAAATATAAGTAGGTACTTATTAATTTAAAAAAAAATTTGAGACGTTTGTGGTCAATCTAGTTTTACAGTTGCATAATAAAATTGTCGCACCACTGTGTTTGTGACATGAGAATCTAAGCTCTGGGCCTCAATATTTTCACAGCCAAAAATCTAGCCCATATTCGAACTGTGATATTTTTCGTCCCTCGTGGGAATATCGTAAAATCTCGACCCAATATTTGTCTAAGTCATAAAAAGCTTTGACCATCCGTTCATTTTTACAGCTGCCGTATCTTTCCTGAATACAGGGTGTTGTAGATACATGCAATATTGAATGTATAGCAACAAGTCAGAATTGATTTGATTACTTGTAAATGAGGTTATTTGTATTTAGTATATTATTATAATGAATAATATAATATATAATAAAAGAAGATAAGTACGTCTACGTCCTTTTACATTAAAATTTTGTATGTAAAAACAATATTTCCTGCAAGTATTCCTTACTAAAAATTCTCAATATTCATAACGCTATTTAACTAAAAAGTTATTTCAACAACCTGTTTATCTATATCTGATGGAGGCATTAAATAAAATAATTCCCCGTCTAAACGGGATAATCTAACCGTGACATTTAGAATGAATAAGAAAGTTAAAGCCGGCTTCAAATAAATCTAAGAATCCAAGTTCCATCTCTTTGCTTCTCATAAATTTAGAACTTCCGCCTTCGCCAACCTGGGGTTCAGCCGGGCTCCGAACCGGTGTTGCCAGAAAAGAGTAAAAAAATATAATATTATTGTTGATAAAACAATATTGAAATAAGAACTTTTTTATGAATGATTTAAGTATTTAAGATGTGTCATTTATAAATAAGTAGACCACTATTACGCATAGGGTCAACGCCACGACTTTTTGCGACACGATTTTTAAGTCCTTGAACATTTTATGAACATTCGTCGTTCTATCAACTATCTACGATACTCAATACTCAATACTCAATCTTTTATTGCATCCATAAGTTTTACAGGTGTTAAATACGATAGTTGTCTGGATAGGATGGAGTGTGGACGAGCTATAGAACATGAGAAAATATGTGTACCTAATACAAGCTAAAACATGGTAGGCTACAATAGTACTCGTACTTATACCTAAATGTATTTCATAGGTCGTAGATTTCACCTATAAGGGATATTAAATTAAGAATTTTATATGGGGATATTTACCGTTATTAACGTTACATATTGTATATTATGTTTGGATCTGCCACAATAAGGTAATAAGTATATCGTATAAACTCCACTTTCAGAACGGAAATTTTACCCCAAACATCGGGGAAGTATCCCCGAGCTGGCAACACAAAACAAACTCGAATAGATTTGTACCATTTGTAGGTAGCTAGCTCTATATAGACATTTTTACGAGATTCCGAGCAAGCCAGTCCTTCTAGATTTACTCTTTCTGTTTCTTTACGTGAGATAAAATATATTTAATTCCTAGGTACTGTTTTATTTCGATACGAATTGAAAATGTCTACTGAGTAGTTGTAAGTTATGTTCATTTTGATAATTAACCCTTTTTCCTCTTCTTTTGTGAAGCATTTTTACCTTCGACGAAAAATAGGGATGTTATAAGTTTAACAAAGTCATCTATGTGCGTGTGTGCGAAAACTGTCTGTGGTAGCATAACTCCCAAAGGGCTTGAAAAACGACTTTCGATATATTTTTTTGGGTCATAGGTAATGTTTTGAGGTCATTCAAAAGTTATGTGACTTTTAGTTCAAATTTCTCCATAGTGGCAGCATAACCAGTGATGATTGGTTGACTTTTGACACATCTGTCAAGAATTTAATATGGAGGTGACGTATAATTGATCAACAAAACCCTGGTTACAATCTAACCGACTATGGAGAAATTGGCACTTAGTGTTGAATATCGGGGGTTTTTAACGTTAGTTCATTAGGTGACCTAGCCTCACATAACTAGTTAGGTATTATTTATATTGTTACCGAGAGCTGAAATGAATTCACGAGTGTGGTACAAATACTATCCTTAACTCGTGCAACATCTATCACTAACAGACAGACACAGCGAACATTAAGTATTAAAACCTCGGCACGTGTAGAAATTGTTCCACGAGGACGTCCCATTTGAAAAGTTTAGTATCAATAAAGTTAGTTCGATTGTTAGCACCTTAGATTAACAATATACCAACAACATGGAGGGTCATTGCAAAAAAAAACGTCTTGACAAATAACATCCCACTTCTACCACTTCTCTGGTTTTGGATTTGGTTTGAAGATTAGTGACCTAATTCATTGGTACAATGGTTGTCGTAAAACGGTTTGACAGTAAACAAAATGAAGTATTTTTTTTGTATGTTTTTGCATGTGACACATGTTGTTCGTATTCAATTTACTGTGAGCTGCTCATCATAATTATATAAATCAAAAAGTATACTGTGCATTGTAGAAGTGATATTGTAACCTGAAAGGGACTTAGCTCGTCATTCTGAACAACTTTTGTTCCACGATTTTTGAAAATTGATGAATAAAAGCTTTGGCTAAGCGATTTCAGACTAACGTATTTTTCAGTGCGTATGCGATCGTTTAATCGACGCGCTTAAACGAGCTCTTTCGGCGTGTCTGCTCGAACCGGTGCGCGGTGGCGGTGTCTTGTCAATATCAACAGCCTGTATGTATACGCGCGTAGAAGCGCGTTAATGCTAGTATAAGTACCTACCAAAAGGGCGAGCTTTCTACAAGCTTTTTACAAGCTTATAGGCGTGTGTAGATACGCTAGTCTAATCCACTAAGCCAACCTGTTTAATGTTTTTCAGTAGGTAGGTACTAAAGGAAATGTTCTGAAAAATTTAACGACTTTTAACGATTTAAAAGTTTATAGAATAAGAATGGAAAGTAAGGAACACATAGAAGCTGCTCGACTTTTACTGGGTAAACGGCTATGTGCCGTTTAAAGATATTTATTAATACAAACGCGAGGGTCAGATATTTTCCCAGATTTTGAATATCTTCAGGGTACTCATTTGCATATTTTAATAAGATTTTCCGTACATAATTTTACGTAACTTTTGTAAATGTGGAAGGTATAAAATATGTGAGTTAAATTACTTAATATACTGTACAGGGTGTAAACTAAACAGTGAGATTATGCTGACATGATTTTTACACTTATTTTATTTGGAAAATAACAAAATATTATTTCAATTTATAATTATACTATATGGACTTCTATGGCTGTTTGTAAGATACACTTTTAAATAAATGCACGTCATATTTTTACTTACTGAATTATACATATTAACTGTTGCAAAAGTGGAAATTAAGTACAATTTTAACCGTAATTTTAAACACACACACTCACGCCTTGTACTAATGTACTCCCTTGCGAGGAAGGCAGAGGTGCATTGCTGCACCCACTTTTCGCCAGAGCGTTATGTTAGTCCCAATATAATAGGGGGCGGGCCTATTGCCATTTTACGGGCACATCCAAGACCCGAGAACAAATATCTGTGTTTAAACAAATATCTGCCCCAGCCGGGAATCGAACCCGGAACCATCGGCTCAGTAGTCAGGGTAACCACTACGCCATTCGATCGTCCAAATCCGTAATTTTAATTGTACATAAAGAAATCATTTTAAAACGCTAAACCTACGTACAAAATTTTTGAAGAAAATATATTTGTTTAAGTAATAGGTATTATACTCGTAGAGAAAAACCTTTTCAACAGGCGTGAAAATTCTCTAGCTACTTAACTAATCACTGCTGACACGAATTCAGCTTTTATTATTCTAAAATCCGAACCTTCCCAGAGGAAAGTAGGAATGTCAAAGAATTTTTCCAATCTGCTTTGTGGAAAATTTTACAAGCAAAAGAGCTACTTTGCGACAAATAAAAACACAGTAACTGGACCACCGTGAAAAAAAACCTAGGGCATTATGTTTTTTTTTCACGGTAGTCCGGTTTTTGATTATTGAGTATGAGAAGTGATACATGAAGTACATTAAAGCAGTGATAAAAAAGTTGTTATATTTAAATAACTTCGCTTTTCGATCGTATCCACTACACATCTCCTGCAGCCACATTTCTACAAATAACAGACAAGAAAAGTCATTGATTATCAAAAAAACTGGCAATGTAAAAGTTGAGTCCATCTTTCCACATATTATAAAAGTGTTTATTGAAACCACCAAATCTTTTACGTTTAACTTTAATATAATCCAAATCCAGTTACCCAATTTTCACTTCGGCCAATCGCGTCCTCCCCTGAGTTTTATCGTAATCTTGCACGGGCAGTAATACCGACGTTCGAAATACGAAGTGCGGCTAAAAAATCCACTTTTGCTGATGCAAACGTCGTGATACAATCTTCTGGAGCACCCCCTATCGTGATAGCGTGGAGAGTGCTGCTTCGTAACAGTTATGAATAATAAATTATTTTGTTTGCGTTGACTATTTTGATAGCTCTGTTTGTCGGTTTGCTAGAGATTTTCTTAGAATTAGGTTAACTTGTATGTTGTAACTTGACATATTATGTGCCAAGTGCTGATAAATAAAATAAATATTATTACATAGGTAAGTACATTAGTTTGCGGTAGTAACATACCTTGCAAATTCAATCTGTAGCGGACACAAATTCATGCCAAAGCGAAACTTTACTCAAAAATCTGCCTTAAATTACAGTACCTACATTGTTACCCAAGGGGTGAAAGCCGCTTTAGTCAGGATTTAGTCCCAGAGGGGTAAATAAACAAATCGAAGAGCTACGCTACCACAGACCGACACACAGACACGTTAAACTTACAACACTCCTCTTTTTGTAGGGGGTTAAATATGGTACCAAAACAAACGACGTTCGCGGCATATTGAGAGTTGCGTGGAGGTTTATTTTCCCCTTTCCTGAACCGGTTACAACCGCGAGTCTTTATAGCACCAGGGGGCGCCACTTGTATAAATCAGCAACAAAATGGCTACGGATATTGGGACCTCCGTTCGACTCCGACGGGGTCACTCTAGATTACAAGAACGGAGGAATGAGAGCAGCTACCACCAACCAACGAATATTTTTATATAGTTTACCGTTTAGTTTCGTGTATCCGTGCTAGTATATAAGTTATAATGTGGCAAGTTACTTGGCGACCCTCCTTGCGGGGTGAAAGAAGTGGCGGGGGCGAGGTAGCACGACATGCTACACACGTAGAAAAGTGTGCCCGGATTAATCTCGCGATAGCTTGTAACTATTTCTGACGTAAGTAAAATTTTATTCTATGAGTGTTCCCGTAAATGTCATATTTAGCTTAAAATTTATAGTTTGACAGCATTAAAATTTGGATAAAAACCAAAAAACATTATACCTACTTTGAAGTATAATGTACTAGAGTACGCCAGTCATATTAGTTCAGTGTACACCTATAATATTTTATGTTTAATTTACATTAAATTATAAATAAACAATAACATACCTGTCCAATACATCGTCAAATACTCTATCAGATTTATAATATTCGTCTTAATTTTTTATGACATGGTCGTCACAATTTCTCCACTTTTCAGGCGAATAATTAGAGAAAAGCAACTCTAAGTCTTTTATCTCTTTATCTAAGTTAGAGTCAATCGACGTTCTTGCGATCTCGCCTTTCACGTACCGCCACACAAGTTCAATAGGATTCAATTCCGGGTGGTATGGGGGTAGGCGAAGCACGATATGACCATTTTCTTTCAACATTTCATCAATTTTGTAATTTTTCTCTGTGTTTTGCTCATTAATTACTTTCATTAAATCACATAAATTTTGGTTGCTTTTCTAGTTACAAGAACTGACAACTGACGCACTGTCATATGGACTCTTCGTCTTTGTTGTTTACTTTTTCGTATCTGACTGCGCAGTACCAACCTTTAGCCGCGTAGCATGACTGATCCGGTACGCTGTTCTACAAGAAGCCCCTATATTGAGACATTATACGATTTGTTGTTTTTAACGTTATTTTGTTGACGAATTATAGACACCTAATAATACTATAATGATAATATTGAAAAGGCCTCAACACTCATCCTAAGACTAATGGTCTCAGGATCAATTTTCTCATGTGGGTCGCACTCAAATTATGGCAGACTATATAAGACATGTGGCCGCCTCGGCTGCGCGGCCGAGACTGCCGTAACAATGACATGCAGTGCACGCGTTGCCCTTCACCGCTACCCCTCCCGCTACCCGCTGTCGTCTTGGGTACCTCGTCCCCTCCGCGTCTTTCACCCCGCAAGGAGGGTTGCCAAGCAACTTGCCAATCTATAGTTTTACATCTAAGTTTAAAATATTGTATGTTTAAGTTTATGTTCAAGTAATTTAAGTTATGTATTTTTACATTAGTGTGGGCCTTGATTTCTTTAAATAAATTAGGTAATAAGAATTAGCAATAAAAAAGCAGCACTGCTTATCTGCCAAAACCATGGAAGTAATAAGCAACTAGTTACAGTTGTATGTGACACGTTGGGAATTAAGGAAAAGGGTGTTTCAACGAGTAACAGAGTGTGGACTGATGGGAATTTCGAACATAAAATTCCCAACGAGTAACAGTGTGACTGGTTGAGGTGTGACTGGCTGGGAACAAAGGTTACGTAGTACTTATTACTACCATGGCCAAAACAGATGTTTGACATAATATAAGCGATTATTCTTAAGCGGTGACGGTAAGGCAGCTAACATGTAATACAACGAGATAGAGTCGTGGTTTAAGCGGCAGGTTTTTGTTGTAAACTCTTATGTACCTATTATAAAATGTTTTTGGAAAATAAACGAAATAATAATAATAATAATTATAATCTAGAGTGACCCCGGGCTTCTATAAACCACATGGAATTACCAATCCAAGGTGTTCGTTTCCGAATGCGATATTCTTGTGTAAGTAGTTAGGTATTTGTGTTATTGTTATTGAGACAGTTTAAATGTTTTTATTGTGATTGGCAAAAAGTGTCTTATTTTTTTCTAATAGTTTATGTCATTTAAGTTACTCTATTCTATTCTATTCTATTCTCTGTGGGGGTGTAAGTACCTGCACCTGGCTCTCTCGAATGGAACCGTTGTGCATATCCCCAAGGTCTAAACTGCCTAAGCTTGGACCATTTTCCCACCACGCTGGTCCACTGCGGGTTGGTGGGTTCACATATCTAGATTTGCTAGATCTAGATATGCAGGTTTCCTCACGATGTTTTCCTTCACCGTAAGAGCGATGGTATACATTGTACTTAAGTTAAAAGAACTCATTGGTACATGTCAGCGCCGGGATTCGAACCCGCATCTCTGGTGTGAGAAGCGGGCGCTTACCCGACTGAGCTACCACCGCTCCCGACTGAGCTACCACCGCTCCATTTAAGTTACTCTTTTTAATCTGATCTATATTCTTTCACGTCCCTGCCTGCGAGCCCCTTGTAAAGGTGACGGTTTGTTCTACGAATTTGGGGATAATAATAAGTACTTGAAACATATTAATAATTCTATCCAACTCTCGAGTGATAACGTATTAGTACTTAATTATCATATCATTTTTCAAAAAAACCGTTAGAGATGTAGGTACTTTGCATAGGAAGTGTACTCAGAAAACTCGTTAACTTTGGCACGAAGAAACTAAGATGCATCTAAAAAGGTCCTTTTTTCATCGTTGCCTCCTTTCCAACAAAGTGTCTATTACAGGGGAGCGTGGTTGATCTACCCATTAATAAGATGTCCGACAAAGCCGGTATCGTTTAGATTCCATTTTAGAGACCGAATATATCGTTCTGCTGTAAATTTCGGCTGTATTCGGCCTAGGGTTGTCGACCTAAAGTATTATAAAGTTTGTGAGTATGTGTGTATGTTTGTTACTTCTTCACGTCACGTCACGTCGGCTGAACCAATTTTGAAGAATCAATTTTGGTATGGAGTTAGCTGAAACCCTGGATTAACACTTTTTATCCTGGTATTCCCACGAGAAATCTTTTTAAGGCGAAGCGAAGCTCGTGGGAACAGCTAGTATTTTTTATTTTATTTTTATTTATTTTTACTTTTATATTTTTATTTATTTATATGTCGTGGTGGCGTAACGGATAAGGTCTTGACTCTCATTCGTCGTCTCTGCATTGACCTGCAAATAACCCTCTTTCCATTACACACAGTGCACTATTTACGGGACTCCAATTAGGTATATCGCCTTAAAACGTCACTTGAAAATCCAACTTGATCGTGAAAACTTCAATAATACTTACATTTTTACCCCCTTATTCATAAAAAAGTTACTGGACGTTTTAGTTATTGAACTGTTTTGTCACTCTCTGTCAAAGAACAAATTGTTCTCTGTCAGAGAGTGACAAAACGGTTCATTAGCTAAAGCGTCCAGTTACTTTGTTATGAATAAGGGGAGGGGGTTATTCTTTAAAAAGGTCAATAACGCCAATGATAATGTTGTGTGAAAGAATGTTAGTTACAAGCGTAATATTATTGAGATTGGCCGAAGCTAGGCCGAAGCCAGGCCGAAGCCGAAGCGCTCTCTAGTAACAAGTGAAGTCGATTCGACTCCCGTCGACGTTAACGAATTGATCGATGACGGTCTTCCCTCGCATGCCAATGAGTTAAACACTAGAATGTTCGAATTTAAAATTGACAAGTGTGAAGAAGAAGAAGTTAAGGTCAGGACGATAAAATAAATCTAAAATCTACAAAAAAAATATAATAATTCATCATCATTCTTATCATTATTGCTATTGAAAAAGTAGAAAAGAACAGCGTATAAATATAATTTTTTATTATCCAAATATACATCTATATAGAAAAGTCAATGCAATACCTAAAAATACGAAAACATGGCCGTAAAGAGAATAGTTTTTGTAGGGCAGAGGAATGATTAGGTACATGGGTTTATCATAGAAGTTTTTGGTGACTATACCTTTATTGAGTAAAGTTCTGTAGTTACCGGAATTATCAAGAATAGTTTGAACAATTCCATGTTTTAAGCCTTTATCATCCAGTTTACCTTCAACGTTTTCTCTGAGTACTTTATGTTTTAGTTTATCAGCATAAGTTTGGCCTACGTTTGAAGAGTGCGGTTCTCTTAATAATGGTAATTTGGTTTCATTCACGTTTATTGATCTGCTGATGTTTTTATTTTCCAGCATTTCTCTCATCACCATGTTTTTCAGTTTAGTTAAGATAGGCTGACTTAAATTTGCTAAAAAATCTTCTGGGGCTGCTATTTCATAATTTTTACCCATCTGGAAATTATCTGAATTTAAATTCGTTAAGTTTTTGTATCCGTAGTGTTCAATGATTATTTTTGATTTAAAAGTTTTTGAAGTTGTCGATCTTGATGGCGGAGGTTGTGAAGTGTGTCCAGACGGAGTTTTATTCTTTAGTATTACTTGGTTTAACTTTATTGTCCTAACAGGTTTTTCAGTATGCCCCATTCTAAATAAATTACGAGTAGGTACCATCGTTATATTTTTCAATATCTGAGTTGTTGTTTTTACTTGGTTGGTGATATTATATTTGTGTAATGTCCTATTCCTATATTTTTTTGCCTCTATAAATCTTGCCATTAGCTTTTGTAATTCTTTGAACCCTGGTGCGGGTGTCTGTCCCTCTGTTTTGTTGCTTAAATAAATAATAGAATTCATGAAAGTAGATACAGTGGTTGATCTTGTTATAGAATTTTTAGTGTTTAGTTGAATTCGTTTACTTTGCATAGCTTCTGTGGTAATGGTATTTTCAGTGGTTATTTTCTTAAGTAGCTTAATTTTAAACGATATTGTTGCAGTGGTTTTGTCGCTTTCATTGTTCAAATGTAGTTTCTGTGTAACAAATGTTTTTTTTCGAGGCGTTACAGATTTTGTTCTTGATATTATAATTTTTGGTGATGTCAATTCTGGTTTCATATTCATTGTACTAATATTGTTTTTAATCTTTGTACGTTTTGCCATAGATTCTGTTCTTATGGTAGTAAACGTAGTATTTGGAAATAAAACAATATCAGGTACCTTGAATTTATGACTTGCAAGAGCTGAATTTATTTCAGTATGTGTAGTCCTTGTAGGTTCATCGTGTCTGTACTTTTTTTCCCATGAGTCCAGTAATGTTGTTTGGGTTGGTGGAGTTATAATTTGTTGACGCTTTGTATTTTCTATGAATTTATTCTGGATATGTTTATGATTTGGAGACCAATTTGCATCTTCTTCTAATTTGACTTGTTCAAATCCATCGTCAATTTTGTTTTCATAATCTGCATAATTTTTGTCTGTAGAGAGTTGAGATAAGATTAATCTTAAAGGCGTTATGGGAATATCTATTGGAAAGAAAGTTGATTCACTTTTCATCCCATTATCGAATTCTATCTTATCATCAATGAGTGTTGCCTCATACGGTGTGCGCTGTGTTCTCTTTAAATTCTTATTAACTATGTCAGAGTCTGTAAGGGTTAACGTCACTATGGCATCGGATCTTGTCGTTATGGTTTGTCCTATTTCCAGCGAGTTTTCTGTCATAGTAGGAAGCCATACTATTCTATTTGATGTGGGCATACTTTGATACGTCAATACACTAACTTTGTTAAAATTTACATATTCCATTGTATATTTTTCCTTATTTATGTCTGATGCAAGTGTATTTGCATGAGTAACAAAATCTTCTGTTTCAAAAAAATTGCCCTCTATATTAAATGGCTCTTTGTTAAAGAAGCTAGACGAATCAATTACATTTGATGTTAATATTGATATATTTATGCCATGATTTTCCGTATTATTATAGTTAATAAAAATATCATTTTTAGATATGTTGTGTTTGTTACTAAACACAACCTTTGATTCATTGATTTTATTTGATGTATCCAACTCAATATTTTTAGCTATTATTGGAATTATAATGGTCGTCGTTATAATATTATAATTCTCTTTTTTGCTTGAGATATTGCTCAATGATTTTTGCTTTAATTCATTACTATCCAATTCTTCTATTTTGTTTTCTTGGGCATATATTGCACTCATTTTACTAACATCTGATGATTTTTTCTTAGTTTCAGTGGAAAATGAATGAGAGCTTATTGGATTAACTGGCTTTTCAGTTTGTAATGTTCGGGATGAGGATAGTTTATTATGAAATATAAGTTGAAAGGGAGCACAGGACACACTATAACATAGTTTGAACGCGTATACACAGGCGAAAGCGACAAAACAATTTAAAATAAATTTTGTAAATATTTCCATTCTAACCAAATTAACCTTTCCTTACCACTTTACAACAACATAAAAAAACACAGAGCAAGAAAATCACTAAGTATAAACGTTATGGATCGCATGGTAGTAAATATTCTGAGGATTATCTGTAATTTTTTTTGATTTTGATATTTTTTCTAGATAAAGAAACTTTGTAACCGTATACACGAGAAACCCTGTAAAGGCGATGCAAAGCTGTCGCAGAAAAGCTATATTCAATAAAGTGTAGTCGTTTTGTCAAGAAAATGCGATCCCTGTCCCTTACATTTCCCTCATATAAGTAACTTTGCAGTCATCTTCCCAACATCATATTACTTGACCTTACTTACCCTAACATAAAGCAGGGATCAAAACCTTTATGACATAATATTACGCAATTTGAACCTCATAAATTTTCTACCGCCTAAAACCAGTGTGCCTTGCTTTCCCGGACTATTCTATTATAGCTACTACTGCGTACAGCCTAAACGGTCAATATATACTGGTGGCCGCTGGCACAATTTATACAACGAGTATATCAAAACGTTCCATTTTCAATGATTTCATTATTTATTATTTAATGTGGCTGATTGAGTAGATTTAAGTGTGTTTATAGTGGCCTTTATAGGTCACCGACAATCTAGCAAAATATGCAATCGTATCGTGGGACCAGGCTGCTCATATTAGTACGTACCTCTACGTAGGTTGGTATTCGGTATAGTGATTGAGTGAGGAATGACTAGGGCAAAGCAATATGTGTTTGAATTATACAGGGTGTTGCAAAAAGGGTATACTAAGCCGACACCAGCATGTGCAGCATGGTATATCTAAGCCCGAAACTGAAATCAGAATTTCAAAATTCTCGAAAAAAAATATTTATTTTTCATAGAAATTTTGTTGGTCACGTGACTTTTTACTATGGAAAATAATATTTTTTTTCGCGAATTTCCAAATTCTGATTTCAGTTTCGGGCTTAGATATACCATGCTGCACATGTAGGTTTCGGCTTAGTATACCCTTTTTGCAACACCCTGTATACGAATTTACGGTATGAAAAACGGGTTCTTTGATCCTCAAGCTCTATACTATTGGGACTGTCTCATTCGTTTTAATATTTGTCAGCCTCTAGTACGGGTGTAGGCGACGCATTTATGATTTAAATAATTTTATAAATATTCACTGAACATGTACAAACGTATAACACCTGATTGTGTCAAATCATTACATGTGCTGCCATCTATTATTTTTGTGCGCAAATAAAGGCGGCGGTAGTGGAAGCGCGCCGCGATTTTAATAAAACAACTACCCTTTTTTTTTTAGTCCGCAACTAACAGCATCACCATACGCTTGCACCGCCGTCGCATAACCGAATTTCGAGTGTTTTTCTTGTACATCCTTTACAAAGTCTGGTCTTCGAGCACGGATCGTGTCCAGCACAATGTTTGTGACACCTCCGAACAAGAGACTACGCCGAAGGTTGCGCGAGCAAGTCGATGCACACGACGAGACCAAACCCGGTAACGTGGCCGCCATGGAGTTACCTAAGTGTGAAGTTCTAGATCGTGAACCCTGTGTCCCCACCACGTCACGAACCAAAGAGGAGAACATTCACGACCAGCTCCAGAAGAATGCTACACCCTACAAATCCGTTATAGAAGGATCGAGAGCATCGTCGAGGTCAAAGAGGTCAACTGCGTCATCAACCGCCAAGCGCAAACAATTGGAACTAGAAGCTGCCGAAGCTAAGGCAAAAATTCAATTGCTGCTGATAGATAAACGCTTGGAAGCCGATTTAGCCAAGATTGAAGCTGAAGAAGAAGAGTCGGATGAAGACAAGAGCACGACGACTATTGATGATCACCGAAGGTCACAAGTGGAGGAGTGGCTGAACCACAGCCAGCAGGCGGGCCCCGCCGGCGCCACCAGCCGGCCGCCGTCGCCGCCTCCGCCACCCGCGTCTGCTCCGCCGGCCCCCGCGCCGGCCGCGCCCGCTGCAGGTGTCCCCGCCGCTGCACGCCACGCACCTGTCCAGCACCAGGATCAATCATTGTCCAGCATCAAACAACTAGCGCTGGAACTCAAGAATATGATGGTATCATCCCCAGCGCCCCCAGATGAACGCCTCCTCAGTCGCTTATCAACACCCCGTGACCTACCAAGCTTCGGTGGTGATTGTATTGAGTGGCTCCACTTCAAGACTGCGTATGATGAGTCTACCCGTGTGTGCCAGTTCAGTGACTCCGAGAACTTGTGGAGATTGCGCAAAGCACTTCGTGGTGAAGCTCTGGAAGCCGTCACCGACCTGCTGATCGGCAACACACCGCCGGGAGTCGTCATGGAGTCGCTACAATTGAGGTTTGGCCGATCTGATATTATTATTCAACGCATAACTTCGCAACTGAAGAATTTACCTAGCATGCCGACTTATTATCAACAAAATATATTTAATTTTGCTGTAAAAATTAATAACTGCGTTGCATCAATAAAAGCGTTAAATCAAGATGATTATTTACGCAGTCCAGAGCTTGCTACAGCTGTTATGTCGAAGTTACCGAGCACGTTACTAGGTAAATGGACTGATTATGCCTACAGTAACTTGTCACAAAGCATGTCTAAGCTAGAAGTATTAGCTAAGTTCCTGAAACACGAAGCCGAGATGTTGTCATTCGTCGGGATAAGCCAGCCACCGGATAATAAACAAAATAACATTCCACAGAAGCGTGCATACGACAATAAGCCTTATAATCGACCTATTCTCGCCACTACAACTGTTGAAGTTAATGCGAGTCTGTGTAAATTTTGCAAGAAAGCAAACCATTTGTTGCCAGAATGTCGTGTCTTCAAAAGAACAATGCGAAGAGATAGATGGAGATTCGTAAAAATGCACGGACTATGTTATTGTTGTTTAGTCACGCGCCATGATAAGAACAGCTGTGATGCGCCTGTGTGCGACGTCGACGACTGCGGACTCGCACACCACCGTCTGCTACACTGGAAGAAGCCCGGATCAGCTGATGACATTGACCCGAGTTCAATGTCACCGCCGCCGCCGCCGAGAGATACGGTGGCCCACGTCGCCTCCAGCAGTGACGTATCCGCGACGTCATCGGGTGACGTCATGCTCAAAGTGGTTAAAGTGAAATTGTGCGGTCCTAATGGTGTTGTGTGTACCTATGCGTTATTAGATGACGCCGCGTCAGTGTCACTCATAGACTCCGAATTAGCTAACCAGCTCGGACTCGAGGGGCAGCAATCAAGTGCCGTAAAGTTCATTGATGCATTCGGACTAGAGGTGTATCAATCAGACGCGCCCAAAGTGTGTACGTCGATATCCGGCCAAGATAATGACAATAGTTATGACATTACGTTGCGCAAAGTGTCTAAGTTAAACCTACCTATGCAAAACCTTTCTGTTGTAAATAATATTACTTCTGAGCATCTGTTGCATTTAAAGAATGATGTGTGTAATGAAAATGTTGTTCCACGATTGTTAATTGGTGAAGATAATTACTTTCTTTTAGCACCTCTCGATGTAATCCATGGTAACAAAGATGAGCCGTATGCAACGCGCTGCCGCTTAGGTTGGTCCATTCACGGCTATTGTGGTCGCTCTCACTACAATACTCACGTAAGTCAACATATTTTCCATCTCGCTCACTCTGATAGCAACGACAACTTTGATAACAGCCAAATTAATGAATTAAATAACTTGATGAAAGAATATTTTTCGTTAGACTCCATCGGAATATCGACCTTATGTCGCGACAACACGGCTCATTCCAGAGCACTTCATATTTTAGATGAAACTGCGCGACAAATAGGAGAACAATGGGAGGTCGGTTTACCGTTCAAAACTGATAACTTTATTATGCCTGAATCGTACGGTTATGCTCATTCACGGCTACAAATGTTAAATAAAAAGTTTCAGAAGGACACCGGATACGCCGAACACTACCGGAAGGAGATGCACAAGTTGTTCGAGGACGGCTACGCGCGCGAACTCACGGAGGACGAGCTCGCCGCCGACCAAGTATGGTATCTCCCACATTTCGGCGTCCAGAACCCCAATAAACCGGGAAAACTCAGATTGGTATTCGACGCAGCCGGGAAAGTCAAAGGTACGTGCCTGAATGATTACCTACTCACGGGACCTGACTTGTACAACTCACTGCTCGGCATTATGTACAGATTTCGAGAGAATAAAGTCGTAATAACCGGAGATATAAAGGATATGTTCCTCAGGATAAATATTCGGTCTGAGGATCAAAATGTCTTGAGATTTTTATGGCAGGAGCCACCGCCACTGCCCGCCGCGGCCGCGCCCCCCGCGCCGCCCGCGCCGCCCGCGCCCCCCGCGCCGCCGGGCACCCGGGCTCCCACTAGTCCTACTCAATCTCCACTAAAAATATGTACGATGCAAAGTTTAATATTTGGTGCTACATGCTCGCCCTTTATAGCTCAATATATTAAAAATAAAAACGCATTAAAATACGAAGATTTGTATCCTGAAGCCGTACAAGCCATAATTAAAAATCATTACATGGATGATTGTTTGTATTCTTGTGACAGTGCGGAAACTGCAATTAATTTAGTAAATCAAATCTCAACAATTCATAAACACGGAGGTTTCGAGATAAGACGTTGGTCGAGCAACTGTAAACAAGTTTTAGATAACATTCCTTCAGATGCGCTCGCACAGACTGCCATACAAATGAAAGACGGAGCTACGAACATGAGTGAGCGCACATTAGGATTGATATGGCATCCTGCAGAAGATTGTTTCGCCTTTAAGGTATCGTTTTCTCGTGTTCCTCAGGAAGTTCTAGACGGGACTACACCGCCTACTAAAGCTAAAATGTTAGGACTTATAATGTCTATTCATGATATTCACGGGTTCTTATCGCCGTTTATTATAAAAAGTAAAGTAATATTACAGGACGTGCATCGTAGCGGTATAGATTGGAACTGCCACATCCAAGCTAAAGAGTTTAGTAGTTGGTGTAAATGGCTCGATGAATTAAAGTTGTTAGAATCTATACGTATACCGCGTTGGTACTTAAGCGACGATAACTGGACTGAATGTTATTCAGTAACGGAGCCCGAATTATGCGATAAGAAGATCGTAAATAATACTCAGATGCATATTTTTTGCGACGCATCCATTAAGGCATATGCTACGGTCATATTTTGGCGTTTTACTCGGTTTGATGGTCGAGTTAAGGTTTGTTTTGTAGGCAGTAAATGTAGGGTGACCCCTCTTCGGCCTGTTTCAATTCCACGATTGGAATTGCAGGCAGCGTTACTGGCCGCGCGACTCGCACATACTGTACAGACTGAGCACAAGGACATCCAGCCAAACCAGCGATTCTTTTGGACAGACTCGAGCACCGTGCTGCAGTGGCTGCGCAGCGACCCGCGCGGCTACAAGCCGTACGTGGCGCACCGCCTGGGCGAGCTGGACGAGCTGGCCGCGCCCGCCGAGTGGCGCCACGTGCCCTCGCGGCTCAACGCGGCCGACGTGGCCACGCGCCCCGACGCGCCGCCGCTCGCCCTCGCTGACGCGTGGTTCCAGGGACCCGCCTTCCTCCGCCGTCCCGAAGGAGAATGGCCTAAGGACCTCAAGACATGCAAGATCGTAGACGAAGCCGCTTGCGAGGAGAGAAATATTAATCTAGTCGTATCACGTGACACTTCAGTCGCCCCAGATGCGTTACGGCTACCTAATGAAAATAATATTTCTAAGTGGACCACTCTATTGCGAAGTACTGCACGAATTCTATTGTTATTTAGAAGACCGAAGGGTGATTATTGCCTAGACGTGGATTTAATGCGGAAAGCTGAGACTTTAGTCATACGCAAATCGCAACAAGATGCCTTTGGTCAAGAAATCGAATGTCTTCGGAACAATAAACCTTTGCCATCTAACAGTCGGCTGATGAAACTGACTCCATATCTAGATGACGACGGGTTACTTCGTGTAGAAGGTCGAATCGACAAAGTGACAGGTGTGAGTACTTCGACCACGCGCCCCGCCATCCTCGACGGCAAGCACCGAGTGACGCAGCTGCTGGTGGAGCACGAGCACCGGCGCGCGCTGCACGGCGCCCACGAGCACGTCGTGAACGAGCTGCGCCAGCGCTACTGGGTGGTGAAGCTGCGCAGCGCCGTGCGCGCCGCCGCCGCGCGCTGCCCGCTCTGCCGCCGCCGCCGCGCCGCGCCCGCCGCCCAGCGCATGGGGCCGCTGCCCGCAGCGCGCCTGCAGCACCACAGGCGACCTTTCAGCTGCACAGGTATCGACTATTTTGGTCCGATGGAGATAACAGTAGGCCGCAAGAGACAGAAGGTCTATGGTGTGTTATTTACATGCCTCACCATCCGCGCTATTCATATTGAGTTAGCTGAGAGCCTCACAACTGATAGCACAATAATGGCCCTGCGAAGAATGATTGGCCGCAGGTCCACACCGAGCGTAATCTGGTCCGATAACGGGACCAACCTTCGAGGAAGTGATGCGGAACTACGCCAGAGTATACGGGAGCTGAACACCGAGAAGCTACGCGAAGATGGCCTCAGCAGAGGCATAGAGTGGAGGTTCATTCCACCAGGTGCGCCTGAGATGGGCGGCGCCTGGGAGAGGATGATACGAACAGTAAAAACAGCCTTGAAAGTTGCGTTAAAGGAACGCGCTCCACACCGAGAGACACTATCAACCCTGTTGGTTGAAGTGGAAGGGCTAGTCAATAGTCGTCCGATCACTCACGTATCCACGGACCCCAACTACCCGGAAGCCCTAACTCCGAATCATTTTTTAATCGGAACTTCCTCTAACGGCCCAGCTTTCGGTAAATACGATGACGGCGACCTCTGCCTTAGGAAACAGTGGCGTATAGCGCAGCGTCTAGCTGATATGTTTTGGAGTAGGTGGATAAAAGAGTATCTTCCAACTCTGTTACCTAGGCAGAAATGGCAAACTGACGAAAGAGCGTTGCGAGTTGGAGATTATGTTGTATTGGTAGATACTAAAGTAGACCGTGGTTGTTGGCGCCACGGAGTAGTGAGCGCGGCGCACGCCGGCGCCGACGGCCGCGTGCGCGTGGTGGACGTGCGCACGCGCGCCGGCGTGCTGCGCCGCCCCGCCACGCGCGTCGCCTTGCTCTCACCTATTGATTCGTAGTGCTGTTGACTCATATAATTATTTTGTTGTTTGTATAAACTTAATGTAAGATTTATAAGTACATTTGTTGGTATTCGTCAATCAGCACTAGGGGGCGGTATTGTAGGCGACGCATTTATGATTTAAATAATTTTATGAATATTCACTGAACATGTACAAACGTATAACACCTGATTGTGTCAAATCATTACATGTGCTGCCATCTATTATTTTTGTGCGCAAATAAAGGCGGCGGTAGTGGAAGCGCGCCGCGATTTTAATAAAACAACTACCCTTTTTTTTTAGTCCGCAACTAACAGCATCACCATACGCTTGCACCGCCGTCGCATAACCGAATTTCGAGTGTTTTTCTTGTACATCCCCTACAACGGGCATTGCAATTACGTAAACGAAAAAAGTTTTGGTTTTCTTATGTCACCTGCATCCATTATCCGTCGAAAGTTTAATGATAGACCGTTAGATACGGCACTTTATATGCGAGAAAACTGAAACTTTTATAGTTTTCGACAATCTATCATCAAAATATCCTTCCACCCTAAGGTTGTCTTAAAAAAATTGCTTTAAGCGATAAGACCGCCATTTTTGTACATATTTGTTAGTATTTAAGTTATGTAAGTTTCTTTTATGTGTGTGTACAAATAAAGAATATTCTATAGAGGATGTTGCAAAATTGGTATACTAAGCCGATACCTACATGTGCAGCATGTTATATCTAAGTCCGAAACTGAAATCAGAATTTTGAAATACGCGATTTTTTTTTTCCATAGTGATTTACGTGACCAACAAAGTTTCTATGGAAAATGTTTTTTTTTCGCGAATTTTCAAATTCTGATTTCAGTTTCGGGCTTAGATATAACATGCTGCACATGCTGTTGCATGTAGGTTGTATGCTGCTCCAGTAGCTACGGCGCCCCCCCGCGTCCCTCCAGCAGCTATGGCTCCCCCTCCAAGCCTTCCAGTAGCTACGGAGCGCCCCCGTCCAGACCTTCTAGCAGTTACGGAGCGCCCCCTCCGTCGTCCAGCTACGGAGCGCCGTCCAAGTCCCCATCTAGCTCCTACGGCGCCCCGCATGTAGGTTTCGGCTTAGTATACCCTTTTTGCAACACCCTGTATATCTATACATTCTATATATCTCTACTACAGTACACATCTACTGCGTCACACGTAAAGGACTTTAAAAATAATAAAATTGTTGCTGGAACTTTACTACGCACGCCTACGCGCGTAGCGTCGTAGTATTAGCTACGCGGCCGCTACGACGCTACGACACTACGCCGTAGTACATCTATCCTTCTCATCTGCCGCGCCGGGTGTGACTGAGACAACAGGATAGGTTCTATGCAGTGGAATTAAGGTTCATTCTGAGATTGCGGATAAGCAGCGGTTTCATTGTATAAGGAAGTGGTTTTTAATGCAGATACTTTAATAAAGATTTGCAGTTGGGTGTTAAAATGCGTCAGTTCATAAAATATTTTTTTTTGTACGCGTTTGTGTTTTGCCATGTTTACTCATAAACAAATAAATTTTTGGACTAAAATCCAAAAAACCAATAAAGGAAATATAATTTTACTAGCATGAAATACAAAAAAGTTAAGAATTATCTCACTTCTCACATTTATATACAAATGATAATACACACGATAACAATTAAAAAACACCAGTAACATACCACATGGCAATGGCAGGTGAAATTCATCATTGCTCACGAGTGAACATAACATATTACGCTTACCATATTACTTATGGAAAGACTACAATAGCCAAGCCTTTCTATGCTAGATAAGACAAAACATGGGGCAAATAAAGTAGGTTATTTTCTTTGATCAAAGCAATTTAGAACCATATTAGTCTCCATCACGCAAACTGTCGCTTAATAAAATCTCATATTTGTTTTTTATATCACAAAAAACATCAGAAAAGTTGACAACATTGAACTGGTAAGAGACATGGTATATTTGGCCTCCGTTACAGGCTACTATCAGCTCATCTGCTTTGATCTTAAGGCTCAATTTCGGTTGGTAAGGCCAAATCCGCAGCAATGCGCATTTAAAAATGCAAATACTACATTAACAGGTAGCTATAATAATATTTTTCAACTTACCATCCGTCGTTGAAGTTATATTCATCTTGAATGCGATTGAAGACAAGTTTTTCAACACCAAAAACTTTGATCTGCTTAGCTTATCACCGTGCTCAAAGCACACTTCAATTCCAAATTCGAAAGTCAGATTAAAATTTCAAAATCAGAATCCGCTTTTGTTTTTCTAATTAGCACCGCGACAAGATGCAACCAGCCAGCGCCAGCGAAAACAAATTTATAAACACGAGAGCAAAGAGTTCGGATACCGCGCCGCACGGCACGCCGTATTGCGGATAAAAACCACGCGCTATAAAAAACTCGTTTCGTCTTTTAACACCTCAAAAAACCACCATGTAACACTGGCCACTCAGAATTCGAACATTAACAACTCACGCACGCGAAACGTCAGTCAAACATTGGCGCCAAACACTTGACAGATCGCTGATTGATTCGACCGTTCGGAAATGCAACTCGCGGGAGACCTTTCGATGCTTCGATGCGCTGGGTGTTTCGTCCAGAAACTGATGAGTCAGCGAAGAGGTTGCTTCTTGCGAGCAATCCGGAGCTTTTTGATAGTGTAACGACAAAACAAATAGGCTGGAATGAGTTTGACACCGCGGGCATGCGCAGTAGCGACTGCCCTATGCGTATTTTGTTAGGACGCGACTACTCAACTTGTTTGGTAAGGTTTTGTAAAAAAGTTATAAAACTAGTATAAAGCTATGATAAAATCAAAACCAAGAGTTATAAACTACAGTAGGTACATTGTTAAAAAGTAATCAGTATCACATCCAACAAAATAAAATTTAGCTACTTGGTATTTAATTATAAGTAATCGTACTAGAACTGACACATTTTGCGTTAGTTGCAGTTTCTGAAGGTTACAGTATAACGCTGTCTACAGTATCAAGGAGCCATTTAGACCATGCAGTATTGTATCTAAAAGAAGTTAACTGAGGATGACATAGATAGATATGACAGATAAATTATTATAGGTACATACATATTAACACCCAAGATCCGAATACAAATATGTTAGGCTTTCAAACAAATATCGGCCCCGGCCGGGAATCTAACCCGGGACCTAAATAAAATATGTTTTTTTTAATATTTCTGTAATAAACATAAAGTGTAAGTACCTACCTATAAATATAAAGATAACTGACCGTCAAGATTAAAAAATAAAAATGACAGCTTGCTCTCACATTTACAGTAAAAAAAAACAAAATAAATATTTGAGTTCTTTTTTTGAAAATAACTTAATCGTGAACGCTCCTCTATATCTGCAGCGCCGGGCACGCTCGGCACAGAGAGAAACACTTCAGATAGTCATCTGTGGTTTGACAGCTTAGATTCACAATGTACGAACTAGATGGTTCACATACAAAAACACAAACAGTCCGCATTTTGTTTACTGTCAAACCGTTTTAAGTTCAACCTAATGATATTACACTTATAGACTAGAAAGCAAGCACAATAGGCGGCCTCATCGCTAAGAGCAATATATTGCAGGCAACCTTATAAAATACAGTAACAAAACTAATAAGTACATGTTCAAGATTTCACAGTTTGCATATAAAATTAAATAAAACTACAGCAGTCATCTCGGGACACAGAATACGTATCTGTATGTAGGTCAGAAGTCAGAGTGTCGAAAGTTCAGGAGCTTTGACAGGCAGGTATCAAAAGAACTCCATAGGGACTTTATATACAAAACAAAACACTACATCCCGCGTGCTTGGCAAGCTAAAGTGTAGTTGCCATTTATCAATAAGCACGAATTGTATGCATCTTACTGGAAAAATTATGAATATTGGTAATAGAGATTCCTAGAGAAATCAGACACAGTGGCCCATTGTTTGATTATAAGTACAGAAAAGTATGGGGACGAAAGGTATTCTGTTTTTTTTGCAATCTACCTAAAATCATAGAAAAAAAGTTGTTCAGAACGAGTCACTTTAGTAACAGCCTGTACAAAGAATTTTAAAAATTAATGTAGGTCAAAATATTACTGAGGTATTTTTTATTGTTATTAACTAATACTCATATAATTAACAACTAGGTATTATATAATAACTTAAGCCTAATAATAAAGAAGACACTATAATACAAACTAAACTATGTAGATAACTAAAACTATAGGAAATATTAAGTACTCAGTTAAAATCCCAGAATACGAATAAAACTCATCCAGTAACTTATTGAGATTGTCTCCCACAAACGTTCATTCGCTGCTTGTTGTGTAAGTTCTTCTGCCCACAAAAAGATGGCGCTTATTTATACACTTCAGTAAATAAAAGTTAATTTGTGTTTAGGCAAGTTTGTATATTGTCATTTCACAAAGCTTGTGTAATTCATGTATGTACAGAGCGGTGGTAGCTCAGTCGGGTGAGCGCCCGCTTCTCAATCAAGAGATGCGGGTTCGAATCCCGGCGCTGACATGTACCAATGAGTTCTTTGAATTTATGTACAATGTATACCATCGCTCTTACGGTGAAGGAAAACATCGTGAGGAAACCTGCATATCTAGATTTAGCACATCAATCTAGATATGTGAACCCACCAACCCGCAGTGGACCATCGTGGTGGGAAATGGTCCAAGCTTAGGAAGGCAGTTTAGACCTTGGGGATATGCACAAAGGTTCCATTCGAGAGAGCCAGGTGCAGGTACTTACACCCCCACAGAGAATAGAATAGAATAGAATGTATGTACAGTCAGCAAAAGAGCAACATTGGCCACCCTAGAGCAAACACCTTAATTTTATGAAGCACTGACGTTAAAAGTGGCATAAACATTGAACAATACTTGACTTATATTATAGAGCTTGTTTGTACGTTTCGATAAAATATTATTTGATAAGGATAATTCCGCCTTGGGTCTAGTGTGCCTAGGTGAAACACTAACTTTCAGTTAAATGTGTGTTTCCATGAAAATAAACACAATATTATAAACTAAGAAGTTAAGCGATACTTTTAAAATCCCCTTCGGCATTTAACTGGAATAAGAAAAGCGGATAAGTCAAGTTTACAGCGACAAACAACTTAGTAAGAAAGTTAGTAAATTTATTCCTTAAGTAGTAAAACTTCATGTGCCCACAAGGAAAAGGAACTTACCATACCATGACACAGTTCGGAAAGTAAAACATGCATGCGGCAGGCAACGTGTTAATATTAATACAACTGTGGCGACGAACGTTGTTAAATAAGATATTAACTTAGTTTTCAAATTCAGGTAAGTACTTAATTTTATTTTGCTATAAAAGTGTGAAATTCACACTGTTTTTTATTCGTTAATTTCCAAAAATCGTAGAATAAAAGTTTTTCAGAATGACCCCTTTCGGCTTAGTATAGCCTTTTTGCAACACCCTGTAGAACAACGCGGACTCGGGTGTTGCGGGAATGTGATTTCTTGGCGGACTGCAGTTTTTCGTTTTTAACAAGCTAGATTAACCCTTAAGTCACAATCTGACGCGAGAGCCAGCTGCACTATGTTCAACCGATTTCACACCTTCATACATTACACATATAGTTTATAATGAACTAGCTGTTTCCGCGAGCTTCACTTCGCCTTAAAAAGTTCTCCCGTGGGAATTCCGGGATAAAAAAATTGCCTATGTTCTTTCTCAGGGTCTAGCTAGACCATATGTATACCAAAGTTCATTCAAATCTGTTCAGTAGTTTTGGCGTGAACGAGTAACAGACAGACAGACAGACACAGTTACTTTCGCATTTATAATATTAGTTAGGATATTTTTTTTATCAAAACTAAGCTTCACTTAGCTTTCATTTCAGTGTAGTTTGGCCCTTAAAGAAAGGCATTATATATTGTCATTGTGTTTAATTAGAGTGTGCTCTGTACTCGGGCCCTCGGGTCAAAAGCTAAAGGCTTTAAGGACTAATCCCTTAATACCTTCAGGATTTATAACAATGTTTTTTGAACGTCAAACATATTTTTTTGTAACATAATATATTATTAGGAGTAATTTGGTGATTTTCTCAGTGGAACCTTTTCATTCACCGTGAGTGTAGTTGGGTTTGATAATTTGGTTGAGCACCACAGTCGAAATCACTTTTAATTTCAATTTGTTTTTATACTTTATATGTATACAAGGTGGACCAAAATAAGTCATCCGATGTTGTTTGGCTCTCATTTTATTTCTAAATGAAAAACTTCGAAAATAGTATATCGATCAAATGGGCGCCGTTACAATTGATTGCCATGCGGTCTCGTTTTACGGCATTTTTCATCACTTCAGCGAGAACTTCGGGCGACCGATTCTCGCACTCGTGTCGAATCTTGTCCATAAGGGCTCCCAGAGACTTGGGCTTATTCACATAAACACGGGACTTCAAAAAACCCCACAAAAACCGTCTGAAACGGTTAAAACGGGCAATATTGCTGGGAAAATGACAGATAAAACGAAAAAAAAGGCGACCCGAAAATCCAATATACGCAATTATTTCGCGTATCCTGCATTTGTCTAGTCCACTAATATCAAAACAGATTTGAAATTGGCGGCCATTTGCACAAATGAGAGCAACTCCTAATAGGGTGATGACTTTTGGCCCACCTTGTACTTAATTTCAAACTGTCATTAAGTTGAACTTAAAACCGTTTGACTTTTTGCTTTGTTTTTTTTATGTGACACACCATCTTGTTCGTACTCTTTTATCCACCAACATAGGTTGGCTGGAAGAAATTGATTTTTGGCAATAAGCCCGCCATTGTATGCTTTTACTGTGTTTTTCAATTGTTGTGTATTTATATTATGTTTCTGTGTGCAATAAAGTGTTTAAATAAATAAATATATTGTTAATCTAAGTTGACAACCCAGTGAGACACTCATTACATTATTACTATTGTCCATTTAACACTCCTATAGCGCCAGCAGCTGCACAATCAACGGCGTAAAATCAACATTTGTACCCAAAATCTGACTAATTACTTAACTCTTTGAGCAAACAAAGAAAATCACGCAACAAAACCCGAGGCCTGTAAGTTTAATCAAGAAATACGGAGCGGGGCGAAACAGCCTTTAATAGATAGACAATAAAGGCGGATGAATCTATGACAGACTATAGATGTTCGTATTAAATTGTATCGGCTTGGTACAAAGTGGGGAACAGTATAAGCTAAGTTAGTTAAATACCCCTAGAATATTAAGGGTCTGTTCCACAATGTCTGGTTAGTGGCTACCTGACGGATAAAATACATGCTGTCACTTTCTGTTATTATTTTTTAGACAGTGACAGCATGTATTTTATCCGACAGGTAGCGCCTAACCAGACATTGTGGAACAGGGGCTAAAAGTTACTTTTGAACTGATAATGCAGAATCTTGATGTTGAATTTGTATTATCCCCAGAATAACAACCGATTTGGCTAGCCGAATAAGTACGTTTTAAAAGTAATAATGCAGATATTAAAGAATTGATCTTTAATCTAGAGTTCTGCAACGGAAACTCTTTACTTTGAACATGATAAAATAGCATCCCTACAATCACCTAAAACTAAGTGTGTAACGGGGTGGCTTCGGGAGCAATGAAAGACGGTGGATACGGATACTATGAACTATATTCAATTACTGAATGATAAGAGTATTGACAAAGTTATGACGCGGATACCTATTAGAACCGCCCAGAAGGGACCGCCGAGGCGATGCGCTCGTCTGTGCAAGTTAGACTGCACTCTTGTATAGGTACCTGGCCCGAAAACGTTCCAATAGAGGAAGCAAATCCGTGCGCAAAATATCTATAGACGAGTGAGTATCTAAGTGAAGCTCGATACAAACAAAATGTTCTTCGGCCCATATAAGTTAATTCGTAAACGAAACCATACCGCGATGTAGAAACGTTACACCAGCGCCATCTAGTTTTCACTATGGGAACTAATCTTTTCGTTACAGGCTCCCCCTCTGTCCGGAAAATCGTCCCGATGCGCGGACAGTTTAGTTGGACGTGTTCTTTCTAGGTCTTCCCCGTCCTCGCTTCTGGGTTACATTTGCAGATGGTTCTGTTTGTTTCCTTGGTCTTCCGCGACTTCTTATGGGTTGGATAGGAGCAGGCAGCGATTCTCTTTCAGGTTCTCCTCTGAATGGTTTCAGTGCTGAGGCGTGATATACGCCAATGACTTTATCCGGGAAGGCTGGGTCTGCAATTTCGTAGGAAGCAGGGCCGTGTCTTTTGAAAATTATGTATGGGCCATCTCGGCGTGGAGAAAATTTTGCCGAAATTCCACGAGCCGCTCTGCTGATTGGGTGAATAGTAGCTAGCACCATATCTCCTGGGTTGTAGGCTACACTCTCATCTCTGGTTTTGTCCGCATACTTCTTTCTAGCTTCTTCTTTATTTTCATGAACCTCCTGAGCTATTTGAAGGGTTCTTGCCATATCTCGCAACTTTGGCGTAATCTCAGGTATGAAGTTCTCAGTGGCTACTATTTGCTTGAAGTCATGTACGTTGTCTTCAGGGGTCCGTAATTCTCGTCCAAACGTTAGGTATGCGGGAGAGAATCCGGTTGAAGAACAGTTGGCTGTGTTCATCGCGAATCGGATAGTAGGGAGATGTTCAGACCAACTTCTATGGTTTTCTCCGACTAGTATTGACAACTGCGTCTTTAACTCTCTATTCTTTCTTTCTACTGGATTTGCCTCGGGGTGATAGACTGGGGTGAAGGTATGTTTTATTCCGAAGCAGTAGGTTACTTGCTGCATTACGGCACTAACAAATTGGCTGCCATTGTCACTTAGAAGCCTTCGCGGGACTCCGTAGCGTAGGAACACTTCATTAATAAGCACGTTAGCGCAATTTTCAGCGGTAGCTTGATGTAATGCAAATAGTTCTATCCACCTGGATGCCACGTCTTCGATTATCAGTATCCAGGTTTTCCCATCATGGGTTTCAGGTAAGGGACCAAACAAATCAAAGGAAACTATCTCAAATCTTCGGCTTAGTGGGTTTGTTTGCAATAGTCCAGTAGGTTTTGTATTTGAAGGTTTATACCTTTGGCATGCTAAGCAGTTTTTTATGTAACTATCTATATACTTCCGCATTCCTTTCCAGAAATATCTTTGTGAGATCCTGAGAAATGTTTTCTCAACCCCATAGTGTCCGGCTCTTGCATCATCGTGATATGTGGCCAGAACATTGGCCCATTCGTGAGATGGCACGACAAGTAACGCATCATCGGCTTCCACATATGGACAGTTTCGGTACAGTAACCCATTGTGCATGAGGTATCCTTTATTACTCCAGTACCGTGCGTTTTCATCGTCGTCGTTGGATTCCAGGACAGTTATGATCTTAGCGACATCGGGGTCCTTTAGTTGCTCTAGTCGGATGTCGGCAGGGCTACGGGTAGGCATATCTACGCTCACCGTGCAAATACCGCATTCTGCAGTTGTATCAGGTGTGCAACAGGGTCGTGACAGCGTGTCAGCCACTACGTTAGTTCTGCCAGGTGTGTATTTTATGGTTATATCGAAAGCCTGTAGTTGTAATGCCCATCGAGCAAGTCGGCCCGTCGGGGACTTTAAGTTCATCAACCATTTGAGGACTTGGTGATCGGTTACCACTATAGTCGGTACTCCTTCTATGTAGCCGCGAAATTTGGAGATAGCCCAAATTACTGCCAATGCTTCTCGCTCGGTGGTAGTATAATTCCTTTCAGCAGACGTCAGTAATCGGCTCGCATACTCCACGGGGTGCTCGTCTTCACCCTCCCCCTGTACTAAAACTGCTCCGATGGCATAGGAACTAGCATCAGATTTTATGATGTAGGGTTTAGTTAGGTCGGCCTGCCTCAAAACAGGAGCGGAGGTTAGTCGGCGCTTCAATTCATTGAACGCATCGTTTTCGGAGATGTTTTCTGTCTTCTTAAACACCTCGATCGCCGATATGAACGCCTCTACCCTTCCAGAGTCTCTACATCCGTTGAAGTTAGCTCTACATGTGTTGAAAGAGCCGTCTCTCTTCGATGCGAGAGTTGTTAACAGTTTCTCGAACTGCTCCGTGGATAGATTTGCCGTGGCCATTTTTGTCGTCGTTCCACCGGTGGTCGCTACCCTTCCAGACTTCGTTACGTATGTTGCTTTTTCAGCCCTCACGTTTTGCGCCAGTTTGTAACGGGGTGGCTTCGGGAGCAATGAAAGACGGTGGATACGGATACTATGAACTATATTCAATTACTGAATGATAAGAGTATTGACAAAGTTATGACGCGGATACCTATTAGAACCGCCCAGAAGGGACCGCCGAGGCGATGCGCTCGTCTGTGCAAGTTAGACTGCACTCTTGTATAGGTACCTGGCCCGAAAACGTTCCAATAGAGGAAGCAAATCCGTGCGCAAAATATCTATAGACGAGTGAGTATCTAAGTGAAGCTCGATACAAACAAAATGTTCTTCGGCCCATATAAGTTAATTCGTAAACGAAACCATACCGCGATGTAGAAACGTTACACCAGCGCCATCTAGTTTTCACTATGGGAACTAATCTTTTCGTTACAAGTGTGTATTTTGAACTACATTTCTTTTAACTTGTACCGTATAGACGACCGAATGGCGTAGTGGTTAGTGACCCTGACTACTGAGCCGGGTTCGATTCCCGGCTGGGGCAGATATTTGTTTAAACACAGATATTTGTTCTCGGGTCTTGGATGTGCCCGTAAAATGGCAATAGGCCCGCCCCCTATTACATTGGGACTAACATAACACTCTGGCGAAAAGTGGGTGCAGCAATGCACCTCTGCCTACCCCGCAAGGGAGTACATTAGTACAAGGCGTGAGTGCGTGTGTTTTTTTTTTTGTTGTACCGTATAGCCAATTTCAATTTTTTATTCATCCATCCAAAGGTTGTGTGGCAGATATCCGCTTTTGGGGTGTATAAATAAAGATTATTCAATCTATCTTAATGAGCGGTTTTAAGGGTTTTTGTAAGAGTAAAGTACTGTTCATTGACACCGCTCGTATTGACTGGATGGTGTCATTAGAGGAAATAGACCCGGCACGACCCCATGTTTACCAATGAGCTGATACAACGAGATAATGTAGATGAGGTCGTCATCCATTGACGGCTCTCCAAGCGACACTGATTGTAAGGATCTGCCAGCGCCGTAAATGTACGCTCGTTATCGTAAACAGCCGTGATGTATTTCTCTGCTAACTCATTTCATTCCGACATTTTGAATAGCGAATGTATATTGTTGCATATAAGAATCCACATGCTATTGCATTTTCTCTTCCATCCAAAGGTTGTCTGGTAGAAATTGCTTTAAGCAATAAAACCGCCTTTTCTGTACTATGTTACATATAAGTTGTGATTTTGTAATGTCTTCTTTAATGGTGTAAAATAAAGAGTATTCTATTCTATTCGCTTGCTATTTGAACTTCATACATGTAACCAGGCAACCAGTGTGTCAAAAAAAAGGTCTCGACAAATAACACCTAACTTCAACCACTGACTTGTTATTTTGAATTAGTTTGGTTATAAGATTTTTGACTGTATTCATTGGTACAATGGCTCTCATCAGGTAACGGTTGGACACCAAACAAATTGCGTACAGTTTTTTCTATGTGGTGTCACATGTTGTTCGTATTTTGTTTATCTTAGTATAAAGTACAGTCTGTGGCCAGAATCCAGACTTTCACAGTGCACAGCCAAGTACTCAACTAATGACGGCTGAATGGTGTAGTGGTTAGTGACCCTGACTGCTATGCCGAAGGTCCCGGGTTCGATTCCCGGCTGGGGCAGATATTTGTTTAAAGACAGATATTTGTACTCGGGTCTTGGGTGTTGATATTTATATTTACTATGTATCTATCTATGTATTTGTGTAGATATATCAGCTGTCCGACACCCATAACTTAGCTTCTCCCTAGCTTGGGGTCGGATGGCCGTGTGTGAGATGTCCCCACATATTTATTTATTTAATGCACCCTTGAGTCAGTCCTTAGTATCATAAACTTATCTGTTTAAATTATTACATCTACCCGAGCAAGTAAGTTTTCTGTACAAGGCACTGATAAGCTAATCTTGACTTGATAATTATGTGGTAAGTTCTAATCAAGTTATATCTTGTTGAGTGCTTTTATGATACTTCGGAGTTTGTTAGGGATATCTTGTAGCATAACTTTAGGGTGTTCTCTTTATCAAAATAGGAGGGTAGGTGAGATTGTTGAAAAAGTAGGTACGTACATTGATACTATCAAGATGTAGTATGCAATTAAAGGTGACAATAGGCTGCCGACGACAAGACAAGTCGCAACGTCACATCTATTTTCGATGTATTTCTTTGATAACATAACCAACGTTTAACACCCCGGACATTGAACACAAAAAGGCGAATAACTCTTGAATATAAAATATGGATAAGAATACTGGAAGAAAATAAATTTATTGTGGTCTAATTTTTATGTTTATTATGTAAGTATTTGTGGTATTTTTCATCAATCTCAACATCTAATCTACTTCCCATGGTGAAAAGGGATGAGACAAGTAATTTCAGGTATTATCCACATATTAAATATCTACTCTAAATCTTTTACAAAGTTTTCGAAAATAATAAACATCTTCTTACGCTCTTAGGAGCTTACAACTTTTTAAGTTAGCTTTTAAATATGAGCTTACCTCAAACTTTGTCTCTTAGGTGTCATTATGGAAACGTTTAAAAGTTAAGTTGCTTGGTACACAAAAACACATTTAAAAAACATACAAAGATAAAAAAGTTATTGAACCCAACATTTTATTGCTTCATATCACAATTCTGATTATTAAAAAAAAATCTATACATTAAAAAATGCAATGTTTGCTATAGAAGTCAAAGTCTCCAAGTAAAAGCAGATAAAAAAATAGAAAGGTTGGTAAGTTCGAACCATTACTGCACATTTATTTTTACACTTATTACACACCTGTATAGATTACGTCACTCAAGACAGATGGTTGGGGCGCGTGTATAAAATGCAAAAGTATTTTTTCGCGACGCGACGCAATATAAATGATCTTTATGAATAATATGGTGGAATTTTAATGCGAAATGATGCTGCTATCAGGAAAATGACGAGGGATTTCAGTCTATTACAACCGGCTTCTTCTTCTTAGCGTAATGCAATGATAAATCTGAACTAGGGTTTGTCATTTCAGTTAGAGGACTGGCCAGTCAGAAAAGCATAACTCGCTGTTTGCCTAGTGCGTGCCGGATGTATGTACTTATATTAAAGTAGGTACATGTAGGCTGCTTTTGTGCACTTCGGTATTTTATGTAAGAAGATAGGTACAGTCAGCTGCAAAAGTAGCTGTACACTTTTGTACCTTGTCAATCTGAAACTGCCTATCCTTTAATTCAAAGATTGACGGTTCGTCAGTTTGACAAGGTACAGAAGTGTATAGCTACTTATGCAGCTGACCGTATATATATAACATAATATATGTTGTTGACCATTACCGACTTTTAAATTTGTAGACCTAGCTATTGTTAGGACCGAGAATCTGTAACCTATTCGCATCCGTATCTATTCAAACTGAGTTTAACTAAAGTATATCTGAAGTCTTAACCCGACAAGAACTCTTAACACTTCCGGGGACGCGCGTCTGTTAACACGTTTCGCGCCGTGCGTGACAACACCCGCTATAATGAAATTAAAGTTAGACGGCGGGTTTCGGGAATGGTGGGAGTCTCAAATATTGCGTGTGACGAATTTTAATAAATAGTCGTCCACACGCGACGTAGCTATCGCTACATTAGCCGTCGTTGTGGCAAAATAGTGTGGTGTTTTTGAAAAGCTTTTCCGATTATGAATCCTGCAGTCACTGAATAACTAGGTGAATATAATATCCCATCAAAAACAATACTTGTCAAAAAAAAAACAAGTCTCGTAACTCAGTTGTTCTACGGTAAAAAGTTGTGAGATCCATTTATTTCCAAGTCTTATCCACGCACGTATCTCAATATTAAAAATCTTGAATGTTTTATATAAATATATTGACTTGGTCATCGCATGGAAACACGTGTTAATTAAATTATTTAGTGCGATGACTAATTTTTTTGGTGCAAATAAAGTGCATTGTATTATATTTTTGCTAAACATGTTATTATAGTAAATAGTCTTGTGATTTGCGGAACTTAATTATTTCACTGACTATCACTATTATCACAAGTACTTACCTCCTCCTTTATGAAAGTAAATTGGTTAAGTCAACCAATGAACTAATAAACGAAAATTAGTTAAAGTATAATTTTGCAACACCCTGTATAGTTACTGATAATATACTTTTTTAATATTCGGTATGAAACGCTTTTCTTAAGAGATTTGGACCATACAAGGACCCGGCGGGAACAAAGGCCCATTTTGCCATTTTGTTCTCATTTAAGGAAACTAAGTCACGCTTTTTTCATGCGGCACATATTTTAAGGGCAGAAGTTGTTAAGCATACGTATTGTTTAAAAATATAGTATAAACATTGATTCGTAGGTATTCAAAATATCACAGTTTTGAATCGCAATAGCTTCTGATCATATTTAGATAATTATGAACCCTTGCAGTAAGTGCAAGTCACCCAAGTATGCGGGAAATCTGGTATACTTATTAAAAACTAGCACGGTTTTAAGAATAATTGCGTGCAGTCCCAATAATTAGGTATATCGCTATGTATCAAAACGTTTCGTGTGGGTATTCGGATAAGAAATACGGTTCATTAGTTTCATAAATAATTTAATTTGGAAAGAAAGAAAATATTAAATACCTATGTGTGTTTATATGAATGGAGTACTTAAGCAGTTCTTGCATTAATTATGTATCACTCGAACTTTATCATTGCACTTGAGAGTCGTGAGTGTAAATTAAAAAAAAACAGTTGAAAGTAAAAAATAGATTTTCATTTTCATTGCACCTGCATGATGCTAAGCTATGATTTGAGTCTAGATCTAACCTAGTATTTAACTATGGTTTAACCTAGATATTTTATCTTGATGTAGGGAACGCTTTGAAAGTTACCATTCTATTGTGTTTGCTCGGTAAAGTTGTTGTTTTTTGTGCTTAGATTTTATATTAGAAATTTAAATAAAATAAAACAAAGTGTATTAGTATATTTAGCATGCTTTGTGATGTAAGTATAATTTTTTTTCAATGAATTTCTTGAGTAGTTTGTTTAAAGCCATATTTTTTTAATAAAATTAGTCAGTAGCCGAAATTAAACCAGAACTGCATGTTTTATAATAAGAGAGATTGACTTTTAACCTTCGCATGAACTAAACTGTTACTAATGACTCTAATGAGTAACTAACACATGAAATTTGAATAACTACCTGTATATTGTGTATAGCTGAAGTATAAAGAAACTTACTTAATTGCAACTAAAACCTTGAAGTACAGTTAGTTAGTAATTTAAAAATTTACTATATATGTATTTCTTTATAGTACTTATATTTTCTGTACGTTTCACTTTCACGTCATCATTAATTCGACAAGGTTCCTGCCCAAGCTTGAACGGATTCGGCGGAGTGTGGTCGCACCCTGGAAACAATCCTAGCAATTTCCACTCATTCTTATATACCATTATATACCTAGCGGTCTCGTTGCTACACCACTCACGGTCTTGCCTTATTAGATACGGGTTTTTTTACTGTACGCCTTTATTAGATAGAGGCTTATTTTTGCGCTGGTAACATTCTTTTGCCCTTAAGAAATCGTCTTTTCGACAGCCTGTTGTCGATATTACCTTTTTTAAGGCCAATTCATTTGTTTTAGGTTTAAATGTATGTGTGAGGAGGTATTAGGATAGTTAGGGCTTGTTTCACAATGTCTGGTTAGTGGCTACCTTTTAGATAAAATACATGCTGTCACTCTCTGTTCTTATTTTTTTGACAGTGAATGTATTTTACCTCACAGGTAGCCACTAACCAGACATTGTGAAACAGGGCCTTAGTGTAAAGTGTTTTAATGCTTAATTAGTTTTTCAGTGGAAAAGGATTCGGTCCCAAAAGTCAATCTATGACCTTAGTGGCTAACAGAATTATATCAGCCCAAAAGGTATTTTTGAGGGTAGATCTACAACATACAAACATGATGATGCGTGATGAGATGATGAAGGGATAAAATGTGGATAAAATTTAATAGGTAACAAAAAAAACAACCTTGTCGTTCTAAAATTGTTTTTAGATTGCTTACACCCACTGGCATAAAAATATAGGTACCCCATATTTGTGTTTTCTGATATTTTGTAGATTTTGAGATACTTATTTTTTTAATATATGGTTTTGAGAATTACAGGCCCCACACTTGAACTATTATCCAAAAATATTTATTACAAAAATAGGATTAAACCGCCTAAAAGGTTTAAAATAGATTGGCCAATCACAGTCTACTGCTAACATAGGACTAAAGACAATCAGGTCTTTGCACTTCAATGCAAAAGTTCACTCGAATAAATTCGCGGAAGTGTGAAGACGCCTCTAAGACAGTGTCGAAAGCACTATTTGGATCCGCGCCAGGGGACTTACTCTAGCTTACAAAGCTAGCGCTGTGCCATCAACCACGACTATATCTCGTTAAATTAAACGTGGAAATAATACAGTACAAAAAGGCGGCCTTATTGCTTATAGCAATCTCTACCAGACAACCTTTGGATGGAAGAGAGTGAGTCAATATGATTGGAAACTCTCGTTGGATGGTGTTTTGTTAAGCTAAAGTGACCCGCTAGCCAGCAAGTCGTCCGATTCGCACTAAACGTAGGCGTCGCAGATTCATCGCTGCTCCAGGCGTTTACTGTAGACACGGCTGTGGAATCCAGAGCATGCACGTCCGTAGCATGGACGCACGACAAGCTGTGATAAAATATGACGAGATAGAGACTTTAAGGTGAGATTTAAGGGAGGCATTTTTCCTTCACTCGTACTATGAATGTAGGTGAGAATTGCCCGAAAATATGTACGATTTTTTTTTTACGCTCGCTACGCTCAGGCCCTAAACCCCGCCTCGGGACTAAATAAGCGGTTTTTACGCCTTGGGTAAAAATGTACTTACTATAATTGTGCGCGTGTTACGTACATTTACTATGGGCACAGTCAAGCTGATTTATCTTAGTTTGATCTATTTATATAGCTACGTATGTATAGTTACAAATCTAATGTAACTGTCCTAGTTATTTAGGAATATTTTGTCCATAAATAGAACAAATATTTTGACGCGTTGTAACATGAGTATAACATATTTACTATTCTGAGAGCAAAAGGAAAAATGCTTGATGAGATACATTGTGAGGAAATACATACTTAATATTGACATTGGGTACGTTATTTATAAGGTAATTTTTGCTTAAGTCGAGGTTTTATTCTGTTCTTTCGATGTGTGGGTAAAGGTTACGTAAGTAAACTGTTAAGGCTTGGAATCTCAAAAACAGCTGAACCATAAGTAAACTTCAGTATGTTATAAATATGTGGGGACACCTCACACACTGCCATCCGACCCCAAGCTAGGCAGGACCTGTGTTATGGGTGTCGGACAGCTGATATATCTACACAAATACATAAATAGATACATACTAAATATAAATATCAACACCCAAGACCCGAGCACAAATATCAGTTTTTAAACAAATATCTGCCCCAGCCGGGAATCAAACCCGGGACCTTCGGCATAGCAGTCAGGGTCACTAACCACCACACAATTCAGCCGTCTGTTATAGATGGTATCTTACGCTTACAGAGAGTTGGTCCCATAAATAAAGGTGCTCAGAATATAGAAGAAAAACTAAGTTTCGGAGCGCTGCTGCTGCGCGATCCACGACTCTATCTCGTTGTATTAAACGTGCCGATTGCACGACAGCTCTCACCTAGAGTCAGTAAGTATAGAGTAAACAAAAGCAACATGAGATATTATCATAAATATAATCATAATCTCGATCTTTCCATAGTAGCTTTCCATGTATATACCTTAAATATTTCCAGAAGACAATACCTACCTACCTTTAGAAAATCATGAAAATTACAAAATAACTTAGGTACTTACCTACTAAAACAAAAAATAACAGAATTTGTAAGCAACGAAGTTAAACTAACTTGACGACATGCCTAACATAGCATAAATAATAATAATAAATAGTCATTTATTTCAGGTAATGCAACCATCTTGTCTTAAAAGTAGCTACTATTAAAAATGTAAAATCTACATCTAAAGTCTTAGGTCTTACATACAATAAAGTATAGTCTGCCATAATGCCTTTCCCCTATCGTGTTCGACACTCGACAGCCCACAAAGAATGGAGACGCCATTTTTAATTCTTCCCACGTCCACACGGCATAACGCGACGATTTTACTGCGGATTTGTCGAGGATCATCTTATAGCCTCGGCTCAGTACCAGTCAGACCGTGTGACTGGACCTTCCGTATTTTTATAAATACACTCACGGGCAATGAAAAGGTTCCACTGAGAAAAACACCAAATTACTCCTAAACGGAAAAAGCTAGCTTATTGACGCCTTCTGCAACGTTGAAGTACATTTATTTTAACTGAGCATCAGGATATTACCAACTAAAAACTTTATTTTTTATTTTTTATTAAATGTTAAAAAACATTGGGGTCGTTTGGTGTCTGCATTTTCTGAGTGGAACTTTTTCATTGCCCGAGAGTGTATTTAAGTGGACGAAAAATTATTTATGAGTAGGTTAGGTTATAATGCAGTGCCGTTAGATGTTAAATGTTCTAAAATGTAAAAAAAAGATTCTAGATTCTTCTGATAGTTAGTTGAAATTAAAAAGGTGTTTTTGGAATGTGTGAGGGAGTAACAACTTGGTGATACTGTAAGGAATTTCCTACAAGTAAAATTTACTACAAGTACGAATGTTGTTTAGAATGACCGCCTAAGTCACCCCCTTTTGACTTAGTGTACCACTTTTGCAACAGCCTGTATAGATATATAAATAATTCTTTATTGCACACAAACACAGAAATTACAGTAGAATATGCACAACACAAACGGTACAAATGGCGGCCTTATTACTAAGAGTAATTTCTTCCAGACTACCTCGTAGGAGAGAAACTATACAAGAAAAGGGGAAGTGAAATAAAATTACAAACAGAACATAATACAAGGAGAAAAATTATATATATTATGTATGTATATTGTTATGGAGGCAGGGGTTACCACAGTCACCGTCCCAACAGGCCGAAACCCTCTGCGTTTCTCCTAAGAAGCTGGGTAAAGTGAGGATAAATGGAATACGTTGCGTCAGAGCAATAAAAAAGGATCTGGATTGGATTTTCTTAATTAAGTCAGCGCAGCAGAATTATAATGGTAGTATTTGCATACTTCACAATCAAGCTCACTTGCCTTTGTTATCCCTTAGTCCTTCAGGGATAACGTTGAGGATCGCACAGAAAAATTCATTCATTTCGGTGGTAGGTATATATATACATATACACTAGTTGAAATACCAAGTTGTGTTAGATTTTATTTATTCTGTCTGTGACTTTGAAAGTAAATCGTCTTGCGTAATTGGAAAGTGAGGATTTTAAATGGATATCGTCTGACACGCTAGGTACTTGGATGACATCTTAAGTAGTATTTAACTTGATTGGAAAGGTGACCTTGAGCAAACATGACCTCTTCATTTGAAACTTTTACTTGAATAATACACTTACAGGCCATGAGAAAGTGCCAGTAAGAAAAACACAAAATTAAACTACATTAAACAAAAACGTTAATAATTTATTAAAATTTTCTATGAAATGTTTAAACAATTGGAGCTCTTTGGTGTTAGTACTTTCTTAGTGCAACTGTTTCTTTGCTCGTGAGTGTATATGTATGTAGATACATAATATTGGCTGAATCGTCGTTCTTGCTCTAGTAGAAGAGTCATGTGAGAAACCGGGCGTAAGTCCCACATTTTACGCTAATTGCTTAAACCTCTAGCGAGCTAGTCCACTTTCAACGCTTAAATATTTGTCATTCAGAAATACCATTACCTAAATTTAAATAACATCCAAATTACATACAAAACTACCCGGTGCTCCATTAAATCAAATATAAGTTCAACAGTTTACTGAGCACACAGGAACTTGTTCACTACAAATGGGTATTAAATAAACAAACTCTTACCCCGACCGCTTACACACATTTGGATTTTCAACTGTAGGAAAAAACCTTTAATTTTCCATTGTTGTTTGTGATTTTGTCAATAATAATTTAATAATAATAATGTGTGTCCGATCCTAAACGGTATTAAGGCGTTATTTTTAAGGTGTTCAGCTGTGTATTAAGGTGACGTCAATCAAACGATAGAGAATTTTCACTACGCAGTGAAATTTTAGGTATTACAGAAGGCCTAGCACGGGGCGTAATTAAGACGTGACAAGAGTTTTGCATCGCGCTCACTCACATCGCGCAGCCTCTAGAGCGAGCGCGACGGAGAACTCTCGTCACGTCTTAATAGCGCCCCGTGCTACAGGGCCAGAATACTCCTTATCACAAATAGGTGACAACATGAATTAGAGGATCTCCCTTAATCGGAAACAATAATTATTGTAATCATATTTTTACCTTAATTTACAATGTCGTCCGTTGAAATTTTTCCTTAGGAACTCTGGTTCATTTAGGTCGCAGGTGTGCCCTAGGTGTCCTATAGTCTAGGTATCAGGTTAGACGAGACAATACAGTCGGAGGCTGAACAAATGAAACGTATACGAACATAACCTCGCGACCCCGACTTGAGGGCCCTCTAGCGCGCTAGAGGTGAACTAAACGTCGTCTAATTAAATATCGATAAAATATATCGACCTTTACGTATGACATTACGAGGTTAGTACGAGTATATGAAGAAACCTTTTGTTTTAAAATCAAATATTAGGTACCTACTTAGTGCTTAACTGATTATCATTAAAATATACTTATTACTTATATTCAATTTTGAAGGTAAGGTTTAAATCTAACCAAAGTACTTAAATACAACTGTATTTTATAGCGAGATTCCCACGAAAAAAATATATTTTTGTCGCAGAAATATAACATAACAGGGCGACTTCAAAATCGTGTCGGAAAAGTCGCGCTACAAAAAAACACACCTCACGCAGGATCGAATGAAAGTTCCGTCCGAAGCACGGAAGCTTCCAGAAAAGAACCACTTGAAATCAGTCACCCATCCAATGGCTGATCGTGCCAGTTGTTGCTTAACTTCAGTGATCAGTTACAATCACTGAGGCCCGCTCGACTACGGACGCTTCAGTTAACAATATGCCTAATTATGTTTATAAATACTAAACACTGCCATTATGTTAGCAAATCATACGTGGCTTATACTAAATTGTGATTCTCCAGTTCAACAGTTGAAACGTGTGGCCCAAACGAAGCTTTACGTAATTAATGGTTGCGGTTAGGAACTAGACTACGAGTATGCTAGAAATGGCCAGTTAGTTATGTTGCAACACTAGGATGTATGTAGTGATTGTAAATTAAATAAGTATATACTTAGGTAATTACAGTTATTGTCAATATCTTATAAAATTTTATGATAGGTATATTTAACTATCTTAAAATAAATAATGGTTCACCTTGGATATTACAATAGCCACAAGTTAACCAGTAAACTAAAAAAAACCTTCGTCTATTTACGACCAAACTTTTCGTTAACAAATGGAAGAAGTCCCGTCCAGTCAAGTAGCGGGTAAAGTGATAAATCGTGCAATATCGATAACATCTGCAACTGGGAACTTCCCTACACAAGCGTCTACACAAATGCACTTTGTCTCTGCGTCGCCGTGCAAGCGTGTTGTTCTCGAGTTGAAGAAGACTTAGAATTCCTGGGATTGCTGTGTTTCATACAACGTGCTCCGAGGTTAACTTAAAGGATGTTTGGCAAAGGAAACGTCAATTTAATTAGATAATTTTCGATTTTCCGAATATTGATTTCGGTTAGTTCCCAATTTCCAACATAAGTAATAGGCTACTTGCCTTAAACCAAATTTGGCTCCATAAATAAGTATTTGATGTAGTATTTACCTTACAACACCGAAATATATCGATTTCACGAAGTAAATGTCTAAGATGGTTGCATAAATTGAATTACAAAACCAAAAAGAACATAAGCTAAAATTAATGCAGAAAACGCTATCCGCCATTACGACATGATGTGATGTCAGAAAATTAGAAAATAACTAAAGTCACTCTGACATATTTTATCTACTTTAAAAAGGAGTCAAGTAGCCTATTATGTCGATTTTAAAGGCTAACCCCCTTATTCATAGAGAAGTTACAAGACGTTTTAACTAATAAACTGTTTTGTCCCTCTCTGTCAAAGAACAAATGGTTCCCTGTCGGAGAGGGACAAAACAGTTTATTAGTTAAAACGTTTTGTAACTTTTCTATGAATAAGGGGGTTATTTTATAGCAGTCAAAACATTGAATTATTTGTTTAAAATTCGAATATATGAGTTCCGTAAATATCATTTTACGCTTTAAGATGCGTTTCGCAAAGTTAGTGTTAAAATGAACTAAAAATAAATACATAATGTAACTTAATGTATCGTAATTCATCACTATGAATATATATAATTTTGTTGTAATACATAACAATGTATATGGAATTTGTTATTCCAAAAATTACTTCAGTAAACCAAAGTGTAACAATATATTAAGAAAGTTATATTCAAACTGCAAACAGAACTCTGTCACGGGACACAAAGCCGCTAGTTGAAAACTGGGAAGCCAAGTTAAAGCTCGCTTCTGGGAGCTTCGTAAAATGCTTTATTTCGCAGTTTGTCTACAACATTTATGTACATACTAGCTTTATAAGCACAGGGGTAGTAGATCTCATACGTGAGGATGAAAATGGGGTACCTAACTAAATTAATTCTGCTTTTTACCACCTCTGAAAAAGGGGTATTATATTAAGTTCGTTTGTATCTGCTGTTGGTCGGACTGATACCACTTCGTTAAAGGTAAGGTTATTAAAATGGGCTCAGCGGTGTGAATATACCAGGAAAACGGAAGTAGGTACATTTTTTTTTATTTCTATATCGTTTTTGTGTAATTTAGTACTATTTTATTTGCATGGCTACTTTCTTCACTACTCGCAATACGATCTTTTTCCTGTACCTCCTGCGGTTTGACTGGCAGAAAATGCTTTTAGCATTAAGTCCACCCTTTGTACTTTTATTTGTAATATTTGTACAATTAAAATAATTAATATATAAATTTTATATTTTGTTTAGAGTGATAGTGATAGTAAGAGGCTACGTCGATGGCGTAGCTGACTTCGTAGCAAATCTCGTAGCAATGCTACGCCGCGTAGCATACAATCCAACATACTTGACATTTTGAATTTATTAAGATAGGTATTCCCGCGAGCTGCTCCTTAAAAAGTTTTCCCGTGGGAATTCCGGGATAAAAAGTAGCCTATGTTCTTTCTCAGGGTCTAGACCATATGTATACCAAATTTCATTCAAATCCGTTCATTATTTTTGGCGTGAAAGAGTAACAGACAGACAGACACAGTTACTTTCGCATTTATAATATTAGTTAGGATTAGGATTAGAATTAGGATCATTGGTTCACACAATACAAGATGTAGTAAATAATAAAGTAATAAAGCTAAAAGTTGTTTAGAATCAGCTGCGGGAAGTCCTGACCGACTCATCCGAGTTTTCGTATTACTCTATAAATTTTGCTCCATACTGTTGAAAAGCTCCATTCAGTCGGATATTAAATATTTCAGTAGTAATTAGCGGCGTTTTTCTAGAGTTCCGAAAACTTTTAAGGTAAGTATCTATTTATAGGTACTCCTTAATCTTACTCTAAATTATTTATTTACATTTATTTATTTATAAACACTTTATACATAATAATAAAGTTACAATAAAAAAAGGAGAAGAACATTAAAATAAAACTATCAATGTACAAAGGCGGACTTATTGCCAAAAAGAAATTTCTTCCAGCCAAACCTTGTTAGGTTGGGAGAAGAGGACAATAACGCATTAATTATAGCAACTTAATGAAGAAACTGGCGTTCAATTAACTTGGTTATACAATTAATTATAAATGTAATTGTCGTTATCTAATATCTGAACTCGTAGAATGCCGTAATCCCCAAAATTACTTTTGTATCAAATTGATCGATATTTTAATTAAACCAATATTGTGTGGGTCTTATAGGATTATGATACAATTAATAGCGACCGATATTGTAATCCCATAATAATTAATACAAAAACCATCTAAGGGACCAAAATGCGTTAAGCTCGCAATGCCCATAGGCTCTGACTGTTTTAGTTGAACATAGGTTTCTTTCCGATCCGTAAACTCAACATTTTAAAGATGAATCTGACATAAGATGCTAAATTTTTTTTTTTCAATCTTAGAAGTATTTTTATGCAAGAAAAAGCAGTCTAAACATGTTATAAAAAATAAAATAAATAAGTGATAATGACAACAAAAAGTAAAAAAAAATGCATGAAGTTAATAAATCGATTATCCTTCTCATAAAATAAACCGACCATTGGGAATAACTACACACTGCAACGAACTTCCAACCTGTTGTTCGATTCCCAATATGGCAACTTTATGTTAACTCTAAACTCTGAGCAATAATTGCCGTGCAAAAGTTGCCAACTACAATTAGGTACTTGGGACTAGGACGTGTGGTAGCAGCTTCTAATTTGATCAGACATTCGCCTCGGCAAGTAATTAATAATTAGAAATTAATTACAAGAATCGTAGAGCGAACAGGAAATAGCTTACGATATAATAATTATCTAGATATTAAAATTTACGCGGCGAAGGCGCTCGCTGGTTTAAGTATAAGGAAATGAGTTTTTGTACTCATTTTAACGGATAAGTAAGTGTTGTGTAATTTATACTTACTTTTTTATTTGGGTTCAACTTTTTCTATCATACTTTATAAATAAATAAATAGTAATGACATCTCTAAGTATATAAATACTAGCTGTTCCCGCGAGCTTCCCTTAAAAAGTTTTCCCGTGGGAATTCCGGGATAAAAAGTAGCCTATGTTCTTTCCCGGGGTCTATACCATATTATGTATACCAAATTTCATTCAGATCCGTTCAGTAGTTTTGGCGTGAAAGAGTAACAGACAAACAGACAGCCACAGTTACTTCCGCATTTATAATATTATTATAGTTAGGACCTGTTAGGATTGTGCGTGCACCCTTATTCTTACATCATTTATGAATTTGTACCTTTCTGACCCTGTCACTTCGATTCCCTCAACAGGATTGTGACAGAGACCCTCCTTCATATCGCATCGATGGCTCTAGTTAATCACAAGCACCTTATTCCATCTAGGAATGTGCGGGTTCTTCCTGCATTTCCTAGTATTTCATTAATTGACTTTTAACTGATTAATAATACCTAATGTTATATTCATGTTACTTACTGCTTTGTCGACCACGATTTTATTTAGTGTCAAGACAAACCCTTCAGGTTTAAATGGCACATAAACTTTAATAACCTAACTATGTTTCACAATGTTTTGTATAAAAAATAAAAAAAAATACTGGCGAAGAGCAGGGGTAAAGAGGTTTGTTACGGTAAGCCGAAAGGTGACTTTTGCCTTCCGACTTTTATTGCTATGTACTCGAAAATTTGTTGAGCCTCTAGTACGGGTTTTGTAATCTACGAAAACGAAAAATGTTAAGGTTTTTTTCTTAAAAACTCAAAAATTGTCTAATTTGTTATGGTAGTTTCCCCTAGAGGCCCCTTTTTGTATGCGAGAAAACGTAAACTTTTAAAGTTTTTGACAAACAATTGAAATTGCAGATTATCGAGCTGAACACTTTCTGCATACTTCGTAACATTCAGTATAACCTGCTGAACTATTATGATGTAGATACAACATATATATTTAAAATATTTTTAATCAGGTAGGTCGGATAGGCGGTATCCGGATCGCCCGAGTTATCTCAGAAGGTAGAAATTTTATGGACTAGGGCCTGCCATGCGTTTTTTACGACCCCGTAAACCTTAGACCCAAGTTTGAATAGTGTTGAGGATAGGACTATATTTCATGTGGCAGTGTTTTGAAGGTCATAAGTACTCGTATTTTCACAAGATTAATCTAGAAAATTGAGTGTATTTCATGCATTAGCATTTTTTTATTTACTGAGTTTTGTGTAGCGTCATTTGTGCAATTGTGTGCTCTCTTCGGCCTTCGTCGAGAACAGACGTACATGGCAAATAAATCATTAATTAAATAATCGCTTGCAAAATCGTGACCTAGATTTGTTAAATGTGTTTATAAAAATTGATAGTAAAAAAATGTCTCTGACATAAGTGCACTATAGACAATAAAATGAGTGCGTCGACGCCTCGCAGCCCGCCGGCTGCACCCGCAGCAGCGCCCGCCAACCCGCCCCCCGCGCCGCCCGTGATGAGTCCACGCAGGGAATGTGCCCAGATACTGTCCACTCCAGAGATCCAGGACTACATGAACAGGATTGAGTGTTGTTTAAATGCTATCTGTGCTACTGCTACCGAGGGAAAACTAAATACCGACCAAAAAATTCGAATCCACAATTTATGCCGAAAAGTAGGAAGTGAGACCTCACATATAGCGGTTCTGTACCAGGCTTTAGGGCAGAACACTAGACAAGCTTATACCGCTCTGAATGCAGTTCAAGATAAAAATGACCTGTCCCAAAAACTTGAAGACCTTAAGTGCATTATAAGAGAATCCCCAAAACCTCATCCCGGAACCTCCACCTTCGCCGATATCCTGAAAAAAGGACCATTGCCCCATATCCAGCCCAACCACTCAAATTCGGTAGCTATTTACCCTAGTGACAAAAATATATCAAGTGAAGACACGAAATCACTAGTCCAGAAAATTATTAGCCCCAATAATAATAATAATAATAATAATATGTGGCGACATCTCACACACGGCCATCCGACCCCAAGCTAGGAAGAGCCTGTGTTATGGGTATCGGACAGCTGATATATTTACACAAATACATAGATATTAAATATAAATATCAACACCCAAGACTCGAGTACAAATATCTGTCTTTTAAACAAATATCTGCCCCAGCCGGGAATCGAACCCGGGACCTTCGGAATAGCAGTCAGGGTCACTAACCACTACGCCATTCGACCGTCAATGACATGAAGCTGCATGTCACGGGGTTACGAAAGACGAGAAATGGAGGTGTCATTATCAGCACCGACACTAAGGAGGATATCGAGAAGTTAAAACAGTCGAAGCAGTTGACGACCTCTGGTCTTACCATCGATGAGCCCCATAAACGCAAACCCCGAGTTGCTATCATTGGAGTTCCTGTGAAGATGCAGGACTCAGACGTCTTCAACTACCTCTACCATCAAAACCTCGCCGACAAACTCCAGGATACTACCCAAGAGTCCTTTATGAACAGCATTAAATTAAGCCATAAATCTGGTAAGAGAGATGCTAAGACCTGCAATTTTATCATCGAAGTTCCAGCACTGATACGCAACGCCCTCATAGCCCAAAGAACAGTATTTCTTAACTGGTCGTCCTGCCCTGTGAAAGATTTCACAATTGTGACCAGGTGCTACAAGTGGCCATCCAGCAGTATGGCCACGCGGCCAAGTCGTGCCGGGAGACGGTCGCTACGTGCGGCCACTGCGGGGAGAGAGGCCACGTGCAGAGCGAATGCACCAAAAAAGCTGAGCCGCCAAAATGTGCAACCTGCCTCCACTTCAACAAGCCCTGCAATCACAAGACGGGGGATGCCGAATGCCCAGCTAAGGTTATAGCCCAGAAACGGTACATTGCGTCAATTAATTATGAAGACGTCTAAAGGCGCCCCTTATTAAGTAGTCAAATTTCGAACTATTTCATGTATAATATTATGTAAGTACTTATCTTAATGTAATTAACTAGATTAATTCTACATAAATAATAGAACACACGGAACTATCTTACTTACTAACCTTAATAATAAACCCGTACCTATGCTAATTTACACGTAAACAATTTATCAAACTAAATCTAAACAGACTCGAGAAAGAATTTTAGTATGTACTTAATACCTATCGATCTTGACCCAGTTTTACTAATAAATGATGATGCGGTCACCTCTGCAAGTTGTACATATACACAATTATTCCGCAAACAATTTTATTTCTACTTTGCACATTCCTTTTACATAATTTTGCCTTGTTTAAACTTATTCATAAGATGTTTAGTTACTAAGATTATTTAATTAGATACTTAAGTTTCTCTATGTAACTTTTTAATCTGAAACACAGGAAAAACTCTGTTATTTCCTAGTTCAGAGCAGTATTTCATATCTACCTTTAGCATTAAGAGTTGCCCTATTGTTAAAATACTACCTATAGTTATCTGAATAAATATTATTCTTATTCTTATTCTTATTCTTAATTTTACCGCCAGATTAAAAAAAACAAACTCTTAATTTTCAACTAGATTACCTTAAAATATTAATTCAATCATTATAATTTGTCTCGTGCATGTAGTAAGTAACGAAACCTACCACGTCTATGTATTTAAGTAAAATCGTGATTAAATGTATTTACACAATGTCTGTAAACTTCTTTTAACCCTTATCTGGACATCGCTAGCTGAAGTGTTGAATATATAATACAGGAGGCCTTCAATCTTCTCTTTAATACCATTAGTAGGGTAACACCAACTGCTACCGGCGTGATGGATGCGATGTTGTGATACGGACGGACATACTGACCTCAATATTTCATATTATTATAATATATTTTTCAATATTTAAGCAAAGTGAAGAGATTGGACGTTAAACAAAATTTGCTGATGTAATCATATTTCGTGATATAACTTTAAGCTCGCAAGGAATTTTTAGTTGCATCAGTGGTATTTAGGTAAACTTTGTTAAAAGACAGGAAATTTGAAAAAAAAATCATTTTCTAAAGAAACTTAGTTGATCACTTTTTACTATGGAGAATGTTTTTTTTTTCGCGAATTTTTAAATTCTGATTTCAGTGTCGGGCTTAGATATAACATGCTGCACATGCTGGTTTCGGCTTAGTATACCCTTTTTGCAACACCCTGTATTTATACATCAAACTCCTTCTATCTTTATTCTGTGAAAAGTAATTTAAACATTTAAATAATCTCGACGTCGTTACTAGAATAATTATGAGGACGAAGATTAACAAGAAAACTTGAAGAACAGCATCAAATATCACAAATCTGATTACCTCATTAGTAATAAATAATAAGAAAAGATATAATTCTTACATTTCTTGTAATTCTTTGGTCAAACAACCGCCCTGGGGCTCGTTAGGGTAGTTAGAATATTTTATTATAAGGACCATCTTTGTACCGCGAAATATAATGCCATTTCTCAAGCTGTGCCACTTATGAAGGCAGTAAAAGAAACAGGGTGACTTTTTCGACCTCTACAGAATTATGAAAAAGTTGTGTAGATAATTATGAACCTATTAAACGTTAAAAAATTACTTATGGTTTTCAGCAACTTTTTGAGGGTTTTGGATAGTATAAGAAAAAAAAATCTACTCTTAACACACAGTGAATGTATTATTGAATAAGTAACATTCCATTTTTAAAACCACTATAAGTTTACACTTTTACACAGACCCACGTTTTAAATGTGTTTTTTTTTTTTTTTTATAAATGATTATCACTCTACAGACTTTATGTCCGTGCCTTTTGAAGAGTGGTAATTTTTATGAGATAGTTTTTAATTCTTTTATCTACTTTCTACTCGGTAAGGAAGTTTAGTTTATATATATTATCTTTTATATATATTTATTTTGTCTTTAGTTTATATATTCTTTCTTTTATATATATATTGTTCTTTTTCTCTTTTTTTTTTCACTGCTGGGGGAAAATCCACATGGACACCTGGGAAGAGGACCCAGGTAGTGTCGGGCGTTAACCGACTAAAAACCCCCAGCCGTGTATCTCATTATACAAGAAATGTCTTTTTTTTTTCTTTTTTTTTTTCCTTTTTTTTTATTAATGGTTTTCAGAGTCACACTTACATTAGTAATGGCAACAAACTTAAGAAGGACAGGGCCAATGCCAGCTTTCTTCGGAGAACTTAGTAGACACCTGGCAATGACTCGGCCCCTCAGTCGTTATAGGTCATGTTTTGCCTGATGTTAGTGTGTGACTCTGTTCTTAAAGATAACTTATTTTAATTGTTAGTTTTTATAATAATTATATAATAATTTTAAATGTGTTAGATTTGTATGTAACGGTCAATTCTGAGTTTTGACTGCTATTTAATTTTTGTTTTTGTATTGTAATTGTAACCTCAGTGTCCGCAAGTTGTACTCACGTCAATACCTCATCCTAAACATTCACTTGAACGAAATAAATTTCCTAAATAATCTAAGATACCGTCAAATAGCCTTAAGCTTGAGGCAAATGCCTTAAATATTTGATCGCAGCCTGAATAATGTAAAAAGTCTTTATTCTTGGAATTCCTTTATCAATACGTAATGTCGTTTCCATTTTCTACGTCAAATTAAAGGAGTTTGAAAAGCGTTATAATGGATACCTTGGATGTTCCGGTAAATTTCACGTATTTAGCTTTACAATTATGTAATTAACTAATTATTACAAACAACCGTTTTGTTAAATGAAACATATTTTATAATTTAATCATTGTAGGTACTTGGTTTAGCAATAAAAGAGTTTTTTTCTGATCGATACACTCCTTACAATCTCCAATCAGTCCATTCAGTAAACAATAACACCATTCTTATTTGCTGCGGCTAAAATAGTTATACGTTTTTCGGCAATTTATTTCACCAAAACACACTTAGGGCAAAACCGTCTAAACTAAATCGGCAAATGACCGGTATATTATCACGACGATGGCTCATGGCAGTATCAACACAAGTGATGTCATGTGAAAGGTCACGAGACATAGAGTAGACCACTGGTACAGAGACCACAGAGGCAAACAACCAGACGTGGACGTGATTTGATAAATAATTTTGTACTAAAAACAAATGAATGTTGATTTATGTTATACTACGATGGAAAATTTAGTTGGGCACTGGATGGGAACCACCATAATTCTACAAGTTAGCTCAATATAATGAGACATTTCTTTATTTTTAGAACGCATAACAACTGCAGTTACTGCTGTAGATTTATAAGGCTTTTTCTGGCATCTCATACAAAATCGTATGATAAAGTGGCAAGAGATGCGGGTTCGAATCCCGGCGCTGACATGTACCAATGAGTTCTTTTAACTTAAGTAGATCTTGCGAGTGTATACCCACTATACTTGTTCATTGCTCTACAGCACACATTCAACAAAAGGGGTGATACACGCATTAAGCACTATTGTAGGACGAAAGGGCGGCCGCACAGTTAATTTGATAGAAAAACAGACAATTCCAGACGCATTAGGTCGACCGCAGACACTCCCTCGTCGCTTTGACGTCTGTCCCACACTAGGGATGGGATGAGCTATCGCTAGTGATGTAATTTTGGTCTACTAGAGATGTACGTAAAGATGAGATTTATTATCATAATACCCTTTTAGAAAATGTGGATCAGTTGTTGTTCTTTTTACCTCAAAACCTCTACATACATGGTGGGATGGCGTCATAAGTAACGGGAGGTACCTGTAACAAAAATATATTCTAATATTAATAAAATAATTAGAAATTTACTATAGTTAATTATATACAGACATAATAAATTCAATTACATTTCTTTACACCAGATTTAAATTCTTAAAAACCTCCAAGTTTTTAACAAAATTTGAACTTGACCGTTTTTATATTAAAACGAAAATTTCGGGAACCGAAGCGAATTGTTTTAACAGCATTAACGATTAACATATTTGCGTTGTGAAAATACAAGCCCAATTGAAAGGCAGCAAAGTTTATTTTTCAACGGCTACTTTTTCCCCAGAACCCATAATGGGCCGGCTCGTGTGAGTCGTTTCGTGGTTATTTTGTTTTTTATTTTTATTTTCACTGAAACAAATTTTACTTGAATAAAATGAAAAGACATCGGTTGATAAATATTATCGTTTAAATGCGGTGCTGTTGTTTTGAGAATGCGATCAACAGGGAAAAATAATCCACCATTTATAGTAAAATGCTATTTTTAACCGACTTCGAAAAAAGGAGGAGGTTCTCAATTCGTCTGTATGTATGTTTTTTTATGTATGTTCACCGATTACTCCGCCATTTATGGACCGATTTTGAAAATTGTTTTTTTTTGTTGTATTGGGTTGAGCTCAGGGGTGGTCCCATTTTTTTTTCAGAATTTTATTCCACCCCCAAGGGTAAAAACAGGGTATGAATTTCCATTTTCGGCACCTATTAACCGATTCTAATGAAATTTAGAACATAAATATACTTCGTATATCAAAAAAATATGATGGTGACCTTAAGGTGATCTGATGATGGAAACGGAAGGCAGTCAAGGGAACTCCTCAACGGTATATAGCAACTACCTCGTGTTTAGGCTTGAATGATTCGTATTGACTAGTAGGACTTATTGGTATCATTTGCATCTTACTTTTGATTGAAAATAAACCAAAAAGAATAAAATAAAATAATAATTAAAAAAAAATTAAAAACCGGCTTCAAAAAACCACTAAGAAGAATTTTTTTGAAGTTCGGTTTTTTTTTTTTAAATATGATTTAGGTATTATTACATAATTGGAAGGACCACACGTTGAATTTCACCGATATAATTATTCATAGTGAACTTTCACTCAGAGTCAGTATGTTTTCCTGTTCAAGGTACCGTAGTACAAGTAAACGATATTGATTTAATAACGTCGTTTATACAATTTAGCGAGCAAAGCCAATAATACTTAAATACTTTAATATAGACTACTCTATTATAGACAAAATAAGTAGCAACATAATAGGAAAATGACTTAGCTGTAACTTGCAATTAGGTTAAATCGATAAAAGTTCTGTATTTCTAGACGCCACGTCGTCTACAGTCAAGCATAAAACATACGAGGGTCGGGAGCAAATCGACATAATTTCAAAATGTTAATACCCATGTCAAAATAAGTTAATATTATAATCTTTAACTCTTATAACAATAATTAATTTCATTAATTAATATGTTACTTTCAGTTACCATTTCCTTTCTGAATTTTTAAATTCTGTTAATTTGTGATTGTTTTTATATTTTGTTATATGTGCCTTATAAGTGCTGAGCATATCTGTAATTGGTACATGTTACAGAAAAGTACCCATCTAACCTATTTTGTAAGTGTATAACATGTACTGTTGATGTGCCATATTAAATAAATAAATTAAAAAAATAAGTAGGTATGTATTTTTTATCTTGAAAACTTTAACTCGTTGATTTATTTTTCTTCACAGTGTGGCTTTGCAATTGTAATCTGCGCTGTAAAACCATCAAAGCTCACCACAGACCATAGACAATGGCAACGGTCCTGTAATTTCTGCCGATGAATACCGCTGTTTATAATTTTAATTTACTTCGAACCAAATTCTTCAAAAATATGTGAATAGCAAGTCATTTGGATATAAACATGAAGAAGTGTTAAGTTTTTAATGTGTATTGGGCATTTTTAAAACAAAAATGTCTTTAAATATTAATGGAAACTTTATTGGAAAAATTACTTATGTATTTAACTTTAATATCTAACTCTAATCTGCTCTGTATGTTTCCTTAACAATAATAAAATAAAAATAAAAAATAAATAAATTACATAATTTGCCTACCAAATAGTGTGATTAATTATTACATTTACATAGCAGGCTTGCGGCTCTGACAGTTAAATTTTATTTGTAGTTAAGGGAGACAGTTTATCAACTTGAGACCACGAAGAGGCAAACGTAGAATAAAAATACATCTAAAAAGCATCCATAAAACTTAACTCCAGAAAAGGGTTCTTTAATTTAAACTCTCGAGGTGACTCAATAAAAATGCCAGCTGCATTTGATAGCATTATAAAATAATAAATGGGCTGTTTAACTTCGGATATTATAGTTTTATTTTCTAAATATTATAGTTTTATGTCGAGTCGGTCAACACCCACACACGTGCTGCGGTCACTGCAATGACCTTCAGACAGAAAGCCACGTATTGAACTTACTTATACTGTTTAATACTATATCGTATATACAGGGTGCTACACGTTGGTATTAGTTTATACTTTAAAATAAGTACGTGTGTTTATTTTTATCAGTTACAGTAGGGAGAAGGCTGTAATGCTACTAAATTTTTAAAACATTTACCAGGTCAACAAACATGAGGAACGCCCTCTTATCTACAATTTTAAACCACCCTGTATAATACCCACCCTAAGTTTTTAAAGTGGTGATAGTAGACGTGAGCATATGCAATTCTTTAAAAAAACTTACCCATTTTTATACCCCATATGTCCGTTACCGTATATTACATTATACCATGCAAAATGCTATTTCTCAGTAACATATTATTACTTAGGTGGGTAGTTGTACCCCGGCCTAGTAATCTATGTATGCCGTGCTCAGAGGTTAGGTCTTAGGTCATAGTATATTTCTATACCTAGATTACCTAGTATCGCTTGATGGGCTAGTCGAGTCTAAAACTGTACTATCGATTAATCTGTAAGCATAAAGGTCACTTCGATTGAAATGTGTTTTAAATTAGATTTCAGGGTATTTTAAGTAGACTCTGTTATAATTATAATTACAAATAATTGTTCTGATTCTGACGAATTTATAATATTTTTTAATAAAATATGCAAGGTTGCAGGGAAGCAGTGGATCAGAGCGGCACAGGACCGGAAGAATTGGCGTACAAATAAGGAGGCCTATACCCAACAGTGGGCGATAGAAGGCTGATGATGATGATGATGATGAAAATATATAGGCTGTTACAAAAGTAGTGTAGTAGGGCGGAAGGGGGTGACTCAGCTCGCCATTCTAAACATATTATGTTCCACGTCTTTTATTGATAACAATAGATACTAACCTAGACAAATTAGAAAAGTTAATTGTTCAGCTCAGTGAACATTTTAGTTTGGTAAAAGTTTGCTGACTTATCAGAAACTTCTGAAAAGTTATTAAACATATTTTTTTCCAAGAAGCTTTAAAATTAATCTTAAATTACTTACATATTATTCAATCTAAAATTTGCGACTCATATTATGTAGTCCATGGGTCCCCAGGCATAGGTCCCCAAATGTCTACTGATTATCGCATAATTTAATTAAACCTTCACACTACACAGCCTTCGTAGGGCGAATGTAGACCAGCCAAGATGTGACCTGCCCTTACCTTCAGAAAGGGATAAGATCGGCCCTCAGTGAACCTTTTGACTCAAGCACTCTCATGTAAAAGCCCCCTAACCTACCGGCCAGTCTGTCATGATACCAAATAGCCTGGGTGAGAAAGGGATGGCAATATGTGTCGAAGTTCATCTTATAATGACGACATTGATTATTTTCTGCTTTGGCACAAGTATTTTAAGAGCTATTGTACTGGATGAATAGGACAATACGTACCTTCAATGTTTCAATTTAAAAATATAATTTAGCTTTTTTACAAAAGTTTTGTATTTTTTCGGTCACCTGCGTATACCTAAAATAGTAATCAGTTAATCCTTACTAAACGTATGCCTTTTCCAATGTGCGGAACACAAAATCTCTCGTCACGGTATCTGGCTGTCTATTCTCCTCCTTAAATACAGTCCCAAAACTCCCAAACACAGTTCCAAGCGCGTTGCATTAAACATACTGACTGGATGTCAACTTTTGGAAACTTTACATTTCGTCAAGCCCTCCAGCATCGTATCATCACATTTATCCCCGGCAAGTCGTGAAGAAAAGGTACAACCACCCTTTTTAACCCACTGAAATACCAAAAAGTACACTCCCGGGCAATGAAAAAGTTCCATTCAGAAAATCAACAAATTACTCCATTACAGAAAAAACTAACTAAATGACGCCTTCTACAATATTTAAGTTAATGTAATGGTGCATCAGAATATTAGCAACTAAAATCGTAAACATTTTGTTCAAATATCCGATTAAATGTAAACAGAAATTTAGGCTATTCCGTGTCTGCATTTTGTAAGTGGAACTGTTTCTTTGCCCGTGAGTGTATATTTAGGGCGTCTTGCACAACAAAGTTAAATAAAATTAAATCTATGACAAACTATTTAATTTTATTTAACTTTGTTGTGCAAAACGCCCTTAATCGCACTTTCCCTTGAATTGGTCTTTGATAATATAATTTTGGGCGATTTTATTACTCGACCAGGATAAAAGCCGGTACTCCGCTATCTAGATACATAAATCTAACCTATTAAGCTACTACAATCTTCGTAAAAGAGGGAACGACCGCTATGGACATTAAAGCGGTCTTAGGCATAAAAACAATTACCTCATTTTTCTTTTAGCTAATTCATTTCTTCATTAGTAAGGCCCCGATCGTATTAAGTAACTGCTTTACTTCACTTAAGTAAGTAATTTCTTTTTTATTCCTCTAACTTATTTATAATATTATATATGCAAAGGAATCTTGATTTTTATTGCCGTTTTTTTTTAAGTTTTAAGATGCCTAATCTACCTAATCTACCTAGGTACTTTCTACTTTAAAAATACCTGTTATATAAAAATTATTAGTAGGTAGGTAAGTAGCCATTCGTTACTAAAAATGGTTAATTCGTTACTGAAATCAGAATTTCAAAATTCGCGAAAAAAATTATTTATTTTTCATAGAAACTTGACGTTTTACGTCAAGTTTCACGTCACGTGACTTTTTACTACGGAAAATGATTTTTTTTTTCGCGAATTTCCAAATTCTGATTTCAGTTTCGGGCTTAGATATACCATGCTGCACATGTAGGTTTTGGCTTAGTATAGACTTAGCAATTTTGCAACACCCTGTATATATTATGGTTCATTGCCTTTACAGAGTAAACCAAAAACATTAACCCCCTTATTCATAGAGAAGTTACAGAACGTTTTAACTAATAAACTTTTTTGTCCCTCAGTTCATTAGTTAAAACGTATTGGAACTTTTCTATGAATAAGGGGGTAAGTACCTAAATTCCACACAAATACACTTGCCTCACTCGAACCTCACCGATAGACACGTCACGAGGCAGACAAAGCCCGAAAAATAATCAGAGGGCCATCTTAGTTAAAGTTTGTCTTCAAAGTCAGGGGTAACGGCGTCTGGGTAACGGCTGACGGACACGCCACGTCGATACCGACGGCATTGGGCCCGATTTTTCGGGTCACTCTAGCGTATGTGTAGTAGTTTGTAAAAAATTACGTTCATCAGAAAAAGAAATATTTATATACGATGAATAAAAACATTTGACTTTGCCTTTATGAAAGACCGAAATTTCAGATCATTGCTGCACACAGATTCAGGGGGTTAGCGCAGCTCTGAAGCCTCGGAAAAACAACACTGCAGCGGTTAGCACGACTCGGAAGACTTACTTCAGGACACGAAAGAAGAAGAAGAAGTACGACTCTAACTCGTTGTATAAATGTGCCGATTGCTTGTCAATTTTTGTTGGTTCGTTCATCAATTAAAAAAGTGACCTCCAGTCTTTTCATAAATTAGAAGGGGTTAAATGTATTAAACGTACAGATGTCATGGCATGATTGTTCGTTGTTTTTTTGTCAAGCTAGACTGAACTTCAGGCTGAAATGCTGAAAAATCACTCGGCCATTATCGGTGAGTCGCACAGATACTTGGATTGGGTTTAAGTGTGATTGCGTTGGGTCCACTGTGGTTTTTCTGTGGATATAGCTTGTTGAGCTGAGTGTTTTTATATGTGACTTTTAACACGAGGTTCGGTAAGCCTTATACCGTGCTTATACTTTTACCAGTTTACCGTTGTTAGCCGTTACCATTTTATTATAAACCTATAAAAAACACAGTTTTGATTTAGATATACTTTATAATTTAATTATTCTTCATAATATGCAAATGACTGCTATGGTAGGTTTCTTACTATTTTCATAAATGTTTCATCGATTGTACCGACACTCAATACACTTGCTTCAAAATGCATCAAATCAAATTCATTCATTTATTTTTTCACCAAATTTATGAAAAACAAACGCAGAGGCACTCAATCGGGCTCCACCATAAAACCTTAAACCACTCCAATCAAGTCGCAGTCACAACAACTAAAGGACAAAAGGCAAAAAACGAGGACGGTTGACAACGGTCCACCTTCGTTCACAGTTGACCTCCGAAGGCTCCACGTAATGATAAATGGGGAATCGGTCTTAGACTAAGAGGCTTGTGATTAGGGCTTGATGGAGACATCACCGTCAGTTGTAGTTGATAGATAGTTGGATAAAGGTTGAAGGTCAATTCAGTTGGTTTGATTTTCAATGTGTGTTGAAAGATGAAACGGCTGGCTGCCCAGTCTACTCCCGCTAGGGCCACTTGCATAAACGTATTAAATCTAGATTTTGTGTCAAATCTCGATTAAAGAATCGTCAATCGATATAAATTTAAGGCTTAAATCAAGATTTAACAGTATATTTAGATTAAGGGCCACTTGCAGAAACATATTAAATCTAGATTTAGTGTTCAATCTCGATTAAGTGACAAATTTTATATGGACTGACGTTTCTAAAATCGAGATTTGACACTAAATCTAGATTTAAATTTTTGTGCAAGTGGCCCCTAAAGACAGTCGCAAACAAATCGCAAACTGTCAATTTTCATTTAGACTTAGTGCCAATTTCACCATTCTCGGTTATCTTACCGACAGGGATTGATTTATAAATTACACGTCATCTCCATATAAAATTCATGACAGATGTGTCAAAAGTTAACCACTACTCCCTGGTTATGCTCTAACCGAGAATGGAGAAATTGGCATTTAGCCCCAGTCTCACCATACTCGGTTAGATCATAACAAGGGATTAGTTGTTGACTTTTGACACATCTGTCAATTATTTGATATGGAGATGAAATGTAGGTAATTGTTGACATTACTATGTAACAGGGCTAATAATGATGTATTTTATTTTATTCATGTTTATTATCAAAAAATACATGCTGAGTATAACAATTAAATGTCTGCCAAACTGTGAAAACAGTTTGTTGGCAGGTTACTTTCATTTGTAATTAAGTTATAAGCACAATACACATAATGACAATTATATTTATGTAACACGGTACAACACAATTATAACATAACAGACTATGGTGAAACTAGGCACAAACATACGCGACGTTTTCGAGAGTACGTTAATTTTTTTTTGCTTTAAAATGGCCTGAGTGATTCACATACTTCTTCAGTTGGATCAACGATAAAATTTCTCTCATACATATAATAAAATTAAGTGTTAACTAAGAATAATAAAGATGGAGGACAAGTAAACAAACTAACTTTTACCGGGAACTCCTAAGAGATACCAACTTTTGCTGATAAAATTATTACGGCCTACTGATTTATTTTGTTAGAATAATATTACTTAGCAAAGTAAAGTATGTATCGTTCGGATAGGTAGGAATAGCTGAGTGATTATGTATGTTTATAATTATATATTAACGTAAGAGCCTACATTATAAATCCAGCAACTTTTAATTGGTCAATTTTTACACGCGATCATTTACAGGATTCAAATAATGTTTTTTTTTTACAAAAGTCAAAATGGTCGTAAATGACACGGTATTTAATACTTAGACATTTCCTTTTCGTCTGTAGGCGTTCGTTTTTTATGAACGGTGGACATATTTTAATGGTAATTTATAGTCTTAATACTTAGCTTGATCTCTGTGACAGATGGGACATTATGCTTATTATACAGAATTATTATATCTCTTTTGCTGTCTGTACATAATGGCTAACACATGACCCTGAGGCGCGGCCTGAGGCCTATTTTCTCTAAGTATACGGGAATTGACAGAGCAGTAGTAAGCAGGTAGACAGTGTACCCCGTTAGATTAGAAACGATTACATTTATTTATTGATAACTATTCATTACATTAACGTGATTCTGTGTGAGTGTTTCTGAGGAAATATGGAAGTATTTTAAGATGTGTTATGGATGGGCGAGAAAAACAAAATTAAAACTTTACCACATACCTTTCTGAATAAAATATTTTATAAAAGAACGAGATGACTCATTTTAGACCCAGTACTTTTGTTCTAACACTTTTATTAATTCGATTCTTCATAGAAAATGTTTTGCTTGCGTGCCTTTACATGAAGTTTTTTTTTCATAATTTATAGTAAACCATATTTGCAACATCCTTTAATCTAAAAATATAGTAAATACCTCAACCTCAATACGTAGGACAGGGGAAAATAATACTATGTCATAAGCTTTATATTTAATCGCACGAATAATAATAGAAATATCGAACCAAAAATCTCGTGCACGTTTTTTTACTACTTCTATGCCTCAAATTGTAAAGGTGTGTTTACATAAAAAAATGTACTTGTGTGCTTGTGAGCCATCTCTGACTATCCCTTCGGGGATTACAGTCGTGAGTGCATATATATATATATATACCCCATGAGGGTGAATTTAAAGAGTATCATAGCAGAAAACCGTAAGGTATACTTTATAATTAATAGCGAAATGTGACATTTGGCGCCGAACGGAAATGAGCCGGCTCGTGTGGGCGCGCCCTTATGCCCCAAATACTTGTGATCGCGTGTTTATGCCTAAAAGCGTTAACCGCGCTTTAACAACAGTTAAAACTTCGAATTAAAACCTTTGTTGGCTGGTTCTTTAGCTTTTTCATCGTATTATGTGTCGTCGTGACTTTAATTGAAGGACATACTTAGTTTTTGTTGGATGCAGATGTTAGTTTCGTTTTTTTAAACATTTTCGGTGCAGTTTACAATAGTTTTGTAGAATACAGCACCGATATTTAACTGTTCCAAATTAGTTAAACAACGAGTAAATTTTATTCATTTTTATAACTATGAAAATGACGACCGAATGGCGTAGTGGTTAGTGACCCTGACTACTGAGCCGATGGTCCCGGGTTCGATTCCCGGCTGGGGCAGATATTTGTTTAAACACAGATATTTGTTCTCGGGTCTTGGATGTGCCCGTAAGATGGCAATATGCCCGCCCCCTATTACATGGGACTAACATATCACTCTGGCGAAAAGTGGGTGCAGCAATGCACCTCTGCCTACCCCGCAAGGGAGTACATTAGTACAAGGCGTGAGTGCGTGTGTGTGTGTTGTTGTTGTGTAACTATGAAAATATAGAAAAAATAGGTACTTTAATTTAAACTAATTTAAAGTCAGTAAAAAAGTCACTTATGAAAGAAACCTTTACGCTTTGCTCCTTAAATTTATCGCTTTTCAAGTTCATGGTAATAATAACGTTATTTTTACGAACGATAGCATAATTCACACTTTTTACGAGCCGACTTGAGATTATTTCATGAAGATTACAGATTTCCAGTGACTCGAAGTTCGGTCTACATTATTACGTCTAGACAGTCGGCAGTTGATGAAGTAAATATTATTATAAGAATGACTTATGAACGTTGCTCGAATAAGATATTTGGTATTCGAACGCAGTCGTTTTAAATAACTTCTAGTTTCAACTCTCAACGGCCAGTGATATTGCAGAGATATGCTCGATATTTGAAAACAGTATTTCGTTTATTGAACTCTATACTAAAGGTCGAACAACTGACTTTCTGTACTTATAATTATTATACATTTTGGCTACGGAAAAATTGGGACAGGAAACATAATATTATGTATATCCTATATAGGCACTTAATTATACTAATTTGGTACACAATTTTATGCCCATCTACAGTGAGTGATAAAAACTTTTTCCACTGCAACCACTAGAAACCGCCTACAGCTGTGACCTTATTCAAATTTCGAAGGTCGAACGAAACTAACAAAAACCGTTATTCATCAAGTGAAACTCATCAGTGACGGCGACGCCGGCTCCCCTGGCGGCCGAAATTGGAACTTTTAATTTGTTTCTACTCGCGACACGAATCAATTAAGGTGATAAGTTTTAACACGTTTCCTTTCTGAATCAGGGACACATAATATATATCAGATTGAAGTTAAGTAGTTTAGTACCGAAATGTAGATATCGTTCGACATGGGTTAATATATTATGAAACTATTTTAGTGGTTCTGGTTTAGTACTTCGAAAAGTAGGTGTACACATACTCTATACAAGTATCTAATACATAAATTTTATTGTAACAACTATACTGACTAGTACGTTAAAAACCAAACTTCACAAACTGGCAAAGGTTTCTGAATGTACCAATATTATATATACTTTGTTATGGTAAATAAGTATAGGTTCAAATTTTATGGAGTCTACCGTACCATCTTTTTTGAAACTACCCATTGCCATTATTTGTATGAAAAATTGTGGTAAATACCTTCCTATAGAAATAAAATTAAAGTCACATTAGCTTTAATTCTTTGCATTCAGGTACATATAGTGCTCGCTAGTGATAGGTACTTGGTAGCGCTGAATGAGGAAGGCCGAGGACAGAGTTTTATGGAGATTCTTGTTAGAAGACTGCGTCCAGTGGACGGTTACTGAGTGATTATGACCATGATATAACCTCAGCTATGTCTGAAATTCTTGAAACAAATTTCCCTGAATCTACTTCATCATCATCATCACAACCCATCTCATCCCCATTTCTATGGCACGGGTCTCCTTCCAATGAAGGAAGGGTTTTAGGTCTAGTCCACCACGCTGGCCTAGTGCGAGTTGGTGAACCCCAAAAATGGTAATCTGTCCTTGTAAGTACTTCACATAAAAAACTATCTCTCACCTGCAATGAGTCCTGGCCCGACGACCTTCGTGCTGACAGGATGCGTGACCGGGGCGGCCGGCGTGGTCGCCGTGTTGGGGGGATACACCGGGTCGCAGCATTCTCTCTCCGGGAACTCACTGGCCCCCACACACGCCACCAGCGACAACAGAATCAGCCCCCACGCATGCATCACGGCTGCAGACGAAACGCCTCGAACCGTTTCCGTCTCTTTCCCTCCCATCGTCCTTTCCGTTTCGACATCGCCGCTGTCCTTGTTGTACATCGACACTATTATCACATTACACCTTTTTGCGAGAAATTTCGAACGCTTTTTTCTTTTTTTAGGTTTGAATTTAGAACACTTACGCGGAGATAATTGATATGCACTTTTTTTGTTGAGATGGACGTTTTTTTTGTTGTTAAATCTGATGTTGTGTCTTTTTTTTATTTGTAAAACCTGAAAATCACACTTTGCTGATTTAATAATACTAAAATAAACGTAACTGAAGCTAAGCATTGAAAAAATATAAATGAAACTCATTCGTCTTTTTCACCGCATCACCAAACATAAAATCAAAACCGTATTACCTATGTGGCATATACTCTTAATATTATCTTTCATCACTATCAAAATAACTTCCAAATCACTATATATCACAGGTGAAACATACACTCACGAAACATACCAAAGAATATCGAGAAAAAGAGAAGAGAATTCAGTTCAAAAATTTATATTCTAGTGTGACAACCCAAGTACTATAAACTTTATTATCCTTAATTCACACAACTATAACAACGATGATAAGCAAACGGGGTGGGGTAAAATTGAGTTCCGTCAATTTTAATATTTTGATAAAATTACATTTAATAACACCGTCATCGCAATAATAAAAAAAATGTGATAATTGTAGGTGCCTAATAAAACGTACAAAGACATGCAATTTGGGCTATTCGATTTATTCAATCCTGATCCTTTTTTACTGTAAATACTGTAATGACAACTTGATGTAATGTATGTGATTATTCTTTCATTTCTTATTAAGAAAATATATTCAAAATGTATTCTCTCATAATTCAGTATTCCTAAGACCCAACTCTCCGCGAACATTCTAAGGTTAAAAGAAGAACATAAAATAAATTGAATGCCTAATACGCTATTAAACTTTTGTTCTGAATTCTGACTCTTAGCAAATATAACGTTCTCTTAAACTTTACCTATTTATAAGAAAATTTCATTAAAATGCTGAGCAATTATACTTTTTGTTGCGTTTTTGTTTATTTATTTTTCTCTATTGTGCTCAGCATTTTCTCTTTTTAATTGTTACTTTGTTTGTTTTGTCATTTCATTTATAATTCCTTGTACTTGTTTAAATGAGATAATTTTTTATCTACAATTGAGTAAGTACTTATGTATGTATTTAAAGTCATCAAAACAGATTTGAAATCACACCAGCAACGGCCACTAATGAAACATTAATACCGAAACAGCGGCACTTAAGCCGGAAAAAAGCTAAAGTAACAATCGATAAAATAAAGGGCCAGCTAAAATTGTTTCGCGGGAGGCCTCCCACGGGCAGGACATAAATATTATATGACGTAACTTCCGGTGGAAGTCAAATTCTCTCGCTATACTGCTACGGTAATAATGAAATTACACGACCTTGTTCCTTGCACCACTTTAGGTTAGGTCATTTCTGGACGCAGCTTTCTAATTTTGCACCGTTTTATTTTACAAAAAAAATGCTAGAAATAGTAACATCGTTAACGATATTAGGTGCACGCAAATATCGTTAGTCAAAACCGACGTCAATATGTATTCCTCGGTGTAGGTATTTGTGTTTTTTACTGTCGTCAGAGCCATATAAAAGGTCAGATGCTTGCTTCAATAACTCAGGATCATTTTTTTCATATTTGCCGCGTAGCGTGGGACACCCACCAGTCTGCCGGACCAACGACTTTATACACGCCACTGGTAGTGGCTGAATGAGGAAGGTCGAGGACAGAATATTGTTAGAAATGCCTAACAATTTACATGATCACAGAAGTTCACGATTAGATTTAAACAAATGAAAAATCCGGTCTTCTTAATCCAACAAATTAATGATTTATTAAGTACCTAACTACTGTTTGACAGCCGGATATTCAGCCTATTTAACAATCCTAAGCAAAGATTTACAAAGGCTCTTAGAAAAACACGCTTGAAAAAAAGAAAACGACTCTTGAATTCTATTATTCATGAAAAATATAAAATCATCAACCAGAGACAGATCTGGCAATCTCTTCCCTGTGGACTTAAAATAACTTGGGATTTCGAACTTTATACCTTTGACCTAAGGGGCACATTGGTTTATAGAAAAAAGACTATTTACACCTGTGACCGTACAAGCAATGTTATACCTGCGTTGGAAGCTCTTAGTATGTGACTTTTTTCTCCCGAATTATTTATACATTTCACTACATTTCTGAAATATAAATTACACATTATGAGTTATGTGTGAGTGTGAGGCAAAGAGTGATATTATGTCGTGTGATAGAAGTAGCTATCCCTACTCTTTACAATGTCACCAGAATTGGGCCCCAAAAGAAAAATAGCTATTTCTTTAAAAGTTCATACCTAACTTATATCATTTCGAATTTTAAAGTTTTGGATATTACGTAGAAAAAATATAAATTACGTTAGCGGTATTTATTTAAGATGGAAATTGTAGAGATTCTTATTACCTACTTACAGTCACATAGTTTAGACTAAACGCAAGTAAAAAAATAGATGTCTCTATTTAATTGTGTCTTATATTATGTGTATACATACATATTTATGTAGTTATTAACCTAGTTTAAAAGACAGAGTACCAGATCTAATGAAGGCGAGTGTAATAGAAGTTAAATGGATATAAGATCTGTATAATGTCACATGTTTTTTTAATAAATATATTTTTTTTATTTATTTTTTATTATTATACTGTGATTAGTTATAAAAAAATCATCTTTTGACCAGATTTGGTTGAAAATCGACAGCACGACCTCTTAGATAATTAATTAGGTTCCATTTCAGTTTTTGTTAAGTACTTTATAGATGGACTGTAAATACACTGACGGGCAATGAAAAGGTTCCACTGAGAAAAGCACCGAATTTCTCGTAAACTGAAAAAGCTAGGTTAAGGACGCCTTCTGCAACATTGGAGTACATTTAACAGAGCATTAGGATATTGCCAACTAAAAACGGTAATATTTTGTTCAAAATTTAAATTAAATGTTTGAAAAAATTGGGGTTGTTTGGTGTCGGTATTTTGTCAGTGGAACTTTTTCATTGCCCGTGAGTGTATAATATTTATTGATATTAAAAAAGTTAAAGAATCCGTGCACGCATAGAGTAAAACATAAAAACGAGATTATTTTTCTTTAGTTGAAATGTACAGGACAGAACTACGCCCTATTTTTACGATCGGATTGGTAGGATTACGTCCGTGACGTCAGCAATAAAATGTGAGATATTTTATTGGACTCACCAGGGACAGTATTCTATAAGTCCAGTAATGTGCTATTGCGCCCAAAGGTAAGTGAAAGCTACTTATATGCAATTCTCGCCACCAACACGTTTATTTGTGGAATCAGTAAGTTATACACGCATTTGACGACCGAATGGCGTAGTGGTTAGTGACCCTGACTACTGAGCCGATGGTCCCGGGTTCGATTCCCGGCTGGGGCAGATATTTGTTTAAACACAGATATTTGTTCTCAGGTCTTGGATGTGCCCGTAAAATGGCAATAGGCCCGCCCCCTATTACATTGGGACTAACATAACACTCTGGCGAAAAGTGGGTGCAGCAATGCACCTCTGCCTACCCCGCAAGGGAGTACATTAGTACAAGGCGTGAGTGCGTGCATGGGCAATGTAAAAGTTCCACTCCCAAAATGCCGACACCAAACGACCCCAATGTTTTCAAAATTTTAACAAAATATTACCGTTTTTAGTTGGTAATATCTGATATTCGGTTAAATGTACTTCAAAGTTGCAGAAGGCATCATTAAGCTTAACTTTTCAGTTTAGGAGTAAGTAATTTGGTGCTTTTCTCAACGGAACCCTTTCATTGCCCGTGAGTGTATATTACTATACACTTTGTAAAAACCGTAAACCTTAATATGTGGCAAATTTTATAAGAATGGGTGTACAGATAAGTCCTTTGGGAATCATCTATCATCCTCCATTACAATTATTTTCAGTTTTGTAAGTTCTGAACCCACATTTCTTTCTTATTCTTATTTATTACACAAGAAATATTAATAGTATACTTAAAATATATCTATAAATCTAAAAGAGACGTGCTTCATAAGTTTGATTGAAATAATTTATAATTAAAAAAAATCTATTATTAGTATTAATATAATTTTTGCCAAATATTATGAAATCGTTACGGGGTTCATCAAATAAAATTAATGTGGTTAGTCAATTTAGTGATTCAGATTAAAATCCATTCGTAATATAATATTCGTTTTTTGTCACAATTTATACACATATAATGTGGCAAGTTACTTGGCGACCCTCCTTGCGGGGTGAAAGAAGTGGCGGGGGCGAGGTAGCACGACATGCTACACACGTAGAAAAGTGTGCCCGGATTAATCTCGCGATAGCTTGTAACTATTTCTGACGTAAGTAAAATTTTATTCTATGAGTGTTCCCGTAAATGTCATATTTAGCTTAAAATTTATAGTTTGACAGCATTAAAATTTGGATGTTTACCTTCAGAATATCTACCAATTTGAATTCATTTATGTAAAAGTGTTTTATTTTATAAATCAATTTCCATGTCACTTTCATGTTCACTCTCTGTTTGAACTTGTTCATCGTCGTCGTCATCCTCATCTTCATCATCGTTTTAATTAACTTCAATTATAAATCTAAGACAAAAACCAAAAAACATTGTATCTACTTTGAAGTATAAAGTACTAGAGTACGCCAGTCATATTAGTTCAGTGTACACCTATAATATTTTATGTTTAATTTACATTAAATTATAAATAAACAATAACATACCTGTCCAATACATCGTCAAATACTCTATCAGATTTATAATAATCGTCTTAATTTTTTATGACATGGTCGTCACAATTTCTCCACTTTTCAGGCGAATAATTAGAGAAAAGCAACTCTAAGTCTTTTATCTCTTTATCTAAGTTAGAGTCAATCGACGTTCTTGCGAGCTCGCCTTTCACGTACCGCCACACAAGTTCAATAGGATTTAATTCCGGGTGGTATCGGGGTAGGCGAAGCACGATATGACAATTTTTTTTCAAAATTTCACCAATTTTGTAATTTTTCTCTGTGTTTTGCTCATTAATTACTTTCTTAAAATCACATAAATTTTGGTTGCTTTCCTAGTTACAAGAACTGACAACTGACGCACTGTCATATGGACTCTTCGTCTTTGTTGTTTACTTTTTCGTATCTGACTGCGCAGTACCAACCTTTAGCCGCGTAGCATGACTGATCCGGTACGCTGTTCTACAAGAAGGCTATATTGAGACATTATACGATTTGTTGTTTTTAACGTTATTTTGTTGACGAATTATAGATGTGGCGGTCTCCTAGCCACTAAGTTCAGACGAAGATCAACAGATGGCGCTCGGAACTCAATACAGAGAAGATGTATGGACACGGAACAAATTACTATGAAAATCCTACATCGCGCATACGAAGTTTCTCACCTACTCTGCAATATATACGAATCCCCAACGCTAACCGTTGGGCAGCTGCCCGCCAGGCCACACCACCCGGCCTGGTCGGAGGATCCTCCCTTTGCATGGGGATGCTCCAACACCTCCAGCATCCCCATACTGGTGACCCCGTGAAGAACATCAGCGCAGCCTTCTGAAGACCCGCAGAGCAGCCTCCACGCCATCTTCCATCGACTTTCTCTCCTCACCTCAACAGCCGTGCAGCAGAACTCTCAGCAAGCAGCCCCTGGAGCCAACCAGCCAGCATCCGGTCTCAAAGGGCATCATGACCACCAGCATGCAGCGAACGCGCAGGCCTGGTCACACCCTCGACCCACACCAGCAACTTGGCACAGCACCACTGCACTTCGGCCGGTCAGCAAGCAGAGCCATCCTCTCTGATACGCAACATGGCTTTAGGAAGGGTCGAAGCACATCCACAGCGCTGGCACAGTTTGCGGATGATGTGAATGAAAGCCTTAACAGTGGTATGCAGGTCATAGCCTTATTTATTGACTTCAAAAAGGCATTCGATACCCTTGACCATGACCTGCTGCTACGTGCGATGGATGAGTGTGGAATTAGAGGGCCAGTTAACCAGTGGTTTCGAAGTTACCTGTCAAACAGAACTATTTCCACAGTCATCGATGGTACTAGGGGTTCGGAGGCTGAGGTCGAGCTGGGTGTACCAACTGGTTCCGTATACGGCCCAGTTGGATACGTCATGCACGTCAACAGTGTCAGCAATGTTGTAGAAAACTGTAAAACATATATGTACGCGGATGATACTTGCTTACTATATTCTTCAAAAAATTTGCAAACTGTCATAGACAAGATACAATCAGACTTTGAAAACATTACTAAATGGGCCCATGACAATGGCATAATAATAAACCTGAGCAAGACCAAATGTGTGCATATATATTCTCCATATAACAAAATAGCCAGAAAGATTGATAAATCGGATATAAACATTCTAGGTCATACTTATGAATGCTTGCATAACGGTAAACTCACCTGTAAATGCAATAAAATTGATTTTGTAGACAAGTATAAGTACCTAGGTGTATATATCGATAGCCACATGAGCTGGAAATCACATGTTAACGATGTTTGTAACAGGCTCCGAACAATATTGGGTAAATTTTATCACTTAAGTAAAATATTAAATAGAAGCACCTTATATAGTGTTTATTACGCTCTTGCTGACTCATTGCTGAACTATGGATTAAGTACATACGGCCGAACATTTAAAACCTATCTCGATCAAATTAAAGAACTACAAATTAGACTGTTAAAATACTTAGTAGACAAAAGAACTAAAAATAATTGTAATAATGAATATGAAAAACTCTTTCTTCTTTGTAAAATATTACCAGTACATAGCAAAGTAAATTACTGTATAGCTATTGAACAATATTATTGTAATGATTATAAAACACTTGTTGTACAAAATTATTTTTCCCGACAAAAAGGTAAACTTTATCAACCAAAACATAAGAACTACTATGGTCAAAGAATTCGAAAATACTTAGTGCCTAAAATATTTAACAGTATACCATTGTTAAAAGAAACCAAAAAGTTAAGTAAATTTGTCATAAAGCAAAAATTAAAAACTATTATGTTGGATTTGTTTAAGAAAGAACTGAATGATGTAGGTATATTATGAATTCGAACTGTTTAGATATAATGTAGTTATTAATATGTTGCATAGCTTAACTGAATTATATACTTAAGTAACTATATATTATATGTAGTGTCGCGAATTTATCACCATAAAATCGAGTCACTAACATGGGTAGATATAGCAGGTAATGTAGATATTTAATGTTTATGTTTAAGAGAGCTCTCTCCGCCAACAAACTATGTGTCTATAGTTTGGCGGATTTATATTGTGTAATGTAATATGTATGTATTTGAAAATAAATAAATAAATAATAATAATCTCCTGGTCGACGCAGCACTCTGCCACCATGCTCCACTGCAGGCTCATCCCGACTCACCGTGGACATCGCCACTGCAGCATCACCCCGACTCACTGGGGACTTCTCACCGCACTCACAGTCCCGACTCACTGCGGACTACGCGGCACTGGCTGGCAATCAAGACTCTCGGCTGCACTGAAGACTATCGCCCTCCGGTCTCGGTGGGGGAGTGATGTGGCGGTCTCCTAGCCACTAAGTTCAGACGAAGATCAACAGATGGCGCTCGGAACTCAATACAGAGAAGATGTATGGACACGGAACAAATTACTATGAAAATCCTACATCGCGCATACGAAGTTTCTCACCTACTCTGCAATATATACGAATCCCCAACGCTAACCGTTGGGCAGCTGCCCGCCAGGCCACACCACCCGGCCTGGTCGGAGGATCCTCCCTTTGCATGGGGATGCTCCAACACCTCCAGCATCCCCATATAGATACCTAATAATAATATAACGATAATATTAAAAAGGCCTCAACACTCATCCTAAGACGAATGGTCTCAGGATCAATGATCTCATGTGGGTCGCACTCAAATTATGACAGACTATATAAGACATGTGGCCGCCTCGGCTGCGCGGCCGAGACTGCCGTAACAATGACATGCAGTGCACGCGTTCCCCTCCACCGCTACCCCTCCCGCTACCCGCTGTCGTCTTGGGTACCTCGTCCCCTCCGCGTCTTTCACCCCTCAAGGAGGGTCGCCAAGCAACTTGCCAATCTATAGGTATTTAATTTTAACACACTACAACTCTGTTTAAAGTATTATACCTAAACAAATAGTTAATTATTTAATATTTGAAATAATTCGGGAACTAGCTATCAGTTTCGATCAAGTCATGACTATTTCGGGACGATATCACGTCGAAGAATCGATTTATTTATGCGAACCGCAAAGATCGAGAGATCATTGTGGATGCGAAGCTACAAACATATGAAATTGATCTATTAATTTCCGAAAACCTATATTTTAATTATGTTCAAAAATTCAAATTCAAAATGTTTATTTCGTTAACAATAATGGTTTACACAATCTATAATCAAGTGCTGAGACCAACCTAGTAGGCTATGTAATAACCTGTAACAGGAGGCCCCGCTCTTCCATATCTCTAATAGGTAGGTACTTAATTATAACAATAATCTAGTGTTTAATAATACAATTATGTATTTTCTGTTTCTGTATGAAATTTATATGACTTTACGATAGATCGCATTTAAACCCTAGATTAACACAATAGGCTCTACTTTACGAAGCTAAGCGGAAATCGCGGTTTTATCATCATCATCTAGTTTTATATTAAACTTTATATGAATTTATAAGTTTTGAAATGTTTAAAAAAGACGTATTACGTCACCGGAAAATAACTAGATCCGTAAGGATGTAGATTAATTTACGCATAAAATTATAACTAAAAACATACTTTTATATACATAAGAAGTCTGCTCGCATGTCAATACGATGATGACGTTTGCCACATCGTGCCATCGATCGATTCGCGAGTCGCGCTAGCGGTCCACTATCGACCGACATGGCATTGATAGAAAAATACCCTCAATTACCAACGATTCGCCGAATCGAATCCGATTCATAATCGAGTATGAGGAATCGATGATCGACTAATAATAACTTAGTAGAAACGTGACATTGTTAGTGCGATCGTAATCTTTTTATTTGAAGTAGTCTATTTAAATCGACATTTGGTAGTCTGTGTGCATGGCTTTTTCCATAGCTGTGGTTATTTCTATTTGGTTAGATTAAATCTTTATCTGATAATAATATTTTTAATGTTTGCCTAACTACAATATTCGGTACCATTTGCCTAATAAACCATCGCTTTTGTTAACTGCGAAAGTAATTGGTGAAGCTGACAACAACAGTTTATGAAATGATTTAAATGTAAATGAACTTTTACATTAAGTTTATCGGCATATTATAATAATGATCTCATGAACATAAATTTAAGTACCACTGTAGTAAATAAACCCGTTTAAAGGGATACCCTGTATAGTAATATACTTCCTTAATAATGGGTCAAGCAGTACAAAATTTAATTACAATTAAAATTTAAATAAAGAATACATTATAATTAGTTATTAAATGCATTTTGATAACTTTGGCACTGCAAAATGTCTACGTAGTACGCGAAATCGTAGGCAGAAATTTCATTTTATGTTTATTTCCGGGACTTTTTATGACCACAATATAATGAACATAAAAACTGCATGGATTTTTTACTGATTTAGCCGTTAAAAGCGGAAAATTTGCCTAAGTTAAGGGTTGAGTCAGTAAGACCGGATGGATCAGTAGTTAGCAAATCTGATATTGTACCAACGGTTCGATCCCCGGCTGGGACAGGTTTTTAATTAAGGGAATCTTGCTTTAATGTTTGACCTACATATTTTTGCTCATTCCGAAATAGCGATCACGTGAGTACAAATTTAATGTACAGCTTTCGCTGTACATTAAATTTGTACTTTTCAGCGGGTGGCTCGCTTGCGAGTCACCTCTGACTACCATTTCGGGAATTACAGTCGTGAACATATATTTTATGTATATATGTAAAATGGCGATATCACGAGTACAAGAAAGCATACTACTCAGTTGACGATTATCTTAATGACAAATGTTAGTATGTAGGTATTATAAATGAACCAATAATCATTATTATTATGCTACGCATATGTTTTGACATTGCATTTATTGAATTTTTTAAATGACATTGTTTTCTGTAATAATATTTTTATATGACATTGTTTTTATGTGATTTGTTACATGCCTAATTTTAGTAATTTACTTTATTATATTATTATTAATAATTATTATATGTATGACGATGTATTGAACTAAATAAATGAATATGAATACAATTTCTACAGCTAAGAGCCCGCGACTCGCTTGTGAATCACCTCTGACCATACTGGATTACAGTCGTGAGCCTATGCATTTATTTATGCATGCAAATTATTGTAAATTATAATAATAAGTAGTTAATTATGAAAGTTAGTATGAATGATGAAATACATATTGTGCTCTAATTATTACCGAAATTTATTAAAAATACCTGCTTAATTTACAAATACAATAAATTGGAGAAAAGATTTAAAATCTAAATAAAACGCAATTGAAATAAATCGCTAAAGCGAGGAGTGAGGAGTTTAAGCCTTCGGACTGAAGTGAATTAATTCGAATTAATCTCCCTGGGAGCTATTCGCTTTTACTTATGGCAGAAAATAATTGAAATTAAAACGAAATGTGTTCGAGTTTCCTAAAATATCGTAATTAGCTTCGACGCCGGGCCACAAACCGCTTTCCCGCTTAAAATTGAAAAAAAGAAGGTAGGTATTAAAAGTAATATTGCTTTCCCGCGTTTTTGCCCGTTGCATGTCTTGGCGCGCTTTTATTGGCAGTTCTCGTTTTTAAATTCGGAGCCCGCGTTCATTCGATGCCGATCGTATTACCTGCCAGTTTGTTTCTTATTCGAATTTCAAAAATCCGTCCACGATTCCGACCGAACTCTATCCGGTAATTCCATTTACTCCTCGTCGGTATTCTATCCAGCCAGTATCTTTGCTAAGGAAAGAATATAAGTGACTTAGTACCCACTAAGTAGGTACCTATACAAATGTTTATGTAGTACTAGGTTATCATACACACAATTAGGTCATACACCCGGTGTAAGCTCCCGCCACTGGCATCTGTCAGCCTAGCGTGTCTCAGGGACATCCATTCGCACATTCACAAGCATTTACTTTCACACGAAAAAAACACCAAAACATAGAGAGGTAAGTTAATAAGATTACTGTTTAAAAAAATCGGTGAGCGCAAGCGCGTGTTTGGACGCGCCATCCGTGCGCTTGGCACGGCGGGTGGGATCGGACTAACGTACGTAACGTAGTGGAGGTACCTACCCCCCCCCGCGCGGAGCCTCCCCCTCGCACCCCTTTCAGACCCCGACATGGCTACAACTACGACTGAAAACGTGAAGTCGGAACCCCGCCCGTGCGAAAACGCACCTTAACTACAAAGGTAAAGATACTTTTTCGCGTAACGAACAGACTGATTTTCGAGCAGCGAGGTCGGGAAAGCGAATGCATGATGTATGCCTTCGGTCAAAAACGTCTTAAGTCATTTTTTGGCGCGTTCCAATTTTGAATTTATTTTGTGTTTATTTGTGGTCGGTATAGCGCAGAGGTTATGGGACAAGATATGGCGGCCATGCATGGTAGAGAAAATGTCCGAGTTCGATTACGTTATAATTGTAATGTTTCAGTTACGTAACAATAGTTCTTACTAAACTGAATTATAGGGGTCAGATTGGTGTGGCAACGGTAAATTTTGCGAGTTTGCTTTCCTCGGCGTATAATTAGCTAGTACGAGACTCGGAGCGGCAAATTTTCGTGGGAAATTGGACTGAGTGTGGTTGGGTTTAGGGTGAAATTAGTTCGGTGCAGTTAAGAAAGAAAAATCGAAACTTAACACCAGCGTAAAGTATTAAACCCGGCGTGGATTTTGTCAAATGAGTTTTCGTAAGGAGTGCATTTTTGCATTCTAACAATAGCGTTGTCGTTTTTCAGTTAGACATGAATGGAATTGTTTGTGGTTGTTTTATTGTTTATTTAGAGGACTAACAATATAAAGAGCATTCTTCTATTTTGCTTTTAGCTAATCACAACACATCCTGTATTCGAAAATTAAGTTCTGCTAGTTACTAGTCATTATTCTGTGGTTTTGCATAACTTGACATTCTCAGGTATAAATCTGATATGCCACTGATCCAAAGTAAAAAAAAACTGTTAATCTTAACAAACATTTTTTTACAAAATTCTTTTAGTTTTTTTATTTTTATTTCGGTAGTTTTTTCTCTCGGCAAAAATATAACTTCAACAACCTCTCCTGGCTATAAGCAACATGCCTCCCGATGCCTCCCGGGTTAAATCGACCCAGAATTAACTAAAGCCAAGTAGATAGGTAGTAATACAAGTATAAGGCAAATAAATCTGACCCCTCCCAGGAGTATTGTTACTATGAGAGGCGGTCAGGTTTCTCTGCACATGACCGTACAAGCGCCCAGTTTAATTTAAAACGGTCCTCTTGAAGAAAGAGCAGGAAAGCCTGGATACACGGCTACGACCAACATACCGCAAACTTATAACACCCTTCACAGGTCTCAATAAAAGTATTTGATTAATAACCTAACCAATGTAAAAAAACCACCGTCATTCAACACTTAAAAGTATTGAACGGCTAAGCCGATTTTGATAGCAAAGATCACTCGGATAATATGACCCAAAAAAGCAAATCAAAAATCGGTTCAGCCGTTAGGGAGCTACGCTACTACAGACAGATACACGGACTAACAGATAACACAGACACGTTAAACTTAAAACACCCCTTTTTTGTCGGAGGTTAAAAAAGCGCATATCAAATTCATACTTCGCCGAATTTTCATCCAGAAGCCGTTGACCGAAAACGGATACGATAATCTGTAATCGTATACGTTTATTGTCAACAATAAAACGAGGCACTTGTACTCACTAATTTTATTTACACTACCCATGTATTATGCATGATTGGTCAATACCCTCCATCTACAAATTCCTACGAAAATTAACCTTATTCCCTCTACATAAGAACCATGTAGGCAGCAGTAGTGAACTGGCAGAGTTTATATTGTCTATTTAAGGTTAAACCCTTCGATCCAGACAATCTGACCTCTTTTCGAGTTCACACTTCTATAAAAAAACCTTTGGAACTGATCGCTTCCAGTCGACCCGAAATATATTGTGTGATCGATATAAGTCTATGAAAGCAAATCACAGTTACTTGAAGTAAAAACATAAAGATAATGTGAGTGAAATACGCGTTCTGGAGTGGAGGTCGCAACTAGGCAAACGTAGTGTGGGACGCCCTCCGTTTAGATGGGGTGACTTAGTGCGAAAGGTGGCTGGTTATGATTGGATGCGGAAAGCTAAAGATCGCATCCAGTTACGTGCTTTGGGAGAGGCCTACGTCCAGCAGTGCACTGCTATAGGCTGATGACGATGATGAATAATTAGTTTCAATCTTTTAACTATTATGCGAATATTCTTCTTATGGTAAAGTTATGTTAATGTTTGGCTTTTGCATAACTTTAGCTAGGTACCAAATTTTGCACACTCGAGAGGCCTACGAGAATTCGTAGCAGTCGTCGTAGCAAATTTCGTAGCAGACGGCGACGTAGCAGCCTTGTAGCAAAATCTATATCAATAGTAATTTTTGTGTCACTTGTAAATTATTATTTCTATGTTATTCTTATCTTGAAATTAACACTATTCTAGTTCTTAAATTATGATTGCGATGTTAGTTTATGTTTTATGATACCTTGGGTAATAATGTGCATGAAGTTTTTTTTTTATATCATACCCAGGCCTGTAGTGTAGCAATTGTGGTGTGGAAGCTGTTTTTAAATATTTTAATAAGTAAACGTGTGCATTTTGGACCGCAACCATTGTGCTTTTGACAGTTGTTCGCAATAACCTCCAACCAATTCAGAACTTTTTTTCCTCTTATTTCCTATTGGATAATGAAAAACGAAAATATTTTTGTTCTTCCGACAGTAGGGTCTACAAAGTTTTACACATGATGAGTAGGATGGACTTTTTGTATTTTTTTGTAGATTATGGTTTTAGCATTTAGCTTAAAGGTCATAGCTTATTAGAGCAACCCAGCTCCAACTCCGCAACGCCGATGACGATGACGATGCGAGGTCCACTGGTTAACCACACGACATTTATTAGTGACTAGCTGTTCCCGCGAGCTTCGCTTCGCCTTAAAAAGTTTTCCCGTGGGAATTCCGGGATAAAAAGTAGCCTATGTTTTTTCCCAGAGTCTACACCATATGTATACCAAATTTCATTCAAAACCGTCCAGTAGTTTTGGCGTGAAAGAGTAACAGACAGACAGACAGACACAGTTACTTTCGCATTTATAATATTAGTTAGGATTAGGATTAGGATAACACGGTGTCCACCTGTCGTCAACGAGTGGACGCCGTGCGACGACACTGTGCGGGGTGGGTGAAGGGTGGCTCTAATGAGCTATGACCTTAAACCTAGAACTGTCAAAACTGTGTTTTAGAAATTTACTCTTACCATCTGAGGAAACTTTGTTGGCATGAGTGTTAAAAGCAATCCTTATACTAATTATTATTATTTTAAGCTGTTTGTTTCCCAAATAAATAAAACTAAACCATCGGAAAGAAAACAACATCATTATCAGCCCATAACCATCCACGACTGGACACATGACGGCTGGATTTCTTCATTCAGCCACTACCAGATCTTCGTCAGCCAACATAGGTTATCTGGTAGAGATCACTTTAAGCAACAATACAGTTTTTGTATTATTACCTTTTGGTGCAAATAAATTGTATGGTATTGTTATCATAAATAAATTAATAAAATACTCTTTATTGCACACCAACAGAAACAGTTTCACAAACATAGAAAAGAAATAGTACAATCGGCGGCCTTCTTACTAAAAGTAATCTTTTCCTCAATCCTCATAGATAGGAAATATACAATATGAAAATGAGTAACGTGTGAAAACGGGACATATTATAAACGATATGTTAATACCTACATAATATCATTTTAATTAAAATCGGATTAGTAGCTTATTTCCGATTAATTTTATTGTGGCATTTTATGTAGCATGTTATTGCCCAATGTATTTATAATTTCTACCCATAACAACACGAATCCATTTAAACTGATGGCTTATTACTAGTTATTACATAAAATGTAAGGGTTTGTCAATAAAAGAAATTGGTTTTAGGGGCCTCTCGATTTTGACCTTCTATTATCGAGGCAGGATATAGAACCTTATTAACTTAACTAGACCTTCCATATTCGGGTTTTAAATGGAACTTCAGACGCCAAAAATATGGTATTAAGGGCCACTTGCACCAACATACTAAATCTAGATTTAGTGTTAAAGTCTAGATTTAATATCTAGATTTAGGGTTAAATCCGATTTAAGAAACGTCAGTTCATATAAAATTTAACACTAAATCTAGATTTAATATGTTGGTACAAGTGGCCCTAAAGGTTCTATGTGCCAGAACGTTAAAAGCAAGAATCTATGTTTAACCTGAAAACTTTTTTAATGTGTTCATAAAGTTAGCGTTGGAAAAAGAACTTGTGTTTAACTCGTGTTAAAAATACAATACCGTAAATTTGGTTAAGGACGCTGCGTTTTTATGATTCAACGAAACTAGATTTATAAAACCTTTTTTAAGGTGTTGGCTGATATAAAAAATATGATTTATGAGTATATTTGTAGGCGACGTGTGTTCGATGTATTCGACATTCCTGCTTAAGCGATAGTGATATACTGTCCAGTTTTACAATAAGTTACGTAAGTATTTAGTTGCCCCCCACGAGTTACGTGACACGACTTAGGTTACTTAAGTACCTATCCAATATGATTCTTAGCAAGGTCTTAAAGAGGTACATAATTCTTAACACAATAATATTATGTCAACCATGAAATACAAATACCTTAGTAACATAAATAATCGAACCCATTAAAAAATAAAAACATAAACTCTAACATAAAACCAACGTCTGCAATCACATTACAACCCAAATCCAATTTGCTATTCACAAAATAAATAAATCCAGCACAAACACACTTAAGCTCGGACCACCGCGCATAAAGGTACTTGCTCATGTGTGCTGACGAAACATAAGCTATTGTTACATGTCGGTATAATATTTTAGGTTATTTCTACAGGTAAGGAAGTTAGTGTAAGCCGCGTCACAAGGCAGGCAATGAACGACCAACACGCATGGCTTGGTCGAGTAGTCGAGTTATGAAACTTATGAAGAATTTTGGATATGATATTTTGGTTCTTATTATTCGCGAGTAGCTTATAAGTCGCTCCGTGTCGTGAGGGGTACCTCTCACAGACATCCGACCTTAAGCTAGCCAGAGCCTCTAAAATGGGTGTCAGATAGCTGATATATCTATTTATTTATATTTATTTATAAACACTTTATTGTACATTATAAAGTTACAATTAATGAAAGGTGAAGAACATTAAAGAAAACTAACAATGTACAAAGGCGGGCTTATTGCCAAAAAGCAATTTCTTCCAGCCAACCCTTGTTAGGTTGGGTGAAGAGGACATTAACGCTTTCAATCAATTAATAGCACAATAAAATATTAACAAATTAGCCTATCAGTATTTCTTAATCTTACTTAAACCTACCTACAAAATATGCATAACTTAACTATAGTACAATAGTATATATATGATTTTATACATGTCCCTACATATAATAATACATATATACATGTATAAATACTACTTACATAAATATTATAAAAACCTACACAAATAAATCAGACAACTGTGAAAACACAATACTTAACTATTTCTGCCAACCCAGGGTTTTAAAATAGTGTTCTTTAAAATTTTTCTTGAAGGTTGCTAACGATGGTGACTGTCGCACGCTCTCTGGAAGTGAATTCCATAGACACACGGCCTTCATAGCGAAGATATACAGATGCATAAAAATATACATATTAACATACAGGACCCGAGTGCAAATATCTGTCATTAAACAAAAATCTGCCCCGACCGGGGACCAAACCCGAGACCTTCGGTTTACATAGCACTCAGGGTCACTAACCACTACACCATTATTTTAGTCAGTGATCTCCTACCTACACCCTGAGAAGAAGACCTAAGAAATGATTATAGCATACACCAATCCTACGGGTTCCCTGTATTCCATTGTAACTGTTAGACGGTTGTATAAAAATTTTCGAAGTATCGTTACATCGGACAAGTAAACGTTGGAAAAACAATATACCGTAGTAAGATGTTCGGTGTTAAGATGCGTCGAACAAAAAATCCTTCGAAGCAACAAGCCATCGCACTATGGAAACTTCGGTTTAAGGTTGTGGATGTATGCATATTCGAAAAAATGAGTTTCGACGACTCGTAGGGAACCCCTCTACATACTTATCATACTAACATTATAAATTGTTACTTCTTCACGTTAAAACGGCTGAATTTTTTTTAATGAAATTTGGTATGGATTTAACGGATATTCTTAATTAAAACATACACTTTTTATCGCGGAATTCCCACGGGATTTGTTTTTATAGCGCAGCGAAGCTCGCGGGATCAGCTAGTCATACACATTTGTACATCAATGGCGGCCAGCACAGTTGGTTTGACCGCGGTGGCGTGATTGCGAGCGGCCTCATAATAAGCTGTAGTTAGGTTTTAAAAATACTTCCCTTACCTCCCCCCCCTCCTCTCTGTCGCCGGTGACTATGGCCCCCTCCACCGCAGGTTGCTTGGGAGGGTTGGTGCTGCTTAGACTTCAGGAGTGGTCCTTAATGTTCTACATTTATGAGTTGATAACTAGGCGAGGAAATTTTGGAGTTCTGTAAAAAATGGTGAAGTCAGGCTAAACGTTAATGTAAGTACATTTTTTTAACCGAATTACAAATCATACAAAGAAGAATGGCCATTTCTCTATGGCGCCATGACCCGCCAGTGCAGCCATTGATGAAACATTATTCTGATGTGTAGCCCATGACTACTGTATATCGTGGTGTAAATTTTATTAATATGAGGCATGGGAGAACGAAGATTTAGATCAAGTCTTTGTACTGTAATAGATGTTTCCCTCAAGCAAAGTTTTTTTTTTAATGTGGTTTAGATTTTTTTAAATATTTTTACCTTATTTAGAACACCTTTATCACTGAATATAAAAATAGCTGCAATGCGGGTCAGATGTGGCCAATCTCATTTATTAAACTTTTCATTTTATAAATCCAACTTTATATTTATGTAGAACATACAATTAAGCCGATTTATGAAGGTCCGTAAGGAATCCATAACATTTATTATTATATTAATTCATAAGTAGTAAGGACCAACTCTAAGGTCCCTGTGTGTAATTTTCATTCTTTATTGACCGCTGGCTACCCCTCCTCGAGATTTTGTAGATTAAAGAAAATATTAAAGGTTACATTTTAATACTTAATTGGTTAGCGAACGGAATGGGGACATTTTCGTAAAGAAATTCAGGTCGATAAAATGACGGTCTTCTTTCGAAGCTATTGTTAAAGATGGATGTTACGCTGGTAAATAATATTTTAATATTATTACTAAGTTTAAGTACCTACTTGATAAGGAAATTATGTACATTGTTTAAAATTCGTTCAAGCTTAGGTTAGTGTAGATTGTATACAATACATCAATCCCGTTGCATATTTTGGCTTATGAAAGTATTATGTATTTGTACAAAACGGCTATAAATCCATGGATGTCATAAGTACTGTTAGAACGGAATTGTCATATTTATAAGGCTTTTGACAGCCGCTTCACATTGTTTAGCGTGTTATAAATTTTGATGGTAAGGTCCTTGGTCAATAAAACGTAAGTTTATAAAAACTGTAAAAACACACTCACATAAACCACTTTAACTCATAACATAACTCTTTTTCTCCGTAGATTGATTTCCTCGCCAGTGCAAGTGACGTTTACTTCACTCGACTCGTTTTTGCTTTGTCCCCGTCCCCGTTATTATTTATGTGCGGGCTTATCGCCAAGAGTGATTTCCTGTAATTGTAGGCCGTGAACCTGCCGAGCTAATTGTTGACACAACACGGCCTGAGAATTTTGCTCGTGATTTACTTATTTTTTTACCTTAGGAAATATAGGGGTTTTATAAGATTGCCGTGTCTACGAGTCTGTTTGAACGTGGATAACGTATGAATAAAAACGAATGTATTGAATCTATTGTTGTTTTATTTATATTGTTAATGTTAATTTATCTTCATTGAATGAAATGGTCTAACATATTACAATATTAGGTACACGTTACGAATACGCTTACTTACACAGTAATAATTTGGCAAGAATCTATACCATTCTGAATGCATAATAATATATTTAAGTACGTAAGTATGTACAAATATTTGCAAATATAGCAACGCAATACTTGGACACAAAAAACTGGTAGGTAGGTACTCGTAATGAGTTTATAATAACTTAAATACTATATTTTAGAAACAACACGTTTGGCTTTATTTTCATATACCTACTAACAACATTAGTCATTACTTATTTCGACTACTAAGACTAGGCTAGTGACTAGATCAAATGTAATAATTTTTTTTAGCATCAGATATTGTTTTCAAAACCGACATTGCTATCGGCATCCAAAAGAGCACAACCTTCGAAGTCCTCTCTCTTACTTTCTCCCTTATCATATTCACAATTATCTTTATGGCACAAAAAATCATTATCACAAACAAATTCGCACTTATTATTACTATCATCAGCTACTGAATTCTCATAATCTTCTCTAAATCTTTTTTCCTCGTTCTGATAATTCTGATATCTCTCTATTTCAAAATCTGGCGATATAGTTTGCCCTTCATTAGCTGTTTCCTTACCTAGTATATCATCAGCTTCTATAGCAGTACTTTGAATACTAACATTGCCTATTTCATTGTAATTGAGTCTCGCGCCTTCATTTTTAACTTCATACTTGAGTTCTACGTCAGTGGTTTCTCGATTTTCAATCAATGGTTTCAGATGCATCAGGTTAAAATTGTTCATCATTCTTCCATCCCACTGATGTGTCTGATCATTATCCGTTGAAGTTCCTTCGATATCAAAATGTATCTCTTCATCCACTCGTTTAAAACTCCCGAGGTTATATTGCAGAGGTATGGAGAAAGAAGGAAGGTCCATGGACGAATTCGCTCTGGTTGGTAAGGCCGATATGTGGATGGCTGGTTGTGGAGATTTCAGCTTCTGGTTAGAGTAAGCCTGCTGATTCGTTGACTCTGTCAGAGTTATCATTTGCGGTGATGACACTGTAAGTAAATTGAATTATAGTTACTAACCTCACTATTATTAATTGAAGTTTTTACCAATCACTCTAGTATTATACGTCCAAATAGTCAATCTAAAATCGGCTTACCCGGTATGGTAATAAAGTCCCTCATTTCCAGCGCCAAGGTGGAAGGAGACCGTTGATCTGGTGACCTTGACCTCTGTGGGTAGTCACAACCAGCCTTCTGCTGCTTCCGCCACTTGGCTCGACGGTTTTGGAACCAAACCTGATGGTGATAAGGTTGAAATTGAAACTGACACACTCAGTAGGGTAACGTAACGTACCTTGGGACGCTTGTACCTCGGGACATTGATTGTATTTTAAAAACCGGCTAAATAAACACATTAAAATTCTACCCTAGGCATAGTATTTTACTCGCTTGGAAAAACTAGTGAGTCTCGTGATCATACCAGCATCGAGTGTGAGGTGAAGACAATATGAAGTTTTTTGGAGTCGAAAGTAGCTTTTGTATAGTTTTTTGTGTTGCTTTACCTCATTGAGGCATGCTCAAAATAAAGACATGGATGTCACGTATAACTTTTCAGTTATTTAATTTTATGACATGGCAATTATCTGAAAGATTCCTATTAATTAAAAATAAAGATATTTAAATTTTGGTTAAATATTGCTTTTTTGTACCTTGGGACACGATTAAATTTGTACCTTGGGACACTGTTTCCTATGGCTTTTTACTATGGAAAATGCAAACATCTAAATAACGCCTTATATCTCTGTTCTTATTATTGCCAGAGTGAAACTAGACAGAAGAGAGATGCAGTAAATCAATAAGAACAGAGATATAAGGCGTTATTTAGAAGTTTGCATTTTCCATAGTACAAAGCTATAGGAAACAGTGTCCCAAGGTACAAACGTGTAACGTACCTTGGGTCAAAACAAGCATTTTTACTTTTATCTTAATTTAATAAAATCTGGCCACACTAAAGCTTTAGCACAAATACTAGTGATAATAGATTATATATCCTACCGAATAAAGAAAATTTCACATTAATATCTTAGTTGTACGCTGCGATAGCTTCATTCAAAGTTGGGGTAGTCGAAAATGTCCCTAGGTACGTTACGTTACCCTACATGTATACAGATAATTGTAACAGCACAAGGTTTAATTGTACTTAAATTTCTTAAGAATTCATTGGTACATGAATGGATTCGAACCCTCGACTTCATGAATGAAAGTCGAGATCTTATCCGTTACACCACCACGGCTCTATTACGGTCTTCTGTTTCATTCATTTTTTACGGGCTACCATCTCATCTCCCATATTTTACCTGCTATTAGCTTTTTTGGGCACTATGTGCCACTTTTCCAACAGACTTATCCGAGGTAAACAGATGATGATGTTCTAACCTGTACTCTGGCTTCAGTCAGATCGATCCTCATGGCTAGCTCCTCTCTGAAGAACACGTCAGGGTAGTGGGTCTTGTGGAACGCCGCCTCTAGTTGTTCTAACTGGACGTTGGAGAATGTAGTTCTGGAAGTGAGGAAGGGAATTTGAGGGTAGTAGTGTTAACGGACCCAGCAGCAAGTCGTTTAACCTTTTTATACAACTTATGAGTATACTATCTGTTTCCACGAGCTTCGTTTCGCCTTAAAAAGTTTTGCCGTGGGAAACCCCGCGATAAAAAGTAGCCTATATGTTAAACCCGAGTCCGCGTTGTTCTATGATCCAGGGTGTCAAACTTTAAATTCAGTTTAGCCGTTGTGACGTGCAGAAGTAACAAACATACACATACACACACACACACACACTTACTCACAAACTTTCGCCTTCATAATAAGGATGATTGCAATATTTGCTACATAGTAAAGTATCTGACCGTAGTAAATAACCTCAGGCTTTCTATTTATAAGCGAATAACTTTTGGACAAATGGGAAGATTTTGATGAATTATCGAAGTAACTACATTAAATTTGTTCCATTTGTTCGGATGATACCTACTTAATTCAAAATATTTGTTATTAATATTACTTACCTGTATCTTCGTTGTTTTCGTTTCGGAACATCTCCTTTTGAATCTGAAATTAGCAAAGAAAAGAAAATTAATACCATAAAAATCTAAAACTACATTGTTTTAGATTATTATGGGGTAGCTTCAGGTCACCTGTTTCGGCTGCATGACACCTTAATCGTCGTAGATATAATGTATATGCTACTAGGTATAATGTGATTGGTGCGCCGTGTATTTTATAAACGAATTTATCTACGTCTATAAAGTTATTATGCAAGTATGCAACCCAGTTAGAGGGGAGAGGCTTTCATTCATCGTTTTAATCTTTCTGATACAGTATAGTACTAAATATTCTATGTGACGATGGTATGGGGCACTGTGGCAATAACCCTGTAGTGTTCACCCATATCTGTGTTTTTGTTATGTGTAAACATGGTCCCAATTTTTTATTGAAGTCATTGTGTCCACATTTTAATAGAAAAAAATATGTATCTGTGTAAATATCTGCACTAACTGGGAATCGTTTGATCGTTGTTCGAAGCCAAAACAACATGTGCCAAGTCACGATCTCTACTCCACAACACAATAACCTCATATAATCGATATTCAACGAACCACTTCACAAAAAAATGTATTGGCACGGTTTCTAGGTGAACAAGTATGGGTTAAAGCCGCTTCATCATCATCCAAACATCTGCTTATATGATAAAAGTATCTATTGTTTGTTATTGCAGGCCTCTCTTTAACATACACCTACAGTACGTAATAATATAATTGCATTAATAAATTATACTTCTTCAATACGATATTTTTCAACAACTAAAATACATGATATTATGATATGATCAGCCATGATAGTTTCCGCTAAAGGTGTTACTTTCTTTGAAACCTTTACTAGACGTGCTTACCTTATTGTTACAGATATCCACACTTATCTGCCGGTCTAGTACAGTCAAAAATAGCAAATCCCGTACGTACAGGGCCTCTAGCACGGGATTTGCTATTTTTGAAAACTAAAAAAGTTTACGTTTTCTCTTGTCATCTGCATACATTATCTGTCAAAAGTTTCATGATAGTTTCCACTAGAGGTGACACTTAGTATGTGAGAAAACGTAAACTTTTATAGTTTTCACCAAGGTTTAATAGATAAGCAAAAACTACAAATGTTTAAATTTTCTCCCATATAGAATAATAGAACGGAATAGAAAACATTTATTCAACAAATAAACAGTATAAATATATAAAGTGGCGCCTCTAACGAAAACTATCATGAAACTTTTGACAGATAATGTATGCCCAATAACAATTTATTAAGAAAACGTAAACTTTTTTTAGGTTTCCTAAATTTCAAACTCTCAACGTACAAGTGGCTCTGGCACAGACAACAATCATATCTATGAATAATTTATCTCCTTTGAGGTCTGGAAGAAATTGCTCTTAGTAATAAGGCCGCCAATTGTACCGCCTATTTTGTGCATTTCCTTGTGTAATTTCTGTTCGTGTGAAATAAAGAGTTTCTATATATCTATGGCACACCACTCACTAGATTTGGGCGAGTACTCGTCATCGTCATCATAGGGTGCCTCGGCCGGTTCCTCCGCAGCCTCCGCGTAGGGCTCCGGCGGCTCGGCCTCCGCGCGCTCGCACAGCACCGAGCCTGGACCCAGCCTGAAACATTTACATAAATCACCCTTTAGTATCTATTATGTATTGTAATCTAATCATATCGTAATCTAGAATGGAATATAATAGAATATATCTTTATAGCCACAAACTAAAACATACAAAGAGAACTTATAAAGTAGGAAAAATGAACAATAGGCAGCTATATCGCTAAGAGCGATCTCTTACAGTCAAACTTAATCTAATCTGTTGTTTCTCATTTAAGGTAAGCGTCCAGCTATCGGTATCGTACGGATTTTCATAAATGTATGGAGAAACGGCGTCAGCAATGCCGATGAAGTGGATGCAAATCTCTCACTGAATTTCAGTACAAACAGTTCAGTACAGTCCGTTGCGTACGATACTGAAAGGTGCAGCTTACCTCATCTATCTACTAAATTCGCTGGACCGACAACCTTAGGCGGGTAGTGGCTATGAGGACTGGCGCTCCTTTGGAGAGGCCTATGTCCAGCAGTGGATGATTATAGGCTGTTGATGATTATGAGGATTAGCTTAATGTTCCTTTCAGCGCATTTACAACTAGCCAAAATATCCGATCGGGACATACAACAACGTGGATTCGATGCATCTGTCGCAGGCATCTGGTTGAATTTTCGTTGACTCTTGTCTGGTCTTGTTCACCCTAACCAGACATTATGAAGTTGCTATACTATATCCCATTCAACGACTTCGCTGAATGACGTTCAGTCAAGACGTCGAACGTTACACTTCCAAACTAAACATGTGTGGTGGCACATCACTAGCCGTGCCTACACACAACACTACGCGGCCCCACCGCGCCAGGCAGCGGGACGCAAGAGGAGGCGCGCGGCGGCGGGGCGAGGAACCTGCCCGCAGTCGACAAGACGCAGCCTCAGTGCGACGCGAACCGACTCCACGCAACCTCACGTCACTCCGCACAAACTACCTCGCGGTCGTAATTTGTAAATTAATTCGTTTAATAAATGTTTTAACTGTGGAGTCGGATTTTACTTTGCTCGCACACCATCTGTTAGGCTAGGGCTACCCCAGAGACACCTTAGTGGTGACCCGCGACTTTTAAAACCGTTGAAATTAATAAATTAAAATCATGGCGGAAAAACGTTCTCAATCCTCGCGCGCCGGACAAGATAGCGACATCGTGTTTGGAGATCCGATAGCCGGCAACGCTGTGGACCGCGTGGCCGTTCGACTGCCGCCATTTTGGCCGGAGGACCCCGAAGTTTGGTTCGCTCAAGCGGAGGCCCAATTCCACATCTCCGGGATCAAGGACGACACAACCAAATTCTACCAGGTTATTGCTCAGCTGGAAAACAGGTACGCGCGTGAACTTAAAGATTTAATTAAGAATCCGCCAACGGAGAATAAATATGAAAAGCTTAAAACTCAACTTATAAAGAGACTGTCTAGTTCTCGTGAGCTTCAGATTAGCCAATTGCTTGCTGGTGAGGAATTAGGTGACCGGAAACCGTCATAATTTTTAAGGCACTTACAAACATTAGCCGCCGATGGCGTTACTGAAGAATTTATGCGTGGCATGTGGTCTAACCGACTACCAACGCACGTCCAAGCGATTATAGTGTCTCAGAAGGGTAGTACTTTAGAAGAAGTAGCCGAGCTTGCTGATAAAATATGCGAAATCGCTCCCGCACCTGCAATGCAAGTTGCCAGCACCGCTTTAATGCCTACACCTAGCACATCTTCCTCCACGCCTGTACATAATAATAACGCTTTCGACAGTATGTTACAGAAGCTGGATGGATTAATTTCATCACGAATCCAGATGGAATTACAGAGATTGCAGATCGCGCAACTGTCAATTCAAGATGGCCGACCGCGTTTCCGGCGCAACTCCACGCGGTCGCCCGGCCGCTACAGAAGCCGTAGTCAAAGCCGATCACGAGGTATGTGCTGGTATCATTATAATTTTGGAGACAAAGCACGGAAATGCACTAGCCCCTGCAACTACGCACCGGGAAACAAAAGCGACAGTCAGTAGATGCGGCTAATGACTGTCACGCTACCAGCCGCCTATTTCTGACGGATAAGAAATCTAAAATTCAATACCTGATAGACACTGGCTCAGATCTGTGCGTTCTTCCGCGGAGATTCCTTCAACAACGTAGGAAACCGTGCGATTATAACCTCACAGCTGCAAACGGGACTACAATCAACACTTATGGTACGATGACTGTACATCTCGACCTTGGCCTTCGTCGAGACTTCGTATGGGATTTTGTTGTGGCTAATGTCGATAAACCGATAATCGGTGCCGATTTTATTTCGCATTTTGGCTTGCTTGTCGATTGCAGGAATGGCAGACTACTTGACAGCATCACTACCTTATCGTCCCCAGGCGTGCTTAAGAAATGCGATACGCCCAGCGTCAAATCAATAGCCGGAAGTAGTAAGTACCACCAGCTGCTCCAAAAATTCCCAGACCTCACAAAGCCTTCAGGTTTTCATCGAGACATCAAGCACTCCACCGTCCACTACATACGTACCACTCCTGGACCACCATCATTTTGTAGACCACGTCGCCTCGCTCCTGACCGACTCAAAATTGCTAAGGAACAATTCGAGGACATGGTTCGTGATGGGACTGCTCGGCCGTCCGACTCACCATGGGCATCAGCCTTGCACCTGGCTCCAAAGCAAAATGGTTGGAGGCCCTGCGGAGACTACCGTGCTCTCAACACACGCACGATTCCAGACAGGTACCCGATTAGACATATCGAGGATTACTCCCACAGGATAGCTGGCTGCACGGTGTTCTCAAAGATTGACCTGGTGAAGGCATACCATCAGATCCCAGTATATCCAGCTGATATTCCAAAAACAGCCATCACGACACCATTTGGGATGTTCGAGTTTCCGTTTATGTCATTCGGACTTCGTAACGCAGCGCAAACTTTCCAGAGGTTCCTTGATGAGGTGCTGAGAGGTATGGACTTCTGTTTTTCATATATCGATGACATTTTGGTATCTTCTGGAAGTCACCTGGAACACCTGGATCACCTGGAACAGCTTTTCAAGAGACTCCAAGACTTTGGCATCGTCATAAATGAAGGAAAGTGTGCATTCGGACAGAGTGAGGTAAATTTTCTCGGGTTCACCATTTCCAAAGATGGCACTCGTCCTACAGATGAAAAGGTCAAGGCCATCCAGGAGTTCCCTGCACCTAAGACTGTAAGTGGTTTGAGAAGATTCCTAGGTATGCTCAATTTTTATAGGCGCTTCATACCTAATGCGGCCGAACACCAAGCGCCACTGCACAGCCTACTATCAGGACCGAAGGTCAAGGGATCTCAACCTCTCACATGGAGCCCAGAACTACTCAAATCTTTTGACACCTGTAAGAACGCTTTGGTACAATCAACCCTCCTCGCTCATCCTAACATGGACTCACCGCTCGCCCTTGTGACTGACGCATCTAACTCAGCCCTGGGCTCGGTTCTACAGCAGAACGTCGAAGGAGAATGGCAACCGCTCGCCTTCTATTCCAAGAAGTTGTCCAAGTCCCAGCAGAAGTATAGTGCTTACGATAGGGAACTTCTTGCCGTATACGAGAGTGTTAAACACTTTCGCCACATGGTCGAAGGGAAGCATTTTGTTATATTCACAGACCACAAGCCGATTACATTTGCATTCCAGCAGAAAGACCGAAAGTGTTCACCGCGTCAATTCAACCACCTGGACTTCATTTCACAATTTACCACCGACATCAGACATATATCCGCTAAGGACAACATAACAGCCGACACACTATCTCGCATCGAAGCTATTTCAGCACCTGTGGATCTCGAGTTACTGGCGCGTGAGCAAAGCAGTGACACAGAGCTAAAGGATCTTCTCTCCAGGAAAACAACTTCTTCACTCAAGCTAGAAAAAGCAATCATCCCAGGTACTCAATCCACCATATATTGCGATGTATCTCAATCAGACCAGCCCAGACCATTCGTCCCAAAAGGCTACCGTCATCAGGTCTTCAGCAGCCTCCATTCACTTAGTCACCCAGGTACTAAAGCCTCAACTAAGCTGGTAACTGAAAAGTTTGTTTGGCCTTCCATACGCAAAGACTGCAGAGAGTGGGTGAAGACTTGCATCGCCTGCCAGAAGTCCAAAATCCATCGCCACACGTCATCTGCATTGGGTAACTTCAACCTACCGAAGGTTCGTTTCAGCCACGTTCACCTGGATATCGTTGGACCACTTCCACCATCAGATGAATACAGGTACTGCCTCACTGTCATAGATAGGTACACTCGCTGGCCCGAAGTTATTCCAATGAAGGACATCACGGCGGAGACTGTAGCCAGGTCATTCTACGCATCATGGATAGCGAGATTTGGATGCCCAGAGACCCTGACAGCCGACCAGGGCAGACAATTTACCTCTTCTTTGTTCAAGGCACTCACAGACCTCTGCGGGATCCAGCTGCGCCACACCACAGCCTATCACCCGCAGGCAAACGGCATGGTGGAGAGGCTTCACCGGACACTGAAGGCCGCCATCATGGCCCACGACGAGAAACGTTGGACTGACGTTCTACCTACCATCCTCCTCGGCATCAGAACAGCATGGAAAGATGACCTTGGCGCATGCGCAGCTGAGATGGTTTACGGTGAGACTGTGAAGATCCCTGGTGAGTTTTTGCATACATCTCACACTCACAGCACCCAAGCCTTGCAACCTCAACATTTCATCACACAGCTACGCTCTTACATGTCTCGCATTCAACCACAACCTGCTTCACGCCATACAAATAAAGCTATATTCGTGCATAAAGACATCCATCATACATCACATGTATTCTTACGAAAAGATGCTTTACGAGCTGCTCTGGAAGCTCCCTACACCGGACCCTATCGAGTCCAGGCAAGAACCTCTAAGACCGTCACTATTGAATTGCCAAGAGGACTAGTGACCGTCTCAATAGACAGAGTGAAGCCAGCATACATGCTTTCAGAAAAACCGCTTACTCCTGCACCACCTGCTTCGAGTACGCCTGTCCGGACCACTAGGTCAGGACGCAAAGTTAATTTTCCCAATTATTTCTCAGCAGGTCGTTGAAACTCCGAAGGGGGTGATGTGGTGGCACATCACTAGCCGTGCCTACACACAACACTACGCGGCCCCACCGCGCCAGGCAGCGGGACGCAAGAGGAGGCGCGCGGCGGCGGGGCGAGGAACCTGCCCGCAGTCGACAAGACGCAGCCTCAGTGCGACGCGAACCGACTCCACGCAACCTCACGTCACTCCGCACAAACTACCTCGCGGTCGTAATTTGTAAATTAATTCGTTTAATAAATGTTTTAACTGTGGAGTCGGATTTTACTTTGCTCGCACACTATCTGTTAGGCTAGGGCTACCCCAGAGACACCTTACATGCAAAATACTCACCCATTAAAAAGGTTAGGTATATTATAGCAGAAGCTAGTTGTGGGTGACACGTCATCATTCAAGATGGCGGCCGAGTCGAACCCCGCGCCGCTACCGCCCCCCTCGCGGCCGTCCAGGGCGTCTTCCATGCTGGATACCCTGAGGAGAAGGGAAGAGAGGAAATTGAGTGACCTGTTTATTAGATAATATATGCTGCTGCTACACGGCTTCGCTATCGACGTAGATAAACGTTACTAAGCGAGTTTATCTTCGTCGTTAACGAACCCGTGTAGGAGTCGCAGGTCTCCAATACATATTTTTGATCCGCAACTTATTTTAGTTTAGTTTAACTTTGCTAACACCTACCACTTAAACAGTTGTTCTGATTCTTGGAAACCAGATAGATACTAATAAACTATACTATTAAGATTAGGCGTAATTCTTTGATTGCCGAAATAATTGACCTAAATCTGGGGCGGGCCAGAATATGACTACAAGACATAATAAATAATTACCTATACGGTCTCGTAAAATCCTGTAAATATATGACACACGATTGATAATATTAAGCAATAACTTAGAAATCAGGTAAGTAAATATGATCATCACGAGAATAAAATTTTGTTTCATCCTACATACCTAGGTATTTGCTAAATAATGGGTAAGTACCTACCTAAGAAAGTACTTACAAGAAAATATTCCCGCCCTGAATAACAAAAGCTTAGTTACCTAATTACGTAAAAACGTTGGTATTAAGTACCTACCCAGGTACTTACCTACTTTAACATTAAGTTAATTAATATAAGGCTAGCTAGGCTATCTAACATCTGATTTAGAAAGCTACGAAACTCAAAAAGGCAACTTATTTCCCACCCGTAATGAAAACTAATTTCCCAAGTAAAATTAAGTTTTTCCAACATAATAATGTCAAAAATAATCCCCTTTGCGGTGTAACAGTACACCGGGTCAACGACCGGCCGCCATTATAAGTGCAAGTACCTACGTGCTCACGCTCGCCGCCCAAGACAACGCACCTACCTAACTTAAATTGAATTAAATGCCTATAATTTAGTTAACTTTATTAAATTATCACTAAATGAGGATAATTTGTGCCGTTCCACCTTCTCCCGTGGTAGTTATGAGTACGCCTCCGTGCCTACTGTTTCGCGCCAAAACTTTCGAGTTTGACAGCAAAAATGGCGGGCAGCGTTCAGGAAGTGCTTACGTTACGTGATCGTTGATTTGACTTTTGTGCGGTGAAGTTTCGGAATGCGTTCTCGATAAAGTTTCCGAATTCGTTTATGTAGTTTTTGCGAATTTCAGAGCTTATGATTTTTATTGTTTTGGTGCTACGAATTTGTGTTTTTTCTTGTTGATAAGTGCAAAATATATGTCCGTGTTAGATTTAGGTGTAAGTACTTTTGTACATTGTATAAAAGTGAACAGCATTATTTACCTAACTAAGTAGGTAGGTACTAATCAAATAGAATAACTTTCTCTCAGAAACATTAACTTTCTTTCGATCTCCCATACCAATGTTGATACCACTGTGTAATTCGGTATGGTATATTGAAAAATTCCTTTCCGTCGGATCATGGAGAATGATTTTCATTTTGGCCAGTAGTGAATGCTTTGTCGGGACTCTACCGAGAATCCAAGTTGAGACTCGCGCACAGCATGTTGCTAACAACTGAGCCATCCCTTCATCGTCGTGGTTTTTATCCCAGAGTAAAAAATACGGGATTTGTACTTATTATAAATGTTTGCGTCTCTGTCTGGGACCCAAAATTTATGACTTCGGGTCATGTTATCAAGAGTGCTCTAAGAAAGGTTTCATAAAATACAGTTTATAAGGAAAATTTGGGGTTAAAAACGTGTGTTTGGTGAAGGTTGACTGAAATAGATTTTACCAAGGTACTTTTACATTTGTATGATTCAGCGAGTTCCAGTTGTTTGTCACTGTGATAAGATGGAAACCACAAAATAATTTAGAACCATAAATAAATAAATAATATCTAAATATAAATAGATAATTATCGTTAATAGGACCCCGTTTATAAAACATAAAAGCACATAAATTATTGCTACTTAAACTAAACATAACATTAATAAAACGCGTTAAGAATTATTCTGTGTTTCATTTTGTTAATGTATGTGTATGTGTATGTATAAAATAAATAATAAATGTGTTATAAATATGTGGGGACATCTCACACACGGACATCCGACCCCAAGCTAGGCAGAACCTGTGTTATGGGTGTCGGACAGCTGATATATCCACACAAACACAAATAAAAATAAATTGTTAAAATAAATAAAAAAATGAACAAATCAAAAACATACCTCTCCGACTTCTAATAGTCTTTCCGTGGTGAAGCGGTTACAGGTTACAGCGGACTGAAGTGAGCATTGTCACGTGGCCACCCTACTCCGGCTTTACTGGCGATCGAGAGACGAGGGAGTGCGGTGGAGAGGGTTGAGTTGCGAAGTTTTTTGTTTAGTTTGGAGTGGAGCGGTGGATAGAGAAAAGCGGGTTATGAAGTATGTTTTTGTAGAATGACGAGTATACCTATTAGGTTTAATTGATGCACTTTTTTCTGGTTGACGATTGAGTTGGTTAGGATTTTTTTACAAAAAAATATAGCGAAACACATTTAAAAGTATTATTAAGTGGTATGAAGATAGGTAGGTACTTGCATAAATATTCATAAGTGGTTAGTTGTTGAATTTAATAAGGTGTACTTATTTCAGAAGAACCGTACCTTGGTAGGTTTGTACTTTTAGTTGTCATGATAGGTAGGTATATAATATACACATTATTATACACATAAGTTTTACATACCAAAGTTATTTTCCCTGATTATAAATTGATGTCTACTCTACACATTTCGTTTTCAATCGCCTAGAAAAGCTTTGACGTTTACTATTACGCCGCGAAGGCACACACACACACACACTTACACCCACATAATAGACATAAATAACTAAGTAAGTATGTAAAAAACTGATAAAAATACCTGCATACTATGCAGTGCATAGACAGACAGTATAAGAAATGCACACCATAAGTACTCAATTTCATAAAATTAGGCTAAATTAGGGATATTTAGCAAATAAAACCAGTGGGGTTTCATTGCTCGCGAGTGTAAATGTAACCGCTCGCTCTTAACCCATGAAAAGGAAGTCATTAGAATAACTACCTACCTAGTTACTTATTTTCTAATTCAGCATCTAGTCTTTGCCACACATTGCATTATCAAATAGCGATCAATTAACTGGTAAAATATATAATGGACAACATTTCAAAAAACTAAAGCTGCTATAAATCGAAAACCATTTCGAGATTTAGCTCTAAAGGCCACAAAAAAAATGTTTTTGTATTTTTTGGATGTATCATTTTCGAGAAAATCATAAAATAGTAAAAAAGTGCTGATGACGTCATGCATCAGGTGCGATGCATTTTGATGATCAAAGCCTATAGATTTAAAAACAAAGTAACTGTCACTTTCATTTTTGATTGACGTTGACGTTTTATCGTGACGTTGTTGTTTATTTGGGCCATTTTCATTAATTCTGTTCTGACACTTTCTGACTATTTTTTTTATTTATTATTAAGAGATGACCTCTATATAATATGTCCCAGAACATGCCACCGCCTACACAGCTGAAAAAATGCTTCTGCTTATTTTTTTACATGATAAGTACCTACTTTCCATCATTAGAAATATCAAGGTCATTTGAAAATGACCCATTTGTTGTTTGGCATGTAAACAAAGTTTAAATGTCACTTGTCAGTGTCATTTATGTTTTTTTTTTCGACTCAGGCAATAGACAAAAATAAAAATTGAGCTTAATATGTGACGTCACTTCCGGTTTTAAAATAATTAACTTTAAAGTTAAAAATAACATGCAAAAATTTATGTATATACAAAATAAAAAAATACGGGTCCACTAATTTTCTATAAACTTTCCGAATAACTAATAAAAATATAGGGTAAAGAAAATGAAATGTTGTCCATTACTGCCACTGTAGCTAGGTAGAGGTACCCTCAGTAGTAGAAAGTAGGTAGTAGTAAGTATCGTGAGTTTTCAAATGGAAAGCCCTAGGGTTGCCTGGAAGAGATCGCTTTTAGCGATAAGGCCGCCCTTATTCTATTATAGATTTTAAGTATTAAATGTTATTTTAAGTGTTTTATGTACAATAAAGTTATACTACTACTACTACTACTGCCCTTTTATTCGGTCATTTGTCTTGTTATATTTTATAATAAAATGTAGGTTACGCAAAGGTTCAACTTGATAGAGCCAGGTGCAGGTACTTACACCCCCCACAGAGAATAGAATAGAATAGTAGGTTACGCAAATCTGTACAAGCAAGAAAACTGTACCTTTCATAGTTTCCTAACAAATCTGAATAAATCAAGAACTGTTTTTTTTACTTTTACCCCAACCATCTCGACGCCCCGTCGTAGCTACAAACGACACATGATTTAGATTGTATTCAACTAACACATCATAAACATCACCAGCCCGTATCTGACCAGACTCTCCCAAAGAGCGCCACAACACTCTTCTGTCCTCGGCCTTCCTCTTCCAGCCACTATTGGATACTTGCCTAAGGTCGTCGCACCAGCGCCCAGAAGGCGTCCCACACTTGCTTGTTCGTTGTCTCCTCTCGAGAACTTGTTTACTTACTGCCACCGCCAGCAGTCATAGTATTAGGTATATCAACGGGCGGCCCAGGACCACTTACAACAGGCTTGATAGGATAGATACGACCCTTACGAATTACTTACTTACCTCATTTTTGATGTGATCCTCCAGAGAAACCCCGAGTTTATAATCTACTCATGGTTCTTACAGTTATTTAAGAATTTCAAAGAATGGTCATTTATTATTTAGGTAAGTATTAGAATGTTTTAACCTTCTAACTTCTTATAGACAAGTAGACTATAAGGTAATTTTATAACTTTATGTAAAGCACATGTAGGTATTATTGTATATTGAACAGGTAATTTTATAACTTTATGTAAAGCACCTACATATATAGGTATTATATTAAACTCACACATATACAACGTAAGTTCAGCGTATGACGAGCTAAGCGCGGCTTAGCTACGGAGCCCATACGACTGCGGTGTCGGTTGCTTCACTGTTTGTGGCTTTATCTATATAAAATATCGGTTCTATTCTGTCTGTGTGTATTTCTTTTCACTGCAACGTGGTGGTGCTATAAGGTGGTAATGTGGAAATGAAAAGCTATAAAATAGAAAATTTTAACCGACTATCTTTTTTTATTATTTTATTATCTGTGGGAGTGCAAGTGCCTGCACCGGTTCTACCTTTTTTGGCCTAAGATTTATTTGCCTAATCTCGTATTGCATAGTAACGTTTGGTCAAAATCTCGTTTCGCCGAAAATCGTATGGCATAAATGTCTTTTAGTAAAAAGTTATTTCGCATAATCTTGTTTAGCCTAATAATGGTATAGCCAAATCTTGAATAGCCTAAAAATGCTATGGCATAGGTTATATATAAAGTAATAATATTCAATTGGCTTTAAATTTGATGGAGCGTCTCCCTACATAGCGCAAACTGGTGCCTTGTATTGTGGCCGCTAAATGGGAAACGCTCCGCTGCACTCCGCTGCGCTCCGCTTTGCTTTTGACGAAAATGTGCACCTAACACGCTCCTCCTCGCTTTGCTCGTCGTCGCACCTATCTTTAGGTTTCGATCCCATGGGGTTTAATGGCGTTTGTAATAATTATAATGGTCATTAACTTTCGATATTTTGATAATTTAATATCGTGATTTTCGGGATGTAGGAGAAAATTCCACAATTTGTACATTTAAAACATACTTAATATAGTATTTGTAAAGATAATATTAGGAAAAACAAGATTATACCAATACGAACAATTAGAGCAAACGAGACTTAGCTGTTTCAAGTTTGTGCCAAAAGAGTTTTAGACCAAATGAGTTTTATGCCACATAAGACTTGGCAAAGTGATGATTCTACCAAAAAAGTTTAGACCTTACGAGTTATGCGTAACTAGTTTAGGACAATAAAGATTAGGCCAGATGAGGGGAACCGGCCTGCACCTGGCTCTCTCGAGTGGAACCGTTGTGCATATCCCAGGGGCTAAACTGCCTTCCTAAGCTTGGAACATTTCCCACCACACTGGTCCACTGCGGGTTGGTGGGTTCACATATCTAGATGTGCTAAATCTAGATATGCAGGTTTCACGATGTTTTCCTTCACCGTTAGAGCGATGGTATACATTGTAAGTTAAAAGAACTCATTGGTACATGTGAGCGCTGGGATCCGAACTCGCATCTCTTGCGTGAGAAGCGGGCGCTTACCCGACTGAGCTACCACCGCTCCACCGGATCTTAAAAACTCATACCTAGGTACCTACTTAGGTATGAGTTTTTCAGAAACGTAAATCTATATTAATTTACTATCGAAAAGGGAAATATAAAATAAAACAGCACAATTCCTCATGAATGTTATTCATATTTAATAAATAAATACATTTTCATTGTTTTTAAATAAAAACTATTGTAAGTGACTTAGTATAGCAACTCTCAACAATTTACAACATGGAACGCTATTATTGCTTACGGCTAAATATCCAATATTTATAACAATCCAAATTAGAAACTAAATGATATATATTAGGTGTACTCTTCAATATACATACATAAACCTAAATATGAATAAGTTAGTACAAGTTATATGTTACAGGAAAACCAAGTAAACCAAATTTAGTGGCTAACCCGAAACCTAAAAAATGGTATGTACGTCTCTACGTCACCTTATAGCCAAATAATACCACTTAATCTTACACGTAAACAATAAGATGGATTTTCTGAAATTATTAATAAAAGAAAAAAGATCTCAATTCCACTTTATTTTAACTTCTAATACAATCCAAATTCAGTACTTCAGAAAATCTACCTTAAACTATTATCAATCAACGCGAACACAAAATATTACATCTTTGGCTTTCGGCAAAATATACAAAAGCAATCATAATTATTATGCCCACACTTTTAAATCAGCAAAAAGTGTCTTTCTCGGGCCTTACATCTTGACCAAAACAGAACCTAATAATTAGGTATCACAAAGTTTATTTTAAAGAAAACTAACGATAAACTACGAATAGATTTGGGTTCAATTAAACATTTGCAATCACACCTTAGAAAATATCGTTTTAGTTTTTTGTTTATATGATAATTACGTAATAATAACTACACATAAATGGAGATTCAATATTTAGTGATAATAATTATAATGGACAGAACATGCACTGGAAAAGACTTCCAAAAATGCAGGGCATTTTAAAAAGTACAGTCAGGTAAAAGCAGTAAGTAGCTCTTTTCTTGAGTCAAAAAGTCGAATTTTCTATCTATTGTTTTTATAAAGTATCAATTATTAAATACATAAATCTACCAAACTGTTAAATAGTCAACATTCGCTATTTTAGTTAGGTATATTTAATTAATATTTACTTTATGAGTACGATATTAGTACCTAAATGAATTTTACAGACAATTCATTTGACCAGTCCAATTTGGAATTTCTACTTTTTTGTGGATCTTCAGAAAACTCTCAAGTTAAGTAAGTACTTTAAAATACTTGACTGTGAAAGTAGGTAGGTTTCACGAATACAAGAACAGAATGGTTCGATGGGTCATGTATGTAGTACAAGGGTATAATGAACAGAGTTGAGACTTAACATAATAATATACTGTCGATAAAACAAACTTTAAGTATACATACATATTTAATCATGTATCAAGATTCACCCTTCATAGATTATTAAAATTTAATGTTAATAAATGCCTTCATAATGGTCACAAAACATAATATTACAAGTATTAAGTAAGAAAATAATATTTTTTATATTAAAGATAATGGATGCGATTCTAATGGAACCAAATTTTTATTTAAAATTTTAAAAACTTTCGGGCCACTTGCACCAACATATTAAATCTAGATCTTAGTGTTAAATCTCGATTCATGCCATATATGGACTAAACGTTTCTTAAATTGAGATTAGACACTTAATCTAGATTGAACACTTTGATGAATGTCACCCTTGGTGATCTTACAGTACTTAATGGTGGACTGTGTAAACTCAAATGTAATTTTGTCCCTCAAGAATCGTTCTCAATGTCTTTTTAAAGAGATTATTTAAATTTCTTAAGTCTATGGAGAATTTTCTTTCAATAATCATTAAAATGTACTATAATTTCTATGAAAATGCATCAACAACAGTGAATAAATTCGTGATTTTTTTCTTCACTACGATTAAATTTATTGTAATTTCAAAAATTGAGATGTAATTATAATATTGCTTTATATTTGTGCGAAAATAAATATTGTGATAGCTACAAATTGTAATTTTCTTTCGCTAGTCCCAACGTATGTACAACTACAGTAAATATTTATTTCAAGAAATTAAGTTTTTTAACGATCTAGATACGAATATATTTTATTAATACTTTTGGCTCTTGGTAACATGCAATGAATGTTTTTTTTTATTACAAGCATACTTTTGTATCTACTTCAAATATGTAAAAAATAATTACGTAAAACTCTCTTTACATATCATACGATTCCAAACTTTTACATCTGTTCAAAATATGGACCCACAATTTGAAAACAAACATACATATTTTAAGTTCGATCATCGTTGTCAAATATTTCTAAGTAATCAAATAATGTATTGACAAGGTTACAAAATCGTATTTAATTGAAAGAATGTAACAAGGCGTACCGTAGAAAACAGTTGGCACGTCAACAATGGAAGTTGCGAATTTTTCGTTTCAACCCTACATTTCAAACTACCTATCCAAAACGAGTCTTGTAAAAAACTTGATACCCTGATCAAATCTCATCCACTTGGTGTTTACCAAGGTAATCAGCCATTATGTAGGTAAACTAGAGATTGTGTTACATTCAACACAACTCTTATAAAAGTTCACAAATGTATAGAAAGATAGATAACGCTCAAATATCTAAGTGCCAAAAACGACATACAACAGATTTCTCTCTCTCTGTTTCGTATTTTCTCACACAAATGGGTGAGATATGTAGCAAAGACCAAAAAGCCCTTTCTAAAAGTCCGTTCCAAGCTTGAAATAAATACCCAGTAATGCATAAAATGGCACTTCAAGAAAAAGTTTAGAAACAATCAGTTTCTTGTCAACACAAGGATGGTGAAGTCAGCCGTTCCAAATTTGAAAGCAAACATACTGGCCGTTGAGACATACAATTTAAAAAGTTTTCTTATCAGCCAATAGATAATCAAACCAAGCAGGTTGCATACTCCTTGAGGTCACAGCTGTTTGTTTAGACTTCTGTGCTTTTTCCCAGTGCCCCCTTGCTGTCAGGCACTCCAGAGGCGCTCAGCTTGCGTTGCCTCCCCGGGAAGATGCCTCCGAACAGACGACCTGGAAATAATTATTAATGTTAGAAATATAGTTACAAATGGTTTTTAAGTATCTAGACTGGGATTAGTTTTTTAAGGACCAGAGAAGCACGTTTATTTATGCTCACTATACCTTGTCAATAGCCTAAAGTGTGTATAATTTGTCAACAAATAATTTGCTCTGCCTACCCGTGCAGATGCCTCGGGGCGGCGCATCGCAGTGCTCAACCCCAGCCAGTCCTACCGACATGCCACTGCATCAACATGCCTCTGCCTACCCGCGCAGGTGCCTACCTGGGGAGCGCTGCTCGGGGCGGTGCAGCGCGGTACGGGAGCCCTGCTGGTGCTGGAAGGAGACCGACATGCCGCTGTCCAGGGAGCCCACGGAGCCCCGACGTTGGAGCCGTTCTGCTGCTAGCGCCACTGCGAATGGAGGGTGAAACTTTAGTACTTGATCATAAAATCAAAAAATAATAGAGGTGTGAAGGTGAAGGTTATAAGGTTGTATTGTATTGTAATGTGAGGGGTACCTAATGTATCTATGCATTGCGCTTATTTTGAAAATTCTGGAGTAGGGAATATAATGTCGGTGAGTATCATGGGTAAGCACTTTTTAATTCGTGATATTTTTAATAGCGAGAAAGATTGTGAGTACTTATGTTTTCTCTTTCACGAAAAAACTACAACACGCATTTTCATGAAAATTATACAACAAGCTGACACCCAGATTAACACATTTAGTCATAGACTTTTTATCCCGGAATGCCTACGGGAAAACCGTGAGGCTCGCGGAAAAAGCTACTGTACTCAAAAACTCAACACAGTATTACTCACCCGGATCATTAATATCAACCAGCGAGTTGCTCAGCACATTCCGCTTGATGATGTTGGTCGGTGGCGGGTTCTGAGACAGGCGCGGGGCGGCGGGCGCGGGGCAGGAGGGGGGCGGGGGCACCGCCACGCTCGA